>NC_139486.1:3214261-3896712 GCF_008360975.1 Lichenostomus cassidix | reverse complement strand
GGGAGTCAAAAACTTCCAATTAACCCAATACTGAATTAGACTTCACGGGTTTTGTTCGAATACATCTTCCCATCTTGTCCTTTGCTACGCTCAGAAAAAAAGCCAGTGATGTCAGTCACGACTTTTCTTGCTAAATAATTTAATAGATTTATTTAGGAGAGCAGAGAAGAGGAGGAAGAGAGGAACACCACAATTAGACCTTCCTCTTCCAACCCCAAAATATCCAGACTTAAAGGTAAGGTAAACTTTTCTCACAGCTTTTAGTTTGCTTACCATCAGCCCATGTTCCACTGGGTGATTAAAGAAAGCTTTTTTAAAGCATTACTTCAGAATGATCTTAATTGGTGCAAGGTTGAGCCCTTTCTAGGAGGGGAGGGAAAAGGTTGAATAGCCTTTTCAAGTCACATGAAAGTTTCTAGGATGAATGTACGATAATTAGATTAATAAGTAGCTTAATTTATCACAGCTAAGGATTTCAACAGCCACACATTAGAGCAAGAAAAAAAAGATTAGTGTGATTCCAGTTTGTAAAAAATTGTACTGAAACTTGATTAACCTTAAATACAAAGTGCCTTTCTTTTTTGTGTGTAAATTCAGTAGTTAAGGGGGGAAAAAAAAACCCACTAAAATAATCAGAAAAGTCTTGTTCCGTTCCTTTGTGTTCGCTAGCAAATGAGAGATAGCAGGGTTGTACAAAACAACTTTTCCTGGCGAGGTTATTCTTCCTATAACAAGGATTTAAAGGAAATCTGTGATCCTTACCACCGCTGCAGACCCCGAAGATCTGTGTGAGGTGTGAGATGACATATGCAGTGGTTAAAAACATCTCCAGCATCAGCCGCTTTCATTTTAAAATAAGAGAAAATGAAGCAGCAAGAAAATGGGTGAATTATTTATTTAGGTGTAGTGGAAAGTTGTATTCACCTGAGGCATGGTGATGCAGAAGGGCTGAGCAGGGTGCCAGGGAGAGGTGTGGGAAACAACTGGAGGCAAGGCTAACGAGGAGGGTGCAATTAGGGGTGACAATTAGCCGGGCAATACTCGCTTACGCAGAGCCAGAATCAGCCTAAAATCAAAAGTGGCAAAGGCAAAGCAGAGTGCAAAAAACCCTCACCCACGGATGGCAGGTTTGTGTAAAACACTGCCAGAACATCCAGCTTTCCCCCCTCCACCATTCCTGCTCCTTTGCAGGACAATCCCCTCACAGAGAGTGAAATCTGCTGGGCTTTTTGATGTTGCCATCCACCGCCGAGGTTGCTTTCGGTGGTGTCATTATTTATCAGCGCCAACGTCAGATTTCATTAATCCAACTCCTCAACACTTGTATCACGGCCGACAAAAATTCCCAGGGCTTTTGGTTAAGCTGCAGAGCCCACGGAAGGTTCTGGAGGGCGGTGGTGGTGTGGTGTGGTCGCTGTCAGCGCTCACCAGCTGTGGTCATTTTCAGGAGGTCTAATGCAAACCCAGCGGTGGTGAGATGTGGGGTGCTGAGTTTGTGGCTCCCCATCCCAAATCCCTCTTGGAAAACATGGGGATGAGAAAGGGGAAGGTTGGTAGGAAAGCACAAATGAGGCTGCTCAGAGCCTACCACCAAAAAAAAAAAAAAAAATTTAAAAATTACGAAATTACATAAAATGAAAAGAAAAAAAAGCATAATGAAGCGAGAGGGGGAATGGTTTCTTTAATTTTATCTCGCACTTAAGAGATGAGTAAGAGCTAATGAAAGGGAGGGTAATTATAGCCCTGATAGTGCCTCTTGCACACGCTGGAACGTGGGGAAGGTTAACTCTGGCAAAGGGAGATCATACAAATCAAAGTGGCTGAGGGCACTCATGCATCGGCCTGTTTGATAAGATTGATAACTGTAACCAGTAGCTTAGGAGAATCGATTTCCACTGCCGGGGATCTCTCCGGATGCTCTCATCTTTTCTTCTGTTTACATGAAAGTGAAGCTTTAAAGATGTTTTATCATCTAATGGCGAATATGACACACAGTTACAAACGGAATCTTTTTTTAATCTCGGAATGGAAAATTTAAGCGGGGCAGTGATTCGCTTTAATTATGTATATTGAACAAATTTGAAGAGATGAGAAGAAACTTGTTTTTCAGCCCACTGAACCCAAGTGCTTGCCTGTAATCTAAAATGGATATCTAATTATTGTTTAACATTATTTGTTTAGGAGGAGTTACGACCTCTAATTTGCCTTTAAATGATTAATTTAGTGTTTAAATAAAGCTCCTTTTATTTAATAATGTTTTCTTTAACCAATCTTCACTAATGTCAATAAACTCTTTGTTTAACCTTCTTAAAGGAAACATTTCCTCAGCTCTGAGACAATTATGAATTACCAAAACCCATATAGAAAAATGAGCTAAGTAATTATCTAATATTATTGCAGTGTGCTTAAGAAGGGAATATTCCACACCAATAACATAAGACGAGAGATGAAACAAGCTTTTCTAAATATTGAGTATTTTAAGCAGTCTGCCTCTTTTTGAGGCGATAAGGCAGCACAGAATACCCCAAAATACTCACAGCTTGTCTAAATAAGCTCTGCCACTTCCATTAGCATCCTAAAAAGGTTCTTGGTTCATGTCCCAGGCACAAAAAAAGCAGCACAAATATCCCTACTCCATATGGAGGGAGATGGTCAGAGGCAATGCAGCGCCTTCCTCCCATCCTGAGCCCTCAGCAGGTCACCCTCACTGCCCAGGGTGACTTTGCACCACCTGTGTGTTCCCCTGATGTCCAGGAGCAGAGGGAATGGGTCACACATGGGGCAAGGGACCAGTCATCTCTGAAACTCCTCTCCAGACCTTTGTCTGTTTTATGGAGCAGACTGTCACATTTATATCACAGTAGATACACTAGCCACTGATTTTGAAAGCTAAGTGCCTTTGGGGGGGGTCACAGAATTATGGAATAAATTAGTTGGCAGGAACCTTTAAAGCTCATCTGCTCCAACTCCTCTGCAATGAGCAGGGACAGGTGTGACTGGTGAGCATTAACTGGGAAGCATCATTGCTCCACAATAAATTGTGTTTGTGATAATGCAGGTGCTTTCCTGGCCTGGCTCAGATCCTCTGTGCTTTGCTCTGGAGCAGGCTGGAGCTTGGAAGATCCCAGGGGAAAACAGGCAGCACAAATAAATCCAAACTGATGTCCAAGAGCCCAGAAAGTGGCAGGAGGTAAGTGGTGGAGGAGAAAGAGGAGAGGCAGAGCTTGCAGGAGAAGCCAGATGGAACAGAAAAACCAGGAGTGGAAGAAAGTGCTGAGAAAGAGTAGGAGATACTCACTGCCCAGGGAGAAGAGGAGGAGAAAATTGTCCAGGTTGGAATAAAGAGGTCAAACAACCTCTTTACAACAGTGAAGGGCAGCATGAAAGCCACAGCAATGTGGATGGAAAAGGAAAAAGGAAAAGAAGGGAATTGGATGTGTGATAAACATTGATAGGAGCACTTGGCAGTAAGGAAGCAGATTGGGAAGGAAGTCTGGTGATCCAAAGGTTGTAAAGGGTTCCATGAACATGGACAGGAATTAGGAACATGCTTAACTCTGCAAGTCTTACTCCAGGGCTCTTGGAAAATGTGGAGGAGGCAGGAACCTGACCCCAGGGACAGATCATGGATTCAAGAATGTGGAACTCCCACACCCAGCCAGGAGCAGAACTCCCTCCCTGCCAGAGACCAAGGAGTCACCCAGGGGTGTCACCACTCTTGCTCCCCAACACATCCCTGCTCTCTCTGCTCATCTGCTGTCAGTTCCTCCCTTCCCTGGAAAAATAGATTCCGCTTTGGAGCTTATTTTTATTTTATTTTTTTAACAACTGTCAGAGATCTTGGCTATTTTGTGAACTTTGGATTTTAGAGTTTCAAATTTTTCCCCAACCACATGGGCTAAGATCTCGTCAGAGTTGTGGATGTCTAGAAAAGGGGAATCTCTAATTCATTCTGTCATGCTGTCACACTGAGATGGCTCATTTGCAACTGCCTTGGTGGGAGAAATATCCATGAGCAGCTTCTTCCTTCTCTCCCACCTTGTCCCCACACTTGCCCCACATCCCCTGAAAAGTCAGAGTATCTGAGGTCCAGCTGATCTATCAACACAACCAGGAATCTCTTTTACTCACCCACAAGCTGATCTCTTTGTAAGTGAGGATTTGGATCCACAACATGATGAGGATGGTCTGGGAGGCCCCAGAGTCCCTTCCAGAGCTGGGATGAGCTGCCACCATGACATCTCCTGGATGCTGGAGCAGCACAAGTGGAGTGAAGACCTGAATCCTGCCTTCAGCTTTGCCCTTGTTCTCCATGGAGGTTCTCTTCCCACAAATGCAGCTGTGCCCACCAGTCCAGATGTTCCAGGAGGGACAAGACTCCTGCAGACCCTTTGAGAAAGGTGAAGGAAAAGCTGGTGAGCAACTCTGCATCTTAAAATCTTCACCCCCAGCCCCCCTGAGCTGCTGCCCCTGAGATGTGATGACCCCAAGCACAATCTCAGCTGGGTCTCAGGTAAATAGGGAGGTGTGTTTGCTCTCAGGCAGCCTGAGGATGTGTCAGACCCTCCTGAAAACAGCCTGGTAAAGAGGGATCTCCTTTTAAACAGCCATTTCCCCCCTAGCTGCTGACCCCAGCAATGGCCAGCTGCTCATTCTGGGTCAAGAGGGACCTGGTTAGAAGGTCCTGTCCCACCTGGGATGCAGCAGGGACAAAAGGACTTGCTTGACAGTGCAACATGATCCAGACCTGACCCACAATACCCACTGGAGTCCTCCTAAGGTTAGAAGATGGCGTGGTTTGTCCCAGCAGACATGGGAGGTATTTTCCCAATAAAACCTCAAAACCCTCTGCTGTAATATACAGAAGTCCTCTCTGTCAGCCAATGTGCAATCCTCAAACAGGGACAAACACATCCAACAGTATTATTATTATTATTATCATCATCATAATCATTTAAAAAATGTAGTATTGTGACTTTTTTGAACCCTAGACAAGCAAGAATAAAGTGAAGTACTTCTTGCCTCCACCACTCTTTTGACAGGACTTGCACTGCACTCTGAGCTGCTAGAGAATCATACTAACCTAAAATAAATAAATAACAAAATAAGTAAAAATTTACGAATCTAGCTAAAATAAAAACTGCTGGCTAGCAAAGAATTTACTTTACTGTTCCCCTTCCCCTTGCTTTTAATCAGCCCCACAAAATTCCCACTGCCTGCATTGATGGGAATGTGTAATGTTGTTTGATGAATGAATAAAATATCAGGTAGGAAGTGTCTTGTTTGTCTGTGTCTTCATTATCACCTTCCCTGTCCCAGAGACTGTGCATGGACTGTGTGACTGGACCAGAGTGTTCTCCTCTGCTGGTCATTCACTGTTTGGTTTGTGCTCACAGCTGGAAGCTCTGGACATAGGTTAGGATCGAAGGTGTTTGATGCTGTACAAACAGCAAATAAAAAGGTAATCCCTCCAGAATAAGTTCAGAGTTTTGCCAGATTTTTCTTTTCCCTGAGCATCTTTGTTTTAAATCTGAAGTAGGGGATAGTTTAGGTGATAAATCATCATTTTTCCCTCTTTTTCCCCTTTGTAATTATTCAAACTGACACCTTTCTGGATTCTGCTGTGGGGCTGTAAACTCACTTAGATTGTGTTGTCAACTTTTACTGTGAAGTGCAGAATATGGAGCTGTTCTGGGGGGGAAAAGCCAATTCAAATTAGAAAGTTTTTTTGAAAGACATGCAAAACCCCTTAAGACTTGTAACCCCTCTCACTGGAAGAGCTGTGCAAGAATCCCTTCCTTCAATTCTCTCTTTAATCTCTCCTTTTCTAAGCAGGTAACCTCAGATTATTTACCAGCATCTCATTTCGAACTCACAAGAAACTCCTGGAAGCCAGAGGAAAAAAATACTCTCCATCAGCCTGTTTTTGTTTTGCTCTCATGTTTATTTTCATCTTAACATTAATTGCCCCATAATATCTGCTTGGTTTTATCAATTAGCCTTTGCAGTGGGAAAATATTTTAGCTCCTAATACAGTGTAATGATTTTTTTCCCTATTTGCCAAGGGGGTTATTAATAAATGTCCCCACTGGGGTTACAACTGTGGTGCTCTGGTGTTTGCTTTAGGGGAAATGAGGGATTGGAGGAAAATCCTAACCAAACGGAGCTATAATTAGAGGGAAAGCAGCTGCAATTAGAAGTATATGTTCAACGACACCCACGGCACTTGGGGACAAACCTCCCCTCGACTCGGGCAGGGGTGGCAGCACAGACTCTGATGCTGAAAAGAAAAGGGGGAAAACTCTTGGTTTTCCTGTTTCTCCAGGTTAAAAAACAGGAGGTTTTTTTTTTTTTTCAGCAGAGGAGTGCTGGTCTGGCAAAGCCAGCAGCAGCCTCCTCCAAGCCTGGATTTCACCCTGATCTCTCACTCCTCACTATTTATTTAGCCTGAACTGCTGCCACCAGCTCTGCTGGGCTCTCTGGGAAGCTGCCAGCCCAGCAGCCCCTTCAAGTGACACATTTCAGAGCACATCAGACATCCACACTGTGCTCCACAGAGCTCTCTCCTGCGGCTGCAGGTACTCCAAGGCTGGGTGGTGAATCCTGGCAGACTTCATTCTTCCTCCCTGCTGCTGCAACAGACTTTGTTCAGGAAGGAAAAAACAGCTACCATCCCTCTGGCTTTGCTGCCTGCTACAAATCTAAATTCTCCAGTAGCAGGGAGCAAGGCAGCTCGTAGGCTGTCCCAGCAAAATTCAATCCTGTCGGCAGATATGAGTTTCTGGAAAGCCAAACTGGAAGAAATTCTGCTGCCTGTTGGGAATTCAGGCTGGTTGAAATGTTAGGGCTTGATTTTATCAATTAGCCCAACAAGAAGTTTAACAATAAGCAGCAAGGACACATAGGGAATTTAAAAAATGCAGCAGATGTGCAGTACTGCTTAATATGGCTTTTAGCTTAATTCATCTCATTGCAGAAATCTGTAATTCTCATGGTTTGGGTTCTGAACAACAGCTACTGATGTAACCTTTTGTCTTTCCCTGGGTTTTGTTGGTCAAAAAAAAAAAGAAATCTCAAACAAATAAAACAACCAAATAATTACTATTGTGGCACTATTAGCTTTGAGGATTTACAGCTTTGCTTCTTTCACAGCAGAGCTTGGAAGTAGTAGAATTTACTCTGGGAAAACCTGACTGTGTCCCTGCAAGTCTCTGTAGGGATTCTTGTATTGGGGTCCCAAATAAGTGCCCCATATCCAGTAGGTAACAGATTGTTTCAGCATAAACTGGCTGGTTTTGGAGGCCCTCTGAGAGACAGAACCCAAGGGAACAGCTGGAGCTGTGGCCAGGGAGGTTTAGCTTGGATATTAGGAAAACATTCTTCCCCCAGAGGGTTCTTGGGCACTACCCAGGCTCCCCAGGAAATGGTCACAGCCCCAGGGGTGCCAGAGCTCCAGGAGTGTTTGGAAAATGCTCTCAGGGATGCCCAGGGTGGGATTGTTGGGGTGTCTGTGCAGGGCCAGGGGTTGGATTTGCTGATCCTTGTGGGTCCCTTCCAAATCAGGATTTTCTATTCTATTCTATTCTATTCTATTCTATTCTATTCTATTCTTTCATCCCATTCCATTCCATTCCATTCCATTCCATCCTTACACCTCCAACCCCGCCACGCCTGCAGAAAACACAGAAAGCAGCAGTAAAATGCAAGGACATGTCACACTCTTGTCCTCCACCAGGATGATACAGGTCATCCTGGTGCTGGCTCCACAAGAAAGCAGATTTCCCCAAATATCCCCAAAATAGCAACCTCACTCCTGCAGATGGCTGAGCACCAGGAAAGGCACCCAAATGAAGATGGAGCTTGTTGCCCTTCCCCAGAAAAGCACCTCCTCCAGATCCTGGATCTCTGTGTTTTGACCAGAAAAGATGAGTTCTGGTGGAGCTGGGGACTACTGCTTTTGTAGTGTGAATATTCAGAAATTAAAGGTCACCAAGTGAAGAGCTCAGTGATGATTTATATGGAAAACCAACCTGAGGGCTATGTTTAAATTCCACTGCTGAACATCTTCCCTGGACTCACAGTCTGTGGGACAGTGTGGGTGGAACATCCACCACCATTGGTTTGGAGCCAGGACCACTGTCCTGCTCCAGGTATTTGTATTTTATACCTCACTTGTAATTCCAGCAAAGCACCCAGCAGCTACATGGAAGAGCTGGGAGCTGAACCTGCACATCTGAGCACCTTTTGCTGTAAACCAAATATTTCTGTCCCTGGAAAAGCAAAGATAATGTTTCCAATGCACTTGGGGAAGGCTGAGCTGCTGTATGCTCTGCTTCCTGGTCACAGCTAAAGATTTCCTCAAAACCAGAACCTTTCCAAAGTGCCATCAAATCACCAGTTCTAGAGACATGGGACAACATTTGGTTTCTTTTATTTCCTTCTTATCCTTCAGGGGAGGAGGGTGGGTGTGATTATGTGTCTTTCCATAGAACCACAGAATGGTTTGGGTTAGAAAGGACTTGAAAACTCATCTCATTCCAACCCCCTGCCATGGGCAGGGACACCTTCCACTGTCCCAGGTTGCTCCAAGCCCTGTCCAACCTGGCCTGGAACACTGCCAGGGAATATTCTTCCATGTTGGCCCTTAATGACAGACACACTATCTGCACATTCTCTGTGTGTATTCAAGGCCTTTCACACTCCAAGAAGTTTACAATTGATTTTAAAAGTTGTTTTGAAGGGATAAGCATTATTCCAGGGATGTGTGTGCACACACACAAATGTGTTTAGTACCCTGTGGATCCACATACACTCAATAAACACATGTGGTGCTCTGGATCTAACCGTAGAGCTCAGCACTGGGCCCTTTCCCCACTGTGCTTGAGGGTCTAAAATGAACAACAGGCTTTTAAAGCTACATTTATTACCTTGCCACCGCCAGGAACAGCCCAGCCTCGTGCAGCCGCTTTGACACAGACGTTAATTTTCACTTGCAGCTGTGGCAATTAGAAAGTGTACTTAATAGAGTGTCATGTTAATTGTTGCAGAGTTAACCAATTTCTCCATTTAATTGTCAATTGATTAACCTATTGAAATGGTAAGTGACTCAGTTTCCTTCCAGAACAAACAGCAGCCACATATTGTAGCTTCATCCAGCTGGAGGGGGTACTCTGTGATTTGCTCAGCCTCAATGTGGTGGTATTTTTCTACACCTCCCTGAGCTTTTAATTAGATGAGCCAATTTTACATGTATTTGTCTGCTGGAAAGGTTATCTGTGCTGGAGCTGACCTGCAGAGACAAGGTTGAGCCTAGCAGTCTTAATAGAAAAGGATTTCAGCTATGACTGCTGTACTTGATTGCATTGTAATGGTAATTAACTTGAGACTTTGCCTCCCTCAATGTTTTTTTGTAGCTTTAACTATGCAATGAGATGTTTCCTCTGTCATATATATGCACTTATTAAGCTCTCATTGGATTCTAATATGCATGCAAATAGTCAAGAGTTTCTTAAGGCTAATACTACACTATGTAGATTGTAGTGCCATTAAGTCACTACAAAGATGTAGCCTGCAGCAAACTTATAAGTTTTTTTTTCTTTCCTTTTTCTGCGAGCTCATGCGAGGGTTTGATTTCTGTACTTTTTTTTCCCCAACTTAAAGCAGGAAAAATTCCTTCTACATACTTTAGCTCCTTTTCATCTGCAGCATTCTTCACATGAAGGCTTGCTCTAGCAACTTTCCCTTCCCCTAAAAAAGTGCTCGCATTTTAAAAGGAAGACCCCGATGTCCTTAATTCAGTTTTTCAAGTTGGATTGTAATCCATGCCCATTCCGAGTCCTTTCTGGGAGCGGCTCGTTTGAAAGCCCTCGGTATCTCCTGTGTTCCTGCATGTTCTTTTACAGTACGGCGCTGTCATTTAATTACGAGACAATCCCCCACAACTGAGCAAGCATTTTCATCATTGATAATGTTGGTAGCAGGCAACTGAGACAAAATGATTACAAACCTATGTTGCACTCAATAGTCCTTTAGAGGATTTCTCTCTTAATAGTCCTGGCTCATTCATGTTTGGTTCAGTACATTTGTTCTTTAAAAAAGGCGTAGATTAGAAGAGTTTCAGGGTAGGTTAATAACTCAACTGAAAATGGCTGCTTGCATTGTCCAAGCCTGTTCCTGCAGTTGCCTGGTGCTTTCTTCAGTTCTTCCACACTGCAGCTTTGGCCCAGTTGGTAAACAGCTTAAGTCCAGACATCTTTTCATTCTGCGGCGCAGCGGATTGAAATAAAAATGCATATAAGTGGCGACTGACTGGCGCTGGCCTGACAATAGCCTGTAACATTATGCAAGGGTATTTACATAGGAATAAGGCCTTGGTAAAGAAGACAGGGGCAATTAATGACTAGGGCCACACATATAAGGAAAGTTTGTCCAATCTTTTCTTCAATAAAGATCTTTTGTAAAGTGCTATGGAAACTCATGGAGGCCCCCAAACAGACTAGGAGAGGGACTTTTGTGGTGGGGTTTTTTGGTTTCCTTTTTTTAGCTTGGAGTTAAAAGGGCCAAATTTTGTAAAGGTTAAATGTAATTCTTCCGTGGTGTCAAATTTTTACTATTGTCTTTTTTTTTTCCCTTTTATTTTTTTTTTTTCCCACAGGATTCAGGTTTGCTTGGCGTTTTCCCTAGGTGAACATGTGGAATAAAGAAATAAAATAAACGATGTGCCTCAGCCAGGCAAGGTGGTGGAAGTGAAGGATTTGGAGGAGATCTGTCACAATGCTTGACTCCTCCTGCTAGCACAGGTTTGGAATTTCAGCTAACTTGTAAGCACTTAGGGCCTGACTCTGACCCCTCTTACACCCCAGCAGAGTTGCTGGGGCTGCAAAGATGCTTCCCAACTTCTGAATTCATCTTTCCCCCTCGTTTTATCCAGATGGATTTGGCCATGAGTGATTCTGACAAAGCAAGGAAGCCCCAAGCTCTGGCTCCTGGTGCCAAGGGCAGAACAGTGGGTGCTGTGGGGACATAGCCCAGGGCAGAATTTAACCCCATCCCACCAGATGGAAAACTCTCCCCCGGGCTTGCAGACACAAATAATGAGCCCCTTTCCCTGAGGGAGAGCAGCCCACAGCCACCCGGGGCAAGGATGGCACAAAAGAGCTGCAGCTGATGGTGCCTCCTGCACCTGCAAGGCTTTGAGTCGTGGGTTTGTGCATCTTGTCACAGTGTGGGCACGGTGCTTTGGGTCTGAAACCACCCTGATGGGGCTCCTGAGAGCCTTGTCACCAACACCATGCACCCCTTCGGTGTCTCTTTGTCCCTCCCAGGATATTCAAGCTGTCCTCTACATCTTGCCTGCCCATGTGGAAGTGTTTTCTGTGGGCTGCCATGGCACATCTCTGGATGGCAACTCAAATATTCCCACATCAGCTGAACAACATTAATTTCAGGTCCATCTGTTGGTGTTTAGTGACTTTGCTCTTTTTCTAATGACTATGGAGGGCTGATTCTGTGATGTCTTTGACATTCTATTCAGAGGACTGTAGGTCTCTACCTTGAAAGCAGAGCTGGGATCTTCCTTCTCAATCCATTTATGTGTCCGAGAAGTCAGACCTTTGGTGGGCATCAATGAGTAAAACCCCATGGACACCTCTAAGTTCTGCCAGGCTTTTACACCATTTCCTGATCTACTACTGAATCCTTTTCCTCTCAGGTAGAGATTCTTACAGCAGAATATAACTCCGAGAAGAGTGATTTCCCAGGACGCCCTGATGTTCCACTTTCTTTCTTTAAAATATTTTTTAGAATCACGTCTGCCATGGAGATTTATTCCTAAAATGCTTGCTGGACATTGAAGAAAGGGACATAAATGTTACTGCCACAAGTGCTTGGTTCCTACAAGAGAAGCAAGGAGCAGGGAATGTTTCTGCTGCAGCCACAGAAAGCTGTAGAAATCAATGCTTCATTCAAGGCTATTGATCAGTACTAAATTAATTAGACTTCAAGGCTTATGGCAGTTGATAAGACAACTTGTTAATTTAGTCAATGATAGTGTTTTCCCTAAAGCAGCAAATACCCTCTTGCTCGGAAAAGACATTTCTAGCACTTGCTACTCAACTTTTTTTTTTGCTCCCCATCTCTTTTATTTAACAAAAAAAAAAAAAAAAAGGAAAATAAATTCACTTCACATTTAAATTAAGATAAGATTTGGACAAGGAGCTGCTTCCATTTACCCCTATTTCCCTTCCTCTTCTCCAACATGGAATGAGGGTGTCGATAACATCTGATGTAATTTAACAGGACGGCACCATAACATTCAGCTCCTTCAGCCCCAGCCCGTTGAGGGGGGATGTTCTTTTGGGAAAGCTGCTGGGGAGAGGAGGGAGGAGGGAGCAAAGCCACTTTCTGCATGTGGGTTGGTCGCTTTTTTAATGGCAAACCCAGGGTTTTTCCTTCCCAGACTAGGAGGATGCCCACGGCCACTGACAAAGGCACGGCCGGTCCCGCGAGCAGTGAATGAGATGAAGATATCCCAGAATACCCTGGACATGGGGCTGTACTTCCTGCTGGCTGGGAAGGACAAAAGGACAAAACCCAAGGAGTGCCGGGGTCCCACCACCAGCTCCTGGAGGCTCCAGTCTGCTACCAGCAGCACTCCAACCCTCGGAGAATGCTAATAAGCCACTGAAGAGCTCAGCTTTCCTGCCATAATTCTATAGTGCCGTTGAGGACCCCATAGTGTTCACTAAATAAAGACAACTAATTGAGAATTTTTTGCACATTTTGCTCAGTGGACTTGTTGTTCAGGCGGTTGGTTGGGGAGAATGTCCCCCTACTGACAACAGGGGCTGATTGTTTTGGCAGCCGCCGGGTTAGCGCCATTGCCCAGGTCTGAGGCTGACTTTCCAAGTATGACAAAAATGTTTAATTTTGGAATTTTTTTTTTTTTAATTATGTGGCTGGGAATTATTTGGGCTATGTGGAGAATAGGCCGTCCTGTGTTCACGTGACGAAAAAGGAAAAATTTTTAAAATTGCTGGCAGAGTTTCTCAGAATAAAATCTTTGGTCTTTCTCTGACTCTGTTTCCACCCACCCCCCCTTTTTTTCCTGTATTTTCTATGGCGAGGCCGACATTTTTGTGTCTGCAGGTGACACTTTGATTGAAACTAAAATTAATAAATCAGCTGAAAAGCTCACACCTACAGCTCACAGCAGGGCCTTGAAAACACGGTTATAAAGGGAGCTTTATGCCCTTGTGTAAAGAAGGAATAAATTACAGAAGCACTTGTTGCCCTTGGACTCGATTTTGCTTTGCAGGCTGGTATCTTATTTTTGGAGCTTATTGTTAATCAACAGGTTCCTTGTAGGTTTAGCAGGTGACTTTGTTATTAATCTCCTATTTGACCACTATAGCATATTAATGAGGTAGCTCCTGGATGTGGCTGTGTCTCCAGCACAAGGAATTAGTTTAAAAGGTGCACTCTTTACTCAATTGCCCACAGTTAACGATGCTGCAGCCCAAATGCAAAGTAGCATTTTCTACAGCTTGTGTAGCATTAAGAGTGTTTTACTAACATTATGTTCCTCACTGTGCTTTTCTTCTGTTGTATACTTATTTCTTCTCCATGGAGGGCTATTATCAGGCTTACTGGTCCTTCCTTCTCTTTATATTTTGGGGGGTTTTCTTCGTTTTTTATTCCCCTAACAAAATCAAGAAATTATATATAAATGACAAAATGATATCCTTTCTTATTAATGTGCACCTTGGTTTTAATTAAACAATTCCAGAGCGCTTTGGAGTACCACTGGATTTAAGTAAAACGCTCGGCTCAACATTTACCTTCAAAACTGGCTTAATAAATATCATTATAAAGTGCAGGAATTCAACCAGCCCCATTTCACCTTGTATTTTGGGTCTGATTTAAGCTTGGAGTGAGGATACCTATAGGGGTACTTTGAGAACATAAAGAAAAGCTGAGGATTTAAGACTTAAATTTGTAATTACCGGGATCTGCCGAAATACATAATATTATGAGCCGGGCTACAAAACACCCTGGTGGAAACAACAGCTTTGTTGTAATACAGTAATTTCCACATTCCAAGGAACGTGCTCTGCCTTAGATGGTTATTATTGGCGTTTGCTTTCATAACTTTCAGACGTGTGGTCTACCTCCCAAACAGATACATTTTCCTATTTAAATTAGCACTGTCAGGCTTATGCCTGCAGATTCCCAGCTTTTTTTTTTCTTAATGAGGACTCTCACATGCAACAGCATATTTGTGTCAGGTTAGATGTCAGCCTTGAGTTTTAGCCTGAACCGTAAAATATGTGTCTTTTATGGATTAAGTTCAAAGTTATCACGTTACTTTAGCTTGGTACTTTGGTATTTGTCTTCTTGGCCTCTTTTAATTGGGATATATATATATTTATTTTTTTTAAGGTAGAAGAAATGAAGTCTGATAGACTGTATGTGTAAGAGAAAAGTTATTTAAGGTATTAGTAATGTGTTTACTACAGGCAGCAAGAGTTAGGAATTGGCCACTTCTGCCTCTTGCATAAAAGCCTCTAGAAGATGTGCAGTCCATATTCAAAGTCACATTAGAATTTTGGTTTATATTTTCAGAAATTAAAGTCAATTTCATTCTGCAGCCATCACACAGTGCTCAGTTTGAGCCTCTGACAAAGGCTTAGCTAAACTGAGAAAAATGAGAAAAATGCCCCAAAACGATGCACTGGAGTGAAGCATCCCTGTGGGCAACCAGATATCCCTGGTTTTGGGGGGACAGACTATGGGGGAAAGAGGGAATTCATCTGCAGACCCTACAGCAGCCTGGCCCCAGAGAGGATATGATGAACAATCATGATGGAAACACCCAGCAACACACTGAGAAACCTGGATCTCATCCAAGGTGCTCCCAGCAGAGGACGTGTCCAGCTCATGCCTGTACCTCTGAGTCTCCCCAGGATGAGCTGATAGGGCTCATTTTAAACATCAATAATTCAACCAGTTTGCTTCTTAGAACCAAAGGGAGATCTTCCCTATTTCAAGCCAAAAAAATTACCTAACCACACTTGAGAGTGGGGGAAAAAAAAAGGACATAGAAAGGTGGTTTTGAGCTCTGAGAACACACACAGTAATTACTGCTGACTTCATATTGTGTTTTATTTTTAAGCAACCACCATTTAGGCGCTTTTGCCAGACTGCTGTTCAGGGGTTTTGTGTTGTGGTCTTGTTTGCCAGGGCTCAAGGAAGGGAGAATTTTCACGGCACAGGCACAGCCCCCTGTAAATCAGGGCTGGTCGTTAAAACACCCTTCAGTGAAGTGGTGTTAGCAGGGGCTGCTGCACAGCCTATTTCTAAGGAGGAATCCTTAATGTAACACACATTTGGGAGCTCTTCCCATCCCCAGCCCCCATCGCCCCCAGAACTACTTACAGCACAAGGAGGTTTGAGCTTATTTTGTCTTTTCACAACTTAGCAAGATCAGACACATTTCTGCAATGCATATGCAGATTTTACCTCTTGTTACTTTCTCTAATGAGCTTTCACTTAATCAATTTGACAGTAGCCTTTCTTCCTTTTTGCTTCGTATCCACTAGGAAAGTATTCAGGAAAAAGTGTTAACAGTTTCAAGGGGTATTAGCAAAATGAAATGGTGGCGCAGCCAAATTTAGGAAGATCGCAAGAGTGCTTTAAGAAAAGAAGAAAAAAAAAAGGAAAAAAGAAGTTAAAATGGGGGATGTGGATTTAACAAGAATGTTTGTCTAGGAAATGAGCACGACTGCAGACACCACTTTTATTTTCCTGCGAATAATTTTAAAATTGTGCTAATAATGAGCAGAGAAATCCTGATTTCATGTAATTATCTGGGTTATAGAAACAAGCTTAGAAACTTTCCTTGATAATATGTAACTGAAAATATGAAAATTAAAATATCCTCTTTAATAGGCTGTTGAATGCAGGCTCCAGTCTGAGGCAGTCCTGCAGGACAGGGATGCTAGAAGTCCCAGTGACCTGCAGAGTTGTCTGCAGAGCCCTATAAATCCTACATACCCAGGTTATCAAAGGCAGCAACATATTTAATTCCTGTGAGAATTTCATAGAATCCCAGAATGGTTTGGGTTGGAAGGGACCTTAAAGATCATCTTGTTCCAGCCCTCTGCCACAGGCAGGGACACCTTCCACTACCCCAGGTTGCTCCAAGCTCCATCCAGCCTGGCCTTGGACACTTCCAGGGATGGAGCAATCTCACCAGGGCTTCACCACCCTTGGAATCAAGAATTCCTTCCCTTCTCTTCTCACCCTGCCCTCTGTCAGTTAAACCATTCCCACTTGTCCTGTCACTCCATGTCTCTGTCCCTCTCCAGCTCTCCTGGAGCCCCTTTAGGCACTGGAAAGACTCTAGGATCTCCCTGGAGCCTCCTCTTCTCTGGGACACCCTGAGTTTCACAGCATCCACAGACACTTGCTGCTAAAATGCACCCACAGACACAGATGTCAGTGCTCTGCACGGCCTGAGAAACCAAACCAGGAGGGAATTACCCCAAAGTGGGGCTGCTGCAGGTCTCTGAGTCAGCACTTGCTCACTCAATGTCATCACTAGGCTGAGGACACCACTCAGGCATTAAGTTCATAATAGCAAAGTGACAAAGGACTGCTGACATCACCTTGTTGACAAGGAACATGGAGCTTTAGCCAGGGCTTTCGTGACAGCCACAGCCTGCAGGAAGAGGGGAGAAGGAAAACCCTCGTGGGAGAATGGCTTGGGATTCCCCCCAGTTATAAATCCACTGGGGTCTCCTGGCCTGGCCTGGTTATCAGAGAAAAAATTCAGATCCCAATTCCTGCTCATCAAGGGCTTCATGTGAAGTAACCAGGTCACTTCACATATGACTCATGGGACCAAAGCCCAGTTTGTAGGATTAAACATACAGGGAGTGGGGATGGACCTAAGGAAAAGATTTTCCTTTCTCTTCATGAGAAATTCATATCTTGATGCCGTGGAAGATGCAGCTTTTATTCATGGGTTTCTGTCCCTGGCTACCAACAACCCTTCAGCTGATATTCTGTTTCTTCTCTAAAATGAATTCCTTCCTGCCTGCCCCCCAAGCCAGAAAAAGTCCGCTTTTCTGCCCAAGACTGAGCAGCTCCATCACAAGACACATAATTACCAAACCTATCAGAATGTGGATTTCCCCAGTGCCACAGCAAGCTGTGATACCCAAAAATCCGGTAAGAAAACATGGCTGCTATTAGTGGACACTGAATCTCATTTTCAACATCATTGCCTTCAAACTGAAGGATTAAGTCCCCAAAAGTGCTCCAAGGGTCTGCTTCAGCAAGTGGGGTGCTAATGGCACCGTTTTTATGTACTTTTGATGTTATTTTGCCCCGTTATAAATTGAGAGTGGGGTTCAGACAAAGTGTGCTCATTGGGAGAAACAACAAAATATTGTGGAGCTGAAGCTCACAGGGCAGAGCAAAGGGGGAAGACTCAGACCCAGAGAGGCTTTAGCTGGGCTTTGCTTTCCTGGCAGTGTTTCCATCCCAAAACAGGGGACCACACCACCGTGGAGCCAGGGTATGTGCTGCAACAGGAGTTTTCCAAAATCACTCTTTTCAAATATTTTATTCTGATCTCCTTTTTAAGCCGGGGTCCCAAACCTTTAAATCAGAGGCAATTTTGTTTTCCTAGCTGTCAGCAATATTTTGGCTATTTTAAGAATGTAGGACAGGGTTAAGGATTAGTACCAGCATTTCTTTTCTGTGTATCAGAGCTGCTTAGCAGTAATTAATTAGGACATTGGGTTTTGTACTCTTGGTTCAGGTCATTTGCCTATGAGCAGCTCAAGCCTTTTACAAAGGCACGCTGCATATGTTTCTGGGTACCTTTTTGAGAGAAGATTTAAATTGGCCAGATGAATAATACTTTGCTACAAGTGTTTTGCCCTAGGCAAAAAAGGTTTTCTTCATATTATCATCGCCCCGAGCTGGAATCCTCCAGCTTGATGTGACTGGTGTTATACTGTCACATGGCAATGATGTAAGAACAGGAGCTCTCTGTGTCAGACAAATCTGGATTTAGGGGAATTATAGCAGATGTTGCAAAATGGCAACAGTTTAGCAAGTTCCTTTCATCCCTTGGTTGGGAGGCAGGTCCACAAAGTACACCCAGACAGAGAAGAATGTTATCTTTGATCCTTTTCACTCCGGGGCGAGGAGACTCCACCCGATGAGGGAAGCAGCAAGGCTGGAAATAAAAATAAATTTACAGTAGCTTTTCGCTTGGCAGTATGGAAATTGGCCATTATTTATTCATGCTGTTTGCCCAGACATGTATAAAAGATTTTTATCAGGGGGTAGCGTGTATTGTGCGCTATAAACAGATTAGGGCACTCAATATTAAGATTAATGGCATGGAAAAACACTTGGAAATTTGTGTGTGGTTAGATTACAGGGAAGACTTGCAGCTCCTCTCCACCATGTGAGCATGGACAGTGGCACAGGGATAATGTCCTGCCGTGGCTATAAGGAGGGAAGGAATATAATTGCCTCTGATAAAAAGATACAAAACTTAAACATTGTAGGATATCACATCAGCTTTATCCAGCATGTAGGATTTTTTTTCTTTTTAATGAAAGAAACTGGAAATGTGTCTATTCACCTTCATTTGGGCAAACAACTCGTTTGTCCCTACACAGAAACTGAACACATGATGACAACGTGACAGACCCTGTTTACCACAGGAAAGCACCACCTGCAGTGAACAAAACAGGCCAGTGTAGGACAAGCAGTAATTCTTTTCATGAGTTTAAATCTGATTGGAATTTGGTCAGAATTTGCGGGATATTTCTTAAATTGGTTGGCTCATTAGAAATTAAAAAAAAAACAAAACAAAACAAAACAAAACAACACCCATTTGGTGACAGGCACAAAATCACCCCAGTGTTTGATTAGGTTTTATTAAAAAATCATTTTCTACTACCTGAAAGCAACAAGGAGACAGAGATGTATGGGATGGGCACGGCTGCTCACACTGGCCAGCCTCTCACCCAATGTCCTCTTGGCCACAGCCACACTGCCCAAAGCCACCTCACCCTGAACATCCTCAGTTGCACTGAACATCCATCCCTGGAGGAGCTGAACCAGAGGGTTTCAGGCACAGGATTGATACCAGCTGTGGTTTTTATTGACACCTCACCTGCCTGAACATGCAGTGCTCATTTTTAAGAGCAGAAATCCAGCTGGATTCAGCTCAGGAAGGTATCTAGGGGCAATCTCAAATTTGGATATTGGAGTCATGGCGCTGCACTTCTGTTCACACACCAGCTTAAAATATGTACTTCTAACTTTGGCTCTTGCCCTGCATATGGTGCACCATGTCTGATCCATACAGGACATGCTGATGGAGAAGGTGGTGTCAGAGTTCTGACACAGCTTTCCCTTGGGTGTCTGCAGTCATCTGAGAACCTCACACCTGGGAGATGTCAGCAGGACCTGGCTGCACTGGCACAGGCTGCCCAGAGAAGCTGTGGCTGCCCCTGGATCCCTGGAAGTGTCCAAGGCCAGGTTGGACAGGGCTTGGAGCAACCTGGGATAGTGGAAGGTGTCCCTGCCCATGGCAGGGGGTTGGGTCTGGATGAGCTTTAAGGTCCCTTCCAACCCAAAGCATTCTGTGATTCTGGGATTCTATGACCCAGATTCTGTGTTCATCAGTGGCCTTTTGGCACCATCTTAAGGAAATCACCCCCAAGCTGTGCTGCTCACTGCAGAACAGAATTCCCATCTTCACCTCATTTTGAATACTTCAAACCAGAGCAGATCTACAGCAGCCAGGCCAGGCTGACCTCAGCTCCTTGTTTCTGTCTCTCAGCTGACCTGCACCCAGGTCTGCTCTTGGTCCTCCACACCAAGGTGCCATTTGTGATGCAAGATCCTAAATTTTACCACTCCAAAAGAAATACATGCTCCTGTGTGACCCCCAACCCCTTGTGCAGGCAATTCTGCCCATGGAGAGCACCACAGAGCCCATGCAGGCAGCAAACCCCTCTGCCAGGAGACCTTTGGGATCCTTACAGCACAGTACTGACCCTCTGCATCCTCCCATGGAACCAAAACCCAACGAGGGAGAGGCTGCAATGCACATTTTGCCAAGCACAAAGCCAAAACCTTTAATTGTGGCCACCAGGCAGATCGATGCCACCATCATGGTGTGGCCAAAACCACACACAACAGTCACAGCACAAAATTTGTCACGCCACTCACGGCCCCAGCCCCGTGTGCTGGGAATCAGAGGTGTTATAAGGAAAACATGGGATCAGCACACATTCCCATTCAAGATGCCTAATCTTGTCTACACTCAAAATGGCACCGGCTAAAATTGGTTTTCAATTGATTTAAGTTCACTGGCACAAAGCCCTGTGTAGACATTCTTAAATGGGTTTAAAAATGGCTTATCAATTTAGCTTAAGACACTTAGTAGCTAAACTAAGCTAAATCGGTATAAGCCAGGTTTAAATTGATTTATGATGTCCACAAAGAGTTTTGCACTGGTTTAACTAAATTGCTTTAAAAACACACCGCCACTTTAGCCTTCAAAAGTGAGTGCCTACGAGTGTAAGGATTTAGGGTAAATGTCTTTAAAAGTGCCTAAATATCTGAGGAGCTTATGCCCCTTTTCCCTAAACAGACTTAGGCTCTCCGAAATCAGAAACTGTCCTTTGTAACTGCTACTCCAAAAGTCCCACCTCCCTCCCTAAAAAAGTGGGGGGAAAAGGGTCAGATTCTCCACGGAGTAAATTAGAGAGATATCTCCCATTTTACAGCAGCTGGAGGAACGCCAAGCCCTGCCTCAAATTTTTAAAGGGAAAACAAAATTTTTTGAAACCCCAGGTTTTGGGAGGTTTGTGGGGTTTTTTGGTTTTTTGGGGGTTTTTTGGCCAATTTTTATTTTTCTTTTCCCTCCCTAGGTACAGTAGGTCCATATGATCCCCATATATTGAAATAATCCCATTGCTGCTCGCAGCATCCCTGCACACCACAGTAACTCAGGCTTTTATGTTGACGTGCACAGTCACAGTTTGGAAGATATTTGAGTGCTCGTAGCCACATCTGTTGTTTTCTCTCTTAATGATTTGCAGTTAGCCAAAATAATAGAAAGCAGGCAGAGCTTTTTAATATTGGCTTGCCTGACATGAGCCTATCTTAGTCAAAATGTTTATTCTGCAGTGCTCCCGCTAGCTCTGGAAATTCATGTATCTATATGTATTTGCGTGTTTTGCTTGACTAGGCACAAATTATGCTCTCAACTGGAAATATCACAAGTGTAAATAATTTGGAGACATAAGTGTCTGAGCGAAACTCATGTAAAAGCTATTTGTTTTATGGATTTTGATCTCCAAAGTTTAAAATATGAGCAAACTTTTCATTAAGGGTTTTGCCATTTGTTTGAACACTCCTGTAGTAATTGGAAATGCAACAATTGTTTAAAAGTGGCATTGTCCATGAAAAGATTTAGTGAGGGATGAAGAAATTTCTTGAACCTAAAGACATAATCTGGTGATCCAATTCTCCCCACTGTGTCCATTCCCGTGAAACTCCATTTACTTTCTCCTATCCGTCACCAGCTCCCCCGCATCCCACCTAGCCAATCCTCTAGGTTTCCCACATTGTTTCCCCTTTTGTCTTTTCAGTCCAAACAGAAGAACAACAGACAAGGTTTCGAAGGGCAGGGAGCATCAGGGGCTGGAAGAGAATGGCTAAGATGAGGGTCAGAGTCCCAGCCCTACTGCCAACAGTTACTAGGGTTTGTGCTGCCTGGCTGGGCAGTGTTCAAAGACTTTGCTGGGCTTTGTTCCACTGTGTAGGGATTAGGCCTGGCGGTCTGAGAATTTGCCTTCTAATTAAAAAGGATAAAAGATAGAAGTAGCATTAGACTAAAACATAGCAGTGATACTTCACAGGCTTTTTTTTTTTTTTTTTGTAATCACAAGACAACGCACGAAGTTGTCAGGTTGTTTTATTTCTTTTGTTTTCTGTGCGATTTAAAAAAAAAAAATCATAATACAGAGAAGGGAGGGGAGGAGGAAAAGTTTTGAAACTCTTCCCAGCTGTTCCATATGGTGAGTGAAGGCTGAATTTCTGTGTGCACTGTGGCAATTTTGCTCGCTGGCTATTGCATTTATTGACAAGGATTACACCAGCTCCCTATCACATCCTTTAACGCTGTACCAAAAGGTGAGGGAACTCCCCACGTCATCCCGGCCGAAGGAGACTACAGGAAACCTGAATTTCTCCTTCCACAACCTCTCCTTGTTTTCCCCCCTCTGCTTAGCCTCATTAGGGACACTCAAAACCAGCCACAAACCCTCCCCTCAAATTAACTGGGACATATTATTTTGCCTGTGCAATGTGGAAAATGCCAGAGGCCACATCCAGATAGCTTATAGCACCACTTTAATTATCCTTAAAAAAAAAAAAAAAATCCTGCGTTCCGAGCAGGAAGGGGAGGCCAAATCCCCACAAGCTGTTACTCGTGTGAGTAATCCCGTCTCCTGCAAAAGCCCTATTCAGGGCAGCCGCCAAGATCCAGCCCCACGCAGGACGGTGAGGACGGGCGTAAATCCAGGGTCTGCCAGCCCGACAAGGGCCGTTGGAAGAAATCCCTGCCATTTACAACTTGATCCGCCTTTAAAAACATCCTCCCGGGCTGTGGCCGGGGCAGGGGGAGCCGTGGTGGTGCAGGGTGGCTCTGCTGACTTCCCCGGACAACCCCTGGTACCCTAAGAGAGAAGCTGAGGTGAGCAGTTGCGTAAGGGCCGCTGATGAGATTATATTAATTACTTTTCAGAAGAAGGAAGAAAAAGAAAAAAAAAAGGGGGGAGGGAAACAAAGAAAAGAGGGGGTAGGAGTTTGGTGGAAGACTTGAGAAGCTTTCAAAGCCGCCGAGCTCGGGTTGCAGGCAAGGATAAAGGAATGCCCTTTTGTTCCCACACATCTCTCCTTACGTCACAACGAGCCCAACTTCTTCTGAATTCTGGCTGACTTTGCATGTAGTAAATAATTTGGAAGAGACGACAGACCAGGCGAAAACGATTCGCAGCAGAGAGTTGTTGCACCTCGTCGTAGAGGATCCAAAGGGGAGAGCGTTGCTCACGGAAAGCATTTTCATTCATTAAAATTTTTGCATGAGTTTTCTTTCCTCCGAGCCAGTAATGATCATATTTGCTCTGTGCCATAACATGAGAAGAAAGGGGAAGACTTACAAACATTGCTTGGGCCAAAATGTTGTTGTCTTTAAATGAAATAAGCACCGTTAGACTGCTGTGAGTTAGCTCGAAAGCAACAGTAATGTGGCAAATTATCCCATTGATTTTAGGCAGGGTTCTTCATTGATTTTTTTGCTTTAAAAAAATGGCTGCATGAGCCAGCCCAAGGTGGCTAACTTCTTAATATCAGGGCACTGTGAAAGGTTAGGACTGGACTTCTGCCCTTCCACTGAGTTTTAGCAACATGGAAATTTTATAAAACCCGTGTGCCTCTTTCTGGCTATCAGCGTTGGAAATGAGACCAGCTCTCCTTTGCTGGATTTAGAAGCAAATAGATTCAACATCCCCGCAGGACAATATTCCCAATTCCCTCCAGGCCTGCAGTCAGCTCCTTTCTGCCTCCATCCCAGAGAGCCACAGACAGGATCAGGCCAGGCTTTGGTGCTGAAAAACCTTCTTGTATTGATTTATGTGCTTAACGTTGTTTCAGAGAGGCCGAAGCAAAGGCAAAGGTCCTCCCTCCCATTTTGTGTTCCAGAGGACTGATGATAACTGAGAGGAAATTCTCAGTTTGCCCCACGATGGGGGTCACTCAGAGGAGCCCCCCTGGCTTTTTTGGCTAGTTTTGTGGAGAGGAGCAGGCATGAAAACCCCTTGGAGGAGCAATTCTCTGCTGCCAAGCATCCAGACATCCCCGAGCCTCATCCTCCTCCTCCTGCTCCTCTTCCTCTTCCTCTTCCTCCAACACTGCTCCTTCTGCAGAGCTCAGCCCCAGTGACACAAACTGGGGGAAGGATCCTGTCATCCATTTTCCATGGGGAAAATTAGGCAAAGCATAAAGAGGAATATCATATTTTTTAGGATATTGGAAGAAATAAAAATCTCTTTCCGTGGTGTGTTAAAAACGCCCAGTGCTTTAGAGCTGGGTCTTCTTCAAAGCCCCAAGAGAGACACAAGCACGAGTGTTATTTCTCTCTCTTCCTCTTCACTTACTCACAGGAGGAAGGTGATGATCCAAGGAGGCTTTATATTTGCAAGAACCTTCCCAATATTCGCATTACCCGTCAAGGAAAATATTTTTAAAGGCCAAACGAATATTCATTTATATTTATTTGCTTAATCTAATGATCTATTGTGATTCTCCCTTTCATCTATTCTTCCCTTGATGAGTGTGTGGCACTCCCATTAAGATTAATAGCGGTTTCACATGCACAGTCAGGGGAGATTAGACCCCTGCCCCGGCCTCCTGCCAGCCCCATGTATGTCTTTGGATTCAAGCTCCAAACCCTCACTGATGTCAGTGAAAGCACCATGTGTACAAAAAGGGCCAATCCTGCCCGGGGCTGAGCATCCTACCCCAGCCCAGGCCTTCACAGCTTCTCCCCAAACACATTTATTATGCTGTAAAGTCTGGGGCTGTCTGGGGAGCATATGTTTATGTGGGGTCACTGTTTCTGTGAGAGCAAGGGGGGATTTTTGTGGCAGAGCAGTCTAGAACAGCATATGGGGACCAGTGAGGGGTGCACTGGAACCATTTCTTAGCAAAATAAACCACAAAAAAAGTCCCTCCACGCAAAGTTAGCTCCACATTCAGAAATTACATTCTGTGGCCATTTCGATTCTTCCTGGGCATTCAACTCTGCCATCACACAGATGTGTGATGCAGAAGTGCACTTAAGCCACCCAGTTTTGAAAATTAGGTGTATAATATACATCATTGCTTCTTTACCAGGCAGAGGCTTCTCCCAAACCTTGGCATGAGAGCCCTCCTCAGTGGGATTTGGAGGAAGGCCTTTCTTCCAGTGGCATGAGAAGTACTTCTGTCACAAGCTGGGGTCTCAGTCCTGAGGGTAATTATGCCTTTGAAAGGCTAAAATCTTCTGAATATTCCTGGTGCAAAAAGCTGCTTGCAGGTGTGAGGGTTTGCAACACCTGAGTAGATAAGGTGTATGTTGTGTATTGGGTCTGATGTAAAAAATAATTTTTAAAAGCTGCATTTTTTTTTCTATTCCTTCCTGATGAATTTGTATCACCTCTTCATTTGCAGCTGTTCACCAACATCCCCTATTCCATCCCTGTCCTGACCTTGTCAGATTAAACACACCAGCTGCCTCACTACTTGTACCACTGAAGAATTTTTTCCCCCTCTTATTTCCATGGTATTTCTGGGAAGAGGAAAAGAAGGATTTTCTAATTGCTAGCGCAGACGGCTGAGCCACAGCCTCTGTGTGTGGAGTAATTTATTTGTAATTACTAAAGCAGCCTCGTGCCTCAGTTTCCCCAGGCACATTGTGTGTGTGCAGTGATACCTCTGGCTTTTCAGTAGCACCATAAAAAATGAAACATTTATAAGGCTTTTTGAGGCTGAAAGGCATAAAGAGCCTTATAATGATGTTTTGAGACTTCTTCCAATATCCAGCCAGACTCTCTAATAGCAACAATTACAATTATTAATTTCTACTGCCCTGAAGCACTGAAAATCGCTAAGATCCAGCCTAAGCAAGGCGAGCAAAGTCAGACATAAAGAGTGAGGAAGAGCCAGAAAGTGAGCAGGAGTCAGAGCATGGGAAACGCTCCACCATCTGTCCCCTCGGCTCGCTCGGAAGGCATCCCACAATTAGAGTAAAACTGAGGATGTGACATTGTTTTCCTGCATTGTATTCAGGCTTCGTGGTAATGACCTCGTTATTGATTTGTGGGGCTTTTTCCACTCAGAGCTTCTGCACTCCCCACAGCACACAGCACATGCACGCTGTAAATCTGATATTTATGTCATGCTGCCTCTATCACAATATCCATCCTATATCAGCATACACTGGGTAATCATGTCCTACCAATATTTACAGGTATTTTTAAATGTAAATATTTCGATTACTCCTATTTAAACATGACTGTAGCTGTTTGCAGTATCAGGCACTAAATCTATTTGATTGATTAGATAGATAGGAGTAAATGATGAATATGTATGTTTAGTAAATGCCTTCTTGCACATTCATATGGCAGCATCTCTTCTTTTGGCTTTTCTAATAAGAAATAATAAAAATTTAGAAATATATTTAATTGATGCAATTTATGGTTGTGGCTCATGAGGCACTTTAATAAGAGAAAATAATCCGTAGAATTTCAGTTATTTCAATAAAAATTCAGAAAGCGTATTTTAATCTCTCCAAGATCATCCTCCTTGTTCTAAGTATGAGTTCCTAAAAAGCCTGTGTTGTGATTTGCTTTTATTTTTGTTTTTTGGCTTCAGCAATGGGCTTGAAAGTGGCAGCTCTGAAAGCAGATTTCTTTATCCAGAAGCCAGTTTGGAGAGCTTCCACACAGGCTGCTATTCTAAGGCACCATTCCGAAGACTGCCATCTCCACGATGGCAAACGAGATGTAATTCAGCCTCTGTGTTATTTTAGCCCAGGGTCTCTCCTGAGCAGAGAGGACCAGCCGTGCCAAATTGTGTTAAACTGGGGATGGCGCTTTTGTGATATGGACAACTGTCTACGCGGGATTGAGCTGAGACCACCAAACTACTTTCATTTAGATTCTCAATTTAGTCTTGAACCGAGGTCAGAAGGTAAATAGCCAGGGCTTTATCTTCCCAGCCAAGCCCCTGGTAGAGGGTGTCTTTGAAGTGGAGTGTGATCAGTGGCGGTTTCAGAACTAATGTCCAAGACAGTGATGTTTAATACATTTGCTTCCCTTTTACATCTGCAGGTTATTTTAAGTACAGTTTCTCCACAAAAGAGCGTTTTCACCTAGCTGTGGTGTCAAAAACAAATCTGAAATTAACTCAAAATGCCCTCTTGACACTACCCTCTCCCCAAAGTATGTGTGTTGTTTTGTTATTTTTTTATCCCAACTGCTTTTAATGCCGGCGGCTTTGGGTCTGATCCTGCTTTTATTGAAGTCAACAGCCTCCTTCACATTCACTTCAACGTCTGAGGCACTTTGAAGCTGCTCCCTACGTGTGCTGGGGTTTGTGGCTGCACATCCTCCAGGTGGTCAGAGGGAAGGAGATGTCCATTTCCAGGGACATTTCTGCCGTGACACATGGACAGTGGTGTCTGGTGGCAAATATCACTGCACAGGCTCTACACTCACCAGTCAATCCATAAACCTTGAAAACAGGGTCACATTTGTCTGGTAATACAAATTTAAGAAACCCTGTGATTTTTGTTTTGTGTTGCCCCGTTCATATGGGGCTTTTTTAAGGAGCTGGATTCAAAATCCTGAATGTTCCTGCAATGTTTATTCCCAGCTTGGCTCCCTAACCATTGCCCTGCAAACAGTTCATAGAATCACTGAGGCTGGAAAAGCCCTCTAAGATAATTGAGTCCAACCATTAACCCAGCACTGCCAAGGACACCACTGACCATGTCCCCAAGTGTCACATTGACGTGGCTTTTAAATCCCTCCAGAAATGGTGACTTCACCACTGCCCTGGGCATGAGCCAGGAGGTTCCTCCTGAACCTCCTTTTCTCCAGGCTGAGTCCCCCCAGCTCCCTCAGCCACTCCTAGTACCCCAGACACTCCCCCAGCTCTGTTCCCTTCTCTGGACACACTGCAGCACCATTTTGGGACCAAAACCAAGCACAGAATTAAAGGTAAAGCCTCACCAATGCCCAGCAAAGTCAGATTGTCACTGCCCTGGTCCCACTGGTTCCACAGACACATCGCTGTGTGGGGCACAGTAAATAGTTGGCTGCATGGAGAAGAAGGTCACCAAAGACCTGATCTCTCCCAAATATGCCCCAAAAGCTCTCAGAGACTGATTCTCTTTCCCAGCCATGTGCCACCATGCTTGGGAAGTCACACAGCACAGAACAACTGGTGGCACCTGATGTGTGGCCCAGTAGGCCTCTGGGCACCTCAGACTGGGGTACAACAGAGGCTTCATACACTTCCCTGACACAAAAACCCCTTGTAGGGTTATTTTCATCCTAATAAAAATGTCCCAGAATTATCTACCCCGTGGTGATTTGCTTCCAGCCAGAGCTAATCTGATGTACACCTCTCACCTTGGGTTGGTTCCCCACATCAGCATCCCCAGGTGGAGGATCAGGGCTTGCTTGAAAGGGAGAGGGAATTGCTACCATTTTGCTTGTAGTGCTGGTGGTTTGTTTTCTGCCCAGGACTGCTTTTGAAATGGATTTGTATCAAAATATCCCTTTTCATCAAAGCTTACAATTGAATACACCCCAAAATTTCTTTCTTTCTGAGCCACAATTTCTTGATTAAAATAGAGCCAGACTTCACCTGACAGAGTCTGGAGTTTTATGGTTGGCCAAGAAGTGGACTAGAAAGGAAATAAAGCCCTGCAAACTCCAGCTGCTGTGCTCAGGCACATGCAACACCCTCCATCCCTGCATCCACAGGCAACTCCTGACATCTCAGTCATGAAATTTTGCAGCATTTAAGCACAATGGGCTGAATTTGAAGAGTTGTGTTTACTGTCCCTTAGTAATACTGGTGAATGTAAGGGATGGATGAAGCAGGTTTCTGTGCAGGCACATCCAAAACCCACATAATTTTGCAATATATGATGAAACTACAGAAAAACAAGGCTGGAAAGGACATCAAGAAGCCACCTCCACCCATTCCTCTCCCCCAGGGCAGGATCACCTGTATTTTTCAGGCTGTTTGTCTGACATGCAGTTAAAATCCTTCACTGCCCCTCCAGGCAGTCTGCTTTGTTTCTTCTCACGAGAAGCACTTCTTAACCTCTAAGCTGAACCTCAGGGCTTCACTCAATGCCCTTTCCTTCTTGCCCTAACCCCTTGGACACAGAGGACAGACTCACCCCCCTCACAACAGTTCTGGAGATATTTGACAGCTCCTGTCACCTTTCCCTTCGTGGCTCCCTGCTCCAAGTTAAATCCACTGAGACTTTTTCAATTCTGATCCTCTGCTTTGGTGCAGCTGTGGTGCCTCCCCAGACTGGTGTGACCTCTGACCACTCCCTCTTCCAGTGGGTAGAACAAGGGCAAACTCCTGAAGCCTCCATGCAGGACAATCTCCCTTTGATAAAATGGGTGAGACTGGAAAAGACCTCCGAAATCATTGAGTCCAAGGGTTAAAGATGGTCTTAGCTTTTAAAAAGATTTTAAAAAGCTATCTATAAAAGCTTTTTATTTGTTTCTGGTGAAGTTACCTAACCCTAATATACACAAATTACAGCATTTTCCTTTAACAGTTGTTTTGCTGTTTTGAAATTACCTGTTCTTGAAAAATCTCTGTTGACTGTCATTGACTACATTGCATTTTATTTATATTCTGTATTATCAGCAGTCCCACCCCACTTAGGAATTTAAGAGGTGACATCCCTGCTAAAAAAATACCTGATCCCAATCACAGAAGACACTCCTGAAACTAGTAAAAAATAAATCCAAAGAAAGACAGATCCATGGCCATTAGGCTCCAAAATAAATGGCACACACTTCAGTCTAGGCTGTGCCAGCACTGTCTGCTGTGGTCTAGGAAAAATCAGCAACTTCTGGGGAAGATTTGTCCTTTTCATTGGATGCCTAAGCCAGGAGCACACGATGCTGCTCAGCAGCTGGGGGAAGCTCTCCCTCCCTCAGGTTCTCTGAAAGTCTCTGCTTCTACCCAATAACTGCACCAGGGGCTTAAGTTAGTGCCTAAATTAGATAGTGTGCATACAGCCTGCAACTTCCCTGGTGGGAATTCCCCATCTGTAAAAAAGAAAGCAATTTCTACCTAACAGTGGGCTATGAGGGAAGAATTAATAAGCTAAAGAAGACGAGGCACTCCAATGAACAGGCAAACACTGTAAAGGGCTGTGCCGGGTCACTGCTCTCCAGCTGGAGACAGCCATCCCACAGACCCCTCAGCACACTGGGATAACATGTTTGACCAGACCCTTGACCACCCAGCTACCCCTCTTCTTGAGGTGTCGAGGTTTGTCATGTCTCATAGCTGTTTTCAGCTGAAAGATCAATTTTGAAGTCATGACACGTCCTCACTGGGAGTGTGGAGCCACCTTCACCAGCTTCTTGCCTTAAACCCAGAGAGCAAGGAGAAGGCTGTGAAACACAGTTTATTAACACAGCTGAAGTACTTCTACAGAGCAAATAAAACACGTGAATAAATTTGGAATGAATGGCTTTTACTTCACTCATTGTTAGAAGCTCCTTGGTTAGGTGGTGTTGGAGATGACAAGTGGGACGATCAGGGGCCTGGCTGGGAGATGAATAATGGGATCCAGCACCTAAAAAACTGTATTTAGACTCATTGAGTTGCTTTACCCTCAATAAGTTTCCTCCTGAATAGCTCAAGGCTCTCAAGGGCACCAGACCACAGGCTTAGGATGTGGGGTGGGGAAGGTCCATTGAATTAAAGAGGAAATTCATGAGTCAGAGAATGGTTTGGGTTGGAAGGGACCTTAAACATCATCCAGTTTCAAACCCCTGCCATGAGCAGGGACACCTTCCACTAGACCAGTTTGGTCAGATCAGGAAGTAATTAATGATCAGAACAAATGGCCAAGTGCTGCAGTGGAGTCTCCACTGCTGGAGATTTCAGTCCCCAGAATGGACATTTTTCCAAGTGAGATTATCCAATCCAAACACTCATTAATCCACAGACTTCCTCTGGAATGTATTAAATAGCAGGACAGATTAAACAGACACAGTTGTCCCTCTGGCTTTTCAATCTGTGACTCCCTTCCTACCCAGACACCACAGAGCCTCACTCTCCCAATGAGTCACACCAACCTAAAACAGGTGTAAGGATTTTTTTTCCACAAAATCTCCCAAAACCCCCAGGTTTACAGCAATTAGCATCACACACACAACCTTGGGTCTCCCCATCCAGGGCAGGTACATGAAAATTTGATTCCACTAAGCCTAGAACTTAAGACACAATCTTGCTGTGCATCTGTGCCCACCATTTCCAAACATAGTGTTCTGATGGCATCCTCAGGCCTGATGAGGCATTTTGGCTTTCTACAGCAAAAGGAGAGTGAAATGGGATCCAAAATCGCTGTGCTGTTGCATGGACCGTTGTCCACTTTGGCTGGGAGGGGATGTCTGCCAGCTGGGAAAGGTATGAGACCCTCTTCTGGTCTCCAGAAGACACCATATCTCTCACTTGGCCTCTGAGACCCACACACCCTTTTTATAGCCAGGGAAAAGTGGATAAAGGTTTATGATTCTGGGTTCAAAAGATGGAAGTGTGATGCAGAAATAAACTGGACATCTTTGTGTTTGTGGAGCATGAGGACCTGGCTGTGCTTTCCTTGTCACCCTGAGCAAGGAGTGTCCCTAACTGGGGACACTGACCTTCCTCCTGTGCAGAGGGGATGGCAGAAACCTTCCTGCAAGGAAATCCATCAGGTGGGCACTAATGATGATGGCAGGAGACTGAGTGAGGATGTGACAGCTTCCTGCCATAGGGATTTACCCCACTGTGGGATCTGATAGCAGAGCTGATGTGAAATTCTGCAAATTCTGAAATTCCTTTGTGTCAAGCAGGAACATCCATGCACACCAAAGATCTGCCCTTTAATTTCAGTGCAGATGAACACAGACCAAGTCAGAGCCAAGCAAACATGGCTTTACCAGTTCAAATGCAGAGCACAAAACAAAAATATTGGCATGGCTCTTACTCAGCAACAGACTGACCCAAACCCCTGCAACCACCATGGCTCTCCAAAATATTGCTGCTAAACCCAAACTGTGAAATTGGGAGTTGGCCCTCGACCAAGACAACATCTTGGCTGGGCTGAAAAAAGCCACCAAGTAGTCACTGAGAAATGAGTACTCTGCTCCCCTTCTACAGAAATCTTTTCCAAGGTCTCAGTCATGTGCTCCAACTTTTCAAACTTTTATCACATGCTAGAAAATAATATACACACACACATATATGTAGATAAAGAAATGGATGGGCAGTGCTAAAAAACATAAAGGACTTTTATAAAGGGAACACTGGAATTTGTATAGATATTTATTTGGGAGCAAGGGTGGACTGACAGTGAAGCACTTGAGCCCAACCACCTGCACCACCTCCCTCAAAAAAATCAGCCCTCACATAATTCTTCCTCTCCCTTCCCCAGCCTGACTGCCCCTTCTCCCCACCCAGCCAGGAAAAATTCAGAAATCCCAAAAAAGTTAACTGCCTGAAGTCGCAGTATAAGTCCTGTTAGGCAGCCAGTTCCCTTTCAAAACACACACACACACTCACACAAAGGAAGCCCTGGGAATTTCTTTGGAAATGCAGCGGCACTGGTGCTGTGTGTTTACTGGGATGTAAAGATACGGCAGAATTAAGGTACATCCAGGCAATTTTATCAAGCGTGCCTGGAAGAGATGGCAGGGATTTCTCTCAACAGCGTTGAATTCAAATCTGAGGCACAAGGTTTGGTGAAAAGGATTGCTATTTTTAATACCCACAGTTTCCTTGTGAGATTCCAGCTCTCCAAGACCCTAAGACCTTTAAATTCCATCTAGTGTCTATCACATGCCATTGAATTGGCATGTTTGCAAATTGCATGCAGTGAGATCCTTCCATACCAGCAGCTCTGTCTCAGATTCCCCACCATCCCTGCCAAACTAGTATTGCCTGCACATTTTTTTCATCTTTTCATTGAGTTCTGTGTGTCAGCCAACACATTCTTTAGAACAGGCTTCAGTAGGCATGGTAACTGGTTCCTGGTTGCAAGCTGCCTTATGCGTTTGTCCTGTTTCTTTCTGGATAATTTTCCCCTCCCTCCTCCTTCTTAGGTGAGGACTTAGAGCGTGTTTAGCGCTATCTGTTCCATCTGTTGTGCCTGTGATAAATAGCTGAGATATAATAAAAAGTCCTAATTGAGGTAGTGATGCGGTGAATAAGCAAAGCCCCGTTCGTCGGGACTGGGAATCTGGATGGTGGAGAGCTGCAGGTACCTCGGGGCTGCTCAGCCTGACTCTGCTATGTTGACTTTGTCTAATTGCAGGGGAGGAGCTAGAAAAGCAGTGAAGGGCAGTGGCACACACAGCAGGAGAGCTGAAAAATACTGGCATAACCACGCAGAGCTAAACAAACTGACTGACAAAGCTCTTGGCGTATTATTAAAAAATCTGGCAAAATGCTCATCTCTTGACAAAAATGTAGAAAGACTAGTAATGCAGAACTTTATCCCATGTTGGATTTTAAAGTGGCTAATGCCAAGTTGTCTGTCAAAATTAATAGGGCATTGCTTCTTCTTATAGAATAGGAAAAAGGGAGAGATGGCGCATACATTTTATTCATTTATTCATCTCTAACAAAAATGATGTATCTGCTAAAAATTTATTTAGGGAGGGCTTTGGTAGATGCTAATTCCAAAAAAGCAATACTCAAGGAGTGATGCTAGTTTATACTTACTGGGGTTAAGGGATAAAGCCTCCCAGTAACAGCAGAAAAAGCCTGCTATCATCTCAACCCCATCATGAGGAAGTTTCAGCCCAGAGATGCTGTTATCCATCTGCATCTCTGCCCAGATGTATTTCTTTCCTTTCTGATGATTTTCATTTAAATCCAAAAGTTTCATTTTAAAATGTGCCACTTCAGTGGAATGCCATTGATACTGGGGACCTCCACAGGTCCCATAAGCAGATTTGTTTACCATCAACCTCAGTTAAATTTATTTTGTTTGAGTGCTTGCAAGAGATTTTTGACTCTTTTACCTGTGGATACCTGACACCTGAGCTACATCTCCCAGAATATTCTCTGATATTCATGTTTTTTTTGCAGGAGAACTTGCTGAGACTTTCTCTGCTCTGCTATAAAAGCCTACCCACCCAGCTAAAAAAAAAATAAAAATAAAAATAAAAATTAAAAAAGTGAAGAAATTTGCTGAAGTTGCTTTACTATCTTTCAAATTACTAATTACAGGTCCTGAAAATACCTGAACATGCTCCCTTCCTAAACAGAACTCATGGGTGCCAATACTGTCCTGCTCTGGATAAACAGCCACATCAGCCTGCAAACCCTACAGAGCTCTGCAGAACACCCAGAGCTCCATCAAGGGCCACTGTGTAACCAAAAGAATGCAATTTAAAATGAAGACAAAACTGTCTTCCTCTGCAGTCTGAGTTACTTCTGTCCAGTGTGAATACAATACCACAAAATGCTATAGAAAACACCCTGGTGTACCTGGAAGTTTCCAGGAGGAACAAAAGTCAAGAAGATATTTTATCAGCACAGTCCAATAAAGAAAAGATTTTCTTGGCTTGAAGAAGGTGACAGTCCAAATAATGATAAATTTTGTTTCCTTTTTGTTTTTATAACAGGCTGTGACCATCACACATATGTCTTGTAAAGCTCCAGGGGCCTTGCTGGTCAGTATTGGTGAGCTGAAGCACACGTGGGGTGCAGTGCTCTGTATCTATGTGTATTTGTTCACATGCTGGCAAATATACCTCATTTTTTGTGTAAATGAGGTCTGGGCTTTGTCTTTTACCAGCCAAGGAACACAATAAAAGTTGCTGGAGTGTCCTCACAGCAGAGTGGGAATACATTTGGAGGCATGAGTGTTTTCAATAGGTAAGGAAAAGAGTCCTGTACCTCCAGCACCTCCAGAAGCTTCCAGCCTGGCATGACCAAACATTCCTGCAGCTCACATGGGCACATTCAGACTTGGAGATACTTGGAGTCACCCTCTGTATTTCAGCAGAAGATGAAGACCTGAGAGTCTCTTTTGGTACCCAAAGGGCTACAACAGAGCTGGAGAGGGACTTTGGAAAAGGACATGGAGGTACAGGACACAGGGAATGGCTTCCCAGTGCCAGAGGGCAGGGAGAGATGGGAGATTGGGAAGGGATTTCTCCCTGTGAGGGTGGTAAGGCCCTGGGGCAGGTTGCCCAGAGAAGCTGTGGCTGCCCCTGGATCCCTGGAAGTGTCCAAGGCCAGGGTGGACAGGGCTTGGAGCAACCTGGGATAGTGGAAGGTGTCCCTGCCCATGGCAAAGGTTAGAACAAGATAGATTTTGAAGTCTCTTCCAGCCCAAACCATTCTATTATTATACTACAATTTTATCCCCCCTTCCAGATGGGACAGGCTGAATCTGGGCATCTTTTTGAGATCCAATTCCTTTCATTGCTAATGAATCACCCCCTACCCTCCCAGGAGTGTGAGTAAACGTTGACACTCCACACACACACACACACAAAAAAAGAATTGTGAAAACGTTCTTCAAAGGCTGATGGAATAAACATGTAAATACAAGATGGGCTGACTTCCTACTGTTCATGTTTGCTCACTGTGAACATTTGGTTCACTTGGCTTTCCTCATTATTTCAGCTGGGGAAAGTCACTATATGAATTAATAGCAGATTTCCCCGCTGAAAATAAATGTTTACCAGCAATTTTTTTTTTTTCCTTTTGGCAGAGACCAGGCTTTTTTGTCTGACTGCCTCCTTTTTGGCCTGCACATCCCTGAGGTGTGTAATTAAAGTGAGGGAATTTGCACATAGTGCTTTAGGGGCTTAATGAATAGAAAACACAGGATATTTCATTGATTTGGTGCACGCGATATTGTCAGAGTGTACATTTCCTTTGTAAATGGCAAAAAGACAGCCATAATAATATATGTGCATTCAAGCTTGTGTGTAAAAAAAAATGAAGAAAAGGAGAACAAATAAAAATAAAAGAACTGTATCTGTTTCCAAATTCTAATATAAAACACATTCAACAGAGCAATTTAGATTAAAACAGGAAAGGCAGGAGCTTCAACATGGTTCAGAATAAACAATCAAGCTATACTTTCCTCAAGATATAATTTCACTTAGAGTAGGTGTGGAAATCTTTGAAAAATTCATTATACAAAGCCACATGTGAAAATAAGATTTGTGTTAGCAAAAGATTCTTTGGCTGCTCTTAAAAAAATAAAAAGTACGTTAAATAGCATGTGTGTATAATGTATAAATAGTGCACAATCTGCAGGGTGAGGAGGCAGCTGGGCTAAGTCTCACATGTTCTGTGGAATATGTTGGAATAATGCTGTGTACTGGGATAGAAGGCAATAGGGAAAGATAAATTCTCTTTTTCTGGAGAGCCTTTATTTTTTTGCAGAGGTCTAAACAGTCCCATTGTGGAACCACCATGGTGGTCAGGTTGGTGTAAATACATTTTCTCACTGGAAAAACTAGATGGACATCTGTGTCCCTTTGGACCTGGGGACAAGGGGCAGCCAGAGAGAAAGGAGCACAAACCATAACCACAGCCTTCCAAGTGCCCCAGCCCCAGGCAGCTTCTGATCCACCAGGTGACACAGCACATGGGACATGGCTCCTGGTGTTCCCTGTTCTGTTTCCACATGCAGCATCACATCAGACATCGAGGACAAAGATGATGGAATCATGGAATCATTTAGGGTCTAGCTGCTGACCCAGCATGGCCAAGGCCACCACTCACCCATGTCCCCAAGTGCCACATCCACGTGTCTTCTAAATCTCTCCTGGGGTGGGGATTCCAACACTGTCCTGGGCAGCCTGTGTTAGTGCTGGACAACCCTTACAGTGAGGAAATCTTTCCTAATATCCAATCTAAACCACCCCTGGTGCAACTTGAAACCATCTCCTCTCCTCCTGTCCCTGTTCCCTGGGAGCAGAGCCTGACCCCATCCCTGGCTGTCCCCTCCTGTCAGGGAGTTGTGCAGAGCTAGGTTCCCCCTGAGCCTCCTTTTCTCCAGGCTGAGCCCCTTCAGCTCCCTCAACTGCTCCTCCTCAGACTGAAACATCCCACCCACATCTTCTGAGCACCATCAGGAGGAGGAAGAGGATGAGGATGAAGAGGAGGAGGAGTCTATCTGATACACTTTCTGTGCCCTGTTTATGTCAGCTGTGAACACCAGGGGTCTGGCCAGGAGCCTCTGCCCTGTGCAAGTGCCAAAATACAAATAATCTGTGTGCAAGGAGCAAAGCAGGTTCACCAATCTCCTGTTCAGCAGAGAGCAGCCCTAGGACTGAAGGCCCAAGGCAAAAGCTGATGCTGTGATCCTCTGCTTAACAGATGGATGGTGACACGCTGGAACAGATTATCTGGTGAGACAGTGCAATTTCCAGCACTGGAGGTCTCTGAGGAACCTTCCAGCCCTATTGCTCAATGAATCTATAATTCATCATTTCGTGAGCGAGTCAAGACACTCCCTCAACTCTCAAAACAGCATGCAAAGGACAAATTGCTCTTTTTGCATCTCTTCCCCCTAAGCAGAAGGAAAGATAAAGGGTGGGATGGGAATGCAGAGAGAAAGGAGGAGAGTTCAGCATCTCCCCACAGCTCTATTCTGGCCAGGCTATAAAGCTTTCTATGTGTTTATTCATATTTTTAAAAAAATGCATGTGAAAATATAATTTTTCTCTTCTTTCCTTTGACCCTTCTGATATCTTCTTCACAGCAGAAGATTAAGTTCAATTTCAAGAATCCATTGGAGAAGAAATGCATGTAGAATTGAAAAAGAAGCATTTTATCATTAAAAGAAGACATCCCAGGGTGTGTTAGGGGATACCAGCAGAGAGAGACTGTTTTGTTGGGACCTCAGACCTCATCCTCCCTGAATTTCCAGCTCTGTCTGACACACTTGAAAAAAAGCAGTTAATTCAAAGAGTTTATTTCAGGTCAGTATGATTGTTAAATACATTTCTATAACAGGCAGGATTTGAGGGCCAGGATTATGAATTATCTGAACTTCAAGGTATTTATTTTAACTGTAAATGGCCTTCCTGACCTTTCCTCATTCTCATCCATCAATGTCCTGGACTTCATCATTTAAAGCCAAATCTAACACCACCTAAAGTCCAAAGCAGCACGATCCAGTTGTATAACAATATTTGCAAACTGTCAAATAAAATAAATATTTCATTAATCCACTGACACCCCATCCTATTATTTCCCTGATGTGGAAAGATAGAAGCAAAAGCTAAGTATATCATTCCAGCTTTCTGTGGGCATTTATTTATGTCTCACAGTTGTATCCCAGCACTGTGTGGGTCAGAGACATTTCGGTCTCTGCACAGCAGATCTGCAAAGTCCAGTCAAAATCAAGGCAAAGCCAATCTTGGGTTTGCTGTTGTCCTGGTTCTGGCCAGGACAGGGCAGAGGAAACTGTCCAATATTGTTTATTTTCAGGTGTGTTTCCATGTAAATTATGTCTTTTTTTGTGCCCTCTGCCATTATTATTGTTGCTTATTGTTTGTTTCCTTATCTCATTGCTGCTCCCAGTAAATTGCTCTACCTCAACCTGTGATCTTTGCTTTTGTGCCTCCAATTCTCCTCCTCATCCTGCTGCAGTGGAGAGAGGAAAAGGAAAACAGGGGAGTGGGAGAGACTGGGGCATGGTTTGGAGAGTGGGGACACTGAACTGGGGAGTTCCTGAACCACGACAGCTGCTTGGCCCCATCCACTGGTCATGCCCTTGAAAGGAGTGGAGCATTTCCAGAACAAAAAATCACATTATAAAGCCCATATATTTCATGTCAATTTTGGGATTTCTAACTTAGGGACGAGGAGAAGAGAAAACAGCACCAGAACACTCAAGGAACAGTGGTGCAAGGAGGACAACACTGCACACACAGAACTGGAAAGGGGAAGCCATGGCTGTTGTCCCTGCATATGGCAGGGGGTTGGACCTGGATGGTCTTTAAGGTCCCTCCCAGCCCAAACCATTCTGTGATTCTACAAACTGTATTGGATCTCTCCCTCCATCTGTACAGGTTGCTTTGCCTGCCATCCCTGCAGAACTATTTGTAGGACGTGGGAACTGCTTCAGGAAAGAGGATCCATCTGGCACCCCCAAGGACAGAGGGAGCAAGGCTCTTCAGCAGTCAGCACACACAGCAGCTTTGCCATTTATATATAATGGTTATGTGACATTCCCTGATCTTAAAATAACAAAGCGTTTTAATCGCCGAGACTTTGACCTTTTGGTCAAGTGGAACACTTGCTATTTAATTTCTTTGCTTTTCATACAACACGTTGGATCGTCCCTGTAAAGTAACTCAGGAGACTGCTCAGCAGAGGAAAGCAGGGTTTGTGGTAAAGGCAGCCACAAAAGGTTCAGCTTGTGTCTCTCTACAGCCTTTCCGGATGGATTCAGATGATTTGTTTAGGGTTTGACACATCCAACCCATTTTTAGCTGCCCAGCCAAGACACACAAGAGTCTCTCTGCACCCTCTGAGAAGTCAGCAGCCAGGAAGCAGCACATCCACAGGATAAATCAGCCTATCCAGGGCCTGAAACACATTTTATAGACTTTTTTCTCCAGTTCCTTATTTGAAGTGGTCTATTGGGATTCCATGTGCAGAAAATTTGGGGCCTTGGTGACATGCCTGAGGATTTGTGAGGTTTTTAAAATCTTCTTCCAGCCAGGAATATCCAAATGGCATCAAGTAATCAGATTTGAGGACCAAAGCAGGAACAAAACCAAGATAACTGATATCTTCAGAAGGCTGTCAAGAAAAAACCTTCCTGCCAGATAATCACCCATACCTGCCAAGCCCTGAATCAAGGGGACAAGGAGTAATGGCTTCAAACTGACCGAGAGCACGGTTAGACTGGATGTTGGGAAAGAATTCTTCCCTGTGAGGGTGGTGAAGCCCTGGCACAGGTTGCCCAGAGAAGCTGTGGTTGACCCATCCCTGGCAGTGTCCAAGGCCAGGTTGGACAGGGCTTGGAGCAGCCTGGGATAGTGGAAGATGTCCCTGCCCATGGCAAGATGGGTTTTAAGGTCCCTTCCAACCCACACCTTTCTAGTATTCTATGATCTGTCAGCAGGGTGGAGCAGGCACAGCCTGACCTCCCTTCCAGCCCCATCTTCCATGATTTCATAAGTTCATCCAGCTAGACTAATAGAAGGCACAGGTTCCCACTGCACAGATGTGAACACTCATCCTGTCCCTTGGAGCACAATGCCTTTTGTCAAGGGATGAGCTCCCCTCATCCCAAATCAGCAACAGCCCATCACCTAAAAATGCACTAAAACCCCACAATGAATATAAATGCAGTAAAGACAGATGTTGATGTTCCTCCCTCCTCTCTCTTTTTAAGCAGCTTTATACAATTTAATTCATTACAAACTTCTACCCCATCCTTCCTTCCCCGTGGCCACCCACCCCAGCAGGGCAGCCAAAGGACCTGCTCCTGATGGGAAATCAGTCCATTTTCCTCACAGCCAAGAGCTGAGCATGGGAAGCATGACTCAGGATTTATAGGGGAAAAAAAACCAAAAAAACCAACCACTGTCTGCTCCTCAACTCTGAGCCTTCCTCTCTACACTCCCCCTTTCCACGGGGCTCTCATTGCAAGCTGATCATTCCCGAATTCCACAGGTCATCGTCTTCCCACAGCCTCAGGAGCTGCAACCTGCTGAGGCCACAGTGCCAGAAGGCAGCTCTTCCCCTCGTTGTGGTTTACAGCTCATTTTTTAACATTTTCCTGCAGGGCAAAGGCGCTCAGACTGGGTGTTACCACCACACACATTTTCATTTTGACGCATTTTCACCACACGCGTTTTCATTTAGTTGTGTAAGTGCCAAACTCCAATCCAATATGCTTTGCTCTTCCCTGCTCTGCCCTTTTTGGGATGACTCGTGAGGGAGGAACTGGGATGCATTTGTAGCTCCGTTTTAAAACCTAACTACCCAGCAGAGACTGCCAAATTTCAGCCCACAGCAAATTCTTACAACCTAGCTGCAACCCTTCAAAACAGAGACTGCTAACATATGGTTGTGTCAGTGGGAGCTTCTGTAATGCAATTTATTGTTGTGTAGGCTCTTTCAAGCTACTACACATGAAAGGTAAAGGGAACATTTACTCTTCGATGGGAGTTTAATCTTAGATTTACCTCATTTGAAACAAAACCCTCATTTGCATCTCTAATCCATAAGCAATCACCTGTAAAGAGTGCTTGTGAATAGAGACGTTTCTTGAGTGTCAGCAGAGCCTTTGCTCCTGGCTGGGGGTTTTGCCTGAGAAAACGCAGCAGAATTCAGTCCTCTTCCAGACAGTGTGCACAAACACCCACTGACACCACTAGAAAATGGTGATAAATAGAGGAAAGGGCTCTCATGAAGTGGAACAGATATTCACAGCTAACATGGAGCTCACGGGAGGTTCTTTCTGTTGCATGCATATATAATATATAATTTAATTCCTCCATGCTTTGCCTTCCGTGCCCTTTTTATATCTGAGCGTTACAGTGTATGGTTAAGGCTTCAAACAGAAATAATCTCCTGTTGAAGTGAAAGTGCTTGATCCTGTACAAGCAATAAAAGATAAAGCAGCTCCACGCCATGGTGAAGTGTTCTCCCTCCTCACCATCACTGTGTCAGCCAGGGACACCCAGGGGGACACAAACCTTCCTCATGGCCCATCCCATCATACAGCTTGGAGATATTTTTCCTTTTTTTTAACTCTTGTTTAACTTCTGCCTATGAAGACACAACATTAAGCAATCACTGACCAAGGCTGTAACTCAAGAAAGTGACTTCAATCTCTGACCTGCCACTGCCTCGAGCTGAACTCCTCAGTCTGAGCACAGCATGAAAGTACCTAAAATACATCAGCTTTGGGAAGGGCTTGCTCTGAAGTCTTGTGCTCCTCTTGAGGGTTTCTGAATTGAGACACAGATTCCAAAAAACACTATGGATGTCTTTTTTTTTTTTTTTTTACCCTCCAGAACAATTAATTCAACTTGAAATTTCAGTTGGGCTAACACATTTGAAGATGGCTTGGGTATTCTCTGGCTATGAAGTGGGACATGCAGAAGCACACAGACTTTAGATTAAAGACTAGCAAATGGGGGAAAAATAAAACATTCTAAATAACTTGAAGAGATGGAGATGGTCAGGTTTTCTGTCTATCATGTGATGACTCTGAAGCCTATCAATTGCCTTTATACACCATCCATCATTGTTAATTTTCAGAGCTGATCCTTTTAGCAGAATTTCCTATCCAATGTCTATACCAGGAATCTCCACGTGACTTCTGAAAATCAAATAACCAGGAGACCCAGCTCCAGCTTCTGCACAGAGGATTTTTGCAAAGCACACCAACTCTCTCCTGTAACACACACGATCTTCTCCAGCTAAAGTCATGAGATATAAAAAATTTGCCTTTTTTCCCAATAGTTTCCACTGCTGTTCTTTGACTCCCAAGCCATGAGTGCCCTGGTTACTATAAAAGTCATGCACACATGTCTTCTGCCAGCATGGTGTCATGTCTTCTGTCAGTGTGTTATTTAGTACTCAGTGTTCCTATTATCTTCAAACTGGCTCTGGATTGCTTCCAAAAATTGCAATGTTATTCATGAAAACTTTGGTGGAGGCTTTCCAGTCTGCTTGAGCAAGGGGTTGGAACAATGCAGGGTTTGGCAGGGGGAAGGTGTGGGGATTGGGGTTTGGGGGGAAAAGACAGAGGGAGTTCCTATCTGTGTGTGCCAATTATCAGTCTGAGAGTCCCTGTTAGTCTGTCTGGATGAAAGGAATTCTGCATGATGAGGAAAATGTGAAGCACTGATATGTGGAAGGAGGGAAATTGCTCTCCTTCCACAGCAATCATCAGGAGAACTCCCAGCCAGGTTAAAGTCCCTCTCTACTTTGATTACTGACCAATTTATTACCGCTTCTGCTTTTCCAAGCAAACAAGCAAACAGAGCAGAAACCTGAAACGTGTCTCTGTCGGGCTCCAAGATGGGACCTTAGCAAAACTTTCATAAATTATAATTTTGAGGAGCTAATTTGGCTATTTCTTTGTCTCCCCAAATCCTGTCGCTCTAAATCAGCATAAGAGCTGCCCTCTCTGGATGGCTCAGTTTTACTATTACCAGAATTATTCAAGCATATTAGCAGACTTCTAGCCAAGAGTACCTTGTGGTCTGATGTAAAGTCTTGTTTTCCTTGATTAAATCTCCATTTCTTGTATTTGTTAGAACAAACAAGCAATTGAATATTTTATTAGAGAGAATATGATTTATTTTTGCTAGTTAATATATTTGCTCCGTGGCAGAGCCTCAGGGGATGAATATTTTTCTTCGTTGACAGCCCTAAAGGGATGACACTTGCAGGGTCTGAGCTCAGCCTGTTCTAGCAGTCTGCAAGCATCAGGTTTTGCAGCACAATTTTTCACATGCTAAGAGAACTTTTGCTGAAGAAAAGAAATTCCACATCATTTTCACCCTCCTATTTAGAGACTGTGGGGTTTTTATATGTCTCTTTGTGCCAGAATTCAGGCACTGATTCACTGATTCAGAGTTTGCTTCTGAACAAAGGCCATCCCAAATTAAAAAATGCAGTCCCAAACTTCTGTAAACCCTGAGTGTACACACTTTAGCTGCCTGCTATCTCTGAAATCAGATCTGGATTCAACATGTGCAGCTTCTGCTTGTCTTTTCTTCCCAGGAATGACACTGTGAGGGAAGAGGCAGTGTGTTTAACAAAGCTGTTATGCAGTTTACTGATTGTGATTATTCAAGGCAAATGCTTTGAAGTAACAGCTTAGTGCAGAGTGACAGTAAACAAGATGTAGAGATACAGCTAGATGAGAAGAAAAATAAATGGCAATTAGAATTGATATTCTAGGTGTGGGAAACGCCTGTAAGACCTCAACCTCCAGCAATGACACTCAGCATTTGGGTTGCCATTTCCCCACAAGATCTCCAGGATGGAGCACAAAAGGCAGTTTGACACCTCTGAATCCTGAAACACGAGGGGAACATCACCCCAGACAGGGAAATGAGAATGAAGGATGGGGAGACCTGGTTAGACCTCCTGTGCTAATGCTTGGGGTTGTCCTGGCTTGTGCCAGCAGCAGTGTGGCCAGAGGGAGCAGGGCAGGGATTGTCCCCTGTGCTGGCACTGCTGAGCTGTCTCCAGTCCTGGGGTCAGTTTTTCTTTCAACAAGAAAGGCATTGAGGAGTTGGAATGTGTCCAGAAAAGGGAATAGAGCTAGGGAAAGATCTGGAGCCCAAGGAATGTCTGAGGGAGCTGGGAAAGGAGCTCAGCCTGGAGCAAAGGAGGCTCAGGGGGACCTTGTGGCTCTGCACAACTCCTGACAGGGGAGGACAGCCAGGGGGGATCAGGCTCTGCTCCCAGGGAACAGGGACAGGATAAGGGGAAATTACCTCAGGTTGTGTCAGGGGAGGTTTAGGTTGGATATTAAGAAAAATTTCTTCACCAGAAGGGTTGTCAGTCATTGGACCAGACTGCCCAGGGAAGTGGTAGAGTCACCATCCCTGGAAGGATTTAAAAGCCATGTGGCACTTGGGGACATGGTCAGTGGTGGCCTTGGCAGAGATGGGGGAATAGCTGGGCTCAGAGGTCCTAGAGGGCTTTTCCAACCCAAACCATTGTGTGATTCTCTTCCCTAAGCAGCTTCAACAACATTTAAGTTCCAGGCAATGATAAGGAATTCAGAGCAGCCCTTGATCTCCAGCAGAGTGAATGCAGAGGAGTTGGGTGTTGTCCTCAGACAGGACATTATAAGGATATTTTCTAGATTGGCACTTCCTCTCCCCATTCCTTGCACAGGGAGCTAAGGACTGCCTGTCATGGGCAACATGGGGCTGAACTGTTTCACGCTGTCTTGATAACAGAGTGGGTCTGTGCAAACTTCAGCGTGGCTGAGGAGTTACCATCCATTCTCAGAGTCACAGAATGGACCTTTTGGATCATCCCATTCCACCCCTGCCATGGGCACAGACACCTTCTCCTATCCCAGGTTGCTCCAAGCCCTGTCCAGCCTGGCCTGGAACACTTCCAGGGATCCAGGGGCAGCCACAGCTTCTCTGGGCACCCTGTGCCAGGGCGTCACCACCCTCACAGGGAACAATTCCTTCCCAATATCCCACAATATCCCATCCCAACCCTGCCCTCTGTCAGCATGAAGCCATTCTTCTTTGTCCTGTCACTCCATACCATTGCTCAAAGTCCCTCCCCAGCTCCCTTCTAGATCCTCTACACAGAACCTCAGTTTTTTGCTGCAAGCTCATGAGTATTTTAACCCACTAAAATTACATGTTTTCTTCTCATTCAGAACCCCCTTTCTCCAGTAAACAACCAGATATTTACAAGGAGGAGCCAACAATGCAGGAAAACAATGCCTTTGGGGTGCCAGCCACTCCCTCCCAGCACTGGCTCAAGAGCCAGCCTGTAAAACACTGCTGAGTTAAGATTCACTCCAGTATTAACCTCTTCACTTGCATTTCCTCCTGAGCATTCCTGCATCTGAGGTCTGTGAAATGCCACTGTTCCAAGGGGTAAAGCAAAGAATTAGGACTTATCATGAACACAGTACGCAGAACATCGCTCTCTTTTTTCCCTTTTGTTCCCACCTAATTCTATTTTTTAGAAAAATTATTAAAACTAATTGCATTATTTAATCCCATCACATAAAATCCTCCAGTGTTTCATTAATCAATGTAATCAAGCCAATCAAAATAGATAAAGATCTTTCAGCAGGCTTTGATGAGATTTTATCAAAATCTCAGTGCATATTGTGAAGTCTTATCCTCAGAAGCAAAGTAACTGTAGGATGTGGAAGCTTTATCAAGCAGGCACTAAAAAAACAGATGATGCTTGGGCCATTTTAAGAGGCTCTCCATATTAAATTAATAACAGCAACGCTTTTGTGTTTTATATATAGGGACATGAAAGCAAATGGAAATAACATTCATTTTGTATCTGCAGCAAGATTGCTGTAAAGCAATCAGGTTTTCTAAGTAACGAAGAAGATGCGTGTCTGTGAGCCAGCAGACCATAAAGCCACAACTCTGAGAGGAAAAAGCAGTGGGGAATGCAGGAGTTAGATCAGAATAGCTGTAAGTGAAGAGCCTTATTAAAAGCACAAACCATTTCCTTTTAAATGTAGTACTGCCACCCCGCACCTGATCATAAATAAATATGAATGGGAAAGCTGTGTCTGGTGCAGCATTCCCCCTCCAGGTCACAGCTCCTGTCCTTTGTGGGTTTGCCTCACTAACCAGGAGTATGAGGCACTGAAATCTACCACAAAAATAATACAGTTTGTATTTATGGTGACATACAGCACCATAAATCCAGGCAGTTTCTCAGTCCAGAGTGACTTAGGAGACCCCAAAAAAATGTCACAACCCAGGGAACAGACCTTGAAGCACCAAATGAATCAGCCTGACAAGTAGCACTCACTGCCTGCAAAGCACAAATAATTGAAAAATTATCATTGCTTTCTCTTACAGCTACCTCCACACTTGTTCTATCTGGAAACACTGGAAGTTTCATAATTCCCTTTCATTTAAATGCTCTTTGGGCCAAATGCTCCTAAGCCAGCTGGAGTTTTATTCTCCTCCCCTGTTCTCTCTTAGTCTACAACACAGAGAGAGGCAACAGGTTGGGTTCACCATTGGCCATTTCCATGAGTTCAGCACTTCAAAGGGCACAGGCAGAGCTGAACAATGACCAAACCCAGCTGAAATAATTACAGAGAAGGATCCTTGGTTTTATTTAAAATTAGGCAGCACTGGAGTGCTTAGAAAGCTGCTGGGCTGAGTGTGCAGGTAGCAGCCCAACAACAGCAAATCTAATGAGTGCAGTAATTTTGCCTTATGTTGTGCTTTAGTTTCAATTTTGTCTTGAAAATGGTTTTAAGTGGAATTAAGCTTGTCTTGCTCACAAGCAAACTTTGATTTTTTGGGGTTTTTTTTTCCTTTCCTTTCTTCAAGAACCCAGCAAGTACAGCTCAACTTAAAAATAAAACCAGGACTGAGGAAGGCAAGATGTGTCAGCCACTGGAGTAGCTGAGCTGGAAAAATAACATGGGAGGTGATGGAAGAGCAGTTGTGAGCACCTGGAGCCTGATCCACCTGTCCTTGCTGTGAACTCAAAGGAGCAGCTCTGCTCCATGTCTGCTGCAAATTTGGACTTGGTGTGCCAAACACAACCCCTTCCAAACAGAGCCAGAGTTTTGCTTTGAAAGAGTTGTTAAATTTACACTCAAACTCAACTGCGTGCTGCCAGATCTCATCCAGAGCCCCAGCGGTGCCAAAAAGTCACTTCACACGAGCTGAAATCAGAGGGTTCTAGTAAAGGATGCACAAGGTCAAACTATGCTGAAAATATTTTCCAGCAAGTTAAAACACTGGGGATATTCTCGGTGTGATCCCTCCGAGTGGAGTGTGATGAGCTCACCCATTAGAGCCATCACAACCTGAGGATAGGTTTATTACATTCACTGATTAATTAACATAGCTGCTCGTGTCCTAACTGCTGTCATCAGAAGGAAAAGATTTGTTTCATCTCGATGTTCAGCCATCAGAGGAACAAACCCAGAGGTCTGGGTGGTTTCCACTCTCATAATTTTACAGCATTTTTTTCATTCCATTGAAATGATTTTTACTCTGCTTTTAAGACATTTAATTACAACGAGGGGAGCCATAAAATCTGTATTTGATAATTTCAGCTCTGTTTTTATCACTTTAATTTATGAGGAGGGGCAGAGACGATGGCAGGATGCAGGGATCCCAGTCATCCCAGCACGCCACGCCACCACTCCTTGGACAGCCATCACAGGAGCCCAGCAGCAAGCTGTGGACAAGGTTTTTCCAAGCAGCAGCATCTGGCTCCCTGGCAAGTGGAGCAGGAAGCCTCGTGGAGCACATCGGAGTGGCCCCTGGCTTTGTCACACGGGAAAAGGGCTGAAGGACTGTCTGGGTTGCTCTGTCCTTGTCTCAATTACATTTGCCTTTGAGGGGACAGAAATCTGCCTCCCCACACCCCACTGCTGGTAGCTCCACTTGCAGTGCTTCCCCCTGCATTCTGCTGCCACCAGAAAAGTGAATTTCTGAATTTCTGGAGGGGAAACTCATGCCCTACAAGCCACATCTCTCACCCACACAGAAGGAGGACCAAAAGGGATGAACCTGTGGAATTAAGGATGAGCCTCAGGATGCTGCACTAGCAAAAACCTGCCTGATGTTTAACACACCTGTGTTTCTATGAATATTCACCTAATCAAAATATCTTCTGATTTTTTTTTTCCTCAAAAAGCTTTGCCTGCTCACATTGGGGAAAGCAAATATCTCCTTCCCTGCCCTGTGAGCAGCACAGCTGCAGGTGGTGGTGATTTCAGGGATGCTGGGATGGATGGATGGATGCTGCTGGATGCCAGGCTGTGAGCAGGGATGAGGTGTTTCACACACACCTGCTCCCTCCCCTCCTCCACCAATGAAACAATCACAGCAGACTTGCACAACAGTCCACATTTTTTGAAAATGTAGTATAAACACAACCCAAACCTGCTCATATTAAAGCAATTAAGGAATTAAGGGATGTCTCAGCAGGTGGGGAGAACTAAGCTATTATTTTGTTTCTTGATAGAGGGTAAGTTCACTGAAAATTTGAGTGTCATGCCACTCAAAACTATTTGTGAGTGTGGGGGAAATTTGGGAAATAAAAAGTCTTCCTTTGTGTGTTCTTTTAGGGAAATCTTGCTTTCAAAAATGCCAGGAGTTTGTGTGTGTGGTTTTCATTTCGTTTGGTTTTTTTTTTTACTTCTTCTAAATTAATTTATTATTATTATTATTATTTTAAAATAGCACTTTCCTACAAAAAAAAAGTAAACAGAGCTTTTAAACAAGTTAAATAGCCTAAAAATAAAATACTTCATGTCAGCTAAGCACAATGTCTGTGACTGATTCAAAATCACATTTCCAAGGGGTTTTAGATTACCTGTAAAATCTGGAAAAAAAAAAAAAAAGTCTGTTTTCAGCTGTGTATAGTCTCTTTTTATCCTGACAGTTTTCTGCTTCAGTCACCAAAAGGAAAACATATTTTCCCCTCAGCTCCATGTGTAAGGTGCTGAAAACCCCACCAAAGGATTTAGGATTAATGCACCGACCTTTCCATCAGCCAGACAAGTCCCTTTTGCAACTGCAGAGCAGAAAAAGTTGGAAGCTCAAGTGTAGAGCAGACGAATGGGTTGGTACTGGAAGAGATTTCCAAGAAATATCCAAATGAGGGTTTGGGAAGAAGTTCAGGCTGAAAGTTGTGTGCAGAGAAAAGGGAAATCCCAGCTGTCAGCCAGGTGACCACTTAGGGGCATCACATGAGGAGGATTTTGTGAGTGAAAACCATTCCCAGGTGGTTTAAGGTCTTTAGAAGGATTCAGTAGGGAGCATTTCATGCCTTAAAGGGGAAAAGAGAAAAGAAAAAAAGAAAAAGAAAAAAAAAAGGGTAGTATAAAATCTGTTTTACCACAAGACTGAGGAAACACAGAATAATTAAAATACCAACTGACATTCGATGGATTTATAAACGTTCCTTTGGGACAAACAAATGGAATTATGTGATCCATACTGCAATATTTGCGTTGGTTTTAACAAATTTGGAATCTGGTCTTGCCTTTTCTGTCCCAAGCCACACACAGGGGCAAAAACTGGCTCTAAGAGGAAGGCACATCCAGAGCCAATTCCACAGCCTCTGCTGTCACATTTCCTGAGAAAACAACAGCCAGGCCCTTTTCTTTTTTCCCCATAAGGACATTGATGATTTTAGTGCATAAAAGGAAGATGAAAACATTGCAGTGAAAGGAGAAAAGGTTCTTAATTCATGTAAGTCAAGATATCCTGTGTGCTAATGCAAGAGGATGCTCAGCTATCCTCAGGGACAAACCTGAGCAGATCCCTCAATATTCCTCCTTCTTTTGCAAAGTGAAAAATTTCCAAGGTATGAATTTGCAGTTTGGTTCCCAGTGAGGTCCTAATTAAGGCAAGCAGCCAAATAAACCAATTGAAGCTGCAGCAGAGCAGATGTGCAGCAGAGCTCCCTCCAAGTCCAGGCTCACCCCAAAACCATGGAAAATCCTGAGTTAGATGGATCATTGAGTTGAACTCCTTACCCTGCACAGGACAATCCCAAAAATACCTGCAAAAGCAGCTCTTGGCAAAGTTTGTGAGGCTGGATTTTGGAACAAGTACCTTTGCCCTCCTGACCTGCCTCAGATGTGCAGCCACATGAGTTTTTACACATCCTTTGGTCAAACCTGAGGGAAATTTAGCACTCTGGGACATCATGTGGAGTTGCCCATTTGTCTCTAAACCATGTAAATGATGCTTTGTCCAGGACTGTGGAAAAATCATTTGAAATTCCCTCTCAGGAAGATGTTGTGAGTGTTATTTCCTCGGATTTTGAAGCCTGGAAAAGGGAGGTCAGTGTGTATCTGTGAAAGGGGTGGAGGAACCAGACCAGTCCTGCCACAAGCTCTTTGCTTGACCTTCACTGATGGGAGAACTCCTCCCCCAAAAACTGGAGATAAAACATCCCTGTGCCACCAGATGTGGTGTGAATTAATTCATTAGTAGTGGCAGGATGTTCCAGGGCTAGATTAAATTCGTAATTAATGATAATTGAAGTATTTCATAGTATACAGATTCTGTATATGGAATAATACAGAGAAAATGGAAGTATTTCATAGTACACAGAGCAAATACAGAGTAATACTCTGTATTTCAGAATATACAGAGTAATTTCAGAGTATACAGAGTAGTATTTCAGTGTGAAATACTTTGAGTTTCATTCAGCATGACCTCCTTTTATCAGCTTAACCATAAATACCCAATTACTGGTCAACTTTTTTTTCCCAATCTATAACACCCTTGCCCACATTTTTCTAAGGTGTCCCACTGCATTTCTCAAAACCATTTTGCCATTTCCATTCCAGACTGACTTTTCCTTCCAAATTTTGAGTGGTGCACAGGTTTGACCAAATGGTCACATTTGAAGTAAAAAATATACAAACTTCCAAGGCTCAGTGCCACAAAAAAAAAAAAAAAGGATTTTTTTTTCCTCAGAAATATTTTTTCCTCAAAATAAAGGCCCACTTGGGCTTTAAAATCAGCTTGTCTGCTCGAGAAACACCTTGGACTTCTATTTCCTTAAATAAATGGACTTGGATTTGTGATCTTAGTGCACACAGAAAATCTGGAGTGTGAAAAGTCCTGTGTTTCATCGATAATAATTCATACATCAGCCACTGGAAAGCTTTTTTGAATGGCAAGGGCAGGGTAAAATACAGCCAGTGGTGTTTATATGAGTTCTTTTTTTATCTAATAGGCTTTATATAATAACTCCTGTAACAATTAATCCGAGCACAGAGGCTGAAACTATCTACAGTGCAGGAGGATAGCATGAAAATAAAATATTTTATTAAAAAACGCATTTAAAAAGGTTTAAAAGTCCTTAGTTATATGAAAGGAATTGACCTTCTTCCTTTTGTAGTGCTCCTTCAGAAAAGAGCTGCAGTGAGTTAAGGGGAATTGAGCAATTATATTGTTATACTATTACATTATAATTTGCATTTCTTGATAACGCTTATGTCAAAAAAATGTGGGGAAGTTTCATTTCAATAAAATATTTAAATTGCTGACATGGCCTGCGACTGTCTGTGTTACATAAAGACATACTGCAGCTTATTCTGAATTTCTCATCAGATATCAAACATGTGGATTTATGGACTCTGTAGAGTAAATCACAGCAAATGTCCTAATTATGGAGTTACAGAAGCTCCATGCACGGGTGGGAAATCTGGAGTAGAGGTCCAAAATCCGACAGCTAGTCCAAAATCAAAGTATGAGACAAGAAAAATACACCAGGGCTAAAAATTCCTATAAGAACCAAAATGGGGCTGAAGTTGCTGCTTTTCCTCCATTTCTCCAGAGATAAGAGCATGAAATGATGCAGTGAAAATAATCACAGGATCATTGAAGTTGGAAAAGACTTCCAAGATCATCAAGTCCAGCCTGTGACTGTCACCACCTTGTCACCACTGTCACCCAGCCCAGAGCACTCAGTGCCACATCCAGTTGTTCCTTGAACATCTCCAGGGATGGGAACTCCAGCAGCTCCCTGGGCAGCTCCTTCCAGTGCTTCACAACCCTTTCCATCATGAAATTCCTCCTGATGTCCAACCTGAACCTCCCCAGCTCCATCCTCCTGCACACACAGCCCCATCACTGCCCCATCCTCCTCCTCCTCCCAGCCACAGGCAGGGCTGAAGAAGCAGTTTCTGTCCTTTCCCTTCTCCCAGAATATTGCCTTTGCATGAGCCATTGATCCCAGAGAACTGGAGCAGAAAAATGAGCCAGAGCTTTGGGCCTGGCAACCAAACCAACCCCCTGCAAACCAACCATCACCATGTTTTATCTATTATCTTATCTCACTTCACCCTGATGGCCCTGGGTTTGCACTTAGGAAGAGAAGAACCTCAGGGTTTGGAGGATATTCACCACATCTCACCTGTCTACATCCATACATCCAAATACTCCCTAGACACACCCCAACAAGCAGGAATTCACTTCAGATGGCCAAACCAGGAGATCTCAGAAGGATTTTACTCTCACTAATTGGGTCATCAGGACCTCCTAAACACAGATTTTTCTTGCCATGTCAACCAAGCTGCCACATCATCACTGGTCCACCTAAACCAGGCACTGAGAGATGGACAGTGAGTGCAGGAAGATCTATGGGCAGGGTTGTGTTACCTGCAGGTTCCTTTCTGTGGATGCAGAAAGCTACAACAGAGGTGTCACCTTGCACCAGAAAGGACATGAAGAATTGACTGTCACAGGTTGGAGCAGCTCAGACAGTGCACATGGCTTTGTTGCCTAAATACAGGTGTCCAGTGTCACCTGAGATGTCCCTGGGTGTCCCTGCTGCCTCCAGCTGCTGAGCCAGGGGGCACAGATCTCCTGCCAGTCCTCTGGGGTCTCAGGGACTTGAGGGCATCTTGGGTGCTCCTGGCAACCAGGAGTGCACACGAAAGGAGGGATCTTTTTCCCCTCTCAACAACCTGTTGATATTAGATTTACCCACACCACCAGCAGGAAAACAAACACAGAAGGCAGACACATTTCCACAGAAAAACCCGCTGCATCCAGTTCACATTCCTGCTTTCTAGACACATAAACCCTTGTGGTTCTAACGTCCCCTTCACGGGGACAGCCTGTAGAGAAATGAGGTGACAGCCCCTGGCACGGCTGTCTCCAGACAGGAATCCGCAAGCCCAGGAAATTCCTCTCCTCCCGTCAGAAATCCCTTTGCAATCAGCCTTGCAGGAGGCGCAGGGGCGCTGGGAAGAGCGCTGGTGACAGGAGGAGGTGGGCACAGCCCTTCCCGGAGGATTCGCATCCTCCCGTCCCATTAAACCCTCGGGCAGAGCAGACAGAGCTCCGGGAGCAGGCAGGGGAGGGAGATGAAAGGCTCCTGCAAGAAATCAGGTGCAGAGGGTGGGCAGATGTTGCTAAAGAGCAAAGAGACCCGGCCAGGCTCATTTGTCTGGAAGGGAACCAGCAGGAACTTTCTTTTTATCTCCGACTGCGGGTGTCAGGGTAGTTCCTGAAGGCCACAGCCAGCCTGGCCCCCACTGCTCTGCCTCTCCCTGCCTGCACGGGCAAGGAAATCGCATCGATGTATTTGTTCATAGGTGGAAAATCCCCCACCGCGATGCTCACAGAGCCGCTAACTCCTTTCCACCTGTGGGAGCGGCTCGGCTCCCACCTCTCCCAGCAGAACTTTCCCGGCTGGTGATGCTCTGGCTGTTTGTCCAGCAGCCAGCGGGGCATGGCCAGGAGCCCCTGGGCTAGCCACGGCCCTGCCAGAGCCAGCCCTGCCTGCCCGCACCGCCACTGCCCGCCTCTGCCAAGGATTAGCCATGCTCCACCTGGGCTGCCTGGGATTTGGTGGGGCATCCCCGTGCCAGGCGGGGTGAGGGGGCACAGCCCCGGCTGTCTGTCTGTCTGTCTGTCTGCCTGGGGATTAGCCTGGCCCCACCTGGGCTGCCCCCAGCTCTGCTCACCAGGGTGGCCCCAGCCGGAGCAGCTCTCTTCTGCGTGGGCTGCTGGGACACAGCTGTCTGTCTGTCTGTCTGTCTGGGAGATACGGATGGGCATTGCTCTGCCCATCCAGCCTCCATGTCTGTCTGTCTGTCTGGGAGTGCTGGATAGGCACTGCTTTACCCATTCTACCATGATGTCTGTCTGTCTGTCTGGGAGGGCAACCGTGCACTGCCATGTCTGTCTGTGAGGGATGCTGGGCACAGCCTTGTCCATTTGTCTGCCTGTGAGAGGGTGCTGGACACAGTCCTGTCTGTCTGTCTGTATGTCTGTGAGGAGATGCTGTGCACAGCCTTGTCTATCTGTCTGTGACGGGATGCTGAGCACATCCTTGTCTCTCTGTCTGTCTGTCTGTGAGGAGATGCTGTGCACAGCCCTGTTTGTCTGTCTGTCTGTGAGGGGATGCTGAGCAGTCCTGTCTGTCTGTGAGGGGATGCTGGGCACAGCCCTGTCCGTCTGTCTGTCTGTCTTGTGAAGGGATGCCGAGCACAGCCCTGTCCGTCCGTCTGTCTGTCCGTCTGTCGGTGGGAGCTGCCGGGCACTGTCCCACCCTCCCTGCCCCCGCCGTGCCCGGTGCAGAGCCTCCCTTTCCCTCCCTCCCCTCCGGGGGCAGCAGCTGCGGCGGCGGGGCCGGGAGGAGCCGCGCCCGGGGCGGGCAGCCCTCGCCGCTGGGCACCGGCACCGGCCCCGCCGCCCGCCCTCCACCTTCCCCTTCCTTCTCCTCCCCCCGGCGGAGATTAAAAGCTGCCGGAGGGGGAACGGCCGGGATTAGGCCCGCGGCTGCGGGGAGGGGGCGGCAGCTCTCCCCCCGGCCGCATTGTCCGCGCTGCCAGCGCACCCCACCCTGACACCCCCGAAAGGCGCTCGTACCCGCGGGAGGTGGCTGAGAGGAGGAATCCCCCCTGCCATCCCCGCACCGCCCCGGCCGGGAATCCTGCTGCCCACCCCCCAAAATAAACCCAGCCGGGACCCCCCTGGCTGCCGGCGCTGCTTTGCCCCGTGCGGGACAAAGATCTGAGGGAAAGTTGCCGCCGAGGATAGCGCTGGGGGAGGAAAGCAATTTTGGGAGGGAGGGATCACTTACCGGACATTTATTTATTTATTTGTTTGTTTATTTGGGGGGAGAAATTGCGCTGCTCTGGTTTCATTATTTTATTTATAATTATCAAACCGACTTCACTGCCGAGGATGGGGCTTTGAAGAGGACTTTGTTTAACTCGGGGAAAGGCGCGCAGCGCTCCGCGCATCCCTCCCGCTCCACCCCCAGGCTCCGCGGCCGCGCAAACAGCGCGGGGCTGCGGGGAGAGGGGTTTTCTCCACCAGCCGCTCCTCCTGGGAAAGGGAAGGGGAAAAAAAAAACCAATACCACTCAAAACCTCCCCAGCCAACGCTCGGTATAAACACACCTGATCGGCGCGTCGAGCAACTGAAAGTTTAATTTTTAAATTTTTTTTTTAAGATTTTTTTAAAGTCCAAATAAATGCCTAAAGTGGAGGCGTCGCTCGGGCGAACGCTGGCGCTTGGCAGCGCCGGGAATGAGCGGTGGGGGGAAGGACAGGACTTTTCCCTTGGCTGTGGGGCATGGATTCGTTTGCAAACTGCAGCTTAAGCGCTCCCACCACCCCGCATTGTCCTGCGCTTAAATATCCTGAATTAGGCAGCTCTGAAAAGTCCCTTTTCAAGCAGGCGGCGAGGGCGAGCCGCGGCTCGCACAACTTCTCGGGGTCGCGCCGCCGTTCGAATTAAAAACACTAATAAAAAATCGCGGTGACTCGGAGATGCTGGCGGGTTGTGCGGGGAGCGGAGCGGCCGGGCTCGGGGCTGAGCGGCGGCGGAGGGGCTGAGCGCGGCCGGGCAGGGCGGAGGGGCCGCGGGCGCATCCCCCAGCACCTCTCAGGTACGAGCACTTGCATTGACATTGATGTAACTACATTAGAGTTAATGGCAGCAGCCTGCTCCTCATTATTAATTGTCTTTGTGTTTGGATAAAGTATGTAATCTTCTCCTCAACCACACCATTAAAATAGGTTGCCTTTTCAATTAAGAACTGTCTTGAGCACAGCAGTCAATTTTCCTAATGAAGATGCATTATATTTTCACTTTTTTTTTTTTTTTTTTTTTTTTTTAATAATGGGAAAATCCCACGTTTTCATTAGGCGTGATTACGGAGAAAGTACAAGAGGGGGTTTGTCTAAACTAAATGATGTGGCCCGTGTCGTGTATTAAATACAAGGCTTTTAAATAAATTGAAATTTCATACAGATAAGACGCGAGGTTGGGGTACAAATACGGCCAGAACCGCTTCCTTCAGATTAAAAAAATGCAGGGTCCATTCTTTAAAACGCACTTATCAGATAGAAAATAATGATTAAAACAACTACAGCGGACTCTTAGTTGCAATTACTCGGGTAAACTTTTCGCTCAGCCCAGTTTGCTTACATTAAACCTGAGGATGACGCTTTAAAACAGACTTGCACTTTCTGCTAATGTGCAGCTTTGGGGAACAAATAGCACAGTTTAATCATGCAGAAACACACAGGAGCCAGAATAGTCTCACAATTAATTTACCAAAATAAACCCGAAGCTGCCTGCATTGTTTAATATTTAGCTTCCACCCCCCTCCTTCCCCTGGAGAAAAACAGCCCTAGTTCTTTAGAAAGAAGGAAGCCTGGGGGAGCTTTGGGGGGAGTTGGGATTTTTTTTTTTTTCCCTCTTCCTTTCTTTTTACATAGGAAAAGAAATATTTCATGGCGGGGAAGCAAAGAGTTAAATTTTATATAATATAAAGCACTTGCAGAAAAAGAAGAAAAAAAAAGAAAGGGAAAAGAAGCCAAACACTAAGGGGAAAGAAAGGAAAAAAAAATAATAAAAGAGAGTGCGATATTTGTGAGTCTGAGAAGCTGCAAGAGGACGGGATCTGGATTTCAGCGCAGTGTTATACATGTGGGATCTTTGTTGCCGGACAGACAGCCAGACAGACACCCACAGCACAAGCCAGACCCTTCCCGCACGGAAAATACCATCACCCGGAGACCATTTAAGACAGAAAAAAATAAATTAACTGTAGTATTCGGAGCTGGTTTTAAACTTTTTCAATATGAAAAAAATACCTGCCTGCGAGGGAGAATGAAGTTAGGCATAAGAGTAATTTCTTATTCACATGGTAACAACAGTTGGTTTGGGATCTTTTACGAGCTTTCTGCATTGTGGCTTTGTTTGCTTGGGGGGGAAGCTGCTTTGGGGGGTTCGGGGGGTATTTTTGTAATGAACATTTGTTTCTCCACCAGCCAGCGGCTAAAGAAGATCTGCAAAGAATGGCAAAGAAGATTTTCGATTAAAACCTTAGCCCATCTCCACGGATTACTTTATATCGATTCCTATATATATGGCTGCAATTGAGGGGCTCTAATTAAAAATCCAAAGTGGGGGGGGGGGGAGGGTAAAAAAAAAAAATAAAAGTTCTTTCTGGGTCTCAATAAAAGGAGCTTTTCATATACGGGAAATAAAGGTTGTAAAAGGTTACAAACGAAAGACTAGTTTAAAGCTTCTCTGCGGTTTTCTTTTCTTCTTTCTTACAAAACCCCTTTTTCTGGCTCTTTCTCTCCCTCCCCCCGCTCCCCCGACCCCTTCATTTCTCCCAAGTTTGCCAACACGCGGGACGCGGGACTGGAACTGTTATTTTAATATCTGGGTTGGGAGCTATAATCTGATTGCTGCAGCGAGCTGCTCGTCAAGGTAACTTCATGGCCTGGAGAGAAAAAATGATGTAAAGCGGCAGCCGTGAGCGCCTTTCATCCGCACACGCTCAGCACACTCACCCCTCGCTCACGGACAGACCCCACAGCATCCCGGGGGACACCCCACGCCTGTGCCCCCTCCCCAACATGCTGCTGTTTATTTAACGCTGATGGTTTATTTCGCTGTTTAAAGTTGGGTTTGTTGGGGGTTTTGGGGGGAAAAAACTTCCCCTCCGCCTGGCTGCACACGAGAGCTTCCCTCAGGTGCAAGGCTGACCTCACTTTCGCTGCTCTCGGGGTGATGTTTTTAGGGTTTGTTTGGATCCAAGAGGAGCTGGGCGAATTTCGGATTGCCCCGAAATACCTCCACCATCCCCTCGTCTCCTTCCCCGGCTCTCCCATCCCAGTCATGAAACTTGGTTTCATCTAGGCAAAGATGCTGCCTTCTTTTTTTTTTTTCTTTTTTCTATTTTTTTTTTCATTCCCCAGAAGAGGTGATGGCTTTGTCATCCCCCTCCCAGACTCTTGGAAAGGAGGGGAATTATTTTTTTTTTTAAACATTCCGGCATTTTAAAACGAATCTGACCCTTTCTCGAAGTGACACAGTTATACTCCGGCTTTGCACCCCCAGAAAGGGAGATTTTGGGGTGAGGGGGAGTGTCGAACTTAAAAAAAAACCCCACAAACCAAACCCACAAAACCGCAAACAAACAAACACACAACCAAAACCCCCTCTAAACTCAAATAAACTCCAACCGGCACTTGAATTGCAGATAAACTTCAAGGAAAGTCTGGAATATTTTAACTAGACACAAATCCGATGAGGGAAAAGCTTAAAAAGCGCGTAGCATGCATCGCTTTCCGGAGCCGATCAGAGATACAAAGATGACAAATTATTAATCGGTTCATTTTGGGGTTAGTTTTTTCTTTTTTTTTTCTTTTTTTTTTCCTTCCCCGGCTTCTTTCCTTAACTTTTCCCCCGACCTGGATAAATGATTTCTTATTTTTCTCCCCCCACCCTTGGCCATCACAACGGCGGGCAGCAGCTCAGCCCTGTGAGCGACAGACGCGGCGATAAAACCCCTCGCGGAACGATCGCGACAGTGAGGAGAGTCGGAAATTAAATCAGGAGGAGAAGTGAAGAGGGTGAAGGAGAAAAGGAGAGAAGAGAGAGACAGCTATGCGGAGAGAGAGAATGGCTTTGCAACCCGAGTGGCATTGGAAAGTTGGAGAACTTACTGAGAAGCAGAAGTTACAGTTTTCTTTTTCATCCCAGAAGCAGATTTTGGTTGTCTGAGCATAAAGTTCTTAGAGGGCAGAAAATCACACATCTCCACTCACTCCCCGTTAGCCCCAGCTAGTCTGGATTTCTGGGACTGTACCTGCTCTGCAACGCTTTCCAAACGGACCAGGAGAGATGGGAAAGTTTGAAAAAAAAAATTGTTAAAAAATAATATTTTTTAAAAATCGAGATCCTACAGCTGCAACAATTACTATCAAATATTTTTTTTTTTGTAACTTTTCCCCGAGCTGCTGGAGGTTGAAGGCAGAGGCAGCTGCGAAGTGTGTGCAGGATTGCTCCAGGAAAGAAGGTTCCCCCTTTTTCCCCCTCTCAGATCCAATCTTTGCAAGAGCCATTCCGACACATTGCTAAGCTAAAGGGAAATTCTCTTTGATAAAGCGGTGTTCCCAGCTTCTGGGTTTTAAAACCTAAATCTATATTCAAATCTGGCTGAAGGTGTGTTCTGGGATTTATGAAAGCCTCTTAAAGGGGTAAATTTACCAAACCGTGACAAAATCATCACAATCTTACTTTAGACATCTGAAGTGGATGAGAATTTTAAAGAGACCCTTGTTTATTTAAGTAACACTGTCCATCTCTGCCACTTGTTTTATTGGCCGCGGGAATTATTCCCAACTTCTGGGGCTGGAGGGGGCAGAGGGAGAGGCTGGGATGCTGCAGCTCCTGTGGCAGGCAGGGCAGCAGTTCTGCCCAGGGCCAGGCAGCTGCAGGCAGGGCTGCCAGCCGGGCTGGGCTGCGCTTCCCACCCTGCTCTCCCAGCGACTTTCTTCAAGCACTGAATTTTATTTCTCTGCCTTGCTCAGCCCTGCTCTGCCACAGCCCGGCTGCCTCCAGCCCCCAGACACCCCATTTTTTAATTTTTTTTCCCCTTTCCCTCTTTTTCCTTTTTTTTTTTTTTAAATTTTTTATTTCTCCCCCCCCCCCTTTTATTTTTAATCGATTTCGAAAATAACCCTCCCGGTCAGGATACACGGGAACGAATTATCTCTCTCATTCTTCCGAGGTGGATTAAGGTTATTAAATAATATGTGGGGGCGGGAGACGATGGCAAAGGCGGAGGGGGCGGAGGGGGGGGGGGAAGGGTTCAATCGGGATATTTATTCCTGCTAAAGGAGAGGCTGAGGGGTGGCGTGGCCGTGCCGACATGCGGGGAGGTGAGGGAAGAAGGATTTGCCCGGCGCGGATCTCTGGGCAAGGGTTGGGAGAGGGGGGGATGCTGCAGGAGGATGGAGGCTGCAGCTGCCCCTCCCTTCCCCCCACCCCCTTCCCCCCATTAAAAAAACCCCTCAGCCAGACAAACAAACCCGCAAAAAGTGCCCCCAAAAGAGTCTCATGGGGCTGGGAGGGAAAAATAAATCAAAACACAACTCCAAGGAGGGCAGGGGCTGGGGGTCCCGTGGGGCCTGGGGGGTACCCCGGTGACCAACTTTCCACGAAGTCGCCTCGCAAAAAAAAAAAAAACAAACCAAAAACCCACCCAAAACAAAAAATTAAAAAACCAACAGCCCAGCGGCCAAAGTGGGAGCGGCTCCGGCGGGCAGGGCTGCAGCGATTCTAGGCGAGGGGGTATTTTGTTTGTTTGTTTGTTTGTTTATTTGTTTGTTTTATTTCCCCTCCTCTCCCCTCCCTCCTTCCCTTCTGCCGCCTCCTTCCTCCTCCTTTCTGGGAGGAAAAAAAAAACCAAAAAAAACCCAAAACATCAACCCAAAACCAAGCCACACCACCCATCCGCCCAGCCCAGCCCCGAGCATCCCAAACCTGCTCTGCAAACCTCCAGCCCGGGCTGCACCGCCGGCGCTAAAGTCCAAGGACAAGCACGTTGGATCGCAAGCAGCCAGGCTCGGAGAGAGCCACAAAGAGGCGAATTAATTGCTATAACTTCATTAACATAGGTCACCCCGTTAAAATGATCGAGCCGCCGCAGTTTTTTCCCCCCATTGTCACAAGTGGGGGAAAGTGTGTGAGCAGCGTTCCCTCCCTCCCACCTCAGCCGCCTCCATCCTCCTGCTTTTTGCCAGAGCTTTATTTTCGGGGTGCTTTGCCCCGGGAGAAGTTGAGCGAGGACGGGAGGTGCGAGGGGAGCATCCAGCGAGGCTCTGCTGAGCCCGGCTGGGCTCTGCCCGGCAGCGGGAAGCCCCTGGGCCCTCCTCAGCCTCACCCCGCCGCTGCTCCCAAATTATTTGGGTTAAAAACATGTGCACGTCCCTTTTTGCAAATTCAGTGCGACGCCTCTGCGTCCCATTCCACACCATCATCCCCACATATCTTAAAAAATATAATCTAAAATGCATTTCTGTCCTCCCCCAGGTGACTCGATTTCCCCTCTTCCAGGGGTCGCTCGGCCCCTGGGAGGTGGGACTGGGGTGCAGCCCATCCGTGGGTGTGACTGGGGGGACGCGGGGCTGGGGCAGCCTGGCACCCCGCTCTGTGCCGGGGGGGATTCTCCCCTTTGCTCCCGAGGGTTTCCTCTCCCCCATCTTCCCGCTGCTCAGCCCGGGGCTCCTGGCAGGCTCCGTGTCCCCCCTTCACAAATATTTACTTCTATACATTAATATCTTTTGTTGTTGTTATGATTACAGCCACCCCCCAGCCTTTTGCCGACCCCCCTTCCTCGCCTTCCCCGGGCGACTCGCTAATTCCATCTCTGCTGTCCATCACGTTAATTTCTACAATGACTTCATCCGCTCCGCTCCATAATGTATATTTTTAAACCGAGCAGGTTCTTTTAATGTATATTCTGGTGTCATTTCGGTGGCTGTTATTTCTCTCTGGATTGTCCCCCCGGTACAGCAGCGGCCTGTTTTTTCCTCCCCCTGTGTGTGTTTTTATTATTTTCCCCCTGGCTTAGATGTGTCAATCACTCTCTCCCTGCCATTGGTTGGAGAGTTTGCGTCAAAAAGTTGCCAGAGAGGCGCTTTCTCAGCAAAGCTCCCCGAGAGAGGTAGAGACCTTCAGCTCCAACGCACCCTGCCACTATTATTAAAAATAAAATCACTTTGACCAGCTCCAGCACCGGCCAGCTCTGTATGTACCGAGCCCAGACCCCGAGCATCCCTGCATCCCTCTCCTGCACCGTCCCCTCCCCTTTTTCCCCATTTATTCTCCTTTTTCAAACATTTTTTCTCCACCCCCCCTCCGCCCCCCCCCTTTCCCCCGATGTCGTGGGCATGTGCATGCGGCGAGCTCTCTAACCTCCCGCTTTGTGCTTTCTCTCCCAGCTCAGCCCGAGCTCTGAATTTGGCGAGGATCCGGGAGCAGGTTTCCCCCTTCGCCCCCCAGCCCTGCCCGCGGCTCCGGCGAGGCTCGCAGGTAAGTCCGACCCGCTGGCTCCATCCTTCCTTGGGGGCATCGCCGTGAGGCCAGGAATACAGGGAGAGGGGAATTAAAATTACAATTTTTTTTTAAATTTATGATTATTTTGAAATAGCCTGCGTGCGGCGGGGCGGGCTGTGCCCGGGAGCTGCCCGGGAGAGGCCGGGCCGGGCCGGGCGGTGGCGGCCCCGGGTTGGGCACAGCCGGCGGCCCCGGGTGGCTCCTCGGCAGGGACAGGGAGCTGCAGGATGAGAAGGCGAAGGGGGAAACCGGAGAGGCTCCCCATCGTCCCCCTCGCCCCCCGACCCTGGTTCCCCGCGGCCGGGCGGGGGTCGGGCGAGGAGCCGCTCGCTCCTCCGCGGGGCTTCGCCGCGATTTCGTTGGCTACGTGATTTTTCCCCGGCCTATTCCTCCGGCCTGTAGTTATTTCCTGACCTCGAGCTGGACTTTTAAAATTAGAAGGGGGGAAAAAAAAACCAAAAAAACAAAGCGGGGGGAAATTTCTCCCCTCTTTCGACTCCTACCTGAGAACCTTTTCATCCTCCTCCTCTTCCTCACCATGCGGAGACTCAGCAAAGTAATTTTGCAAAGGTGTTTCTGAGCGCTCACGGCCCGGGAGAACAAGGCTGGAAAGCGCAGGGAGAGAAACCTTCAAGGCGTTTGGGGCCAAAGCTTCACGATTTGGTGCAGGCGAAATGGATGGCCAAGAATGGCATTCAGGTCGGAGAGGAGCTGGTTTCCACCTCCCTCGTTTTACTTTATTTTAATTTTTTTTTTTTTTTTTGATGCCGTGGGAAAGCGCTTCCCAAAGACACCGGCTGCGAATAACGCGCCCCGGCCTCTCCTCTGAATCGCACGGCGCTGACAAAGAGAAAGTCGGGAAAAGTCCTTGTGCAGAGGCGCAAGTTTCTTTAGAGCTAAAAACCACCTTCGCTGCTGAGGTTTATTTCGATTTCGGCTGCTCAGAGAAGTTGAGGTTTATTATTTATTTATTTCGAAAAGGTGCAACTCTAGTTAAAAATAAAAAAAAATTTAAAAAGAGGGAGGGGGGGAAAAAAAGCACTTAAAAATGCGGCCGGGTGCTGCTGGGAGGCAGGGAAGGGTCAGACGGCCCTGCGGCGGAGGTGGCTGCCCGCCGAGGCCGGCTCTGCCGCTCCCGGTCCCGGAGAGGGGCCGCGGCCGCGGAGCAGCGCGGAGGTTCGGAGGGGGAAGCGCTGGCGACCGCTCAGCAGAGCCTGTGACGAGTCCATCCCCGCCGCCTTTACACCGGGGGACAATTCGGGTGTTGAGAAATATCAGTCCAAACCGTCCCTCTGGGGAAAAAAAAAAAGATTTTAAATTTTAAAAAAATTAAATAAATTCGAATTTTTAAAATGTCAGAAATCCGTTGGAGCGCGGCGAGGGCAGGGAAACGCGGCTCTCGTTTGCAAAACAAAAGAAAACAAATTCCCTTCTCTACCTTGGCACCTTTCCCCTGGCCCTCCGCGGGAGCTCCTCCGCGCTGCTCCGCGCTGCTCCGCGCCCCGGCCGAGCCCCCCCGAGCCCCTCGTCCCCCCGCAGCTCGGCCGGCGGCAGGGGCGCAGGCTGCGCGCCCGGGCGCGGATCGCTGCCCCGCATTAATCACCGGGGCGAGCAGCGGAGCCGGGGCCGGTGGCTCGTAATTAGGGAGCGTGTGCCGCCCGGATTATCTCGTTAGTTTATCAAGAAAACATTTATTATAATTAATTCTCGGACGGGGTAATTATTATTGAGCGAGGGCAGAGCAACTGGTAGCCGGGATCTGTGCGGAGCGGGGGGGGAGCGGGAGGAGGGGGAAAGGTGACAGATTGCGGAGTGGAGCCGTTGCTCCGCGGGCTGCGGGCGGCCCCGGGATGCGCGGCCGCGGCCGAGGGGCTCCGCGGGCGGCCGCGCCGGGCTGGCGCCTCGGCGGGATGCCGCCGAGTTTAACCGAACGGAGCTTTGGGGTTGCTTTTTTTGTTGTTGTTGCTTTTTGTCCTTTTTTTTCTGCTTTTTTTCTTGTTTTTAAATTTTTGTTCGCTCGTTTCTGAGCGGGCTGCAAGCCCCGCTTTGCTCCTCCGCGCGTCTTGCGCGGCCAACAGAGCGGCGGCCGAAGCCGCGCGGCCGCGGAGCGGGACTTCCCCCTCGGTAGGATCGTCCCTGTTCGGCCTCCCCGGGGCGGTGATGTGAAAAGCCGGGCTCGGCCCTGCGCACCCCGCGCTGGATGCGCGCTTCCTCCGCCGCTCAGCGCGTGTGTGAGAGGCAAATCCCTTCCCCGAGGGGAGAAGGGGAAACTCCGCGCCGCGGAGAACCCGCACCCATGGCGCTGCCAGGGCCGGCCGGGGGGTGCGCAGGGACTCGGGGGTCCCGCAGGACCTCCTCGGCAGCCCTTGGCCCTCCCGGGGAGCTGGCTCGGCCGAAACACGGACTTTTGGAGTGTTTCGCCAAGAAAGTTGTGCCGGAGTTCGTTCTCCCGACGGCCGCTGGGAATGCAGGCAAGGGCGAGCTTTCGCTCTGAAAGATTTTTTTAAAAAATATTTTCTAAGGCAAAAACATCCTTAACCTTTCTAGGAATCCCGGTTTAGCCCCGCGCCGGTCGTTTTTTTTTTTTTTGGCGGAATTTGTGCTTGGGTCCCCCCTCAGTCCCCGCTGCAGAGAGCTCGGTCCCGTCGGGGCAGCGAGCGGGGACAGGGGGAACCCGAGCGGGGACAGGGAGAGCCACTCGCCCTCCGGGGCTGTCCCGGGGCCGCTCACCGCCGAGGTGTTTGTTTAGCTTCAGCTCCGTCATCAAGAGTTTCTTGAAAGCCTAATAAATCTGTTACTTGCCTCCAAATCTAATTACCCGGAGTACTAATTAGGTGCAAATGGCCGGTGGAAATTACTGCAGACGTGGACTGATGGCGGGAGAGCAGAAAAGTTTGGCTCTTCCCGAGCGGGCATTTGAGCTCTGAAATGCAGCAACGTCGGGGGGAAGGGGGAAAAGGGGGAGAGGGGGGAAGGTTTGAATGTTGCCCAAACCTGGGATAATTAAAGTCCTTGCAAGAGACTAGTGGAGAGATAGGTTTCTTGAATTGTTTCTTTGTTTCTCACCCTTGGGCTTTGTTATCTGCATTATTTATTTAGCCGAGGGGTTCTTTGTGTCTGCCAATGGCCCCAATCAAGTTTTGCTTGAGACAATTAGCCGGTGCCCGGCCGGGAATCCTATGCAAATGCCCCCGGCTGCCGTACAATGCGGGCAGTTGAAGGCATGGGGGGGTTTTGTTCGGGTAGTAATTACTGGCGGGGATGTGCCCCCCCCTTCCCTCCCCTCCTCGCCCTTTTTGGGGAGAGATGCGTTTATCTAGTCAGTCTCTCCCAGCTCCCAAATCCGGCTGGGGTCCGAGCGGGAGGATTGACGGGGGGAAGGCAGAGGGGATAAAGCGAGGGGGGGGCAGCGAGCTGGCCTGACTCCCCCTTCATCCCTCCATTGCTCCCTCCTCTCCCTCCTGCGCAGGCACCTGGCGGCTCCCCCACGCCCGACGGCTCCCCCAGGCACCGCCCGGGGCAGGCAGGGCGCTCGGCCGGCTCCCCCTCGCCCGGATTTCGGCCAACTCTCCTCCCCGCCACAACTTTAGCATGATGTCTTATCTTAAGCAACCACCTTATGCAGTCAATGGCCTGAGTCTCACAACCTCGGGCATGGATTTGTTGCATCCGTCCGTCGGTTATCCCGGTAAGCCACGTTTTTCTTCCCTCTTCCCTCCCCCTTTTTGCTCCACGGAGGAGAAGCCGCTGGGATTTTGGAGGCACAGCATGCCCAGGGATCACGCTGGCTTGGGTGGGTGAGGGCGTGGGGTTCCTCTGTCTCCCTCCTTCCTCACCCCCAACTTTTTACCGGTGAGAGGGGCAGCAAACAGGGGAGACCCCCGTGCTGGAGATGGAGGCAAATGCTCCAAACGCATCCAGGGGAGATGCGGAGTTGGGATTGCAGCGCGGCGGCGGCTGATCCTGGGGGTGCTGGTCCCCCGGGAGAGGGCAGGGAATGTGGGTGCACCCCTGGGGAGGGGGCTGGAGGGGACACAGGGGTCTGAGGGGCCGCTGACTGACAGCCAGGGCCTCTGGCTCCATTCGCAGCCACCCCGCGAAAGCAGCGGCGGGAGCGCACGACCTTCACCCGGGCGCAGCTGGATGTGCTGGAGGCTCTGTTCGCCAAGACCCGCTACCCAGACATCTTCATGCGGGAGGAGGTGGCCCTGAAAATCAACCTGCCCGAGTCCCGAGTGCAGGTAGGAAGCCGGATGGCTCCGGAGACCCCTGGCTGTCTCCCCCTCCGTACCGGCGGGAAGGGTTTGGAATGGCCTGTGGCTGACAGAGGAGAGACAAGGGGGCTGCTTTAGGGGATGGATTCAGTCCTGACGCCAAATGTGGGGCGAAGGAGGCTCAGAGATGGGTGCAGGTTCAGTGAGGGGATGTTGTGGCATTTTGCACCCCCAGGGCTGGAGTTGGCCCCCTTCCCTTCCTCCCTCTGCACTGGAGGGTTTGTGCAGATCCTGGATCCCAGCTCTTGAAACTTCCTCGGCTTCTCTGAGTACTCCCCAGCACCCCCAAATGCCAGCCTGTCCTGCAGAAGTCACAAAAGATTCCCCCTTCCCCAGGGATCCCCACATCCCCGGAGCTGGGCCAGACTGGCATCCCAGTTCACACCAGTACAGACTGGGGGCTTCCTCCTGCTTTGAGGGGACTTTGTTGAGAGCAGGGCTGCCCTGATGGAAGGGACTCCTCTCCTGGGCTGGGCTGTGTCTCCTCTGCAGGGATCCCATCCAGGCAGCATTTTGGAGGTCCTGCCCCTTAAGGGATCTTCAACACCCCGGCAGCAGGGGCAGAGCATCTCCAAAGCCATCCCTCCCACTCGCCTCCTGGCTGGGTTTCCCGAGGCTGTGTGTTCCACGTTTCCATGTGGTGGCTGGGATTGGGATATCCCCATGTCAAACCCCATCCTCCTCCCCACAAAACCTCCCCAGGGCCAACCCTCTTGGGCCCTGCTAAGGGAGGGTGAGATGGGTTTGAGGGGCCAACTCTGGCCCAAGGGATGAGACCAGAGAGCCAGTTTGGAGGGTAAATGAGATATCTTTACACCAATCCCAATCCCGAATTTCTGCTTCCCTAATCGTTCCCTCCCTTTCTGATGTTCTATTGTTTCTAATTAAGGGCTCGACTTCAATAGGCCTTAAACAGGGATTCCTGGGGGTCCCCAGCTGGCAAACAGCAAAGAGGGAATGCTTCCCCCTCTCCCCCAAAAGCGACCTTATTAAGGCATTTGATTTGCGATTTCCACTTGTTATTACTGTTAATGATCTCAGGGAGGGGGAGCCCCGGAGCTTTTCTCTGCACCAGCCTGCAACCCTCCGCTCTTGGGGAACACTTTTAGGTCCCCTCCCCGGCGAGGTCTCCCTGCCACCATCTCTTTCCCCTCCTTGGGTTTGCCCGTGCATCCCTAACCCCAGGCTTTTTCTCTCTCCCTCCCTCGTCTCCCCGTCTCAAGGTGTGGTTTAAAAACCGCCGAGCCAAGTGCCGGCAGCAGCAGCAGCAGCAGCAGAACGGGGGCCAGAACAAGGTGCGGCCGGCTAAAAAGAAGAATTCTCCAGCCCGGGAAGTGAGTTCGGAGAGCGGGACCAGCGGGCAGTTCACTCCCCCCTCCAGCACCTCAGTCCCCACCATTTCCAGCAGCAGTGCCCCCGTGTCCATCTGGAGCCCGGCGTCCATCTCCCCGCTCTCAGACCCCCTGTCCACCTCTTCCTCCTGCATGCAGAGATCCTATCCCATGACCTACACCCAGGCATCGGGCTACAGCCAAGGATACGCTGGATCGACCTCCTATTTCGGAGGGATGGACTGTGGATCTTACTTGACCCCTATGCACCACCAGCTCCCTGGACCGGGGGCCACCCTGAGTCCCATGGGTGCCAACGCTGTCACCAGCCACCTCAACCAGTCTCCAGCCTCCCTCTCCACCCAGGGCTATGGAGCCTCCAGTTTGGGCTTTAACTCCACCACCGATTGCTTGGATTATAAAGACCAAACCGCCTCCTGGAAGTTAAACTTCAATGCTGACTGCTTGGATTATAAGGACCAGACGTCGTCATGGAAGTTCCAGGTTTTGTGAAGAACCTTTGTGATACCGAGAGAAATCGCGACGAGAACGAACAGGCTGGGCCGAGCGCTCCAGTTTTAGTCAGGTCTTGGTTAAATTAAAGAGAAAAAAATAACTCCACGGACAAACAAACGAACAAAAAAACCGACAGCAACAAGAGGGGGACAGTGTTGGTGTGAATCCCGTTCAGACTCATCTCCTGCTCAGACGCTCTGGAAAAGGAATAATAAAGAGGAAAAACGGAGGAGGAAGGCCTTAAACGGACAGATCATCTAGTGAGCAGAAACCAGACAGACCCATCTGTGTTCTTTCTAGTTTTAGGCAATTGTTGGGTTTCTTTGTTTGGAAGAGGTGGGAGATCGTCCCACCTGCGGGCCAGTTTTAAAAAAAAAAAAAAAAAAAAAAAAGAGTCTAGGTTTTTATTTCTTTTTTTGTGTGTGCGTGGAAAGATGATCCTTCACCCAGAGGTTTCCAATGTGTTAGCCAACCCTCGGTTAAAATATTCAGAATGGACAACATCTCTCTTTTTCTCCCTCTTTTTCTCCCTCCCTCTTTCTTTATCTCTCGAGCTCATCCAACTGTTTCATGCCCAACTTGCTTAAGTTGGCACCCGGAGAACTTGGTTCAGGGCTGTGTGGGTTGTGTGACTGATTGTCCTAGCTGCACTACTTTATTTAAAGATTAAGAAAAAAAAAAAGATAATGTTCATAAGGAGTCAATATGTAGTTTTTAAGAGACAATCAGTGTGTGTCTTATATAAATGGTACATCTGTGGTTTTTAATCTGTGCTAGACTTCAAAACTGTGATCTCCTGTATTGTATGCAACTATGAACTCTGCACCAGCGGGAGTTCTGCTGTGATTTAAATAGGTTATAATTATAAGTGAAATTCAGAGCAACTGAGTTACCTATTATCATCTTTAAAAAAAAAAAAAGTAATTAAAAATATATATTTAAAAAAATGATAAAAGAAAAAAAAAAAAGAAAAACGCAAAAAAACACGATCGCCTTTCACCCGAGGTGAACTGCACTGAAACTTTTTACAACAAACTGTCTCTGAATGAAAGAGGAAAGACCGAAAATACCCCACCCGAGGACATTTAACTCCTCTGGAGCTCACTTACTGCTGGCCACGCCGGCAGTAACCGTCAAATCCAACAGGACTTTGGGCAGTTGCTCTGACCTGGACGAATTTAAACCGAGAAATTCATTGTCGTTTATGCTTGCAGATGTTAACTGAAAAAAAAAGAAAAAAAAAAGATATATATGCATAAACCTTTTTTTTTCCTGGATTTGGCAGATATGTATAATTATATTAAAATGGTTCTAGCACACTTGATGGTTGTCTTCCATTTTAATCGCATCCGGTGAGTGACGGAGAAGGGGCGATGCCACCCTCGGGCACAGGGGACCAGGAGGGTCCTGCTGCTCCTGCAGGGCCAAGACAAAAGGGGCTCTGCTCCCCGAGGCAAAGGAAGCAAAATCAATGGGAGGTGTCATTTTTGGTTTTGAAATTTTTAATCAAAAAAACTTTCATTACGAGCAGACCTTGGATAACGTGACCTTTCCCACCCCGGCTTCCCTGAATCTCTGCGTGGGGAGGGAGGGATGTGTTTGCTCTGTGGCCTCCCGGGGGATGGAATCCCCAGCTGTGTGTTTAGGGAGAGCTCTGAACTTTCCAGGGAGGAGAAGGGGAGCCTGGAATAGGCAGGATGCTGTGAGCAGAGGTGCTGGGGAAGGAGAGGGATGTGTTTGAGCTAAAGAATCACAAGTTGAAGCCACAGTGCCCCACGATGCAGGATCAGGCCCTTCCTGAGCATCCCTGCTCTTGGTGGCTCTTTCTCTGTCCTCCCTCTTTCTCCCTCTCTCTTTCCCACGTGCAGAGCTGGGGCTGCTGGAGCTCTGAACTCGGCTTGGATTTAGTGCAGCAAAAAAAATGGATCTCTGGAAAGAGAGAGACCTGGAGAAAAGGCCCCGGTGCCACCCTGCTCCCTGTCACCAGCTGTCCCCCAGGGCTTGTCACCAGCACCCTGTGAGTCACCCAGGGCCACCAGCACCACAGCCATGCTGCCAATCCAGCCATCCCTTGGCTTCACATCCCAAACTGCTCCTTCCCGCAGTGCCTTGTGTCCCCTTCCACCCCGAGCAGAGAGCAGCCTTTCAAACCAACCATTCTGGGAGCAGAGGAGGTTTTGCACTGCCTCTCTAGCGTGTGCCGGTCGGTGGTTTTCTCATTTATTTTTTGTGATGGGAGGATATGTGCAGGAAAGGTTTGGGAAGCGCCAGGCAGCTCTGGGGCTGCCAGGGACAGCTCAGCCACGTCCTGCCGCTGGCATCTCCCAAGCAGCAGCGCGGAAAGTTTCATTTCTCCACCGATTGGCTTCAAATTAACAAAGTTTACCTCTCCCTCCTCCAAAAAAAAAATCCCATATTCCAGCAAAATATGCTCAGGGAAACCAAGTCCTTACTGAACTGGGGCACAGCATCCCACCTGCCTGGAGAAGCTCTTTGTTTCCTGAGCTTTTGATTATTAATTTTTTTTAAAGCCTCTTTAAAACCTCTTTTTGCATTTAGCTTTCCCCATCTTATCTGTTACTTTTCTTTTCTGAGTATTTCCCTGTCTGTCAGGGATGAGCTCCTCCAGCTAGTGCTCGGTTTTATCAGAAATAGCTAATTCATGGCAGGAGTTTCTCTGATTTTTCCCTGGCTTTTTGTACTTCCCACATTTTCTCTCCCTGTTTGCTTCTGAGTTTAATTTAAATGGGCACATGCGTGGGCAAAGGGCAAAATCCCAAGGTGAGCTGGCAAACACAAATTATTCTGTAAAGAGTGTTTTAACTCCTTTTTAATTTTTAATGTTTTACATCTCCTGGTAGAATTAATTTCCTCTGAACTCAGGCTGCGGTAGGCAATCCTGGATCCAATAAAATCTGGGGAAAAGCTGGGAAACACGTCAGTTTAGTGTTGGAAAGGATTTAGGGGCAAAGAGCTGATTAGGTGGGTGTTTGCTTTGAGGTGTCCCCCCAAAATATACATACAAGCAAACCTTCTATCTGCCCTGCAATGTGACATTTCCCACCAGAGGGGGGAAAAAAGCCCCTAAAATTGGAAAAGCAGAAAAACATGAGGGACATCTTGACTGCAGCCATAACTGAACTGCCTGGAATGCTTTTGCCAGCACCTCTGCCCAAAATTCCCGGCTCATGCTTGTCTCAGCCCCTCCTGCTCTGCTCTGCTTCCTTGTTTGATTCCCTCTCCATTTGCTGCCCAAAATTCCCTTCCCAGTGCTCCATAGAAACCAGAGCATCCCTGCTCCCACCCCAGGCTGGGCCAGCCTAGGGAGCCCCAAAACAGGGGCGAGTTTTGGGGTGCTGCATTTCCAGGAGGACCCCGGGGCTGGGGAGCACTGCCAGTTTCCAAGGAGACAAGGGAGATTTAGTGAAAAAAGCCGGATTTAGGGACACACGGTGCAGCTTCACCACCTGGTGCTGGGTGGAGTGGCACAGGGACACCCCAAATTCCCAGCCACAGCCCTGGCACTGCCTTTACCTGGGATTTGGGGGTGGTGGGGGTAGGGCAGGGGGGTCGGGAAGGGGTTTGGGTTTGGAAAGGCAGGACTGGGAAGAGGTGAAGGGCAGGGTGTGAGGGCTGGGCTGAGTGTGGGGAGGTGTCAGGGATGGGAGGATGGGAGAGGAAGGGAGGAAATAGAAGGAAAGGAAAAGGAGGGAAGTAAGGAAGTAGGGAGGGAGAGGAGGAGGGGAGGAAGGAAAGAGGGAAAGAAGGAAAGAAGGAGGGAGGAAGGAGGGAGGGAGGGAGAAAAGGAGGAAGGAAAGGAAAGGAAAGGAAAGGAAAGGAAAGGAAAGGAAAGGAAAGGAAAGGAAAGGAAAGGAAAGGAAAGGAAAGGAAAGGAAAGGAAAGGAAAGGAAAGGAAAGGAAAGGAAAGGAAAGGAAAGGAAAGGAAAGGAAAGGAAAGGAAAGGAAAGGAAAGGAAAGGAAAAAGGAAAAAGGAAAAAGGAGGAGAAAGAGAGAAGACAAAATGACAGAAGGGAAGGAGAAATGCCATTTCCAGCTGCCTGGTGTCTCCCTGCTGCTGTCACTGCTGCACCTCTGTGCTGGGGCAGAGCAGAGGGAGGTGATGGCAGGGGGTGGGGGGGAATAAGAGGTGCTGAAGAGATAGATAAATATATAAATCCCACACAAACTGTTAAAATCTGCTCTGAGAGTCAATTTTGACTTTTAGGCTCATGAACCATTAATAAAAATCTCCTTACACTCAGATGGCTCTCAAATGCTGTGATAGCGGATTACAAACTCCTAATGGAGATACTGTATGATCAAATATTCTCTAAGCACCAAGGTCTAACGTCCTGGGGGTGGCCAGGCCACCTGATTATCAGCTTATCGGCAAATACCTCTTAGTGTGGGATGTGCCGAAAAGAAAGTGCCTTCCTGACGTGCTCCCTTCCCCATTCTTCCTTCAGACAGGGTTGGGAATGGCATCCCGTGGTTTGGGGATCACAGGATGCCCTGTGACAGTGATGTCCCCTCTCTGTCATGGGGCTTGGCCCTGGTTTCTGGTTTTTCCTGTGAGAGATGCAGACCTGGAGGTCCCAGAGGGGTTTCAGGCTCCCAGAGCTCAGAGCAAAGTCCTTTCTTGGTCTCAACACTCAGCCCTTGCCAGGACCAAACCACTGAATGCGATGTGTAATTGCCTGGTAATTAAATTTGGAGGGCTGAGGCTGCATCATTATAGAGGGAGAGGAGAGGAGAGGAGAGGAGAGGAGAGGAGAGGAGAGGAGAGGAGAGGAGAGGAGAGGAGAGGAGAGGAGAGGAGAGGAGAGGAGAGGAGAGGAGAGGAGAGGAGAGGAGAGGAGAGGAGAGGAGAGGAGAGGAGAGGAGAGGAGAGGAGAGAGGAGAGAGGAGAGGAGAAACCAGAGCTCCCCACAGAACCAGCTCCTGGGAAAACTGGACTGTGGATCTGCTGCTTTCTGTTTCCAGGAGGAGTTGGTTCTCTCCCTGCCTCTCCTCACATGCTCACAGGTAGGACCTTGGTATTGATTCTGATGTGGATGCTGCTAATGAGACCTGCTGATGCTTGGAAAATGCATCATCCAACCCACTTTGGGAGCCCTGTGCCCTGGGAGGGTCTGGGATCAGGCTGGACAGGCAGGAGAGGGCATGAGGGAGCAAGCAGGGCAGTTTATATCAAAAATACATTTAAAAAGTCCTCTCTGGACTGTAACCTTCCCAAAAAGGATCTTGTTTTGTCCATCTCCCCCACTACTGACACCTCTTCACAGCCTGCTGGGCCGTGATTTAACTTCCACTTGGCTGAAGTAATGGCACAGGAGAGTTTTCTACACTTGGAGCATTTTTGGCTTTCCTACAGAAAGTTGTGAGGTCAGGATTTCAACACGAAGCAGAAGAACTTTCCTCCTGGCCTCCTTGACTCATTTGTGACCTTTTGGCAAGGCTTGGCACATGCCCTCTGTTCCCAATCACCAGCCTTGGGATTCAGGGAATTTCCCCATGCTGGACTGCCTTTCCCAACCCTCTCCTGCCAGATGGGACAGCAAAGCTGGGTCCTCCTGCACCCTCATTCCCTTCACAAGTGACAAATCACTTTTGCTTTCAGGCAGATTCAAGCAGAGGTGAAGCTGATTTATCTCCTGATGTTGCTGTGCAAGGACAGGTAACACTTCCCTCTGCCTCACTGATTTTTGGAGACCCCCTAGGCCACTGTGGCTCCTCTGTAGGATGTGGGGCTGCAGGTTTTATCCATTGGGATAATCAGGCTCCTCTCCATTAAGAAAATATGTGGAGCCACCCCTGTGGAAAGGATGTCTGGGCAGTTACTGCAGCCTGATTCAGCTGAGGGTGTTTTGCCAGGGGCTGAAGAGCTGAAAACAAGGAATGTGGTGAGTTGTGAGGGTGTTTTTTGGGTTGTGGGGCTGTTTGTTGAGTTCTGAGGGTGTTCCTTCAGTGCTGTGAGAAGAGCCACAAGCCCTAAGCCCCTTGGCAGCTGTGAGGTTGCAGGGTTTGGGGTGATGGAATGCTGAGAAGGGTGATGGAGTCTGGTGGGAACCCAAAAGTCTTCAGCCCTGGGTCAGTGGGGGATAAGGGTCTTGCCCCTGAAACCCCAGAAAACCCCAAATTGGGTGGGAGAGGAGACCTCTACCAAAATGGTGTTGTCCAGTCTCAGGACCTGGCTTTGAACAGAGAGGGGAGGATTAGGAAGGGTTCAGGAAGAGCCAGGAGAGCAACTCCATGAGCTGTGAACCTGCTTGGTGAAGTACCTGTGGGGATTCTGTCAAAATATTGAGTTATCCAAGGGAAGGCTGAGATGGTGTGAGTATATTTGGTGAGGGAAGGATATTACCTGTCAGACTGGGTGTATCTACCCATTCAGCAGGAGCATCCAGGATGACAAGTTAAAGTAAGATCAATCCAAACTGGCCATTCCAGAAAAATGAAAATTGGAAGCTGAAACAAATTGCCTCAGGACATGGAATCTCTGCATTTTCAAGTGTAACAGTCAAACACCCAAGTGCCTTCCTGAAAGTCAAACTGTCCATAATTACTTAAAATACAACATGTCACATCCTTTGTGGTAACCATCCAGGTTACTCTGCTGTTTCAGGGCTTGGTGCAGCACTTTTTAGAGGATGGAGAATTCACCAGATGGTTCCTGGGGAAAATTGCACCTGGATCATCTCTGGCCATGGAAAACCAAACTGAGCTGGTTTGGAGAGGGCTGAGAGCTGGGATCAGGGATCAATCAGGGCACCAGGGATCAATCAGGGCACCAGGGTGCAGGTGGCCTGTGCTGCTGGGGTTTGTGTGATGGGAGGAGATCCAGCTTCATGGCTCATCCAGGACAGATGTGACAGAGGCACAGAGTGCTGCTGCTGTCTGGTCTTTCCCATCTGCAGCACAAGAAGGATGCTCTCCCAACTCTTGTCACAATTCTGGGATCTCTAAGCTGACCCAGCATGGGGAAACACCTTGCAAGAATTTCCTGGGGCACTGTGGGTCAGCTCTGTGCTGCACCTCTGCTCTTCCTGATTGCCTCTGGCTGCTCTCCCTCCCTCTCTCCCCCTGCCAGAGGGACTGAGGACTCAGTGCCAACCTCTCCAGGTGTGCAAACTCTCTGCCTCCTTCGGCAGGTCCTGCCAGAAGCAGCCCACACTGCTGAAGGCTGCCAAAGCTCCTTCCTGACTCATGGTCTCCCCTACCAGCAGCAGAGAGGTGACTGCAGAAAGGGTCACAGCAGGGACAGCTGAGACTCTTTCCCTGTGTTTTGGGGGTGCATTCAGCATTTTCCAGGGGGTCAATGCTTGATGGATCATCCAGCTCTGCTGCAAGACTGTGCCATGGAAAGGGATGGAGGTGGATGGATTGAAAATGAGTAACAAACAGTGCTGGGGCTGTTTGGAATTTGTTGGGAATGACTGTGCAGATGCAGAGGTCACCCTGTGGCATCACTGTGGTCCCTATAAAACTGAAACCAGAATTAGAACCTTGTATGTAGCCACGTTAAAATAGCCCCTGTAAGTCTAAAATCCCAGCCTCTGACACTTCATTTTTTATTTTGATGGCATTGCTGGCCAGTGAGGGCCTGTTGAGGCTCCACTCACCACCTACCATCAGGTCAGGCTGCAAGAATCAAACCCAGAGAGAGCACTGAGCAGCACCCTGGGGTTCCAAGGGACATTCAGGTCCCTCTCTGCCAGGGTGGCTCTGCAGCACCCACTTCTCACAGCCCTGCCCTGTGGTCTCTGCATGGTTCAAGAAGGTCCTCATGGCTCAGGAGCTGCTTCTGTGCCTTTCATGCTTCTGCCTGCAGAGCCATTATTGCCTCAACCTTTGCACAGACACTGCAGCAAACAGTTGTTATTACTTGGCCACAGCCTTTAATATTTGCTGCAAGAAGGTGTCTGGCCCTTTGTAAGGTTTCTGGGAGGCTGAGATTTCCTAAAATCAGGAGCTGAGGGTGTCCTTAGCCTCGCTGGGATGGGGGAGAGCTGATGTTGTGCCAGACACAGCCCCTCGAGAGGCACGGGGAAAATCATGGAGTAATTTGGGATCCTGCAATGGTTTGGGATGGAACAGACCTTAAAGACCATCCAGCCCCAGCCCCCCTGCCCGGGGCAGGGACCCAGCTGTGTCTGGCACTTGGGCACAGGGGATTCGAGGTGTTGCAAGGAGATGGGCTGAGCTGCATGGGGAGAGGGAGTGTGAGACAGAAATCAGCTGCTTGGCCCCCCCGGCAGCACCGAGGGTGTTCTGATAGCCACAGAACCCTCATGAGCTCCTCCTGGGAACCTGGGACTGTCCTCATCAGAATTAACAGCCAGCCTCGTTAATAGGGGGTGACAAGATATTGCACAGAGTCGAGTTACTCATGGGCAGTGGACATGATGTGCTCAGTTTTTATTTGCCTTCAGATCACGGAAATCCACAGCGGGGCTAATTCTGGATCCAGCCACACCGGCCTGCTCTGGGAGCTTTAAAATTAAAGCAGTCACCAGGCTGCCCTTCTCTTCCCAGTGACTCACGAAAGAATCCAAACACACGAGAACAAAAGGACAAATGGAATACTGAGGGGTTCTGGTTGGAATTCAGAGCTTTTTTTTTTTGGTTTGCACCCGGAGCAATGCGACTGGAGTCAACTTTCCTGTGTCAGGAGAGAGGGGAGGGAGGAGGGGATGTCCTGATTAGATCTAATTTCCTACCTGTTTACTGTAGGCATTTGCATAATGATCACCCTGCAAAGAGTGGTTAGCATATGCTAACACCGATCCTTGCACCCATTAAAACACCAACCCCAGGCAGGCTGCTGCTGTTTACAGCACTTCTCTTGCCCCTGATTGCATCCCAGGGGAGGTGGCCAGTGGTGCCCCCAGTACCTGGTGTGGCTGGAAGCTCCTTCCAGATGTCATCAGGACAGGATGCGGAGAGATAAACACAAACTGGTTTGTTTTCACCCATAAAGAAAAATCAGAGGGCAGAAAAAGACACCTAAAGGTCTTTCAGGAGTTGAGCTTGGTGAGCCTTGTGGGTCTCTGCCAGCTCAGGAAATTCTGTGAGTCTGTGATCCGTTTTCCATGTTAGTTCCTTGTTCAACGTTGGAAGAAAGTGATTTCTCCAATGCCCCATATTTCCAGCTCAAGCACTACCTTGGCAAGAGCAGCTGAAAGAGTTTGAGTCAAGGACAGTGATTCAGTCCTGCCCAGTTATTTGAAGCCAGCAGGATACATCTTTCACCAGAACTTTCACCAAAACAAATCTTCATGCAGAGTGTGATGATTTACAGATCCTCACCCTGGCCTGGCGGGATGTTGAGCTTATTTGGAAATCGTTTGCTTGCAGTGAGGACAGGCACAAGTGTGCCATTGTTTTGGAAGAGTTTCTTGTCAGCTGAGTGACAAAAAAAAAGTGATAAAGGAGAGGGATGCAAGGCAGACAGGACTGTGCCATTGCCAAAGGGTGGCAGAGGATTGCAAGCTTTGAGGAGCCAAGCAGGGAGGTGTCAGCAAACAAACCCAAGCTGGTTCACCTTTCAGCAGAGCTGTTCATTGCTTTGCTTTGACAAAGAGGGTCCTCTAGCCCTTCCCCACCTCCCCCTCTGCAGTGTCTCCCACATGCGTTTTCACAGGTTGGCAGCTGCTAGAATGCTTCCATTAAAAAGATGTGCATGTGGAAAAGACACAACTCTGTAGCATGAGGAGCCTGTGTGGCTCTGACAGCATGGAGACCAATTTTATGTGGAAGTAGATCTCTGAGGGAACAGAAATAGCCAGGAAGAGGAAATTCCCTCTCCCCTGGAATGGGGCAGCCCAGCCCATTGCAGTGGCTCCCTGCTCTGGGTGGATTTGTTCTTGGCAAATTCATATCAGCTGCCTCTTGTTAGGCAATGTTCTGCATAAACTAGATAGTCACTGAATGACAAAGTTTAAACAATTCAAGTTTGAAGGGACCTTTTTGGGTCTCCAGTCCTAGGTTCTGCTCAAAGCAGAGAAAACTTCAAAATTAAATCATGTTGCTTTGGTCAAATGTTTGACATCTCCAAGGATGGAGATTCCTCTCAGGATCTCTGCTCCCTGTCTGGGGATTTAACTGCTGTCATGGAGGAGAGTTTTTGCCTGTCTGGTGTCTGTGATGGTGAGGGAGCCTGAGGGATCTCTGTCCCCTCCTACACAAGCACAGAACTCCAGCTGAGATTATTTACCCCAACTCCCTCAAGCACTGCTCTCCCCTGCTTTGTGCCCAAACACAGAAACACTCCTTAGAATCACAGAATCCAAGAATGGATGGTGTTGGAAGAGGCCTTGAAGATCGTGTGGTTCCAACCCCAAGAAACATGGATTGATCCCTGGATGGATTTGGGAGTTCAGGGTTTGTGACAAAACCAGATGTGTGCAGAGATAGCACCAGGAGATCTTTTGCTTTGCTCTGCTTTGTGAAGCTCCTCTGAGCAACCCCACAGTGTCCCCTAGCAGGTACAGCCACCTGCAGCCAGCTCCTCTGGCAGCTGCTGCTGGACATTGTCCTCTTGGTCCCACTTGTCTTACACACCAAACCTCCTAATGGTCCCTGATGGTGTCTGGGAACTTCTTTGGCACATCTGCAATGGTGTTCCAGGGATTCCCATCACACTGCACTGGCCTGAGGACAGCAGAGATTGTCTTGGAGAGTTATATCTTGGAGTGCCATCATCTTCTCTGTGTCCTCACTCCCATTTCCCAGTGGTGGTGGCACTGAGGTGTTTAGTGATTCTGGTGGAGAATTTTTGCTTCCTGCTCTCTGTCATACACAGGCTCCTGGTGCTGCCCTTCCTAGCTGCAGGCATTGCTGTGGGATTGCTTCTGCCACCCCACAGCCTGTCCCAGCCCCTGCCAGCCCTCACAGAGAGCCTGTCCTGTGGGCTCTGCAAGGCACAGTTCCCACCTCTGTAATGCAAATACCTCATGCTCCCCTCCTCTTCATTTTGTGTAACAAACACTATCTCATTCTGCTGGGGTTCCCACAGCTCCTCAAATACCTTTATCAGCTGCTCCAGGATCCCTGGCAGGATTCCTGGAGATGCTGTTTCACTCACACCTCTTCCCTTTTCCCCTTGAGCCTGTTAAGATTTCTGTTTTCTCCTATCCATCCCCATGGTCAGCTGCCTATGCAGATGTTTCCATGCTTGTAGCACAAATATTTCTCCACAAATCCAGCATTTCCAGTTTGCTTTCTCCTCTAGTTGCTGGATGTTTTCCTGTCTGTCATTATCATGGAATCATGGAATCACAGTGTGGTTTTGGTTGGAAAGGACGTTAAAGACTGTCTTTAACGTTCTAACCCTGCTGCCATGGGCAGGGACAACTTCCACTATCCCAGGCTGCTCCAAGCCCTGTCCAACCTGGCCTGGAACACTTCCAGGGATCCAGGGGAAGCCACAGCTTCTCGGGGCAAACTGTGCCAGAGGCTCCCCACCCTCACAGGGAAGAATTCCTTCCCAATATCCCACCTAACCCTGCCTTCTGGCAGTGTGAAGCCATTCCTTCTTGTCCTGTTCCTCCACCTCTTGTCCCTAGTCCCTCTCCAGCTCTCCTGGAGCCCCTTTAAGCACTGGCAGGAGCTCTGAGGTCTCCCTGGAACCTTCTCTTCTCCAGTGAACATCCCCAGCTCTCCCAGCCTGGCTCCAGAGCAGAGGGCCTCCAGCCCTTGGAGCATCTCTGTGGCCTCCTCTGGATCCACTCCAGCATCTCCAAGTCCTTCTCACTCTGGGGGCTCCAGAGCTGGATGCAGAAATGACAGAACAGCTCTGTGCTCTGGACAGAGATGGAAATCTTAGCGTTCCTGATTTGCTAACAAGGCATGGAGACACTGTAGGTAGGACTGGATCCCTGTGGGCTCAGTTTGGGATCAGCCAGGTATCTCAGGGACATCTCGCGTCTCCAAAGGTGAGCTTTGATCCCTCAAAGCTGTGCATTGTCCTGGCAGTCGGAGCAAACAGTTCAAATCCTACACCAGGAAAAAGGGGCAGCCCTTGGAAGCTGCTGCTTTTCTGCCATCCCTCCAGAGCTGCAGGGACTGGTGCAAGAGCCCAGCCCTCCCTCTGGAACCCCACGTTGTGTTCTCATTATGCAACCGCTGTATTTTAATAGAAACCTCTTTTTTAGGCACTCTCAAAAACAGTCGGATTTTTTTCCCTCCTTCTGTCAAATGACCAACTTAATAATTCACTAGTTGTGCTGGGATTAGGCACTTTGGGCCACACTCTGGATTTCTTATCTCTAATGTAGTTCTCGACGACAACTTCTGCACTTAATCCCCTGACAAAACTCCCTTTGATTCCCGCGACAGTCGCTCACGGAGATCAAACGCGGAACTCTGCTCTGTCAGGTAGAGCCGGGCGAATATTTTGTGACAAATAATTTACCCACAGCCTTTCTCCTCATTTTCCCTGCACAAATTGTCCATTCACTGACAGCTGAGGCTCGGGGCCGCTGATGGATTTGTTTCTGGCTGCTCAAGCCCGAGTTCAATGAGTTGCTCATGGGAAAGAGCCTGAGAATGTTTAAAGTTAAATGTTCGGTGTTTGTGGGCTTTGACCTCACTCAGGATCAGCTTTGGGCTGAGCTCACCTCACCCCACAAGTGACATCAGCACTCGTGAGTCATCCCCTTGTGTTTCTGGTCCAGCTTGGAAGAGCAGTGACTCTCTGAGGCCAGACCTGCAGTGCAAATAATCTCTCACATCACCTCAAAATTTCCTGTTTCGGGGATGTGCTGTAATGTATGCGCCTGACAGGGGTTTAATCACTTCCCCTTCCAAGAATAGTCTCCAGAACCCAAGCAGAGGTGAGACAGGGATGTGCAGAGATAAAGGGACCTGGTTTCCATGTGGGATCATGTCTGGCAGGGACAAGGGGCACCCAGGACTGTCTGCACCCCCCATTGCATGACCAGAGATCAAACACACACTCCCAGTTTTTACCCTTGCATTGCTGTGGCCCCCATACCACTTTAACCATTTAACTGAGCATTAATAGCATCTCTGTGTGTGTTATAATAATGCAATCTGGCTGCTTAAGGTAGAGAAAAAATTAGGAGTTAATATTAATTAGGAATTAGTTCTGATGTGAACTGGTTTGAGCAATATTTATGACCGTAATTTCACAGGCAGGAATGCTTTATCTTGTAATTTAACTTCAGCTCTTTTCCTTCCTTTAAAAAAAAAAGAAAAATTAAAAGCCCAAAAATCTCAAAAAGCACCAAGGTGGGAACTTGAAGGTCTCCATTTATTTTCCAAACAGCCCTGGTAACGCCTGCAGGGAGCAGAGAGCAGTGCTGTCTTACCAGGGCCCACAGAGACGCTTCATTAACCCAATTAAGCAGGTGGATGGAGAGGGTCTCTCTGATAATTTACACCTTACTAATGAAGTGTGTGACTCTTAATCTCCTCCAAACAAGATACACTCATGAAACACTGGTGCAAGGAAAGGGGAAATTAATTAGGTGAAAAAACTATGAGATTATAGCAGAGGGATTCCAACGAGGCAACTGTAACATGGCTGGTGATTCATTTGTGCCTGTCTTAAATTAATGTCTGAGCTGTCAAGTAAATAAGACCCAGCATTATTTTGGCTTAAAAGACATTCTCACCAGGCCCAGCACGAGGCACCTTATTTTCCTGCATGACACACCATTTTCCATGCCCCAGCTGCCTGAGTGACCCTGAGGTGGAACAATCCCACTCCAAGCAGAGTTTAGCCTTTCCCTAAGATGTCCTGTGGAGGGTTAGAAGGAAATACTTATTTTATGCAGCCATTTTCAATGTAGTGATATCTTTGTGTCTCATAAATATCTGCCTGCAAGGCTCACATTTGGGTCATGGAGCTGTGGCTGCCCCTGGATCCCTGGAAGTGTCCAAGGCCAGGTTGGATGGGGCTTGGAGAAACCTGGTCTTTAAGGTCTTTTCCAAACCAAACCCTTCTATGATTCTATGAAATCATGGTCAGCAGAGACCTTCAACAGCCTGAGAGCTGGAAGCTCAAAACAAGGTGACTTCTCACCTCCAGTGGCTTTGGAAGACCCTCACAGAATTAATTCCCTGTCATGCTTAGGGGGTGGTGGGTGATCTCCCTAAAACTGGGGGTGAGCCTGACTCAGAAGATTGTCCATTTTGTACCCTTTAGAAGACACTGCTCACCTTGTGGTCCTTCAGAATGTACAGAGTGAGAATGGCACCAAAAATGCATTTCATCCCTTAAACTGAGCTTCTTGCCACTGAAAGATTCCCAGAGTACCAGATCTGAGCAGATTTAGCACTGGAAATTGTATTCTGTCCTAAAAGGAACTCAATGAATCCAAGGATTTCAAAGCTTTTGGCAAACACAAATTAAATCAGCAATTAATTAAGCACTCCTCGTAAAATATGATCACTCAGTAATGCCAACTGCGGACATTCACAAACCGTGAGTCCAGCTCCCCAAAATTATGAGATTGGCTTAAAAAATCACGAGATTAAAACCCCAAATTGTTGCATTTTCTTTATCCACCATCTGGCTTCTCAGCCTCTAGGGCAAACATGCCTCGTGTTTTCAACTGCAAGGGTGAGCCACTTACTTAAAACCATGAAAACCGAGATCCTGGGGCTTCACAATGACTCCAACGGCTCAGGCTTTCAGAAAAATACTAAAAATCCTAAGACTGATTATAAAATCAGAAGAATTTGCAATACTGATCACTTGTAATTGAAATGTGTTTGGCTCAGCAGCTATTTCCAAATGCAGGAATCCAGCACAAGGGCTGCTGGAGAAGGAATAACAAAGGCTCTCCTTCCCGATCAAAACTGCGGGAGAATTTAGGTGGATGAGATACAATGACAGAGGCAGGATGTCGTGCAGTCCTTGCTGGAATTTAGCCAAGGCATGGCAGATAAACACATCAGTCCTCCTGAAAACTCTTCTGGGATTGTTAATTATTGCAAATAATTGCTCCTGTCTCTCTGGGAGGTGGCTGCAGGCAATACCACGGCGCTGGGCACTGGCTGGGGGTGACAGCACTGAGCCACAGATGTGAATGCCACCCCCAGAAACCCCACTCCCCCAGTTCCACAGCCCTGACAGACAGTTTGTGTCAGGAAAATCCTGTCTCAGGCTGATCCGACTTAGCTTGTGAGACAGGGCCATTTTGGTGGCAGGGCTGGCAGCCACCGCATTACTGTCTGGGGAAGAATTTGCGCTGCAGTGGGAATGGCAAATTATCTGGAGGGAAAAGTAGCTGCAGCAGGGCCATGGCTGGCCAGAACCAGGAAAACAGATTTCAAACTAATGTAAACAGCTTGGGTTTATCACCGGGTTTGCAGGTTCAAAAATAAATATCATCGTTTTCGTGGTTCGAAAGTTGGTTATTTTCTACTGACACTTCGAAAATGTAGTTTTCCGGCGACCTTGAAAACCACTTTAAATATATTTTGCAGTAATTTAAAAACCTGAGGTTAATAAAAGAGATTCAGAGAAAGAAAGGAAGTTTCAATTCTTTAAGCAGGACTATTTGTCAAGGAAGGGAAGATGAACTTGCAGCCACCTGAGCATCCAAGCACATGTATTTTAGAGAAAACCACTTCTAATGTCTTTGCCACAGCAGGATCCTGTGGGCATCAAGAAGCTGTTTCCTCCAAGGGGGAACATTATAGCAGTGCTTAGGATAGGCTCTGATCTTTGCACCTAAACCTATTTAAAGTGACATTAAGGGTTTTGTGCTGCTATGAAATTACCTTGGGCCAGGGAGAGCGCTCAATGGCTGCATGCTCCACGGAATTGAAGCACAAACAGGTTGAGCCACAGACAAATTCAGGCAGTGAGCACCAGCCAGGGCTATTTGAGCAAAAATGATATGGCCTCTGACTCAGAAGCTCAGTGCTGCAAGGAATGGAGGTGATAACAGGGAGGGCTGACCTCGTTTTTCTGGTTTTTCTCTGAGGATCTCTGCTAGATGGACCTTCAGGCCAAGCCATGCATGGTCACTCGTGTTCCTCTGTCCCTGAGGATTCCACCCTAGCCCCAGTGCAGACAATCATGGCCAGAAGGAGCTGCCAAGCCGACAGGGCTGTGGGCAGAAGCAGCAGTGTAGGTGTAGAAGATATTTATTGGCATGAGAGCCACAGAGCTCAGGATGCTTTGCTCCACTTGGACCCATCTCGCTGCTTTCCAAGGGACATTTGTGTATTGGATAAAGCTAAACAGGTGTCTGTGGCTCAGTAGTTCATGTCAGCACCCATCAGTGGTGTGTTCCTCATTTTGGTAGTGCCCATGTCCTCACAACAGGACCAAGCACCTCATCAAGTTGCTTTCTTTCTCCAAAAGATGCACCAGCAGGTCATGTGTAGGTCAAAAATGGCAGCTCTCAGGAGCTGTTTTATCCTGTGTGCAAACCTGGTTATAAAGCTTATCAAGAAGAGAGGCTTGGTATCACAGTCTAGTACTCATAATTAATCCTGGAGACAGCACGGATTTAGATTCATTGGGGCTGACTTCAAATTAAAAAGTCACTCTTAGCATGTGAAACAGACACCATATGTTATGTATTAACACTGCAGAGGTTACAGAATGTTGTGTATTTTCTGTTTCAAGTGAGGTAGGTATGGATGTGTCCTTTTTGATGTTTTCTCTTGCATAGTCTCCGTTATGGGTGGTGGAAGGTGTCTTCACAGAGATCTCTTTGCCAGGATTTATTTGTATGCAGACACCCACAGAGATGTGGTCCTTGTTTACAGAGTTATTTGTATTTGTACTTATAAAATTATACCTAATTTATGTGTATTTTATATGATATTATTGTGGCTAAAACACAATACTGATCAGTACACACACCAATTAGATAGAAAAGGCATGCACACATCAAAATACATGATATATTTACACGTACAAATAACTCAAAATATAGAGGGAAATGCTGTCTAAGGATATATTTGGCAGCATCCTGTAAAACCTCATTGTACGGGGAGTTAATACAACGTTCTCAGTGTCTCCAGTCATCTGAAATTTCAGTTTAAAGTTTTTGCACAATCACAGCCAACATAAAATGCAGCAGGAAATCGCCATTAGTCAAATGTGGTCGTCTAATCCCACTGCAAAATGGAGCTTTTTCATTTTTATCCTGCCACGGGTTAGTTTGTGATTTCATATGTCAGATACATCAATTCTGCCAAGGAGAGGAGATGGGGAAGAACAAATTAAAAATATAGCCTCCTTTGCTTCGGGGGAAGTAGGGAGAGCAGGTCTTTGTAGGGAACAGTAATAATGATCTCATTTGAGAGACTTTCTGGGTTTGATTCTTTGCTGCCCTTCCTCATAGTTAATTACACCCTGGCAAATTGAGGGTCTAAGCAGCAAATCCAGATGAACACATATTCCCTCTTTTCTGCTGGAATTGCACAGGGAGAGTGAATATAGGGACCACAACTTTGGACATGCTCATGCCAGGGATGAAAGCCCTGACTGGTCACTGATGGGAAAACCTGCATTTTTGTCTCTCCCTCTTTCTTTCCCTCATCTCATTCTGCTCCTCACTCTCTCCCACTTTCTAATTCTCTCCCTTCGTTCGTGCGACCACTGGGATAAATACAGCAACAGCCCCTCTCTTCCCAGAGCCTCATGCTTGGGAGGATATTAGTGTGTGCCACACTCTGCTTGATGATTTGTCTTAAGATAATTATTTCTAATGGCTGTTGTTGTTTTTCCTGCAGAAACTGTAATGTAGCCCCTTTTGTATCATTGGCTGGAGCCTGTTGTTTCTGTAAGAAAAACAATAGGCCCTCAGATTAGGTCTGCATATTATGGCTCTACTAGCACAGCAGGCTTTTGGTATTGGTACCAATCCTATCAATTCCTGGCATCCTTCCCCCTTTACTCCTGGTAATTAATCTTTTCATGAATGCTGTCACATTTAGAGCCATTTCATTAAGTTTCTGGTTCCTACGTTTTTACGTAACTCCTGCATCCCTCATCTGCTCCATCAGCTGGAGGGAGGCAGTGCTGGGTGGTGGGGTGGCTCATCCCCCTTCCCTCTCCATGGAACAGGCAGTCCCATCCACAAAGTCACACCAATGGCAGACAGGCAGACTCATGCTTCAGACAGCCTGAGAGGGGCAAAATTGAGCCATCAAAAATGAGGAAAAGCCCCTAAGAATGAAGCCCCTGGAATGTGATGTCCATTTCCCAGATGGGTGTGTAGCAAGAGTCCGGTAGGGAAGGGTTTTGTGCGAATATAAAGCATTTTTCACGTGAAACATTGCTGAGCTCTGAAAGCAGGGACAGGATTTTGGGACAATCACTTCCCCCTGCCATGTGCCGATGCCCTTCCTTCCTCCTCCTCAATAAATATCTCCCACAAAACGCACCAGCTTCAAACCATTCCTATAAAGCAGGAGGTTTTCTGGGTAAGGGAAGGATAGAAGAGGTTGAAAGGCCTTTTTGCTGCTGTCCCTGCAGACTGTCACCCCTGGCTGAGGAAGGGAGGTGGGTCGGGTGGCTGCAGTGCACATATATTCGTAGGGCACAGCAGCAGGGTGAGAGACAAAAGCTTGTATTCCCAGCCCTGCCTCGAGTGACCTTGTGCAACCTCTTAATTACTGCAATTACTTGCCTCCTGAGATGACATTATTAGGCTGTGCTCGGTAATAAGGGCTGTGAAGTTCACAGAATTATTCGTGCCGGTTGGTGGAAGAGCAGGGAGTAAAACACCCGGACATCTTGTGGCTCCCAAACCAGCCCAGGGTCAAAAGGGGTTGGCTGCTGGCTCTTCTCTGAAATTTGGAGTTGGTGGTGCCCACCAGATTCAGGTTTAGGGTGGGATTTTTGCAGCGTGACATCTGCACTGAGGGTGGCCAAAGGGCAATGCTGGCTGCACCTAAATGGGAGAGAAGCAGCAACTGTCCTCCTCCAGTGCTGCCCATCTGCCCAAATTCCACATTTCTCCCCAAAACAAACCCCTAAATGGTAAAATACCAATTAAAAATTATGAAAGGGTTAAACCCAAATGCAGCTGAAGCCAATTTTTAGCATTAGCAACACTAATTCAAAACTCCAAAAGGCTGGGGCATTTTGCTGTCCTTGGGAAAAAAGAGAAAAAAACACATCTAAAAACCCTAAAACAAACAGCTAAAAGCAGACAGAACTGCAGAATTCACCCCGAGGCGGGGAATAAACATCGAGGATCTCAAGTGAAGTGTTTAGTTATTGAGAAGCAACAGCAGCTGAAAACAGGAGACTAAATGGAAAAAAATTAAACAGCCTCAAGTGCAATCACTGGTACCTCCAGTGACAGCTGTAGCTGCTTTTTCCTGTGGCTGGGATGGGGCAAGAGCCCTCCCACCTTGATGTGTTTGCACCAGGTGTGACAGTGTGGCTGTCACCCAACACCTGCTGCTGGGGTCAGTGCTGACCAGAGGTCCTGAGTTTGGCTGGAATGACACACAGGGATGCCAACCCTCCTCAGGACCAGCTGCAATCCAATTCCTGAGTCCTCACTGCCAGGTTCCTGTGCCAGGGGACACGGGGAATGCAAAGAGCAGATTCCCTGCTCAGGTTCTCCCACCCATCACCAAAATAGCCACCAGTGCTGAAAAGCTGTGTGGAGGAGAATGATGCAATTTGCTTATCCTCATGGGCAGGAATGTCAGGCTGCCTTCTGCAGTAGGCTTGGACATGGAGGGGCCATGGAAAAACTCATCTCTGATTTTTGGGTGGAAGGAGGTGCCGTGCCAAGCCAGGCAAACAGGAGGGGGAAAGCACAAGACTCGTGCTGGTTGCTGCAGGGAGTGAGTTGCAGTACCCTTTATCCCTTGTGAATAATTCAGCTGCTCTCTCTGTGCATCCGGTTGAGCTCTCCTCAGCCACTGGAGTCAGAGGGAGCAGCCCTGCCCTCCCTCCAACATCTGCCTGGCAATTGCATCATTCTACATCCTTGGGGTTTTTTTCTGTTAGGGCTTTTTTTTCTTTTTTTTTCTTTTTTTTTTTTTTTTTTTTGTGGTCCACTGTCACCTCTGCAATAGAGGAGGTAAAACATTTTTCATTATCCTCTCCCCAGAATGTAGAAATCTTCAAAGAGGAGGTAGGAGGGAGGTTAGCTCCTCCAGCCTCATTTCCCTACTGCTGCCATTCCTTGGCTGTTCATCACAAAATGAGCCCACACGCCCATTGCATCGTGGCACCGAGCCCGACGTATGTTTTGCCTTTTCTTTTTTTTTTTTTTTTCTCCCTCCCTAAAATTATTTCACGTTGCAAACCTGGCCATTATTTCATGCTGTTTAAACTATATTTGTAGTCTTTGATCATACATAAGTAGACTGAAGTAAACTGCTGATAGTGAAGATATTGTTCTCTGTGTTTCTCCCCTCGCTTTGTTCATTTCATTACGCCCATAAGCTCGCACAAAATGTTCATTGTGGCGGTGCACCTTTGTTATTAATTCTTGTGGTGCCCCACATATTTTTATGAAATGTGGTTCATTCACAAATGGAATGATTAGGGAGTCCATGCCAGGGCGTGTTTCACACACAACACACAATTATATGCACCCCAAACACACATTTATTCCTATAAACAGAGGGACCAAACCATCGTGTCCTATTTATAGTATTTCTGCGAAATACTTTATAATCCAGCTGCCAGGGATCATTCTCAAACTAAAATCTTGTTGACTTATGGACATATATTGCTACCCTGAGAGCTGGTACAACAGCACAGAGACACAACACCAGGAAAAATATCCCACCCAGGATTTCAAGGCAAGCACAAAAGGCCAGGACATCCCACTCCACACCTGTGTGTCTCCTTATGTGTGGAACCTTTACTTACAAGGAGGCAGGGGAGTTAAATGGATAACTGCATCCTGCAGCAAGAAGTGGGAACCGATTTGTGGTGTTGAACCTCAGCCTGGCTCCTGCTTCCTTCATTTTTATGCCCCGTGGATGAGGACATGGCCATGCTGGAGGGTCAGGCTTCTTTTCAAAGAGGACAGGTACCTAATCCCACTGACTGGCCTCGTTTAGTGGGAGACAGATGTCTCATTCCCAGGTTGCTCTGCAAATCACAGCGAGTCACTCCATCAAGTAATTAAAAAGCTGCCCATGTGCAGGACGTGGATAAGCTTCTCTCCAGCCCTGACTCTGCTCCACGCCTGCATGTCTGTCGTGTGCAGTGCATAAAGGTGTGATTTGTGTATGATTTATCCAGTATATCTTCAGCCTATCTTTATTTTCCCTTATAATCTATTATTCTAGTTACTAGGAAAGAGTGAGGGAAAAAAACTTTTTTTTTTTTCTCCTGAACAACAACAAACTTCCCCTTCCAGCTGAAGCCCAGTTGTGCAGGGAAGGTGAAATAGGAGGGCAGGTGTGAAGTGTGATGAGATGAAGCTGCTGAATTACATCCATAGAATCATAGAACCATGGAGCATCCTGAGCTGGAAGGGACCCACAAGAACCAACAAGTCCAAACTCTGCCCCTGCACTGGGCAACTCCCTGAGAAGGGTGACTGGAAGAGGCCCCAGAGCCAGGTCTGAGCAGGGAACAAGGTGATCCCTTCCAAGCTATGAAGGAAAGAGTTGGAATTTGGCACTGGAAATGTTGCCCAGAGAGGTTGTGGCTGTCCCATCCCTGGAAATGCTCAAGGACATGTTGGACAGGGCTTGGACCAGCCTGGCCTAGTGGAAAGTGTCTCTGCTCATGGTGAGAGGGGTTGAACAAAATGATCTTTAAGGTTTCTTCCAACTCAAACTATTCTGTGATGATTCAATGATGATGACTGCCCTCCATGTGCTTCTTCCTCAGTGAGGAAGGACACATGCTGCTGCAGATGTTCCCAGTAGCTGCTTCCTTGCCACCTGCAGAGGGGCTTTTCCATTCCTAAATAGCTCCATTTTGATATGTGGGGCAACCAGTACTCTGACAGGTTCCAGTAACTCAGCTTGCACCCTGTGATTTGTGTTTTAAAGCCCCAAATTCTTCCTTGGAAGGCATCTTCTCTTCCTAGCCTTGGTAAATACAGTGTCCAATTGCAAAATGCTGATATTGTGCAGCATGGAAAAGGCTTTTTTCCCCCTGAGTTTTATTATATACAATTGATTATACACCATTTTTCTCTCCTTCTGAAACCTGCACAATTGGACTCATGTTGCCAGAAGAACCTGCTGTTACCCAGCCCCAGGGAGAAGAAACAGAGAACAGGAAGAAAGACATGTTTCAAAGCTCTTAAAAGTTTTTTAAAAACCATTTCTCTATACAACATCTTGCAGCTCTGTGTACCAGGGGCCTTGTGATTGTCACACAGTGTTGGGGCCACCACAGCAGTCTGAATGCACTTCTGTGTGAGCATTTCCAGGTGGAGATGAGCTCTCTGCCCTCCCTCTCCCAGGCCAGTTTCCTTCCATAGGCAGGGTACCAGTGTCTTTTTGCACCTCACAACCTGCCAAGTCGAGGGCCACAATGTCCCAGAAACAAGCGGGAACCAAATGAAACTTGAGAACAGAATGGATTTGTTGAATGAAGGGCTCGACTCCTGGTCTGGGGGCTGTGGAAGAACAGCGGATGGATAAGAGCAGACATGGGGCAGAAGAGAGAATATCAAGGCACAGACATGGCCCAGAGCTTGGGTTGTGCTTCATTAGCAGACTGGCTTGGGATGACTACCTTGGGATGACCACCGTGGGATTCCCTGCTCCAGGTCTGCTGATCTGGGTCCATCCTCCAGAGCCTGGGCAGCACAAGCTCTGGGCTCTCTGGACCTCACTCCACTCATATGATGCCTTAATAATTTCGGAGGTTTTTTTTTCTTCATGTATCTGTAACTTGGTGTAGTTCTGTGCTCTTACAGAATGCTGAAAACCTCTGTTCCCAACACATTTAGCCAAAACAAAGCTCTCTGGATAGAGATTCAAGGACACATTCATTACCCTACGGCCTGAAAATATGTAAACAGTGGTGGAAGGGGGAAGCAGGGCCTGGGGTGATCAATATCATTGTCTGAAGGTGTGATTGGAGAATTAGGGACCAATAGGCTAATAAGTCAAAACTTATAAAAGGTGAAGAGCTTGTGACCCAGTGACCATTTAGGGTCTAGTCCCTTGAGGGCGACTTTGCTTGCCCAGGTGTACCTTGAAGGCCTCAAATAAATTTGTCCACTATTTATACTCCTAATTTGTCTTGGCCCCTTTTTCAGGTAGGCTGCTTTTAGACATCAATAGATGGACCACAAAAGAGCAGAAACACATCAGGAGATGTGGCATCAGCCTCTGGGGTGAGCAGAGAAGGAGCATGTGGGATATTTCTTGGATTGCCAGAACCTCAGCACAGCTCTAAGGCCTTTTCCCAGGAGGTGGTGGCCACCTGGATGCCCCTGTGAGCCCAGAGCAGCCCCTGGGTGGCACAGGTGACACTCAACATGTAGCATTCACCCACAGAAGGGACCACCTGAAGCTGCACTCCCAGCTGGGCTGAGCTACAGCCACCTCACCATCTGCTCCTCTCTGCATCCTGCTGACATGGAATTGTCAGGTGAATCAGCCTCACCGAGCTCCAGGTGAGCTGAGTTTGACTTAGAGCATCACAGGGGGTGGGGAGGAATGGCTTGAGCCTCCAAATGCTTCTGGGAGGAGAGGGGAGGATGCTAAAAATATTCTATGGAATCCTAAACTCATAGCTTGGGTTGGAAGGGACCTTTCAGGTCATCCAGTCCAACCCCCTGCAGTAAGCAGGGACATCTTCAACTAAAAAAAACCTCAAGGACCTTATTAACATAAAAATATGTCAACCAAGAACTGTGTTTTTAGTGTGGGGGTTCAAAGACTGGATCACCTTTTGGGTGGTTATCATGGGTTATTCCATTACATAAATGAAAAAGGAACCTAAGACAGAGACAGCTTATAAAGACCTAAACTAGCCTTCCTAACTGTGGGCATTTCCATGGCCAGAAGCCCTCAAATTATCCTCTAATTACAATTATATATAAATATATATTCTACCTATACACTACCCTTCCTAGCTGGGAAAATTCCCGTGGCTGGGAGCCCCCAAATCATCCTCCGGTCATGATTAAATACACACGAATAAATAAGTAAATAAATAAATAAATAATTTGCTCAAGGGAAAAAAAAGCCCAAGATTTTCTCAATTTTTTTTCTTCCATCACAGCTGATAAATCATTACAATTCCCTGAATTATTACAGTGCAGATCAGCATTGCAACAGCTTTTGGACACCACAGTTTTGCTACCCACGAGTGTAAAAACACTTTGTGTGGCTGAGCTGCGATCTCAGTGCCTGAGGAGCGCCGAGGGATTGGGAAGGAGCAGCAAATACACTCTGCTGGTGCAGAGAGTGGCCTTCCAAAAAGGATTTCAGGGTCGAATGCTGTCTCTGTTTACCCTGTGTAAATCAGGTGGAACTCCACTAAAGCTAATAGAGGTAGCCTGGTGTCAAGCCCACGCGGATAAAAGGATCAGGCCCTCTAAGCTTTAAAGTTATGAGTCTTTTCAAACTGCAGATCTACTGTCAACATTTCAGTGATTACTTCTCTTTTTTTTTTTTTTTTTCCCCAACACACAAACATAAAATAGTAACAAGATTATCAGATTAAAGAGCCAAAGAACAGCCAGTTTATTATACTCCTGCGTCTAAAAACACTCAAATCTTATAGGTTTCCTTCCCACTCGGCATCTTGAGCGGGGGGAGATCAGTGTGTTTGTTTTTATTTGGTTTTATTTTTTTTAATGGCAGCCTAGTATGGCTGCATAGGAAAATAAAACAGCAATAATATGAATGATTGCATGGTGCAGTCAGCAAGGAAAAAACACTCCCAGACCCCCAGCAAGAAAAAAACTGCCAACCCTTCTGAGCATTTCCACTTTAAAAAAAAAAAAGAAAAAGTCTTTGCTTTCTTTCTGGAGAAGAAATGAGAGGACAAACAGAATGAAAAGGACAGAGCTGTTTAAAGCTAAAAATGTGCAAATGCTGCATTCCTTCTGGGAGAGGGGAAAAAAACCCCACAACCCAGCACCTCTGCACCAATATAAATTATTTAAATCAGCAATGGTTTGCATTAAGGGTCTCGAACAGATTGCATAACTGTTGCACAACTAATGTGTACAAGTGTGTCACTAATTTAATTTTAATTTTACTGTATGAGTTTGTATAAGATCCCCCAGCTGTCATGTGCTCATCATCTGTCACAGAACTATCACTAAGCCATGCTGGGCTAAGACAGGATTATAAACGATGAACTGCCATGTGCTCTAAATCTTCTTATTTGCCTAGCCTGGAAGGTATGCCCTGCAAAATTTGATTGGCAGCGCGCTCTGTTCTGTCAATTGACTTTGAAGGCCCCTTTCTATTGGCGCTGGGAGGGCTCTCAGTGGCCGTATTGACTGTCACCTGCTGACTCCAGCACGTGCCTGACCCCAGCCCCGCGCCGAGGCTCCTCGGCGGCAGCGCTCCGGTGGCACGTGCGGCACACCAGGGCATATGGCTGGGTGCAGAATGGAGCAACTGAAGCCAAGCAGCCCCCGCGCTGTTATTACGGCAGATGGGGGAAGCGTGGCATTCAATATTAAGACAGATGCCACCTCCTTATTCCACCTGTCTGGAACTTGGACATGGGACAGAATGAACTGTCTGCCTAATAATTAAGGAGACAAAGAGTGCATTTATGCGGCTCAGCGGAGCTCCGGCGCTGCGGCGCATGCACGGGAATAATTGTCGGCGATAACAATAAGGAAACGTAGAGCAGGGGCTCATCAGATGTTGGGATACGTATGCACAATTACAGTAGGAAACTGTACTGTTCCCAGCTGCTTTTGTAGCCTTTTATTTAGGCTGGTTGTGTATTAAGTGAAACAAGTTGGCTGGCATTATTACTATTATAAATAACGCTTTAAAATTACAGTGAAGTTCCCTAAATAACAAAGCGCCTACCGTTCCCCCTAACAGTCCCCGCTGCTGTTGTGCTGTGCCCTTTCTTGCAAATTTGCTCTTTGCTTCTCAGTAGTCAACTGTTTTTGTAGCAGCCAGAGAGAAGAAAAACATTCCTTCCAGGACCACTATTATTTTCGCGTATTTTTACACAACAATTTGCCTCTTTCTTTGGCGTTGTTAAAAAAAAAAAAAAAAAGATAACTGTGTAAAAAAGAAGGCCTGGCTTCTCGGCATTTATGCTATGTTACGTTTCTGTTATTTAATCCCGTTTAATTTGGAACCAATTACGGTTGAACCCGCCGTGCTTTGTGATGGGGATGGTCGTGCTGGGCAGGGCTCGATCCTTCCTGGGCTGGAGCCTGGGCTCGGGGTGGCAGCAGGGCAGGGCTGGTGGCCTTGGCCATGCTGTGCCATGGTCCTGGTGCAGCCCATGTGTCCCCAGGACCCCACAGAGTTTGGGGTCTGGGATTATGGAGTAGGCTAGCAGCACCTCTGTGCTGGACACACTTGGGTCTGAGGCCTCCCAGCTGGCTGGTCAGAGGTATGAACCCCATTTTTAGGGTGAATTTCTCCCTCCTGAGGGAAATTTTAACCATGGAAAAATCCATTGCTGCTGCTGGCAGCACCAGTCTCCCCGTTGTGTATCTGCACAACCCCCTGAGTTTAGAGGAATTAGGTGCTTGCCCACAAAACTGAGCAGGTGTGGGTGTGTTGGCTGGGCAGAGACATTTCTCTGTAGAAGCAATATGCAATTAATGCCTATGATTGAGGACCTAACGTAATCCAGGAGGTATTTTTAGTATCTACTTACCTACCTCCGACCTTCTCTTAAATGCCTTGTACTGATGTGATCACGCCCATCCTTAAATCTTTCTAATTAATTTTGCTCTCTTTTGACTGAATGAATTCAAAGGCAGCTTAAAAAAATCATCTGTGTGTCTGTCCTGGGATTTATCTGTAGATGGCAATTGGACTAGAGATGAATAAGTTGCAGAGAATGAAAATGCAGGAGCAAGTGTTAAGGGCATGTTTACTGTGTATACATTATATACAAGATTAAGGACAAGCAGAGTGCCTATTGTCTCAGCAAGCCACAAAAGTGGGCTTTTATGTTTATATAGATATATTTGAGCACACTGGCAGATATATATATATATATATGTGTATAAAATCTATATAAGTAAAAATGAATAATTGCATTTTTAAGGTAGAAAGATCATGTGCACACCATAAGCAAAGCTTGGTCCTCACATTTATATGCATATGTAAATATATACACTCATTTAGACACATACACATTTAAATATTTACAGTACAACGTGACTAATTAAACATCACAGATGCATGTGTGTATTTAAATATACACACAGACAGGCATGCTGAACCTGCTGCAGTTCTGTAATAACTCTGTAATTCTGTAATCATAGGATGTTCTATATTTCTCTTTTCTAATTTATAACAGATGTATTTAAACCAGACAGCTCGTCCTCAGGAAAAAAAAACATCTACCAGATGTATCAGACTCTCCAAAGCACAGAAATCACATGCAACAAATTGCAAAAAGTAATCAAAGCCCAAACTTTTTTTTTTTTGGTGGTAGTAGTAGTAGAAAAGGCAGCATTAAAAAAGACGCAGATACATATTACAAGATGAGGATCAATTTGAAAAGATCCCACAATATCTGTTACCAAGAGCTTTGCTAATCTTTAAAAACCTAGAATGATTATTTATACGGGAGCTGTGAATTAACCAGGCTCTAATAAATAGCTCACAGGCACGTGTGTCAAGATTGTGCTTTTTGTTTTTATATGTGTCTGCATTTGGGGGGGGGAAAAAAAATAAAGAAAAAAGGAAGCTATTATTTGTTGATTTTTTTTCTGTAACAATTATTTCAAATTAAAAGCCCATCTGACGAAAGGCATATGGATGGAGAGGGGGTTCAGTCCTAATTGAACAAACCAGGACTCGTGAGGTTAATTACAGATATTAACGCTGTTGTTCTTCAGCTTCTTGCCCTCACGAAGGCTCCAGCTTCCAAATGACCTGGCTCCAACAATAAGACTCTCTTTAGCCCATTAACTAATTGATAAAAATGTGAGTGTTTAGAATGAGTCTAATTAAATCACCGAGCCTTACAATTACGAGTCCATTTGGTAGCTGTCGGGAGATGGGTAACCTCAGCTGGCATTGTAGGCGAATAAAAGATAAAAATAAAAGGGAGCTTAACCAAAGATCATTTTGAAAGCTGTTCATTTGAAGACAAAGTACACATTTGCCTGAAATGTATACATACACCACTTCAGACTAGCACAGTGTCTTGAAAAGAAAATGGAGCGTTTAGCAATCATGACTTTTTTTTTCCCCCCCAGTGCATGCATGAAATTCTCAACAGTCTGTGTGATGGAATGAGCTGCTTTTACAACCATTTCTGAGTTACAGGGAATACCCAGATGCTTTGAGAGTGCCCAATCAGCTGATATCAGGTACCTCTATGTTATTAACAATTTTTTCTCTTGCTTTTTCCTAACTGCAGACTCTCTGCAGGCTGAGATCCCTCCATTCCCATTCTGGTTGTGGCTGCTGCTGTAGGGACAGTCACCAGTTTTGAGGTGTCCCATCGGTGACACTGAGGCAGATTTGCTCGTACACATCACAGGTGCTCTTGGTAAGGGAGCTGGAAAATACCTGGTGTGTGAGAATTCCTGTTGAAGCTGTGCCTAATGTCCTAAGCATCACTGGCAATTTTCATCTCACCATGTCAGGCAGAGATTTAGATCTAAAAAAAGGATGGAGAGGTGGGTATGAGGTTTGCTGAAGGAATGGCTTCCACAGAAGGAATCCTAAACTGACTAAGACTTCACAGGTCAAAAAGGAAAAGATGGAGACTGGATATAAGAGGAGTCTAATATCAAAAGAGGGATGGAGAAGGTGACCAGGAATGGGGGTGCACTGTCTCATGGGAATATCAACCAGAATGATCACTTGATAGACTCCAAAACAGATGAATGAAGTCACGTGTTTTGCTGTTAAGCTGCTGAACTCATTGCCAAAGAAGTTTTGGATGCCAAAAGTTTAAATCGTAAAGCTCCTAAACCAACCAACGGAATAAAAATCTATCCCAAACTGACAAATGCAAAGACAATATCTCATCTTAGGAAGTCTCTGAGCTGCAGATGTCTGGAAAATGGAACAAAATACGGGGGAATTTTCACTGTCTGGGAAATTTCACTGCCTGCTCTGCTGGTCTGTAGCCATTTCCAGTATCGAGATGCTGGGATAAACTGGCATTTTTTTAGTTCACTCCAGGACTGCAGTTTGTAGGGTCTTAAGGTGCTCCAAAGTGAGTGGGCTGTAAAAAATCACATCCACGATGGTGTTGCAGGCACTCAGGGACTGGAAGGAGCTCTGCACAGGCTGTGCACAGCAGAGAGGGAGAAGACAAAGCTCATCTTCTCAGTGAGATGGGGATTGTGCTTTGGACTCTGAAATATGGCCAGGGAGTGAACTGCACTCATGGCATCTTTTGGCTCCCTGCATCTCTCCAAAGCAGGTGGCTGGAATCCACCAAGGTTTGTCTCTGCCCAGGGATGAAATGGCCAGCAAGATGATTTGGAGGTAGTCAAGTGTGGACTGGGAGTCCCTTCCCTCAGGGGGTGCCTTCCCATTATTTCCCAGGATGGGAATCTTAAAAAGCCAAATCACTGTAAGACAAGAAAATCCCAAACAAGTTTCTGTCAATATGAAGAAATCCCCCTGCTTGCTGCCTGGCCTTATCACTGGCTGTCAAAACATAATTTGAGGATATTCAGGGAACTTGGAGGGTGAACTAGTGGAGGTGTATGGTTTGACCCCACAGAGTGCTGCACATCAGCATAAACACCAAATCCACTAAGTCAATGCTCTCAGGTGTCCTTGACTGCAAGTGCTTTCTGCACAAGCAGGGAAAATATCTGTGCTGTGTTAAAAAAACAGGAGTAGAAGCCAACCTCTCATCTTCCACTCTCACAGCCCCTCAAATCTTTCTTGAGGAAGTCTACATCAAAGATTGTAGAGTCACAGAATGGTTTGGGTGGGAAAAGAATTTTAAAGATTGCCTCATTCCAACCCCCTGCCATGGGCTGGGACACCCTCCACTATCCCAGTTTGCTCCAAGCCCCATCCAGCCTGACCTTGAACACTTCAGGGATGGGGCAACCACAGCTTCTCTGGGCAATCAAGATAAGCACTGATCCTTCTCTTTGTTTTTCTGCTCCTACTTCCTCCTGTCCCCACATAATGTTCTTGTAGATGCCTCTCCCCACTTTATTTATGGCAAAACTCCCCTTGATTTCCCAGGCTTTGGGTTCAGGCCCCACAAAGCAATGGCCTGTTAACAGAAATCCTTCTCCACGCAGGGCACCAGCCGTGTGGACACAGCTCTGGGCTCAGATGGCATTTCAGGTGTTGTGAGGAGGCAAGGCAGAAAAGCAGACTTGGATCTAGTGAGAGCTTAGTTCATTTCCGGCTTTATCGATATTTAACCAGTCTTGGACAGTGCCCAGCAGGGACTTGGCAGCCAGTTCAGAGCATGGAGCACAGGTGTGATATGCTCCTGCCAGTTTGCCTTGCTCCCAAGATGGGCAGCTGTGCTCTGCTGTGCTGCTTGAGGCTTCCAAGCAGCCTTCCAGGGTAGCCCAAGGTAGGGCCTGCATCCTTAGATTAGCCCTGGAATGGCAGAGACACAGATAACCAGGGGAAAGTCCCCGAGAAATGACATCTCTTGGGTGGGAAGAGCAATTCCAGACAGTGCTGCTGTTGGGGGATCCAGGAGAGGAGCTGCATCAGCTCACAAATGATTTGGAGAGAAAATGTGGGAGTCTTTTAACAGAGGGAGCAGTGCTGTGCTCCAATCCTTCAAGACTGTCTCGCTCTGCCAAGCACCAGGGCTTGTGCCTGCTCTGGATTGACCCTCAGCCAAATGGCAGAGATCCACAGCTCTGCCTCAGCCAGGCTTTGGGAGAGGAGGGAAATGGCACAGCCAGGGGGAACTGAGGCACAGAGAGCTGTGCTACCCCTCTGCAGGGAATTCACACATCTTTGGGGGAATGGAAATGGCAAGAGTGAGACTGGAGGGATGGGAGAAGCTGGGGAAGGAGGAGGTTCTGGTCTAGCTTCTGTCAGAATTGAGTTGAGGCCCCTTGAGCTGAGCTCCAGATGTCTGTGTGTGCGCTGACACCCAAAAATCTCCATGAAATGCAATTAATTAGTCAAGAGATTTTGGTAGTTAAAAAACCTAAGGATTTGGGCTGAATGAATTTTTCTGTATTTTTCATATTTTTCACTTTTCCAAACTGTCTTGAAATTATTTCACAGCAGGGATACAGTTTTCAATAAAAAGGAAAAACAGCATTTTTAAGAATGAGATTTTGTGCCTTGTTGTGAGGGCCAGCAGAGGGAGGAGAGGGTCTGTCAGCCCACGGGGCACAGGCTGATATTTCCCAGTTATTCACATTTTCTTCCAGTGGTGAAGGCTATTTTCGAGTGGGAAGACAACTCTCCTAAAATCCAACATGTTGCAAATGGGCTTTTGTGAGAAGTCTTGTAAGAGAGTGAAAATGAAATGAAATGAAATAATGAAATGAAATGAAATGAAATGAAATGAAATGAAATAAAATAATAAAATAAAATGGTGCCGCAAGTGTGTTGGGTCAATCCCAAGGACAAATACAGACTGATCAGAGAATGGATTGAGAGTAGCCCTGCTGATGAGGACTTGGGCTCTTGGTGGATGAGGAACTTGACATGACCCAGCCATGAGGAGAAGAGAAGGCTCCAAGGAGACCTCAGAGCTCCTGCCAGTACCAAAAGGGGCTCCAGAAAAACTGGAGAGGAAATTTTGACTGCAGCCTGGAGTGACAGGACAAGGGGGAATGGCTTCAAACTGCCAGAGGGCAGAGTTAGATGGGATATTGGGAAGGAATTCTCGCCTGTGAGGCTGGTGAGGCCCTGGCACAGAGTGCCCAGAGAAGCTGTGGCTGCCCCTGGATCCTTGGAAGTGTCCAAGGCCAGGCTGGACAGGGCTTGGAGGAACCTGGGATAGTGGAAGGTGTCCCTGTTCGTAGCAAGGGGTGGAACTGGATGATCTTTAATGTCTCTTCCAACCCAAACCACTCTGTGATTCCATGAGAAGAGAATAACAACCTGATCCAAGAGATTTTCTGAGTTAGGTAGTGGAGTGCTGCAAGAATTGGTGCCTGGAACATCACCCTTTTCCTCCTTCAGGAATAACCCCCTCCTTAAACCTCTCATGTCCCTTTCTGCAGACTCCCCATGCAGTTCCTCCTCTATACAGCAACAGCTCCTGCCTGACTCCTGCTCTGCCAAGCCACTGCTGTCACCAGAGTCACAGATCTGGAGGCTGGGATGAAGACTGGCCACTCAGCAATCTACCCTGTCCAAGGAGTTTCAGCTTGATTGGATTTCATCACCTAGGATCACACACAGGATTGTGTCACAGGTGTCAACAGAAAAGCATTAAAACATAGAAGGAAACATAATACAGCTCAACCACAGATTGAATCTCAGCCACGGAGCTGATAAGGAGACACCTTCTGCATAGTAAAAATGTCACTGTTTTCCAAGCAGAGGGGATGTAATACAGGAGGCTGAAGAATATGCAGGGGGGAGTGAAATAATTTAGAAATGCCTGCAGCAATATCTGAATTGAAGCACTACCCTGCAAGTCACTGTTTTAAAGATAAAGAAACTACTCACAGATATAAAGTTCCAGACCTGGGCACATCTGGCATTAGGGCAGGGTAATAAAGAAATGGCCCATTAAGGAATGAAATTATTGTTTAGCATCGACCAGGCCTCCTGCTTTATCTCAGGACTTATCAAAATAATTGCTTGGTAACATACTAAACAAATATTAGTGGGTATTCCACTGTAGGTCCAGGAGAATGAAGAGGACAGGTTTCAGTTTTGAGCATAACATCACATCCTTATCCTGTTCTCAACAGAGATCATGAGCCAGTAACCTTCATAGGTCTTCAAACAACAAAAAATCAAGGGCACAAATCAAAGAGCTACACATTTATATTTTAGGGATTCGTATACCCTATTACCCTGACAGAAGCAGGACCAGGTTGAGAAAATACTGAACACAACATCTAGATACATTTAAAACCATTTAAAACCATTTAAAACCATTTAAAACCAGTTTCCTTCCATACTCCGGCTAAAAACTGACTTGTTCCAGTCTTAACTTCCAAAGATAATCAGCAAATTTCAAAATGTTAGGTGAGGTTTGCACGAAGCCTTTTAGAAAGCCTTATTTTGAACCTGTCAAAGGCAAGGATGCATTGAGAAAATCGTTTCCAGAAGTAGATATAAGTTGATTTAGCTATGGAGAACAAATGAGCATGTGCTGCATGCACAGCCACATATACAGATTTTCAAGGTATAAAATATTCTCCCAGCAAGCCCAAAACCACTTTCTTCTGCTCTGTGCAAAAGTGGAGAAGGTCCAACCAGCCATTCCTACCACACAGACACTCTGCAGGTATCTACTGAAGCCTTAAAAAAACCACCCCCTTGGTTTTATCTTTTCCTCCTTCTGCCCAAGCCCCATCCCAGTGCTCTGCTGCCAGGGGTTGCTGCAGCAGCTCTGTTTGCCTGCAGGCCTGCCCATCTGCCTCTGAGAATCTAGACTGGATCACAAATGTATTTTTAATGCGTTGGTGAAAGCATTTACTTTAAAATTATCTCGTTTTCCCTCAGGGAATTTTCAATTAAACAAACACATAATAATTATTTCCTTTAATTACTCATCTCTGCTTACCTGGAGCTAGGGCACCTTTGCCCTGTTGCACATCTGAGAGCTGTCAGATTGATTCATTAGTATTTATTTGTTTCTTATTTCCAGACCACACAGGTGTATCACGGGCATTTAAGGAAGTGCTGTCCATGTCAAAGGGAATTTTTTCCCTTGATGTGGACAGCTCAGTTCCTGTGCAGTGTTTGGGAGTTTTCCCTAATGCTGGTTGCAGCAGCTGTGGTGAAACACCAAGATTTAAAGGTGGGACTTTATCTTCAAGGCTTTTCCTCATTGTCCCACCCTTGTCAGATATCAATCCTCCCTTTTCCTGTGTGTCAGTGAAGTTTGCCCCAGCTGGGGGTAAGGGAGATGGGATAATGTTGATTTTTACAGTTTTACTCCCCAAAATAACCCACTGGCAATGCCCACTCACACCTATCCTACTTGGTGTCCCATCTCTAACAAAGGGATGGGAGAAGGAATTTCTCCTCCAGTCCTGGCCAAACACCACCAGAGTTCTGGGGTTTTATCCTTTTCCACATCCCCACAGAGCTCCTGAAACCTGCTGATTCTCCTTGGAGAGCAGCACACAGTCAGCTGGGATGCAAACAAGAAAGGCCTGGAAAATAAATCTTGTGCCAGCATTAATATGACCAATATACTAAATTTTCTTCAATGAAACCATGAATTTCAAGCTGGATGTGCCACTCCCAGCCCTATCCCCTGTCCCTTCAAGCCTCACCAGGTCTCATCTGCCCTTTTCCAAGCTCCCACCCAGCCCCTGTTATGCTCCTCTTGTAAAATTGTGTATTGATGCCCCAAGGAGGAGGGCAAATAAAATCAATCTCCCTTGCACTGCTGAGCAGCCTCAAGCACTGGTGAAGCAGTGAAAAACTCTGTGACTTTTACCTCCCACAGAATCCCCTCAGCAGGAAGGAGTCCAGGTTGAGTTGTTTGTTCTTTAAAGCTGAGTTCAGAACCTGAGTGTGATGCAGCCATGGGGAGAGAGCTTTCTTTTACCAATGGAAGCAGAAAAAATATAAAACTCAAAAATACTGCCAGCCCTTCAGTCACATCCTAAAATAGTCCATATTTGCTCCCTGGCAAATGCAGCACTGAAACCAATTTTCTGAGGCACCATAATGACCTGGTGAAGGAACCTGAATGTCACCATGGGGCTAAAAGCACCTTTCCACATCAATTTGTGGCTGAGCACTTTCTAGAGAAATCCTGTTAGAATTCAGTCTCAGCTGAAGACGTGTGAGTTTCTGTTGCAGTTATCACAAATAACCTTTTCAAAACGATCCCCCCACCAAAAAGGGTCAAAATACTTCTGCAGGTAATTTGGTGGGGTGTGGATTTGGTTGGTTTTTTTTTTGTAAAGCCATTTGTCTGCCTTCCTTTTTAAAACAACAACTATCAGCCTTCATTAATGAAGGTTCCCAGAACTGTTTTCCAGTTGAGGAGATGTCATGCAAATCTCTGTGAACAGAAAATCCTGGCAGGGAACAGAAAATATGAGCATCATCTGCAACAACAACCATCCCATCCCAGGTGCTCTCCAGGAATAACGAAAGGTGCCATGAACAGAACACTCTGAAGGTTTTACAGATAAACTTTCAGTAAACATGACTGAAGGGCTCACATGTGTGAGGCCACTCATGTCCTAGGCATTTGCAGGATCAGGGCTTACAGAACCAGGACACAGGGGGAGTTAGAAGATAATTATCCAAAGAGACCTACAATAAATATCTGTGGGCCAAACAGCACCATATGCACTGTATATTGATTTGGTAGTAAAGGGATTACTTGAGTGGTAGTGTCTATCCTGTATATTATTCAAATACAACAGATGGGAAATTGGCATGCCATGTAAAATACAAAATTCAATATTCACCCAAGTGGGCTGATAAATTATCATAAACCATTTATGAATATCCCTCAACCATGAAGCCTAATAATAAAATAAAATTAAAAAACGCAACTCTCAGCCCAGCTCCATCAAACAGCAGAGACAGAGGCGTGTGCTGGAATAAGGGCTCTGTTCTGTCATCCAGACTGAACCAAGGCCTGGTCTTCTTCTGCACATGGTCCCACCAGGCCCAGGAGAAGATCCATCACTGCCAGGGATAAAAGGAGGAGTCCTTGATTCCATCCTGAAATGTCATCATGAGAGAGGCTGGCGTGAGCTGGGAGGTTTAAAAGAAATAAAGCTGGAGATAAAGAGGAGCATATTTTCACCCACCGTTTTTCATGAGCAGTGAGTAAAGCAGGCAAAACAGAGCTGTTGGATTGAATGGGAATGGGAATGGGAAGAAGATTCAGTAGTCCTGGACAAAGACATCAGCATAATGAAAGCACCATGACTACAGGATTCATGCAGAATATTTCCCCTAAGGCAGCCAATGCAGCACAGTGTTCTCTGATCACTCCTCAACCTGTTGAAAAGGCTGCTACAGAGACACTTCAAAAAACCAAATCTCTAGCAAGGGATAGCATCATCTTCAGCCTTTTTTCCAAGGAGACTCTGTTTGACAGTGGTCATCAGGTGGGCAACAGCAGCCACTGAGGTGTTTGGACATTGGGTATATTGTGAAAATCAAAACCAAATACCAGTTTAGAAACAAGCCCTCAGTCCCCAGTGACCCACTGGGCTCTTTACATCCCTACAGAGAAGGTGCATGGAATCCAGCTGTGGCCTGCTTTGAACCCCACGAGCATGGATCATCCAAAAATTAAGAATTCAGGGCAAGAAAAATATTCGGAAGCCCAAAGGAGTTCTCTGATCAAAGACAACTTTTATCCTGGCTGTGTGGGGAGTTTTATTCCCCAACGAGGACAAATTTGAAACTGAGGACAAGAATCAACCTCAGAAATTCTGGCTGGAAAACAGGGGGGGAACACTCTCTACCCAGAGGGCAGAGTTCAGCACAGTGCCCTAATGAGCAATTTCTGTCTCACCCAGGACAGCTCCCACCAGGTCTTAAGTGGGCAGCCCAACTGATACGTGAAAATTAGGAATATCCTCTGTCTTCCTTCTGTTAGTTTAGATGCCTGATAGACTCTTTTGTCTAGACTGAGTTATTGCCCGTTCCTGATAAACCTATCTGTAAGCTGTTAAGAGTATTGACAGGAAGTTAGCCAACATGGTACCATCTGGACCAGTCTAGCCAGTCCCCATGACCATGGCTGAAGATGACCCTGCCTCAGGGTTATTAATCAGAAAAGGAAAAATTACCCCCCCTCCAGACACACATTTCTGCCTGTAAATCATTCTCAAAATAATGATAATAAAACCAAAGATCTCTAAAGGTTTCGTTCTCCAGGAATACAAGTCCTTTGGAAATGCTGTGTGTTTGTTCTGTGCTGTGTGTAGTTGTATCCAAAAAAAGGTATCTAGAAAAAAAAAAAAAGAAATAAAAAAGAGCTTATTGTGAGTAGTTCTGGACTAGAAAAAAAATTAAAGGCTTGCTTTCACCCATAGACAAGATTTTCAGAATGAAGCGGAAATAATTCAGGAGGAATTTATAGTAAGGGGATTAATCCTCGAGCGACACACAAAAATAAATTACCTGATTTTTTTTTTAGTATTTCTTATCATCCAGCAGCCTCATTCTGCTTTCTCCTTGAAAGAAATGCCACCTGTTAGATCACCAAAATACGGATTTATCTCTTGGTCTTTGGAAAAAACAAACCCACTTGGTTTTGCTCTTCAGAGATCAATTCAGTGTTGTGTCTTTGCACTTGACTCTGCTCTGTCTGCAAACTGGCACATCTAAGAAGTGTCACACTTACATGAATAAGATTCCTCTGCTAAAATCACTGCAATCCTATGGTATAAATGCTTCTGCTATTAAATTCCAAGAATTTAGGGGATGACTAGGCTGGGAAGCTGGAATTGCCTCCCTGGTTTTATCACTGAGCTGCCCTGTTAGCCAGGACACTTCTCTCAGGTTTTATGTCTAATTCCCTATATTTTGTCTGTTTTGCCTGGAGAAATCAGACCATCCTTGAGGATCCCCAGGCTCCACTGGGGCCAAAAATCCCTGTCCAAAAGATAATCAGTAATTGCACATCTCATTAAAGGTGTGTGCTTGCTCTGTCAGCAGAGAGACAAGGGAAAGGAAAGGGAAAGGTGCAGGTGCTCTTCCATGGTTGGGCAAGAGGAAACAGGCAAAGAGACATCCAGAGTCATCTCCTGAATCCATCCCCAGTGGTAACAGCGCTGGGCAGAGCTGTGATTCAGAGCATTTCACTCCAATGCTTAACAGACACAAAGAGACATCACAGAAACTTCTCACGATGATCAGCCTTGGGGGGAAAATCTGATTCGTGCCTACAGAACATTTTCTCTAGCGATCACATAAAGCAATTATTTGGGATTTCATCCTTTTCAAGCCATCTCTTTCCTCCTTCCCCTTTTCTTCTTTGCCTGGCACACGAGAATCACCAGATTATCAACACACAACACCACCAGAGACCCTCTTAAATCCGTGGCAAATGAGTGTCCTGACTTTCAAGACCCTGCAGCTGTCCCTGCTGATCCTGCTTAGTCTAAGGCAAAGACCTCCATGAAGATCCTCTGCTCCCCTTTTAAACACTGCCTTGAACTTTGGGACCTTTGGGCCACGGGCTGGGTATTGTCTTTGTTCTTGGCACTGGGGGTGCAGACCAGAGTAGCTGCTGGCACACTGCTGGCCTCAGTTTTGACCCCTCAGTGTGCCCATGAGAATGGGAACTTGGCCCATTCTCCATCCTTTCTGATGTAATGCCATCCCAAATCTGTGCTTTGGCCATTGGTTCTCTTATCATCTTCTTTTTTTTCCAATAAGGATTTCAGGCTGTGAGCTTCCACAATCTCAGTTGCCATGCAAACTGGTTCCTTCTCATCCTCCCAAGAATAGAAATTCCACCTGTAGCATTCAATTAGCTTTCAGAGGCCTGATCACATCAACACAGGCTTTTCTCACATCCCCATTACTTTACCATTTGCTTTACAAGTGACAAGCAATGTCACTTTTGTAGCTGTGTAGGCTCCTGCACCCCGAAGTAGCAGGTCACTAATGTGCCATTACTATAATTAAGAAATACAGGATGATTCAGTGGCAAAAAGAGGAAAAAAAACCCAACAGACAGAAAGACAGAGAAGCCCCCTGCAACATAATTGGTCACTGCTATGAATCTTTACTCAGGGGACAGATAGCACGACCAGAGGTAATAGCTTACACACGTATTCTTGAGCTGTGCAATAGATGGAAAAGTGTCCCAGATGGATTGGGCAGGGGCTTAGTTCCGGGATTATGATGAGACAGTGGGTAATTATTGAGTGGCATTGCCTCAGCGCTGATTATATCTGCAAGCTTGTTCCTTTCCTTCAGAGGAAAGCATTGATAAAGATAAACCATGCTGCTCTATGTCCTTCATGTAGCACAAAACAACACATTTCAATCTAACAGGATCAGGTCTCCACTTTGATCACAATCTGTTACCTAGATGTCTTTGCAAATTAATCAGCCCTGCTTGTTTAGCTCCAGTCAGTTTGTACTGCTAAATTAATAAATGTACTAGGAGCAACAGAATACATAATTAAATTCTCCAGTTTAATCTCCACATAATAATTTTGACCTTAGTCTGGGGCCTCTGTTATAGCCAGCAACACATTGAATAGAGGCAGACCTTGCAATGCAGCTTACACTAACAATCTACCTTGAATGATTACGCAGGGGCAGCACCGTAATCAAGAGCTACTAAAATCAGAGGAAATTAGGGAAACAAAATCGTGGCCACAGCTTCTGCCTATGGAAAATAAAAGGGAGCTAATGCAGCACAAGGGCACACCTACCTCAAAAAGTAGAGAAAAATGCTCTGCCTTGGTTCAGTTAACCAGAAACAGTCATTTTGTATTTCTGGTATCTGCATCAAATGCAACTCCAAATGCTTGTGTTCTTCCCAGGAACATTTCCAAACTTTTGGGCCTTGTCAAAGGTGACACCACTGAGTTATCACAGCTGTTCAATATATCTGTTCATAGTGAACACCTCTCTTCCATATTATATACAATTTATATTTAAATCTGTTCTCTTCCCACTAGTGGGAATTCAGGAAGTGTTCCAAGCATTTTCCACATCTGTATCAGCTGCAAAACACCCAAAAAAATATCAGAGATGTCTATTGCTTCAGTAACAGAGAGGGACAGCTGCTGAGCACTGCTCACAGAACTCCATGAGGAAGGGGCAGGAGGGCCACAGGGAGCTTTACCCTTAACTTGCAGTCTGCAAAGGCTGTGCTCTTAAGTGCTCACAAAATAACCCCTAAAAAGGGAGTTGTAGGCTAAATATCAGTGTTTAGGGCTCTGCATCCCCACTGCACCTTCATGGGCATCCATAACCACTGACTGAGCACATCCACCTCTGCCTTCCCTAAGGACATGGCAGTTCATGGGTAGTGTTCATCCACACTGCTGACAACCAGACAGACATCCTCATCCTTGGATCAGCTGCGAGCTCAGGAACTTGCCATGCGGTTTCTGACCTCCCCGAAAATTCTGTCTTGCTCATGTACAAGGAAGTAGAGACCTACATAGAAAATGGGGATCAGAGTTCCCATCGTTGGGAACATCGTTGGCACAAACGTTGTTTTAAATCTTAATATTGTCATACTTTGCTCTGAACGTTGTTTTCTGGCTGCCCCACATCCAGCATGGGAGGCTCTAACATAATAAGACAGAGGTGAAGAATCAGAAAATGCTAAAGCTTGGTTCAAAACCAGCCTAAATCACTGCGTTCCATTGGTTTGGACTGGTTGCTTTGGGACCAGCAGGCTGGAGGCACCAATGACATGATGCTGCTGCAGTTGTGCCAGATCCTCAATCAGTGCATAATGGATCCTTAGAACTTCTTCCTGTGGTACAGAGCCCTGCTGTGAATAAGAAACTGAAACACTTGTTTTAAAAAACAGCACGCTGAATAAATAGAATCAGAGCAAAAAGGAAAATATCTGGTAGCAATGGGTATTATGCATTGCCTTTAAAATATTTAGAATAGAAGCCGGCTAGCTTCTATTCTAAATATAATTGTGATTTTGAACTGAGCTTTGTGATTGGAGATAGCATCAGGAGCTTAAAAAACAGTTTGGCAGACAACATTTAGCAGACCACACGAGCAATAAAACATCTGATGGAGCTTGGACTCTTTTTAAGACCTTGACTGTTGCAGTTGGCACTAGAATCCTTCAAAGAACTGAAGGTAAATTCTGTTATTATTTATACAACTGAAAACAAATTCAGTGCTATAGGTCCAAGTGTGAGCAACATTCAGAGAATTCAAAATAATTAGACTTTGGTGGTCAAACTCTCCAGCTGTGGGCAATAATGGCATGGGACAACATAGAATTACAGCTGGCAGTGGATGCTCCTCTCAGACATGCAAGTTCTCTCCTCTAAGCTCTGCTGGCAAGGTGAAAATTCTCTGTGCAGAGTCAGTAACAACTGTGGCCAGAGATGATGCACTACAGGAATACATTTTGACTCACAATTTATGGTTCAAGTCTGTTCAGCATTTAGCTCACTGTCCTTCCCCAGGAGGTACCAGGTTTGGATGTGACTCACTGCAGAATGGGGTGAACTGGAAACTGGTTGGGTCAGATAAAGTTTCTAGAATTTCCCAGCCTGTAATAATGTCTTGGTCTAATGGACAGCAGCAGCAAGTATAAGGGGCAGACTCTTTAAATGAATCATAAAATCATAGTGTCCTTTAGGATTCTCTAAGATCACCAAGTCCAGCCACTTCCCCAGCACTGCCAAGGCCACCACTAACCCATGACCCCAAGAGCCACATCCACATCTTTTAAATCCTCCCAGAAATGATGACTCCACCATGGCCCTGGACAGCCTGTGCCAGTGCTTGGCAACCCTGTTGGTGAAGAAATATTTCCTAATCTCCAATCTAAACTTCTGCTGGCACAATTTGAGGCAATTCCTTCTTGCAAAAAAAGAGGAATCACCATGCCTAAGAAATGGCAACAAAACCAGCTGAAAGATAACAGAAAACCAGACAAACCCACTGCCACAGAGCACCTAGGGCAAAGCCCCTCCTGCATGGGGCTAAGGGAACAATCCTCCTGCAGTTCTGTGAAGAATTTGGATAGATGGATGCATGGAGTGAGTTATGCTCTAGCACAGAGGGCCTGATGAGCAAACACAGATGTCCAAAATGGAGATGTCTCTCTCTGAGCTATTTATCTGCAGCTCCTGTCAATAAATGGAGAGAGAGAGGCAATTCTAGCATCTGATTCTTCTGCTGTCTGCCTTAGTCACCAAAGCTGAGATGATTGCTGTGTCTGGGCTGAGCTGGCAAATGGCTCTGTGTCTCAATCCTGGCTTGTTGCCTGTCAAATCCACACTCTGCCTTGTGTGGATGTCCCCAGGTCCCACCTCTGTCCCCAGGTGCTGCATGCCAGGGAGATAGCAGAGAATCACAGAGTCACACAGAACCAATTGGGTTGGAAAAATAACTCTGAGATCGTTGAGTCTAACCTATGACAACACCAGCTTTGTCTGGTGCACTGAGGGCCATGTTTTGTCTTTCCTTAAACACCTCCAGGGATGGGGATTTCACCACCTCCCTGGGCAGTCTATCCCAATGTCTAATCATGCCTTCTGTGAAGAAATTCTTCCTAATATTTGATCTAATCATCCCCTGGCACATCTTAGGACTGTGTCCTCTTGTCCTGTCCCTTGCTCTCTATTGATGGCAAATTTCTGTGGTGCCTCCTGCACCTCTGGCCACACAGCCTGGTCACCACACAGCCCTCAAAACATTCCCCACTGCACTCAGCGTTTCTCCTGTGTTCATCAAGGCAGGATATTGGTAGGATAAACGAGGCAAAAAAATGGTATAATACTAAATTAACATGACTTACAGCCCTTCATACTACAGAAAAGCATAAATCACCCTAAACCAGCCACATCTCAGGTCTTTTGGCACATGGCTGCAGCATAATCAAACACAGTATTGAACACAGTTGTGTTATTCTTCATGAGTGCTCTGTGTAAAGTGGCACAATCCACCTTCCTCCTTACACTGTGTACTGCAATAATCACAGAGATAGGAAATAATCAGAGAATATTCTGAGTTGGAAGATATCCACAAGATTCATCATTTACCTTAGTTATTAAAACAACATTATGCATTATAGAAGGGTGACCAGACATGTTTAATTTTAAACATCTATAAAAACAGCACCCATGCAACTAATTTATATATAGCTTATAGTTTATATTAGCAATTATTACTAAGCAGAAGGAAAGCACACTCAATTTAAATGTTCACATTTTTCAGAAGAGGGAGAAGAAATGCAAAAACAGAATTAGGAAGAAAATTTACTATTCTTAAAGACTAAATAGACTTTTAACACTTAAAGGACAATTCAAGCAATCAGCCCTGTTCACCATTTATATCAATTATAAACTTAAAGATCGACTGGAATATGGAAATCTCTAGAGGCCAGGGGTATTAAAAATATTATGCAGAATTGTCATGCACTATTCTTAAAAAATAAACTCCAAACCTGTGCGTAATGTGGGAGCAGATAAGCATTTGCAGTCAGGTTGTTGATCCAAAGAGAGTAATTAAAGAAGGTGAGGTCTAAACTTGTCAAAGTCATTTTGCCCTACTTTCCTATTTATAGGTTTCAAAATGGAAAAAGCCTTCAAAAGGATTTGCATCCTAGCTTCCCTCGGTAAGATCCTTCTGCAAGAGATTTGAGAATTAGCTGCTGTGCCTGCAGTATATTAAAATCTTTGACAGCCATCCACTTGGGGAATCCCTGGGAAAAAAAGGAACAAACACCAAAAAAAAATAACCACCTCACTTTGCTTCAAAAGGTTCACAGTATCACTTGAAAGTGGGGAATAAATCACTGTTCCTCACAATTGTTCCTGAGGCTTTTCCATTCTGGGAGGTCCTGCAGTGGGAAGGGTGTGTGGAAGTGCAGCTTCCCTCACCTTGTCCTGCTGCTCACCTGCTCTGCAGGTGTTTCCCTGCCCCTGGAGCAGAGCAGGGAGGAGAGAGAAGCACCACTTCCTTCTCTGCCAGTGTGGTTTGGTTGGATAAGGAATAGATCCATTTCCAACCTCAGCATCACAGATAACAGAATGGTTTGGGTTGGAAGGAGCTCATCTCATCACACCTCCTGCCATGGGCAAAGACATCTTCACCAGGCCAGGTTGGAACACAGAAGTGTTCTATGAAAACTAAAAAATACAAGTTCCAAACATCTCTCACACTGAGGTTCTGCTCTGTTAAAGACAAAACATTGCTGGGGTGTAATCTTGACTTTTCCCTGCACTGGTAAAATTTAAACCTTCTTTAAACTCAAGGCTCAGCAAGACAATCTAGTGACATACCAGTGGTAATGTGTTGAAATGTGTGGATAGAAATGTTTTACATGAAAAAGAAAACAAGTTTTTAACCTTGAAAGCTGAGAAAATTGTCCTTTTTGCCATTCAATATTTTTGACAAAACCAAGGAAAGTCCATCTCGACAAAATTTAAAACTGCAATCCTGATTAAAGAAAAAAAAGGAGAGAAAAGAAACTATTTCAGTGCAAATTGTTCAACTGCTACATTCTTAGCTATGAAAAAATTGCTTTAAATGGACACTTTAAACATCGAGTTTTCCACTTATCACAGAAAAAGAAGTTTTCTTTGAGCAGGTCTCCAGCAGACGAGCTCTGTGCTTTTTAAAATTGACAACTGAGCCTTGCTTTGCCCTGTGACTTTGCAGCTAAAGGCAACCTCTGGCTCCAAATATATTCTTATGTCCTGTAGGCAAATGAGGAAATATTCAGTGGGCAGACAGGTATATGCTGTGGGGGACACCACGTTAACATAAAATATAACTTTTCACTTCCACTTATCTCAGCTTCCTTGTGCCAGGCCATGAAAAGGCAGGGAGTTATCAAACTCCATCATCACAGCTCTGCAAGCAGATAAAGAGCACAGCTAAAAGTGATGAAAATTAAAATATTTTGGGCAAGCCAAGAGAGGAAAAAAAAAAAAAAAAGAAAGCTGACTGGTTTTCTAAACTGTTCCAGTTATTTGGAAAAAGAAGTCACTGAATGATTTTGTTTCTCTCTTGTTCATTCATTCAGATTTCCCAGCCATCATTACGAAGTTTTGGCGTTTCTCATCACAAGGATTAAAGGTGTGCTGACATGGGCACATGTCATAAAAGAAACTGCTTCTTCTACCTTGGCACTCTACAATCCTGAGAGACAAGCAATGCTTATGGAAATGTGCTTTTTATGCCCACAATGATCCTGCTGAAGAAAACATCAGTGGAAAGTGTCATTTAGATAATTAAAAGTGAGAACTAGCAGAAACAGCATCCAGAAACATACGAAAAAACATAAAGTTTGCCTGAGGGCCTCTTCTGTTATTCTGCTTGTAATTTTGTGGACCAGATTTTTAGCTGAGTAACATGATGCAAGTCCACCCACAGCCAAGAATAAGCTGGTTTGCAACAGCTGAACATTTAGTCCACCAGCTTTATGGCATTTTAAACTCCTCCTTTGAATTCTCCCATTTTTTTTCACTGCTATCACCCTTCCAAGAGAGCATTCATCCCACAACACCTTATCTACAAAGGGCTCTGCAGAAGATATGACCCTTGAATGCTGACTGGGATGGATTGGGAGGAAAGGCTGGCTGGCTTGCTACCCTTAAACTGGTTTAGCTATTTTTCTTCCTCCTTAAATCACAGCCTAAATTATCTGAGAGGGAAAACCAACGTTTTAGAAATGGAAAACCCACTCTCCACTATGGATTGATACCTCTAACAGGAGATATCCCCCAAACCCAACCTCTCCAACTCTAGTTTTAAATGAGCCTTCAAATGACATCCTATTTGCTGCTTCTGCATCGCTCCCACCACCTTCTCACCTGTTTGCAGAGGTGCAGAGCCACCCACTTTGCAAGTGCGTCACATCCCTGAGACTTGGCCAACAAACACAGTACTCTTTACCCCAAAACATCCCAGGTACCCCGACTGAGGAGCCCAAGGCTCTGCAAGACAATCTAGTGACATACCAGTGGTAATTGTTCTGACAAGGACCCTCTGAGCAGTGTCACTGGAGGTGACAGTCACTGGCAGTCTCCAGCTTAGCAGCAAGGTCACCGGGGAAAGGCAGTTTCCACTAATGCTGTCAGGCAGAGCAATTGTGGGCAAATCTTTCTGTTCCCGAGTGACCACCGGCCTGGAGGGCAAGAGATGGCAGGAGGAATGATAGATGAAGCACAGCACTTAAAAACATCTGGTTTTCCTACTAAAATGAATTTTTTTTTTTTTTTTATTGCACAAAATAAGGAGAAAGGGATTGTTTCTTTAGCATCCGTGGTAAAATGGCAAATCCCTGGGCCTGGAGAGCCTCTGTCAAAGCAAGTAAGAGCTGGATGAAGATTCCCACTCCATCCCCATGCCCTGCCTTTGCCCCCCGGGACCAAGTTCAGGACTCCTGACCCCTTGCAAGTGAATAGGTGGGGGAAATGGCCAGTTCTGTGCTCAGGGGACTCAGCACAACTCCCTGCCCACGGCAGAGCGTTTTCCTTCCCTGCACCTGCAGGAATTCGGGTCTGCCTCCCCTCGCAGCAGCCGTATGGGTGCCAATGTTAAAGAGACATTCATTTGGAAAGAGGATACTCTGCAAACTGATATGCAAATAAAAGCCATCAGCAAAGAGATGCAGCAGGCAGGAATGGGGGCTCACACACACATTGTGTGCTCTCCAAGTTCAGCATTTCCCCGACCTGACCTTCCCTGGAGGTACCACTTTGCCCAACAGGTGATGTTTGACTCGGTGGTCGGGAGGTGACAATGTGCCAGGAATGGGAAATTCATATCATTTGTATTCCTTTTCCTCTGCTATTCTGAGGGTTGAAAGGGCCACCATTTTAAATTTAATTTACAGGGTATACCGTCTATCTGTTGGAAACACGAGGAAGCAGACCTTGTCCTAGTATTTATCAGACACATGCCGCCCATCTGCTTGAGCTGGGTCGAGGAGGATTTGCTGTTAATCCTTCAGACCCATCTGCAGGGGGTTCAAAATGCTGACCAGAAAGCTAGACAAGATGAGGTTTATTTAATTAAAAAAACTGCTCCGGAGGTTACTGGAAATCACTCTGAAGAAGAAATAGCTTTTGATCATGTCACTTCTAGGGAAGGCAGGAGGGGAAGGGGGGATGGGGGAGGCAGGCAGAGTTTTGCATCAAAATAACGCCGCGGCTAGCGGTAAATAAATAAACCAGAGCTGCACCGAATAAACCTGGCCCCGTGAGGGAACATTTCTATCTACCTGTTACATCAAATGCAGGCCAAACGAAGCCCCCCACTCCAGCTTGGGTGTTTGGCCACCACATTGCAGGGCTTGGCCTCTAATCTGGGCAAAGTATGAAAGGCAGAAATTGGGTTACTCGCGCACGCACACAGCCCAGCACACACACACTCGCTAATCTGCAGGTTTGTTTGCATGCAGCTGAGAAGGAGACACACACAGCCTCGAAAACAACTCCAAACTCACATTTCTTATTTGTCTGCTTCTGGGGAGAAGCACAAGTTTCTGAGGAAGGTGGTTAAACCTGAGCTTTATTACTTTAAGGTTTAATTGCTGCTTTTCGTAATCGCTGTTCAAGATCCATTTATGTGGAAGTGAGAAACAATAAAATCCCATCTCCATTTGCTCTGCTGAAAATGGACATCTGTTGGTAACAATATTAATTCTAATGAAATATTATGTACACAACTGGTTTAATGCAGTGCTGATGTTTGGGAGAAGTGGCTTTCTGTGGGAATAATCCTTATTCTTCTAACTCCTGATTGTTATTTTATGGCAATATAATGCATGACAATTCTCAAAGTAGCTGGGACAGAGAATTTGCCCCTACCTCTCCCAGGGCTCTTTGAAATGCTTTGCTTGTTCCTAATCAGATTTCTGTGCTGGGGGTTACACAATAATTTTCTTTTTCTTTTATGTTTTGTTTTGTTTTGTTGTTGGGTTTTTTTTTTTTTCCCTAAGCCCAAACATCCTCAGAAAAAGAAAAAAGCAGAGGCAGAACTGAGCACCAAGGAGAACAACAGGCAGCAAATTGCAATATCCCTGACAACCCAGCACACCGGTGAAATACAGCTCCATCTAGGGACAAGGTACATCCATCCTGCAGAGAAGATGGATTTTGGAAACCAGGACCAGGAACAATGGGGAGATCTCATTCTCCTGCAGAGTGGCAAGTAAAGATTCATGCTGCTTGGGATCAGATAGCGAGAATTGTGCTTTGTGGCTGAAGATAACCTCTGAGCAAAGTAACTTTATCTACAGCAAATTATTCCTTAGCTTCCCATTGCAGGATTTGCTTCACCTTAGTCTGAAGCAAGTGGTGCTGCCTACTATCAGATAGAAGGGTAGAGGGATGTCTGCTTTGATTTAATAGACAAGTTCCCATGGAAAGTGCTTGGGCAAAGTAAGAAAATCTCATCCGAGGATTGTGGAGAGAGAAATTCACTGAATTTCTTTTATTATGACCGGGTTAACCAACTATGCAGAGATTTGACCACGCAGATATAAGGTCTCTGATGCTTAGCAGGCCACTGAAATAGATGTTCTCTCTCCTGGATATGCTGCTTCAAGTTATCTGTGAGTCTTTTGTTCCCCTGAACCTCCCAATCCACATCTTTTTTATTGTAAACCAGGCATTTCCCGTAGTTGTTTGTTCTCAGTCATGTAAATGAGACATCAACCCTTCCTTACTGTCCATTCCTGAGCTCACAGCCCAGGGCTGTGTGGGATCTGACACCCAGCCCTGCCTGTCCTTGCTGCTGCCTGAATTCAATTTAATATTTTTTCCTGCCCTTTACTTCATCTGTGGCAGCACTGACAGAAAGAATCATTGAATTGGTTGGAAAAGACCTCCAAAATTTTCAGTCCAACCTTTGAGCAAAATCTAAACCCACTAAACCACATTTCGAAGTGCCAAGTCTGCTTGCTTTTTGAACATTTCCAGGGATGGTGACTCCACCACTTCCCTGGGGAGCCTGTTCCAAGGCTTAAACCACTCTTTCCGTGAAGAAATTTTCCCTAGTACCCAACCTGAGCCTCCCTTTGGTGCAACGTGAGGCCATTTCCCCTTGTCCTATGGAAACAGACGTACAAACCCTTAATGATTGCGTTTAAAAGGTAGCAAAGCCCAATTTCCCAGTGCAGAGACTTAAACCACACACAGATCGTGTATTTACACATGCAGAGTGGAATTTGCACATGCAATTAAGTTGATTGACATTTTCTCACTGTGTAGATACTTCCATCGGCAAACATTTGGGCAAGCAATCAAGTGAGTTATATTTTTAAATGCCCACCCTGGCACACAGAAGGGAACATCCCAGCCACACAAGGCAACAGCAAGGACACAACTTGGATGAGTTCATCTGAGCACTTTAGAATCACAGAAGTCTTTAAGTTGGAAAAGCCCTCTGAGATCATCGAGCACTGCCAAGGCCACCACTAACCACATCCCCACGTTTTGTAAATCCCTCCAGGGATGGTGTCTCCACCACTTCCCTGAGCAGCCTGTTCCAATGCCTGACCACCCTTTCAGTGAAGAAATTTTTCCCTAATACCCAATCCAAACCGTGGCCCAACTTAAGGCCATGACTTCTTGTCCTCTCATCCTCTCACTGGTTACCTGGAAAAACAGTCTGATCCCCTCTGGCTGCACCCTCCTGTCGGGGAGTTGTGGAGAGCAAGAAGTCCCCCTGAGCCTCCTTTTCCCCATTTATCAACAAATGTAATGGACAGAAAACCAGAGCAGCAGATGACAAAAGCCATTGGTTCTGGGAAAAGTGCCTACAAGGTGGCCTTAAAAGTGTCTCAGGAACAAGCGAAGATCACCTGTGATGTCACTTTGGTCATAATTAGTTGGCAAAGAAAACAGCAAAGTCAAAGTCACAGTGGTGCACCACAGCCCTCCTGTTAACAGAGCGAGGCTATCGATCCCATCACTCATTTATTTAGGAGATAGAATTTTAAACAGGAATAAGAACAGAGTTACCATCAAATCAGCTGTCAGCTGGATGTCACCCTAGGCAATTAGCATGCTCCTAATGTGCTACAAATTTTAAGCCCAAATTATGTCCTCAGATGCCTGCGTTCAGCTCACACTGACTTTGCAGAACACAGGGTTTAGAGCATGGGAAGAACAGAAAATCTGCAGGTAGATATTGCAGAGGCTTTGGACAAACAGCCCTGGCTGGGAGAAGAGGAATGGGAGAGGAGATCCACCCTGGCTGCTGCCAACAGAGCAGAAAGTGTGAAAACCCCTTCCTGCCAGACCGAGTCAGCAAGCCTGCAAATGTGCTGTCTTCTGCCCAAAGCAGCCCTGGGACTGGACTGTAAATACATTTGTAAGCACTACAGGTAGTTAGTTATTAATATTTCTGGGGCTGAACCTCGGCAGGTATAAGTCATCCAAATTCCACTGATTTCCTTGGTTTGTACCAGCTGTGGCTCCATCTCTGTGTTATTACAAAAGACAATAAATCTCTTCTTTGGGCCAAATTTAGTCCCAGCTATGTCTCCGTGACTGGATTAACTCCTGTGAAACTAACAGGGAAAAGTCTGAGCTCGTGTGTGGGAAATGAGAACAGAATGTGGCAGCAGCATTTGTTAATGCAAATAGAATCACCTTCACACATATATGTGAACACATTTATTGCTTGTTGGGCTGATTGAACATTTTGCTTAGAATAAAGGGGAAAATAAACTTCTTTCCCTTCAGAAAATGGGATTTCACCCAAACCAAGATTCTCCACACAGGGGGAAAAATGGTTTCCCAAAAAATGAGTCCTGGTTGGAAAAGTGATGGTTCTTGTTTTGTTCTACATCTGCTCAAGGCAGCACACTGCATGCTGGAAGACTTGTAATTCCCCCAAGTAATCAGCTGCTGGAAGAAATAAGGGCATGTTATGGAAGATACAGTTTAACCAGTCACAGGATTTCCTGGGATCACAGGAAACAGAGCTACAGCTCCTGTAAGCAAGAGGCTGTTCAGGCAGAGGCAAATGATGACCTAATTCAAACAAAAATATCTCATTTTAGCTCAAAATGTCAACACGGAACACTCTGACATTTGCAAATCAATTCTTTTCAGGAATTATCTGTTCCAATTTGAGATGAAAACAAATATGAAAATACCAGAATTTCCCATGGGACAGAAATTCTATTTTTCAATGAGCAGTAGGAAGTATATCCATTGAGAGGTCATTTCTTTATTACCAAGCCACTGTTTTCTATGGCTGTAAATGCAAATAAAAGACAGTCAGGACTTGTCTCAAAGCTAGATGGCCATGTGGCTTTCACAGTGCACATGGAGATGCCACAAGGTCCTGAGTACCCTCGTGTGGATAATTATTTTGTAATGCCCAACTGGAATTTTCCATGATGCAATTCGTGGCTGCTGCCTCTTGTCCTCCTGCAATGTGTCTCTAAGGACAGTGTGGCTCTGCCCCCTCAGTGAACACACTGGAGCCAGGTTGTGGATCCCCTCTCACCCTCCTCTGGCCAAACAAACCCAGGGCTCTCTGTGCCCACCCTGCAGGCTCCTGATCACCTCTGCTGTTAGATCAAGGAGCCTCAAACTCTTCACAGCTCTGCACATTTACTCAATGAGTGGCACAGCTGACAAGGGGTCTGCTGTTTGAATGTGCTCCTTGCACTTATTTTCCTTCTTTTCTCCCACAGCCTGGGTTGTGATGGGTTTGATGGCATTTTCTAGCTCTTAGCAGCACGTGGCCACACTCCTGGTTAGGACAAACCAGTCCAACTCTGTGGCCTTCAAAATGGAGCAGACAAAATTATATATTCCTGGTCTGGGTGAGCCTGGCTGAATCCTGGGCAACTCCATTCCCATTCAAACACATGAAGCCATGATTGCAAATCATCCACCTGCCTATTCCAAGCAGCAAAATAACCAATGACACAACAAATGTTCCTGGGGGGAACAGCCCAGCTCTGGAATTCATAAGTGGACAAGAGTGTGTGGAGCAGGAGACTGTGTGTGTTTGGCAGGGGGGTTGGCAGATCCCAGCACAAGAGCAGAGAGAAATGGAAAAGCAAACAGTCAAGGAGAGCAATATGTAATTCCTTGCACCAAAGCACACGGCAGTCATGCTACACAGCTGACTGCAAGGGAAATGCTAAATGTATTTTCAAGCAGCTTTTCATCATCTTTTAATGCAAAGTAAGAGCTGGAAACAAAAGAGGGAAGGCAGCTCTCTGCACACCTCCAGCCAGGGCTCTGTGGAGAAACTGTGGCATTGAGAAAAACAATCTAAAAGCCCAGGCCAGCAAAAAGTGCCCCACAGATCCAGTGTGAGTAGCAAGAGCTACACATGATTGCCTTCTCTCAAGACCCTGATAATGAGTCTAGGCATCTTCTCCCCCTCACATAAACCAGGCCTCACCAAACAGCTGCCCTACATTGGGATATTTTCCCTCTTGGTTGCTTTTAGCACTGTGTTTCCATGGGAAGCTGCAACTTTCTTGCCAGAGGATGAGCTCCTCAGTATCTTTGGTAGTCCCCTGTTTTCTGTCTTGCTGCACATGGTTTTTCTTCCCAGATACCCATGGAAAGGCATTCTCCAACTTAGTTTTGGAAGAGACCTTAAAATCCTCAGAACAGGAAACTCTTTCCCAGTTATTCATCCTATTGTCTCACCTTCCGTTCTGTTCCTGTTCCAAAATATTCAGCCTTTACCTTCCAGCCACACAAACCAGACACCTCTGGCTACACCTTATTATCACAGCAATTACACATCTCGTGTCTCCAACTTCTTTAAATAGAGCTGATTAATATTCAGACTTGGCAATCCCTTGATTAAACAAGACACCCACAAGGAAGCCACTACTAGAGACCAGTTGCCAAACTGGAAATTCCCTGTGAGAAAAAAAAAAAAAAAGAGAAGAAAAAGGAAAAAAAAAAAAAGAAAACAACAACCTAGCTCTTTCATCTGCTTCCTATGAAGTCTCAGCTGCGTCCGTGTCACTGTGCAGAAGGCAATAAGGGCCGATGTCGACAGATGGGGAGCTGAGGACACAATTCACCCAGCCTTCAAGAAAGCTTACAGTCCCATACTATACATTAATCCACAAGGTCAGTAATGGGGAGGGGGGGGAGACACTAACCCGTAAGCAGATAAGGAATTAAGATGGAGGTAGCAGACAAAGAGGGCACGTCTGCAGCGTTTAGCGCCGAGCACGGGGGATCTGCTGGAATGTCACAGCGGGCACTGCAGCCAACAGGGTCCCTGGCTGAAGGCACAAGGGGAGGAAAAGAGCAGAAGGGAAGAAAAGGTGCAGGAGACACTCATCCGAGTGACAGTCAGTGCTGAAGAGGGAGTAAATTAATCCAGGATGACACTGACAGACTAGGATTAAGTAGCTCACCGATGTCATTAGGTTGCATGCACATATAGATGAGCTAACGAAGATAGGGACAATGCTTACCCCAAATAATTGAGGACACGGGGAAAAAAGGGTCAGGGGAAGGTTATAAAAATAGATTAGGAAGCTTCCAGAGAAGGCTTTCAAGTCAGCCCTTTTCTCACTTGTTCCCTTGCTAAAATATTTATTTCTATTCTGCTGTCACCTGTCTGTGTTCCTTGTCTTTCTAGCTCCTCTCCTCCTCCAGCCTGTCCAAAACACCAGTTCCTGTCCTTGATTTACCATGTTGGTCTGCTCTCCAAACACCACATTACCTCCCAGCCCTCCATGCACCCTCTGGAGCTTCGTTTCTCTCACAGCAGCCATCACTAGGGTTTAGCAGATGAGGAGACCTTGCTAAGAAATGTTAATTCAATCATCACATGATATCACAGGTCCAGAGCAGACACAACCAATGTGCACCACTTTTTAAAAATGGTGAAGAATTTTAGGATAATCACTGAGCTGAGCCTGCTAAATACTGAGCTCTTGCTCTTTCTTGCCCACACCACTGACTTCCTGTGTGACCTAAAAGTTCCATGTGTCAAAAAAATTTCCACATGTCAGAAAAAGAGGGAATTCCTCTTCTTTTGGTGGTGTGACAGGCACAGCCTCTCCTGTGTGGTTTCAGGACCAATGTCCAACAGCACATCTGCCAATAAAGGGCAGGGATGCATTTCTCATCCTCCTCCTTCATACTGGTTGATATTCTCAAATTTTAGTTATTTTCAGGGTTGAGGTACAATTCACTGCAGAGCTACAGGAATTCTGGAGTGGGTACAAGGGAGGAGCATATTTGGAGATGGGAGCAGCAAGTGGCTTCAGATTCCACCTCTGAGCTCTCCTGGAGTAAGGATAGTACTCACAATAAAAGAACATGGCCATTCTTTTGTGTTGCTCCATCCATAGGCTTTCCTGACATTGTATTTTCAGTTTCTTACAGAGCTTTTCCATTCAGGGTACTCAGGGCTCTCTGCCAGCAAACTTTCACTCTCCCACACTGCAATAATGAAAGCTGAAGGCTGGTAATATTTACATCAATGAGAAAGTGGGTTAAGTCATGTTTGGTAAATTAAAAAATGATCAGCCTCACTCAGAGCTGGCAGTGAGATAAAACTTAACCATGTATGTTCCAAGTTGGAAAAATAAAAGAGCCATCTCCCATCTAAGGCCTCTGGTTGTGGCATCTCTGCCCAGAGCAGGGAAATTCATCAAAAATATGTGGCTTCTCCTTTTGTTTCAGTTTTCCTTCCTCACTACTGTTGCAATTAGCATTTCTTAATGCAGCTCAGCTGAAACCACCCCAACACAATCCAAAGTTGCTAACTACAATGTCATCGTGCAGCGTAACGAATGTTTGCTTAAAGATCAATAGGTGAGGCCAGTGTTAATTGTTAAATTAAACATAAACATTGTCAAAACACATCCCTCGTTATTCTTCCACCTGATGGCATGAACCTGGAGATCCCTTGGTGACCTTATATTCAGGCTCTGTGACCTTCAGGTGGTTTGCATCAGATTTTCTTTACCTTATGCAAACGTAGTGTTTTAATTGATCATTTTAGAATACAGCAGATTGCAGAACTCCTGCAGTCTCAGAAGGGATTTCTTTGAGAAACAGTCTCTGAGGAGAGTAAAAACACCTTGGGAACATTTGTAGGGTACAGGGTAACCTGGAGTTAAATATGGCACAGTTTGGTGCTGCCTTTCATGGTAACATCCATCCCTAACCTGCCTCAATTATCCACTGGCCTCACCAGTGACACAAAAGTGCTGCAGAACAGAGTATTCCAGGTGACAATTTCCAGGTGCTTTGCTGACTGGTGGGAGTTTGATCCTGCTGAAGTCACAGGAAGAGTCACAGTTCTGAGGATAAGTGCCATGGATGATGCAGGAGACATTTACTGATGAACATAAACATTTCTGGGCTCCAGCACAGCACAAGCACACTGCTCTCAGTGACTAAGTGTAGCTACATTCCTTGTAGCACTGAACAGGAACTGATTCCTGCCCTGCTCCACCTGCTGCCTTCAGGTAATTAGAGCTTGCCAGAGGCTGCAAAGAGCTTGAAATAATTACTCTGACATGCATTATCTGTCATGTGCATCTTAAGGCATTGAATTTTCTGTAGAATTCAGAGGGCTGTTTTAAGTCTGGACAGTCTGACTCTTTACACCATAGGGAGCAAAACTGCACAGGTTCCATGAGTTTATCAACCACCATCTTAAAACTATTGAATTATTTTTGTCCCGCTCACACTGGCGGTGTCTGTTGTGGATCCCCTTCCCTCTGTCAGTTAAAAGCTTCCCTCCAACTTCCAGCCTTGATTTATTCAGAGCCAGTTCCTGCCTATTTGTTCTTGTGCCAGCATTTCAGCTTATATAGCTCTTATCCCTCCCTAGTGTTTACCCCCCCCCCAGTGCATTTCTGGAGAGCAGGCCTATCTCTTCCCAGCCTTCATGTTATTAGGCTGAACAAGCCCTGCTCTTTCAGCCTTCTTTCATAAAATAGGTTCTCCATTTCCCCAGTCACCCCAGTAACCCTGCCAGTCTGAATCTTAAACATGGGCAACCACAACGTCCCACTTGTGTTTTCCTCCGTGCCTCCTGCAGCAGCATTAACCCTGCCACAGTCCTGCAATAAAATGGAAATATTCGAGGGCTGGGCTTGTTCTGCTCACAGCCAGGCTGCACAGTGGCCCATCTCCATTCCCTAAGCATTTAACACAGTCTTTCTCTACGTCTGTCTTTCAAGCTGAAGAGCCCATGGTTTAAGGCAGCAGCTTCTATTATTGGTCCCAACGTGCATTGCCTTTGTACTTGACAATACCCAAATTCTGTGTGTTGATCTGAATCAGCAGCACTTCCAAATTTTCTATCAGCTGTGTGTTTTATAAACTCAAGCAACTCCATAACTTTCCATCCCCTCATTTCTTCTTCCCAAGTCACCTTCCACCCTTGCCCCTTTGAACACGCTTTGAACACTGCTTTTAATCCTCACCTTCTCCATCATCATCTCATATTCCCCACACAGCACAATATATTCAATTCTTCAGAGGAGCCCAGCTTGACTGAGGCACTGTTCTTAACAATGACACTGCTCTTAACTTCCCAGAGAAAGCTCTCCAAGGAGCCCAGCACTCTCTCTCACACAAACCCAACTTGCATTTATCCCATTGTCATGTGCCTTCACATGTTTAGTTATTTAAAAAGCTGCTCTAAAGCACTGCATAGTCTTGAGGTACAGCCAGGAGTTTCCCTAATCACTTTCCAACAGCTGCTCCATCCTTTATTACAGGTGCTGTGTTTGCTGCTTCCCAGTAAAATGCTCAGGGCAGAGTACTCAGGCTTTGAATAGTTTATTGAGAGTCTGTGCCACAGGAATGGTGATTTCATGTGGCAGTTCCTCCTCTCTCCTGGGGCTGATCTGATCCTCACAGCCTTGAACACACTAAGCACTTGGAGTTCTGCAGTTGCACATGGCCCTCTCCAGTTCTATCCACTCATTCCCATTTTCCATCTTCATCCCTAGGGAAAGCCCAGGTTGTGTCTCTTCAATGCCTGGCTGATGCACATTAATCCCTAACCCATGCTCCTGGTGTGGTAGACCCATCCTTTTTCTTTTAATTTAGAGGGCTAGTGTTTGTTTTATTCCTTCTTTTATTGTTTCTTTTTCTTACTGTACAAGATCCTTTCAGTTCCATACCCAAACTCCAGACCTTCATCTCCTAACCTTCAAAAGTCTTCTTTCCCTGATCTATCTTTTCTCCCATTCCTAGCACATTCCATTTCACTCCATATACCCATTTCAAACCTACTTTTTCAAAGCTTAGGTCTAAACCCCTTCCTGGCAGGTTGGCTTTTTTTCTCACTGGTCAACAATGCCAATTCTAGATGACTGCTCCACCTTCATTTGAAGAAATCCCCTGCATTTTACATGTCCAGACCCTGGAGTTATCCAACACTCTGGAGCTTTTGAATACGGTGGAAGTGTCCAAAACCAGGGTGGATGTGGCTCTGAGAAATCTGGTTTAGTGCAAGGTGTTTCTGCCCACGGCAGGGGAGTTGGAACTGGATAATCTTGAAGACCAAAACACCCCAAAACATTCTGTGATTTTATGATATGATTCTATGATACCCTAATTTCACCTGCTTTAGACAAATGTACAGTCTGGGGACCCTTTCTTTGCCTTTCTTAACAGCTAAGAACCCTTCTGCACCAGGATCATCCCACAGATAAAATTCCCATTATCACTGAGGCCAAACATGACTCTCTTCAAATCCACACTGGCAAGACCAAGGTGTTATCAGTGCTCCACAAGAAATGAGTTGCCTTTTGAAGGGTTCTCGAGTGGAGCTCTGTGTAAACCCCACAGTTTTAATTTGCTGGAAGGAAGAAGAGCACTTTGATATCCACCCTCCCCTTCTGTCACACAAGATATGTGCTCTGATCTGCCATGACTGCAATTTCATAACTTCACAAGTGCCACACAGCTGCGAGGACATGGTTTGTGCTAAAGTCGACAAAGCCAACATGGTTCTGTTTTAGGTCTCCTGATATTTTTCCCAGTGTTTTTAAGACATGTTTATTCATTTTACACAAATGTGAGAGTTGATAATTACATAAAAGCATACGAGTCTCAAGCATGGCATGATCCACAATAAACCAGTGAAAATCAACATTGAAATTCCATCTAGATAAGAAGGACATGCAGAGCCAGATTTAGGAAGACTGCAAAAACTCTAAAACAGCCTCCTTACCTTCCCTTCTTTACGAAAAACCCGGGGAAATAACAACAAAGGATGGAAGGAGATGGGAATCTCCAGAATTCGACTTCTCCACACCATTAATTGTGGCAGTTAGAAGAATCAACCGCCTTGGACAGATTTTGCCCGGATTCTGGAAAGCGCTTTAACATGGCTTTAAGTTTACCCTCTGTTTGGAAAGTACTTAAGTATAGGCTTAACTTCGAGCAGACGTTTAAGTCCCCTTGACTTTAACATGTGCTCAAGTGCTACCTACAAAGGAAGCATTTTCCTGAAGCAGGAGACCATCTTGGCTTAGGCACTGGATTAGCTGTCAAGAGACAGGGATTTGTTCCTGGCTCTACCCCTGGCCCTTGGCAGGGTGAGCCCAGGCAAATAACATCCCCACTCCAGGCTTCAGTTTCACCACCTGGAAAACCGAGTGAACTCCGCTGCCCTTTGCAAAATGCTCCAGTGTTGACACACTGGAAAGCATTTATTTAAGAAGTACACATTCTTGTAATTATTTTCAGGGCTTTCTTGCGGTGTCCTTTCAAACTGGCTGCTAGATAATGAAGGATCTTGATTGCACATCCATCCCTGTTAATTCAGAATAAGGACAGACTTGTTTTGGCCAGTTTCCGTTCTTTATACATCTCTTTGAAACACCTTATTTTTTATTTTAGCATAAAAAATTCCATTGAAGTTAATGGGTTATTAAGTTGTTGGATGCATTTTACACCTTCATATGTGAAGTGAGTTTGGATTTTCATTAGTTAGAGCTAAAACCAATTTTCAATAAAATATTAACCAAACACACAGAGAAATAGTTCATGTGGATCTATCCACTACTTCAATAAAATTAACAGACTTAGATATTTACTCTTGCCCCAGCAGTAATATTTTCCCACATTACATTTCAAACAATGAAATGACACTAAATTCATTTAAAACAAATTTATATTATTGTTATTTTAAACAATACTTAATTCAATTTCAGTGTTTGGCATACAAAGTTTGAAAATATCAATATTATTGTTTAATGTAAAAAAATAATAATAATTCAGCTACAAAATATTAGCATATGCAAGCTTCCCAAATGAGTTCCAGGGCTGGTATTTACATTAAACTGAAAATGAGCAAAACCAGCCAGATGTAACTGTGCCATTCAGAGAAGGGGCTGCTGAGATTTAAAAAGCAGAGCATTCAGCCCCAGTTTCAGCCCTCTCACCTGCACTTGCTGGTAGCACATCCAGGGAAGTGCCACCATGGCTTTGCTGTGAATTAAAACCAGAGGGATGTGAGGATGAAGAGAAATGGGGAGGCAACTCACAGGCTGCTCACTGGGGAGATTCATGGGCCTAATTTGTCACCAGCAAACCTCAAAATATGGGACAAGTATAGGGGGGTGTTCAGGCTGCAGAAGAGAAGGCTCCAGGAAGACTTTAAAGCACCTTCCTGTGGCTAAATGGGCTCCAGGAGAGCTGGAGAGGGACTTGGGACAAGGGATGGAGGGACAGGACACAGGGAAGGGTTTCCCACTGCCAGAGGGCAGGGAGAGATGGGATATTGGGAAGAAATTGTTCCCTGTGAGGGCACTGAAGCCCTGGCACAGAGTGCCCAGAGAAGCTGTGGCTGTCCCTGGATCCCTGGAAATGTCCAAAGGCAGGTTGGACAGGGCTTGGAGTGACCTGGGATAGTGGAAGGTCTCCCTGCCCATGGCAGAGGGTGGAACTAAATGGGTTTTGAAGTCCCTTGCAACTCAAACCATTCTGTGATTCTCTGTATGACCAGAGGAGTGGCCAGTCAGGGTCACCCCCAAACATCAGCACTGCTGAGCTGTGGCTGTCCCAGAGCAATGCATGGAATCAAATCCTTCTCCACATGGGACCTAAGATCAGCTCATGGGGAAGCAGTGTCAGCACAGTGCAGGAAATTCCACTTCACCAAAACAGTATTTGAAACAAAATAAAACCAAAAAAACATTTCATACCTTGCAAACCACGTGGAGAGTCAAGGTGAGTAACGTGTCCAGGTGTCCCTGAATGCTCCACCAACAGGCAGGAGATGCTCCACCCCCTGGAAACAAGCTGCTCCCTGAAAATTGCCAGGACAGCTCTTGCTGAGCTCTTCTGCTAACGACAACATATCAGGGGAGCCAGGGAGAGCCCAGAACAAACCCGTGATCCACAGCAACCTTTGAGGAAATCACAAAATACATTTAGGTTTGATCTTTACTTGTAAACAGCCCTTTAAAACCCTTTTAACATTGAAGCAGTCGCCCTTTGAGGATGCCTTAAACACGTTCAGCGCTCAGAGGAGCTCTGATTCAGAATAAAACAAGTGGCTAGAAGAGTATGTGGGTATTTAGCTAATTATATGTCTGGTAAATTTGTGTTTTAAAACAATGCTGCTTGTCTCCTCCCTTTGCAGAGTGCCAGTTCACTGGAGTGTTTCCCATGGATTGGCAATTAGCTGTAATTAGGTCTTGTGATTTCCCCATTTGTCCTCATGTCACAAAGTTTACTACTGGAAACGCTCATTTGGATGGTAGGTGGCTGCTAATTGCAGCAGTAATAAAAAACCATTGGCAGCTGCAGCACCTGAGTTTGCTCTTGGATCGAGCCTCTGCTCCCTGCTCCCAACTTTCCAGGAGGATTTTGCAGCTCTTCGGCTGGTCAAGCTGCACTGAAGTCAGGGACAGGGGACTTGCCCCTGCCTGCTGGCTGACAGGTCAGATCAACTCATAATTTGGGAGGTGGATAGGGAGTTAGAGCCCAAATTAAATGGCTGGTAAAAATTTAGAGAGGAGGAACCAAGCTCTTTTTATCTGGTTTATTTTTTGTTTGTTTTTTTTTTTTTTCCCAGGAAAACAAATCAGTATTAAAGTGATGATTTACCTCTGGAATTCTGATGTTACCTCAGTCCCATGCAAGGGGGTTTTGTGTACTTTGGTGCAAGGACCAGTCTGCTTTGCTTTTCCAAGGAGGGTAGAACCAGCGACAACAGGATCAAGATTCAAAGGAAAATATGCGTTACCTGGTGTGGTGGAAGGCGTCCCTGCCCATGGCAGGGGGTTGTGATGGGATGATCTTTAGCGTTCCTTCCAACCTAAACCATTCTGTGATTCTAAAAATCAGAAAAATCTCTGCAGAGTGAGATTTGGGAAGGTGTGAAGTGGACTGGTGGCGGCATAGTTTCTTTCAACATTTAGATCTTTAAGAATAGGTTAGGGAAAGAATTAGCAAGATTTTGGTTTTGTTGGCTGTTGGAACTGGGAGATGGATTGAACCACTTCCTAAAGGCTCTTTGAGCCTTATTCTTTGGTTTTAGGAGTAGCACAGTCCCACCCTTGTAGATATTGTTCCACTGTGTGTGCATTTGTCATGTTAACTCATACAGGCACCAGTCCCTTCTCCTGGCTGGGCCTTCTAAGCTCTTAAATGCATTCCCCCGAAGAGTGCACAGCAGAAGGGCGTATTTGACAAGCACAATTGGAGATAAGCAGCCCTGAGGAGTTTCAGGACATTGAAGAAAGAAAATAATCTTCTGGTTTCTTCTTTGCACAAAAAAAAGATTTAAAATAACTCCATCCCCTCTGGCCTGGAGAAAGAGACACTCTAAACCAGATAATCTCCAGCTCTTAGACAGAACATTTTCTCAGTTGATCTGCAAGATCTTTGCTAAGGAGGTCAGCAGCATGATCCTGTTTTGCTGATGCACACAGGTGTGTGGGTCTGAGTCGTGGCCATGGCACCAGGTAAGGAAAGGGTGGGAGCTGTTTTCCCCTGCTGGGAGGCAGAAGCAGGCTGTGCTCAGGGCTCCTTGCAGATGGAGAGCCCAGTACCTCCAGCCTGTGCATCTGTGTGGGCAGACCAGCTGGGCCCCAGCAGAGCTAAGCTGGCCACGTCTAAGTCCATCAGCAGACACCATAAGACCAGCTCTTCCTTAGCACTCTGCAGATGCTCTGTGCCTCCCCGGCTGCCTGGCAGTGTGTGTGGGTCACAGAGTGCAGGGGCTGCTCTCATGCCCCTTCCTCACCACTCTGCATGGATGCTTCATCAGCAACTGGCTTCTGTTCACCCCACAGGTCACGAGGTGGAGGAGAAGTGGAGCTGAAGGCACCATCCCGTTGTCCTGATGCTTTCCAAGCATGTCTTTGCCAGGAGCAAGCACTCTCATGGATAACACACGTGGCTGTGCATGTTCCACCTGCAGAGATGGCAGCTCTTTGTCTGGTAAATGCTGCTGTGACAAAGCTGTTCCCTATCACTCCCTTTTATTAAATATTTGCAGCAGCACTGGCTCAGTGCTTCTCTCAAACCCCACAATCTTGAATTTAGGGTTGGCAGTAGAGAGGAAGCACAGAAGTAGTGTATGTGCATAGGTACAACACCTAAAAATTCAAAGTCTGGTGGTCCTGGTATCATGTGAGACTTTATTTATTTCTTCAGTCAAGCTTTGGGGGGAGAAAAAAAACAGAACTAAAAACTATCTCGTTTATTTTTGTCTGGAACTGCAGGGCAGATGAGTTTTCCAGAAGGAATAGAAGGCTGCCATCGATTTTATTATTGAGTCAGTTTTAATGAGTCACAGTATTTTTGGAAGGCTTTTAAGATTACTGTAAAGTGCTTAGTTACAGTGGCTACAGGTGCCAAGGCAGGAAAGGAAACAACAAAGAAATGCACAGCAGCTGTATTGCTACGCTTCCCCTCAGAACTGGGATCAGCAGAACAACACACATGGCAAATGCAAAAGAAAATAGGAGAAGATGTAAGAGATGACAGAAGTCAGCATGGTCAGCTCCTACGCTAAAGCAAAATGCATTTTATTTAAGGAACTGTCCAGTGCTCCTTAGCTGCAAGTTGGAAAGGGTCACTGACAGGCCCCGGATTGCCAGATATTCAGTGAATCGTGTGTTTGCCTTTCAAGCTGTCCTTTGGTTGTAAGTCATTTGCTCCCAGAGCTGCCAAGCTCTGCCACTGCCATCCTGTGTTGAATGAAACTGTGGAAACATCTCATTTAGCAGATGAGAGAAGGGAAAACAGAGAAGGGGGAAAAGAGGTGGTGTGAAGAGAAAAAAAAATTATTTTTCCTTTGTGACTTGAAGAGACTTGCCTTTTTTCTTTTTGCCTGTTCCATTCTGAATGCACAGGGCAAGACTTTCAGGGCTCTTAAGGATGATCTGTGTTCTCCAGCAAAAAAAAGAAAAAATTCACTGTTTTCCTCTAAAAAGAAGGTGCTAGAAACTACATTCTTAATATTTGGAGATGGACATGAAATAGCCTCTGAAATACAGGGTTGGAGAGAAAGCTTCCAGTTACCACGCAATGTGCCACCTGGATTTTCATGATGTCTGGACTCCAAGAGAGGCAGAAGCAGCAACCACGAGCTGGAGCAGGATGGATTAAACATGCACAGGGCTGCCTTTGCTGGCGCACAGCAAGTGTCGGGATGCACAGCTGGATACTTGCATATGCAAATTCCGGCCCGGCCGTGCTGCACGAGCCCAGAAATCACCTCAGACTCTGGAGGCCCATTTTCACTCCCCTCCTGCCTCCCCCATCCCCATCACCAGCGGGGGACCAGCGCAATATTCTCCCGGCAGCGCGCAGGGTCACCGCTGGCGTCACGGCATCTTCACTGCTGGCCCTGGAGATGCCACATAGCAACCTGGGCAGCAGCCACGGGCTGAGGGAGGCGGGGAGAGTGAAGGAAACTCTCATTGTCTCCGGTGGGCCCAGCCTTGTCTGCTCCTCACGCATGGCTGGCAGCAGGCCCGGCGCTCGGGCCTTGGCGGGCGGCCAGGCCTGGAGTGGCAGGCACCTGTCCCCGCTGCGAGACCTGGCGACCCCGGCGTGCCCCGACGGTTAGTGCTCTTCTAACATCACGTCGACTCAAATTTACCTCAGGATTTCCCCCCTCTGGGTGCCAGGGAGCTCGGCCGATGCCAAGCGCTTCACCATGGATAAGGCGAGGCGCGTTCCCAAGCTGCACGCCGGGCACCCCCCAAGCGTTCAGCTGTACTCTCCTGGCTGGAACAGATGGGGCCCATCAAGGTGTTCGTGTCCTCCACCACATCAGCAAAATGCCCCAGCTCTGGGACAAAGTCGGGGGAGGAAAACAAAGCCCGGCAGGGATGCCTCTCGGCTGTCTTTATAATGAAGTTTGGGACGTGTGCTGATTGCTCCCACCTCGGAGCACTTGGTAAAGTTCCCCCACTAAAATCCTTCACACAAGGACAAGGTTTCTGTGCCCACAGAATGGCAGCTCCCAGAGCTCTGGGCTGCATTTTGGTTCCCTTTCTTTGGGAAGCTTCTTCAAGCATTTCCTTGATCTTTTCTAGCACCTTGAACACACAGATCAAAACCTTTCACAAGTGGCTCTGGTGGAAAAAAGGACAAGGAATTTGAGTTCACAGGAGAGGAGACAAAGACCAGCCAGGAAGGGTTTTTATTTCAGGAAGTTTAGGGCAGAGATAGGAATGTCCTTATTCTGCAGCCTGTTTCTTACATAAAACTCCACTTTCTTCAGCGTTACAAATGTGAGTGGAAATATTTCCAAAGCGTGGAGAATTTTTGAGTGATCTCCCATTATTTCAGCTTTATTTATGGTCTCTTGTCCCAGTATAGGCACAGTTCACTTATCCTTCTGAAGAAAAAGAACAGAAGCTTTCGCTTTCTGACAAATGATCTGCCTTGGAAATTGGGAAGTCCTGTGCACCTCATCCTCGATTTTAATGGCACAAAGTTCATCAGATAGAAATAATCACAAACGGTTTGTCTTTGACAGTAAAAGTGGAGCTGTATTTTGTGCAGCAGAAGCTGCCTGCCCCATGGTGAAGAAGACAGGATAGCTGAAAGCAGAGCATCCCAGCTCTACTGCCTTGTGTCAGGCACTCAGTGACTCTGCAGCCTCCTTTCTCCTCGTGGAACCACAGTCTGAAAAATTTCTTCTGTCTGTCCTGTCTCCCCTGACCACAGATCTTTGTGGTCCAAACTCTCCTCTGAAAGGAGGATACAGTACTCACAGCCTGGAAGCTTTATCTCAGCAGGCTCCACTACAAAAGGAGCAACACGAGGAAAACTAAAGACTCAAACCCTCTCTCTTAGAAATCAATGTTCATTTTGTGTTTAGGTTCAAAGAGGTGCAGCCAAACTGAGGCTGGGAAATAGAAAGGACTGAGCAGATAGTGCTTCATGCTTGCATCACAGGCCAAGACTGGAGTCAGTAATATTCTGGGGCCTGCTCATCTGTAACAACAGGCTAAAAGCAGCCTAGCAGCAGTGAGATGAAGGAAAAGCCATCATTTAGGGCAGTGGCAACTCGTTAACCCAAATGACCTGCAGCTCTGGCGAGCGCTGACCCAAGGACTTGCGAATTTACCTCCACTGCCCAATAAACTGTCGCTGCCCGGCTTCTCTAATTAAAATAGTCCTGGATTTGCAGGACCTACCCAGAGAATAAACTGGAATTTATCAGATTAGCTAAGCCAGATCATACGCAGAGCATATAGGCTGGCCAACAGCCTACTTTGGACCAGATTAACCAGCTAAAATAATTGGGGATTTTTGCAAAGTCTGCCCCTAAAGACTGGCATTAAAGAAATGCACCAAAGACTGAGCATATATTGCAGCCCATTTCTTTTTACCCTGTTTAGTTCTTAGCTTGATGTTCTTTGGCAATTGCTGGAAATCAGCTTTTTATCTTTCACTAACCAGTGAAAAAAATCCTCTCTCTGCAGCTCCTTCAGGTGAGCTGTGCCAGTGGGAACTGGTGGATCTGTGAAAAGGTAGGGAGGATGTATTTAATGTATTCCTACTTCACAACTCTGTTCCCCTTATTCCTGCACTCCAGTCCCTGCATTGTCAGGTAATGAGGAATGATTACAGGAGAGGTTGTGGACTGATGTTTTAGTGAGAGCAGGGCTGGTCTTGTCCTGATCCATTCAGATCTCTTTTCCTCCGGACAAGGATGAGGAGGTAAGAAATTCTTGCAGGCTGAAAAGGACAGAACCCAGGTGGCTGCAGAATGCCTTGGGGGCTGTGGGTAAAACAGGGATCTTCCCCCTGGTCTCCTCGAGGGAATTGTGGTGCAGTGGCACATCTCCCACCTGCCCTCCCCGAGCTGCACACTCAGGAGCCAGCAGTGACATCCTGGCAGATGTGTCTCAGTGCAATATGAGCTCTGCTGCCACTCAGGCAAAACAGGTTTTGCCACCAGAGCCAAAGGACTGCAGCCATGGGGAGGAGCAGGAGGAGGAGCAGAACCAGGAGACACCTGGGAGCTGAATTTCCTGCTCGCTGTTCTCACCCGCCCTCAGCAGCCCCTGCCCACGCCAGCCACAGCAGAGCCGTGGGCATCTTGTTCCCCTCTGTGGGTGCAACACCCCCTTGGCTTGTGCCTGGAGCAGGCTTTGGGCATCCTCAGCACTGCTTTGAGCCAGCCACTTCAGAGGGGAATCAAGCCTGAAAGCTTCTAGGACATTTTTATGAGGCTCCGGCATCACTGGTTTCAGGTTTTTCCTTTCCTTTTCCTTCAACATTTACTGGGTTTTTCTTGCCACGCTGAAGCCATATTTAACAAAACATGTGAAACATCCTAAAAACAGGAACGTTGTGTTCTGCTGACTTCAGCTGTGGGATGCACTCACTCATTTCCTTTCTCCTGATCAAGGATCTGTCCAAATAGCAGGGAATAAAGAATGGCAGGTGACAAGTGGGGAAATAAGATGCTGTCCTGAGCCAGTGCTAGTCTGGAGCCTGTGTCCCTGAACAGTGAGGCAATAGAGAGAAGAAAAGTCATTAAATGACAGAGAAAGACATTCTCCCCCTAGTTTTGACTTTGTCAAGGACATCAGGAGGTTTCTGGTTGGCTATAAAAAGAGGAAAAACCCAGCAGCCCACAGGAGAACCACGGCTGCAGGAGAGCTGTGACTGGGCTCAGTCAGTGTCTCCCAACATCACATCTCTGCCTGTCCTGGAACTTACTCCTTCCTCTGGACAGTGCTGGTTTGAGCCCCACAGAAAAACATGAAAAATCTCACACCTCTCACCAGCTGAAAGCAAAGTTCCTCTCCCAGGAGTATCCACATCCATCTGAGCTCAAAGCAGCTGGCTTAGTTCAGCCATGGCATTTGCACCCCTGATGGCCACCCAAAATAATTCCACACTCCAGGCTAAAGTGAGGGAATCTCTTTCTCCTCAGGTTGGAGGACCTGACCCCAGGACTGCCACAAGGCAAAGCAAACCAAATGCTATCTGGGCTGCAAATGAATCTTTACATACCCCAGCCAGGGCAGGCATCTGCTTTTTGGGCAGAGGGACAGCTGCCACAGCAGGAGAGAACAGCTCCGACCCAGCATTCAGTCTTGGCTGCAGTGACCTGGCTCCTCAATTTCCACATGTGAAATTTCTTCTGATGTAAACAGGGGAGCTCCAGGTTCTGCACAGCTGCAGAAATGCAGATCTGAGCAGTTAGGGTGTTCAGGGAGCTCGCCCTGCTTTAGCTGTGCTCTTACCAAGGAACACTCAGAGGATTTGCTGCAGGATCCAGGGCTGAACCCTGAATTTTTCACCGAAGTTGGCATTTCACCCTCTTTTCTAGAAGCAATTCCAGAAGCTGACCTAAGACACCCGCGTGGGGGATATTATATAACAATGGAGATTGTGTGTGTAGTTTATGTAAAAACACTTAATCTCACAGCTGCTTCCCTCCCCTACACCCTGGGCAAAATTTTTCCTTCCATCTCCCGTTTAAATACCTGGTATTTGATCATTTCACAGGGTTGGCAAAACAAGCACAATGGAGGCAATGTTTGCTCAGATCTATTTTTGTGTGTATGTGTGCGTGTGAATTTTTGGCAGAATCAGTGTTTGCAAGAAGCAGATAAAACTTTTCTGTTGAAGAGCCACGGACAGCCAGGAATTGCTGCCTGCCAGCAAATCTCTGCTTACTGAGGGAGATCATGCCATTGTTAGCCAGGTAGAGGGGCTGGATTTGGGAATCTAGAGAGCTTCCTTGTTAGGCTATAAATGAAGGGGTTGTTTAGCAATTACTCTAAGACAGTAAATCTCGGTATATGAACCCACTTCAAGATAAAATCCAAACTTGGTTTTCCCTGCTTATACAGCACAGATGCATATGCATCCTGGAAGCTACATAACCCAGTCATATTTTATTCACATCACACTCCAAGGAGCTCACTGACTGGAATTCAATAGAAACTGTTCTCTGTGTGAAAGTAATTTCAGAAAGTAATCTAGTTTATGGAAATGAAAGGCATCAAAACACAAAAAACACTGTTTCTGTACAAGTGCTTTGCTTCAAATATTTGACATGGAAATTTATATAATCCCTCTGGGGCACATGGGTTTCACGAGTGTTAACATCTTTTGAAATGAATTTCACAAATGTTTATTTGGAATACCAGGCATACAAATAATTTAGAATATCAAGGCATCTTGTTGAATCAGTCTTAATGATACAGATCTCAGATGGCTGTGGAGGTTAAAAGGTATGAATTTTAATTGGGTGTGTGGAAGATGTCATTTTCAATCATTGCACTGCATTGCCAAAGCTATCACTTTCCAATTCTAAGCTTCCTGCTACCTCCTCCTCAGCTCCTTCTTTTGCTTAAAGACCAAAATGAAACATTTTTCACGTTTTATTTGTGTGCTGGGCATGTATTAAATATGGAGTTTTGCTGCCTATCTTGGTTTATACAGGACCCCATCACCGTTGTATTGCAACACTTCTCAAGCAATAAAGAGGTTGACTTTTTCCAGACAGATAGTGCTGCATTGTCATTCCTGTTTTATAAAAAGTTAAATGATTGAAGGCAAACAGCATCGAGGAGGCAAAAATGGTTGCCAAGACTGGTCAAAGTCAGATTTTACAGGTGCCTCCTCTCCTCCCTGCTGCCATGGTGGGCCCTGTTTACATTATGGCATAAATCAGAAGTAAAATTGCTTTGCCATTTAAAATCGATGGTTTCTTAATTAGTAAATCCATATTTACTTCTGGCTCTGGACAACATGATGGATAAGCGTGAAAAGAAAAACCAACTGGGTACCTGAGAAGAGATCTTTGTCCATCCTGTGTGGTGAATGAGCAAGGATCCTGTGGGAAAAGATATCGTGTGATTGGGTAATTAAAAATTATCATAAGCCATAGGCAGTAGGAAGGCAAATTAAGCCTGCAGAGGCAGCGTGAGTTCTGCGAGCTCCTCAGCCACTGAGTGCTCAATATTGCAACTTTATCATTCATTTTAAGTTTGTTCATAACCCAGATTTGCAATCAGCGAGATTTTATCCAAGATACCAGGGTTTTGTATATTAAAAAAATAATAATAAAAGGAAATTTGAGAGTGGTTTGTTCACATGGAACAAAGTGTTGGGCTCTTGTTGGCTCACTCACTGGCTACCCTTAGATGTGCTCAATCAACACAGGGAGTTAAGTCAGGCATGTTTTGGGGAAAAAAGTCCCGCTCCCATTCAACAGCCTTGGGCAGACTGTGTCTTCAGAGAAATGAAGCAGCCAAATTTCAACAAACCTCTAAAGAACATGCTTTCGACTGATAACTTGGCCAAACATGGGTGGATTTCAAGGAGGGCGTGAAAAGCACTTTGTTCACAGGCAGCACACGGCCAATTTCCTTTCTGCTCCCAAGAGCAATGATAAAAGCTCAGCAAATGGCTCTGAGATTTTTTTTTTTCCTCTTTACAAGCACATTTTAGTCCAAGAAATCATCATTGTTTTCTTTGAAATGTCCATTGTCAGCAGCAGGAGCAAAATGAGCGAGGCAAACATCCAACCCACACAAGAATGAACCACTGGCAGGGAGAAAAACCCATTCTGGTCTTCTGGTAGGACACATTAAAGGTAGGACACATTAAATATTTAACAGCAACCTGGGTCAGGCAACTGGTGGTCAGACCAATGACTTTGGTCACTGTTTATAGAATCCTAGAATCAGAGAGAATCCTTGAATGGTTTGGGTCAGAAGGGACCTTAAAGATCATCTCATTCCAACCCCTCTGCCATGACAGGGATGCCAAGGAGAAGAAAAGGATCAATATGTATTTGTGCTTCCTGCACCTGCCAATCTGTGCCTTTGGGATTTATGGACATGCTGGCCATAAACAAGTGGGATTGAAGGGGACAGACCCCCTGTGAGGCACAAACGTGTCCAGAGCATCCCTGGGAGACACTGCATGGACCCTCTGATGAAAGAGGAATCTGTGAGCCTTTGAGCTGGCTCAGGGCACCAACACCTCCACCAGCAGAATGTATTTCCCAAAAACACCTTCGAGAAACTCCCATTTTAGAAGGCGCAGATTGGCCACAAAACTCCCTTTTTCTCTTCCCCTCTGCTTTCTGGCTGTCCCCACGCTGGTGGCTGCAGCCTGGTGGGGCAGATCCCCTCTCCATGGTGTGTGAGCACACACTCCACATTGCCAGCCCCGAAACTCCCCCCTCGTTAGGGCACAGGGCAGGAACACAAAGCCCCGTGTTTTGCTTCAGTCCCTCCCGTGAATAGGCAGAACAAATGATAAGCACAGAAAGAAAGAAGGAAAGCCATCCAAATGAGGCATCAGTTTTCCTCATGGGAAAGGTTTTCCAAGCCTTCCCCTTCCCCTCTGCTCTGCTGGGATGGGAATGAATCCTCTGCTGAGCATCAGTTCCCCCCATCCCTCACCTTTCTTTCCCTTCCATTGCACACGTCCTTCATTTCAGCCTTGCAACACACTTGGCGTGAGCAATGACAAGGTGGTTGGGCTGACTTCCAAAACTCCTCCCTTAGCAGAGCAGAGGCAGAAGCATCCCTTGGAAGGGAAATGCTGGCAGGAGATCTTCAATTATTTCCTGAGAAATGCTTGTGAGTTGTGATGTCCTTTCTGTGCTACAAACCACCCTTTGCAGGCAGCAGGGCAGGAAGGAGGATGGCAGTACCTGCCACAGAGCTGCTGGCTGGGCTGGGGAATGAGTTCCAGTTGCAGCTGGAGTGAATAAAATAACTCCCTTGCTGGAAATGAGGTGGTAACATGGATGTCCTGCAATGAAATGACTTTGCTGTCCTCCCTCAGGGAAGCAAATCGCCTGGTGGTGCTGCTGGTTTTCGGTGAGGTTTGGCTGCATTTGCCATCTGTAATGCATGGAAGATCTGTCTCAAGGACACACAAAGTTTTGGGGTGAAAAGGGTCCCTGACATGGAGAAGAGATGATGATAGATGATCTGCTCCTGTCTGATCCTGCAGTGATTGCCAACAGTGTGTCCCTCAGCGGAGCATCACTTTTGTTCCCAGGAATGTCCTTATTTGTTAATATCCAGGGGGAAAATAGCTCTGTAGGGGTTCTTGGAGAGGGTTTCACCATTTCAGAGATGAGATCAACCCCAGATTTCCACTGCACACCAACAGCAGCCCCATATCACAGGTCAGTCCCACTTTGTTCGAGTCTTCAGTGCACTTCATCTACTTGCCTGGCATTGATTCATGCATAATTTCTACTGGTGGCACTGATTTTACAGATGTCTAAAGAAGAGGGAAACCAGCTCAGAAAGAAATATTTCTTGCTTAGATCATCTCTGTGTCTGTATATAGGATATAAGCCTCTGGGAAAACCCAGAGTCTTTAGGAAACAAAAGGTCTGTAAGATCCCACAAGTGAGTGGCTGGGGAGTAGCTGAGGGGAAAAAGGAATTAGTTTCTTTCTACAAGGCTGCAGCAGAAAATGAGCATCAAGCAGTTTGAGTTATCAAATCCAGACTCCTGATCCAGACTTGTGTCATATGCTCCCTTTCTCCAACCAAGTGCCAAGGTGCCAATTTGTATTATAGAAAGCAAAATAGGCAGCCACTGGACTGGCTACTGCAAATGCAACATTTAAAATGCTGAAAGTGCTAAAAATTGTCTTTTGCAGTGTATGTGATGTTACATTAGAGACCCAATTCAAGGGAAGGGCTCAAAGGAGTTTCATGTCTGTCGAGGACATGAAAGCAGCACAGACCACTGAGAGGTCAAGATGGAACATCTGATAATACAAAATCCCATGAGCAGAGTGTGCCAACACTTAACAGGCAGGTATTTCTTCAGCCAGGGCACACTCACTTCAGCCACATCTGTCAGGAAGTGCCAAAAGCCTGAAAAGCAGTGTCAATTGCCATGGTCATCAAAACATGACAGCAGCTCCAGGACTTTCTGGGAAGCACCTCCAGCACCAAAGAGGAAACTAAAACATCCTAAAACCCATTTGAGGACAAGAAGGGCCCCCTTTAATCACCAAGTCCTTCCCGTCACATTCCCCGGCAACCAAGTCATACAATCCCATTTCACAGGCTGAACAAGCCTCAGCTTCAAATGAACTGGAGCATTTGCCCCAAGGCCATTCCCAAATCTCTGTTGTCTGAGAGTCTCAAACTCCCTTCTGATATCCAGCCTGAATATATTCCCCATCAGTTCCCGTCTCTCTGTATTTGCAGCAGCACGGTCCATTAAGGCTCGGCAGCCTCAGCCCTCCCACAATCAGTGTCTGCACAACCAGCAGCCTTCAGCACACATCAAGCCAGGACAAATCATCCTGGCTGTGCCCATCTCCTCTCTCTATTCCTGCCTGAGTTTAAACCAGTCCCCTGTTCCTGTTCCCATCAGTTGTCCCCAGCCTCAAACCCAGGCATTGCCCCAAAGGAGCTCATGCAAAGATTTATCCCAAAAAGCAGAGAGTGATGCAAGAATGAGTTCGTGTCCTTCACTGCAGAGTTGAAGCTGGGGTGGACAGATGTCCACAAAGCCTCCAGTTGCTGGGACAGTTACAACAGCCAAATGCAACCCTGAAGATGTTCATCCTTTGCAGAATATTTCCTCTGCATACAGTGTTGGTAATTTAGGGAATCTCTCCTAAACTGGGCCAGGTGATCACTGCTCTCATTGCAAATGTTTTGGAAATGAGTTTCACAAGCTGTCTGGATCTGGGTTGCTCACCTGGTAATTGGGACACACATTTATTTTTTTTTTCTAATAGATACAAAGCCCCAAATAAGCCAGCTGTGCAGGTCAGCAGGAATTGGAGTTTCTTCTACTTTATTTTTTCTTTTTCTTGCCTTTTCCTCCTTATTTGTTGTCAAATTGGAGGCACTGGTTAGAAATAGCTCCACTGCAGGGAGTGAATATTCCTCCCTCAGCACTTCAAGGCATGTCCAAAATTGTTCACCAAAGCTGCATGTGCCCATGTGAATCCCACCCAGCAATCCCATTCCTCACTTGGGAATAACAGCATAATAAACCTTCCTTTGGCTCAGAGCAGCCAAAGGATAATTAGTCTCCTTTGGTAGACAACCCTCTCAGACACATGGTGGGATTGTTGGGGTGTCCTGTGCAGGGCCAGGAGTTGGCTTTGATAATCTTTGTGGGTCCTTTCCAGTTTGGGATATTCCATGATTCTGTGATTGAGCTGGTCCTCAGGGCTGTGTCCTTGGGACAAATCACATAGCAGAAAACCAGGACTGAAGGGCTTCAAATTAAGAAGGTGGCCGAGAATCAAAATTCCTTCCCAGCCATTGCTTTTATTTCTCTGCTGCTTGAAGAGCCTTTTGGTAGAATTTCAGACCCATTTCAGTATTTGTGTCAGTTTGATCATGCTCATTGCATTTGGTACTTATTTGAATTTGGACAAAGATTGTTGAGAATGCTGGTAAGGGAAGATCACATCTACAGGTTGTCATCTTGCAGGCAGAAAAATAAGTTTAAAAACCTCCAATCAGCATCAAGTGGAATGCTTGGGAAATAATTTTCGTTCCTAAATGCAATCATCTATATTGGATACAACGTTTATTTGTTAAAAAGAAAATAAAAATGGAGTTGGGGAGCTCTCATGTCTATAAAAAGACTACTTTTCCTAGCATTTATAAATATTAATTTGGAATGCTAGAGAAGAACAATACATAACAATAATGAGAATCACCAAATCCCATCATTTTTGACATTGTCGTATCAACAGCTTAAGGATTAGCAGGTGAACTTTAAACATATTGCTTCCAAATAATAATAATAATAACAACAGTAATGATAATAACTTCAGAATGTAAAAAAATAAAACCCCCCTCACTGCATTATATATTCCTGATGGCTTTCTTCTTCTCACAGCGTTTGCAGGATCACTGCTTTGAACGTTTGGATGACATGCTTAAAAAATTAACCTGGAGAAGGGGGAGGTCTTCTTATCTCTCTCCATTCTTGCAAAGCTTTGCTTAGCCCCGTCTTTGTTTCCCACTAACCCCTGACATTGACAGAGTCAAAGGCCTATCAACTAATACCCTAATTTCAGGAGGATTTTATACACACGTCTATCTATGCGCATCTGCAAATGTTTTGTGCACGTGGGGATGGTCTGGGCATAAAACGAGGCAGTGTTTGCAAAGATAAAGTTGCACCAGGTGTCAATTTTCACACCTCCCGCTAAATGCGCGTGGTGGAAAAAAAAAACCCGATGCCACAATTTCATTGAAAATCCAAGCTATTGAGATCTAATCGCTGCTTAAGCTGTGGCTTTATTCAAATCTGGATCACCAATAGGGCTCAGGATGTAAATGAAGTGCAAAGAGAAATAAAGCAAAGGAAGGAGGGGAAAAAAAAGAAATCTATGATAGCCCTTTCCTTCAGCCATTTGATTCCCAAGTCCTTATCAGTCAATTAATGCATACTAAAACTTTAGTGGCAGCCTCAGTTTAACAGACCTAATAGCTCCAGCGAGTCCCCAGCATTAGCCAAACAAAACACACTTTCAGCTGCCTTAATATGAGACTGAAAAAAGGTCAAAATAGACAGGCTTTACAGAATAAATCCTGAAGATCCATTCTAATTTCCACTCAAGGATCTTTTAAGCAGTTCTTGGATGCTCTTTATGGTACTTTGATCCAAGCATAGTTTCATTAAAACTTTGTGGCTTGGTATTTTTAAACCTGATAGCTTCACTAAACTAGTTCTCAAAATGTTAGCTAAGCCGCTATGCATAAAACTACTTTACTGTCATGGTGTCTTCTAATATCACCTAAGTACAGGCTGCTGCAATTTTGAAAATGAACCTTTTCTACATTCACCAGATCTCGGCTTGGGAATTTCTGCTTTCGCACTTGAAGGCTGTCTCCCAGCATAAAGGGAAGGTGCTGCCTTACCCCCTTCCTCTCCCCCTTCTTGAAACCTAAAACTAAAATTAGCTGCTGTACCTTATTTGTTCTGGAAGCAAGTTACACAGTACTTCTATCCACTGTGGTTTCCAATTGCAGGATTAACACTGGATGCTAAAAAAAAAAATAAATAAATAAAAAAACCATAACCACTCGAGAAAAATAACAAAACATTAAGTGGTGGTTTAAAATCCAGTTTAATGATGGCAGGATAAATTCCCTAAAGACCCAAGAAAACGAATGTTACTTCCCACCTTCATAACGTGGCATGTTAATAAATATGATTTAACTGCCACAGATTAAAAAAACAACAAAAACAACTCCAACTATGTCTCCAGAGATTGTCCTTTGCTCCCTTGAAAATAAGGATGGCTGAAAGGTTAGGCAACAATTTTCTTCCTCACGCCTGGTGTTCACAAAAGCCTTGACTTCTCGAGGAGCTTCTGTGGTGAGTTTGCATTACAGTAGTTATGAGAATTACAGAAAGATGGTTTCAGAAGGGGCTGGGCTGAGTTTTTGAGAGAAAATACAAACAAAGGATTATTTTCAATAAATAAAACTGAAAGAGACAATACAATAAAACTGAAGAGATTGGATTTGCACAGACACCCTCCTCCCATCTGAGGCAAGGGACAAACTCCCACTGATTTTGATGGGAGCAATGGTCAGTGTTGGGAAACAAACACAAAACTTGCAAGATAGCCCCAAAAACATCTGTGGCTGGGAGATTACTGTCATGCATGTTTGACATTTAAGACCAAGCTGGACAATAAAGGCCAAAACAGGAGCTTACCTGCGTAAGGATACATGGAAATACAACTTTTGCTCTCTGCAGTTACCCCCTGGTGCTGGATGGGTACAAATATCACCCTGAAATGGGTCTGATGCTGGTTTTAAGCACACACCAGTGACTCTCCAGGGTCTGAGCCCAGGATCTCACCCTCCAACCTCAGCTCTGGCCCCAACACCACCAACATGAGGCAGAAGCATGATCATGAAACCCTTGGGCATGCAAAACCACATGGGTTTGGAGCAAAACCTGAGCCCTTCTTGGGACAGGGCTGCTATTGACTGTGTTATAGGAAAGGCCACCAACCCTTGACTCTCCAATTCTCTCTGATGCTCTCTCCAAAAAAAGTGGAATTACCAATTTTTGCGAGCAGCCACTGCCCAGTGGGTTGGGATAAGACTGTCCCTCTTCTCCCTGAGTCCTCATCACCTGGCAGAAATGGTTTGGTTGTTTTCGCTGCTTTGCACACCTCGGAGGGGTCAGCAGAGAGTCCTGTCAGCTGAAGGGCTGACACAAGCTCCTGATGTCAGGTATAAAGAATGCCACCTACAGCTTAATGTCTGCACAAACCCCTCCGACTTCGGGCAAACAATGAACGGTTTTGTCTCCTTAATGCCCAGTATGCAATCGAGTGGAAATGCTACTTCCATCCTTAATCTACAAATGAAATTAAAGTTGTTGAAAGACACACGATAAACCGGGATCCTTTGTTTCTTACAGGAGAGGGGGGAAAAAATTGAAACCACTAAATATTTTAGCAGATTTACTAAATTTCCAATTAAATCTGGAATTATGGCAGAGCCTGTATCTCCCTCTCACTCCACCACACACATTTTTCTATTTGAATAAAGTAGGTTAGACACAGCGCTCCCTCCACCCGCCCACCCGAGCGGGAATATTAATGAAGCAGATCCGTCGCCGGCGCGCTGGACCAGCGGGGATGCTCGGGCATCCCTGGGCCGGAGCGTCTGGGAAGGGCTGGTTTGTAGGGGAACAGCCTCGGCTATCCGGAGGGAGCGGGATATGCAAGGCAAGAGCACCCTCTGCCCGCTGGCAGGAGGGTCTGGCTCTGTTCACATGCCCCCCATCCCTCCCCCTCCTTGCCTGCGCTGAGGAAAGGTCACGGGAAGCAGCTTACACAAGCCAGATGAGGTGGAGACCAAATCAGGACCAAGATTATGTGTCAGGGACTTAGAGACGGCGGCGGAAGGACGGCGAGCAGTGCCAGGGCGTGCTTTCTGCCCGGCTCCAGCCCTTCCTCTCAGCCCACAGAGCTCTGGCTGTGTCAGAGGAAGGATAAGGGGCATCCCCTTGCTCAAGGGGTTCCACTGCATGTGGCCAAGTTGGCCAGGATTTAGCCAAAAGGGTTTGAGAGACGTGGATCGGTTTATGGCTCTCACAGTCTGGTCCAGTCCCGTTGGAATTGAAGGGAAAAGGGATGCAGTTGTTGACCCTCATGGGAGGCACAGCTTTGCTGTCCCCTTGTCTGCTTGGGGACAGGTCAAGGATGCTGCATTTGGGACCATCCCCTCTGTGTTTTGGCTCCATGTCATTTCTGACACCTGTGGGGATGTCACCTCGGAGACACACAAGCCCTGGGAATTTGTCCCCTGCCACAGGTCAAACCACAAGGGATAGGCAGACCCATAGGGGTCTGAGTCTGGAGCCTGGACCAAAGAAAGGTGACATCAATTCTAAGGACAGGGTCACATCTCTGCTGGGTCAATTGTGGGTCCAGCAAGTGTGTTCTTCCACCTCCAACACCAGCCACACTCTGGAAATGAGGTAAGGGAATAAGCACAGAGCAGCCTTCCCCTCCACATCCTCCAGCAATCAGTGCTTTGGGGATGCCTTGATCCAGGATGCTGCATTTGGGACCATTCCCTCTATGTTTGGGCTCCATGGCATTTCTGACATCTGTGGGGATGTCACCTCAGAGACACAGACCCTGGAAAGCCCAGGGAGACTGTCACTGTGCAGCAACAGGAATATGCCAAACAGGCTGCTGAGTGAGGAATGCATGGGCAAGGATGCACAAAGGCGTGGGCAGACCTCCCCGAGTGGCTTTTGGTGCAGCTTGTCCTCACACACCTTCTGTCCCCTGTAGGTGACACAGTCCTCGTGGGCACCACTCACAGGAGCACAGCTCTGCTCCATCCTTGCATCCTTGGACATCCTCTGCACCTGCAGGGATAGCTGATGGATTTCCTCCAGGGCAATGCTGTGGCACACCTGGATGGAAAGCAATGTGCCATGGTGGGAAATGTTTCTTGTCTGATGGTGAAACCTGAGCTCCAGAGACCACCTGAGCATTTATACACCCAGTCCTGAGCTCCTCCTCATCAGCCACTGTGAGCAATCCGGACACAGCACTCACTTCTCGTGGGGATCCTGAGCTGAGCTGTGTGGCCATCCCTTGCCTCAGTGCCCCTGGGCAGCTCTCTGCACACCAAGCCTTCCTCAGAGGGACAAGGGGATGGTGTGTGTGGCAGGAGGGACTCACAAAAGTTGCTTTGGCCTCACCACTGACTGCACATCACTTTTGCTCTGCATTAGACAAGGCTTTCTCTCCCTGGACTCTGCATCCCTCCCATCCCACTCACTCCCTGCTCTGGCTGCTCATTGCAGCACTCACTCTCCTCTTTCTTCTATTCTTTAGCACCATCTTGCACAGAAATGGTGGGTTTTTTTGCTGCCAATGAAACAAAATAAAAGAGTGGAAGATCCTTTTCTTTTCCTTGTGTAGCAGCTTTGCCTGTGCAAGGTCATCACAAGGCTTTGCTGTGGCACAGAGCACTTGAAAACAAGACCAAGAAATCAGCAATTGCCCTTATTTTCTCCTCTTAAAAACAGCTCAATTGGCCCATTGCAACTTATTCCTGCTGTCTCTATTCATATCTTTTCTTCCAGGCAGCTGCCAATTGATGCTGCACATTTGCTTAGAGTGGAATATATCAGTGGGCCTGAGCTCTAAAATGTTGTTTCAGTCATATTTCAATATTTAGCCTCTACGCATCTGTGTAAATTCCATTTTTTCCACAGCCTTGTACACCAAGAGAGCTAAATGGGGCTATTTCCTTATTTGCTGTGGCCAGAAGATGCAAATTCCGGCTGCAGAAGGTTTTGCCACCTTGTGTGGAGTTTCCCATACTGTGGATGCCAAAACCTGAGCTGCCCACTGGGGCTTCCTCCAGCATGGACTGAGAGAAGGGGACTCCCAACCTTTCCATCCCATTGATTCCTCCAGGATCCCTGCCTTGGGGTGGGATGGATCACCTGGTGATGTGCTGCTTCCCAGGGAAGACTCTCCTGGAAGAGAGAAAGGCTGGGATGCAAAGGGGATCATGCAAGGAGGAATTTGGAGAGCTGCTGCTTCATCTTCTTCCTATGCTGCTCCCAGCCTGGAAAGCCACTCAAGAGCCAGGTCAGGATATATCCACTTTCCAGGAGACATCAGTGAAGCCAAGGAAACAGAGGCAGCTGTAGCAAATTCCAGGGGAACCTGCAGAGATGTGATTTTTTTTTTTTTCTACCAAGCATGTCTTTATCATGATTTTATATTTTCAGACTTTACATCTGAAAATTCAGGGATGAGGGGGTTTTTTTGGTTCTTTTTAAACAAAATGCATGACTTCTCATTTTCAACACAGTTTCCATTTTAAAATGGTCCTGTAAGGAAGAAACCTCTGAAACCAAAAGGCTCAAATAATGCTCCAAACAGAGCAAATTATTTCACTGCTGGTGAGTGAAGCATCACAAAATATGTTTCAACAGCAGAAAAAAAAGTGACCTAGTCTAATCTAAACTGACTACAAATAATTTCCATAATTCCTAGTGGGAGTTCATACTTATCATTGCCATGTCAGGAGTAGAAATATCCACTACCATCAGCCTGCCAGGAGCTTGTGGAGAGTAGCCCCAAAACCTCCCTGCAATGGGTCCAAGTCAATTCCCATGGCTTTTACTCCTCTAAAGGGAAAAGGACCAACCTGCCAGGACTGCTGCACATTGCCAATATGTTAGGTGAAACCCAGGGCAAAAGCAGCCTTCCCTCCTCCTCAGATGCTGCACATCCACTTCCAGGGGGTGTTTTTGTTCAGTCAGGACAGAACAGCAGCACACATTGCTTTCCTGCCTCGTTGGAGTTGGGGGTTTCCACTTCTTACTTCTCACCAGCCTCGTGCTTGGCAGAAAGGGTGGGAGGCCTTTGGGGTCTGAGGGACAACTCAGTGGTTGCACAATGGCTTGGGATTGCAAGAGTTAGAATCATGGGATTATTTAGGTTGGAAAGGCTCTCTGAGATCACCGAGTCCAACCATTCCCTCAGCACTGCCAAGGCCACCACTAACCCATGTCCCCAAGTGCCACATCCACACAGCCTTTAAATCCCTCCAGGGATGGTGACTCCACCACTTCCCAACTTCCACAGGTTTGTGGATGCTTCCTCCTTGTAGGGATCTACAATGAGATCCTGGACCCTCCTAGCCTGGACTGGGGGACTCAGTGATCTCTGTCCCTAAAAACAGAGACAACAGAGGTCTGGGACATCTTGCTCCTGCAGGTCTTGTAGGCACTACTCTGGGTTATGTGATTAAACAGCAACACTGAGTTTGCAAAGCTGTCAATCCCCTACCTTTCATCAGCACTTAATTCACATATATAAAAAAAAAAAAAGTCACACCAGCCCTTAAAAGCTTTGGAGCTGCATTTCTCATGGCTGCAATAATACTTACTTACAATATGGACTCTAGCTGCTTTTTATGTAACTGCTGCTCTTAATCAGCTCAGTATTAGCAGCTCTAACCTGCTCTTGCTTGATTTATTTTATTTTATTTCTAAAACAAACATCGCTTTACAATCTCTCTGATTTCCCAGCTTTTATGCCACTCCACTGAGGCGCTTTAAACATCTCATTTATCTCCCATACGTTGGGAAATTACAACCCCCCTCCTCTCCAAAACAAACAACCAAGCGAGAAAACCTCCAGCTAAAATCTACACAGTTGGAAAGTGTTGATTTAAACAAAAACCCTGAAACAAGATAGGGAGAGGCTAGAACATGAAAACAGACTCCTTTTTTTTCTTGCACAGATTGAGCTCTGAGGTTGTTTGCATCAAATGTTGACTTGTTCCAAGGCAGCATCTTATTTAGATGTTGTGAAACTGGAAGGAACCAGCGTGAAATACATTTTTCAGTTGTTTGAGAAAGACCGTGCTGTTGTGTTTCTTCTCACACACGTTTCCCTCTCTTCCTTCCTTCCCACTTCATCCCACTTGTGCAAAGGGGGCTGGAAGCAGTGGGAATAATTTGAAGTATCAGGCTTTCCAAGCGAGGCTGGGCGGGAAGAACGTTAACAGGTTTTTTTTCCTGATCTGTATTATTTATGAAAAAAATTCTCCCCTAATCTGAGAGGCTGATTTAAGGGCTGTGCTGGTTCCTGGGGGATGTGTTTTTGAACATTGACTGTACTTAGGAATATCTACCCTTTCTGCACTAGTGAAAGCACTGCTGTGCCCCAGTGGTCCATTTTTCTCATTGCTTAATTCATTGAATGCAAATAATAGCAAATGAAAAAAAAAATCTGTTGTTTTAGGCTTCTCTTACATCTTCTTCCCATCTATCTCCTGCCTAGTGCAATCACAGCATTTATTCCATAGTGTGTGAAACTGATGGGAAACTTTTTCTTCCCAGTCACTGTTTGGTTATATATGAGCCAGCGACTCATGTTCTTAAATAAAAATTACAATATTCCTCCCTTATAATTATCTTCAATGCCTTTTATTTTTTTTTTTACTTTAACATTTTTATTTGCCCACAGAAACCCACATAAGAACACTGCTGGAAGAACATCCTACCACAACATGCATCCTCTCCCTATCAGCAGCCAAGATTTGAATTTTTAATTGAAGATATCACCCAGAGATGAAACCAGCTCCCTGCACCTCAACAAACAAACCCAACAATTTAACGAAACACGCAGTGGGCAAAACATGAAAATCTCCTTTGTACGGATGGGGATGGAGGGGTGGAAGAGTTACAAACCTAAACCCTCCATTCCAGACCACACCCCCTAATGGGAATAAGCACCAAAGCACGTTGCTACATATTTTTGCAGGAAATAATTCCAAACAGCGTTATCAGCGGCGGCGGATCCGGCGTGGCACCCATCACTTATCCGTTGTGCCCTCTGCTGGATGCAGCACACAAAGGCAAGGAATATTATTTCCAATTAATTTTTGGCATCATCCCTTGGCATCTGCCTTAGGAATGCGAAGCGTGAAATTTGTAGTAGCAGGTTTAATATTTGATCCAGCCAAAAAAAATGGGGTTTTTGCTACAAGGACTTACCTTTGGTAGTGTTTTCCTTCCCTGCTCTCCCCCCTCCTCGGGCTCCGCGTTGTGTCGCTGCCACCGAGCCTTGTTTGTGGTCCAAACGGAGAAATCTGCCACCGAACGCCATCCATGGCAGGAATAATTTCATGCTGTGCAAAATTTGTTTCATTTCACATCCTGTAAGAATAATTACTTAGCATAATGCCACTTAAGCTGTATTTCTAGCTGCAAACATTAAGGAAATGGTAGAAAGCTAGATCCCGGTTGGGAGAAGGGGGAAAAGGGGTATTTAGGGGTCCCCGGGGTTTCTTCAAACTGGTCGCTTTTAACACCAGGGACAACTGGAAGAATGAAAGGGTTATGAGTGATGTCATTGAATTTAAAAGCACAGTGAACCCCAATATTTGCAATGATATTTGAGGTCATTCATGTGCTGGGGACCTCAATAGGACACTGCCTTCATAAATTGAGGACAGAACAAAAAGCTCGTATTTGCCCACATTTCTCATGCTTTCTGCAAATAAGTTTATTTGAAGGTGACTGTTGCCCAAATGGTCCTAAATAAAACAGCAAGTGAGGAAGCTGAATCCTCTTCATGCCATGTCACAGATTCCAATTTTCAGGTGACAAAAAGTAGGTCCCAGTAGGTTTGGAGGAGAGTCAATGTGATGGGTGAGCAGGGTGTATTGATCAAATATCAGCATAAGCTGATGCACCGAGCCAGAGGAGGTTCCGACCTCCCTCCTGGGCCCCCACAAGAGAGAAAAATCCTCTTTCATATCTAGTCAGAATTATCCATGGTTCACTCATACCTTCTAGCAAAACCAAGCTGCAGTCTTCAATCAAATGCAAGACTGGCACGGTCTAATTGAATTAGTTCAATTAAGTTTGAAGATCAAAATTATGATTGTGGATTTCTAAAAAAAATCCCGCTTTCTTGATGCCAAACCACAGCTTGTAACTGAGTAGTAAATTCTGACTTGTTCTTTTCCTAATGCTGGAAATAATCACTTACAATGAACTTCTCTTACTCCAGTAGTGGCAACCCTCATGTACACCAAGCACCCAGGCTGGCCTTCATCCTCCTCGAGACCATTGTGTCTCTTCCTCACTCACCAGCAAAACCCAGTTTTGAATAAGACCATCAAGGATTTACTGATAAAACTCACTGGTAATGAGTATGTTTGCCTTGGGTTTGTGCAACCCAGCAAAAGGTAAAACATCCAGTTTGCTAGAAGCAGGCTGTGAAGGACTGCTGGATGGATGGATGGATGGATGGATGGATAAATGGATTGATAAATGGATGGATGGATGGATGGATGGATGGATGGATGGATGGAGTCAATCACAGCACCATCTCCAACTACTCTTCCACCAGCACAAATTCCCCCAGCTTCACTCACCTGAATAAAGTGATTCCAGTTTATACTCATTCTCTGGTTTTACTCTGTTTCAAAAAAAGCCTTTGTTGAAATGCCAATTTTGAATTTAATGGGAGTGTCAAGAGGCAGCAAGGGAGAAATAATAAATTTTAGGAAAAAAATTGGGCAGGCAAATCCTCCAGGCCTGAAGCAGGCAGCAGGTCCTCCCTGGGGAGGCTTCATGAGCAGAGTTCTTCAGATGTTTTTTTAAGTGGCATTATTACTAAGTCAAACAAATAACAAAAAAGACCCCCAAAACCACCCAAACCCATGCTCCTCTTACTTTTTCCCCCCAAACTTCAGCAAGCTGCTGCTGTATCTGACCAGCAGCGATGTTTTACAACTCCAGAACAACCAAGAACTCTCAAATACTCCCGCAGAAGGGACAACGTGGTGCCACCAGCACCCTCCAACCTCTCTGTGTGGCCCTTGGCCATGCTCTGGCTCTGTTGGGCAGATCCAACCCAAACAGCCCTTCCAAAGGTCCTGACAATGATGTCTTCATTCCCCACTGCGTGATGGGAGAGCTTCAGCTGCCTGTTTGCTCAGGTAGCACCATGCCAAGCTCCCAGTTCTGGCAGTCCTTGGAAAAATGGTGAGGGTTTTGCCAGGGTACAGGCTTGGCATCCCAGTGGGAGATGCCATCTTTAGTGTGGGCACCTTGGCTCATGAGTCCCCCAAATGCAGAGGCTGGGGGACACATCAGTGGGATTTTGTGTTTTAAAACTCCCAACTCAATGTCTTCCAGGTGGAGGTTGCCCGTGACATTGTCACTTTTCATGTACAAGATGATTTTGCAACTTTGCAAAAGTTTTAGTTTTTATTTAAAATACACAATAGGGGAACACAGGGAGAGAGGGCAGTAAGTGCCTTCAAAATAATGCAGCACTTACCAAAATCAACATTAAAAACTAATTCACATGAGAGCATCCAAGTGTCTCCACACTGAAATACTTCCCATCTATAAATCCCATCACCAAATCCAGGGATGACTGTAGGGCAGCCAGAATTGTCTCCTGGCATACAGAAACCTCAGCTTGACCCTGGAGTGGTTGCAAACTGTCCAGAGCAGTGGTGCCTCCTCCCAGACCATCCCCTCTGCTTTTGGGAGGCCTCTCCCACAAGCAGGTTTTGGGAATGCACACATGCAGGACACATGAATTCCAGCTGTATTTCAGGGTGGATCTCCCTGTGCCATATCTGCCTCCATCACTCTCTTTTAAAGAGCAAATACAAGTTGCCAACATCCTCGTGAAGGATAAGCCCAACAACTTAGCAGTTTCCTCTTTTTTATTTTTTTAATTTTTTTTTAAAAAAACCCACCACATCAGATCCCAACGGGATTTTGAAGGTTTTGTTTTAATGGCGAGGCAAAAATTTGCCGATCCTCCCCGTGGCGAAGTTACTTTCAAGTCAGTGAAAGTTCTTGGCCCGCAATGAAAAGTCTTTGCCAATTAGCGCTCAACAACTTCAATTCATCCCTCCTGGTTCAAGATGAGTAGGAACCTAATAAGGCTGCGATAAAAGGGCAAAAGGCACCGAGTACCCAAAGGGGATTAATGGGCTCTTCCATTTATTTGTCTTCCTAACAGCTGAACTGTTACAAGTATTGACGGTCTTCAAACGCCGGGCGCCGGGGTCTCCAATGGCCAACTCCAGCTCCCGAGGGGAGAGGGCTTCCCCCTGGGCGATGCCAAAACCAACAAAGCCCCGGGGATCAGGTAATGAAACTTCAGCTTTTCCCCCCTCCTCCTTCTTCTTTGAGATTTATTTACTGGCAGCTGACAAGGGGCAAATTCAGCTGGAATTGTGTAGTCAAGGCCCTGTCAAGCCTTCAGAGGCACCCTTATGTCGAATCACCTTCCTGACTGGCATGTCGCTGAAAAGCCCTCGGCGCTGGTCCTTAACAGCTCCCGACAGCACAAAGGACACTCCAGACAGATGCCTACATGGCATCCTGCAGCATTTTAAAAGAGAATTAGTGGTTTTAATTATGGTCGTCGTATGAAAGGAAACCATGCAAGCTCGGCAGGAGACCTTTGATCAAACCCTTTTGCTAGCACAATGCCGCGGAACTGTGACTATTCCTAGCAAGGGGCCTTTTCTCGCTGAATGACTCACCAGTGATCTTTGAATGCAGACAAGTTCCTCACCCTCCCTCTTCATTAGCGAGCATTTCTATACAGCCCCTATATAGTGCGCCGAGTCTTGGAGCTATACAATGGGGGGGAAAAAAGAATCCCTACAGATTCTGGCCTCTACTTAGGAAGTGCTGAAGGACTCTGAGTGACTTTATTCATTAAAACAGGTTGCTATTAATTAACTGTCATAATAAAATAAAGAACTATTATTTGCATTTCTTAGTGCGCTCCCTTTAGTAATATGTATAAAAGATGCTTGTAACAAAAATGAATTTATAAGGGAGAAAAAACCCTCAGAAGTCTTTTTTTTCCCCTCTCCCCCCACCCTTTTTTTTTTTTTTAAGGTCTAGGCAGCAGGAGCCTGACTAATTATTAGGACCCGTTTTGCAAGAGAACAAATAGAGGTAAAACACAAATATGAAAGTAATTAGGAAAATGCAAAATCCTGTTTACTTGGCAACCGATTCATGCAACTGAGACTAACGAAGAGCAAATCAGCTTTGCTTGTTTGATAAACTTCAGGGTGCCACCTAAGAGGAGCTGATAAAAATTAAACTCTGCCAGCATCCCTCCTCACTGCCTTTTAGCCAACAGGCTCAGCAACATCCACGCAGCAGCTCCGTCTGCAAGCACCAGCAAATCTCATTTGAACAGGTTCAGGGGGAGGAATTTTGGAAGTTCCATCAGTGCTAGATATTTCCCCCTCTGTGGCATATCTTCTGCTGAACACTGAGCCCAGACCCTTGCATCTCATGTGCACAGGATTTATATGGGCATGGAGCACGTCAGCGGCACGGTTCTGATTTTCTCCCTAAAAAAGCATCACCTTCCCACTGCTCCTCACACCTGGGAAGGCTTTTGCCAGTGGGAAAGTCCTTTTTGTAGCCTCCACCACTGTTTATTACAATACAGGATGATACTTTAGTCAGAGCAGCCTCTCTTTTCTCCCCAGCAGATAGTGGGATCCACAAAAGCTTCCAATTATTTCAAGACTGCGTGGCCGAGGAGGGACATCTAATCAAGATAAAGAAAACCCTCAGCTCAGTATATTTGCCTGAATGGATTTTCAATAATGCAGGTAACAAAAGCATTCAAAAATTGGATTCCTAATGCTTTTCCACCAGGGCTGGAGGACTGATTTGGAGAAGGGAAGAAGAAAGGCAGCCCTGAGAAAGCTGCACAGAGCAGGAATGTGTGATATTCCCTCGCTCTGTACAAACACTTCTGCGGGGATTGAGAGGAAGGAAGAGATTTAAGTGAGGCACAGCTGACCTGAAATGTAGTCAATTACAACACAAAGAGTTAAAATGACACCCCTGAACTGCTGCTCTTCCCTCTCACCCCTCTGCTTTGCAAGCCAGGAGCCGCAGTTTTCCATCTTTATATTGCTCATTTCTCATCTGCTGTTCACACAGGAGTGGTTCATAGGAATTAACAGGGAATTGCTATGGAAATCATGAAAATAAATCAGCAGTGAGAAGGTGAGAAGTAAAGGCTGTTATTTTGCAGCTGGAATTAGAGATTCCTAGACAACAGTTTGATTTTTACACAAGAAGCATTCAATAAAAGTTGGGAAAATCAGCACTTGGAGAGAAGTAATCAATTTTTAAAAGGATCTATTAGGAATAGATCCTGGCCACACACACACCTCAAACTCCAGACCAGCAGAGCATCCACCTGCAACACCCCTGCCTGCTGCCCACACCCCAGTCTGCTCCAGAGATGCTGTTTGATAAGGTGATCTTTACACAAGCACTTCTTCCTTCTCTGATAATTTTATGAGTCCAAAAGAAATCCTGGCCTGGCAGCAATTTGTCTCCTGGAAAACTCTGGGCAGAGATATCACAAAACCACAGAACAAAGTATGAAGTTTAGATGAATAAAATTTTACAGGAACACCACCAGAGTTTCAGGTCTGTTTTAAGCATCTGAAGTACTGTTAACTGACAACATATTGAAAAACATGACACATGACATTTTATGTCTTTTTTTTTTTTTTTTTGAAAATAAGCAGCTGAGTTCTTGTTAACCAAGTCGCTTGGCTTTTGGAGCTGATTGAAAAGCAGGGTGAATTCACACCCCATTCTTTTGGTTAGAGCTCCTGACATCTCCAAAATTGCCATTCTGGCATCCTCAGGAGCCACAAGGCCACACATGAGCCACAGGGACAGCAGCATCCCAGGGGAGCAGCTCTCCTGAGCCCATATGGGCTCTCAGGACCACAGTTCCTCCACCTGAGGTGGAGGCAGTGCAGGAGAAGCAGGACATTGCAGCCAGCAGTCTCTCTGCAAGGGAAAAGACACAAGCTGTTTGCTCTCTGTTGGAACACTAAGCAATAAAGACCATCCCATCATAAAATCCCAATGGAATGAAAGCAGCCATCCCTGCAAAGCAAGGGAGGCAGACAAAAAAGGGTTGATCTCTATCCATTCCCTTCCAGCAGGACATCCTGTCCTTCCAGTACCCAAAGGGACTACAACAGAGCTGGGGACAGACTGTTTACATGGGCATGGAGTGACAGGACAAGGAGGGATGGCTTCAAAGTGGCAGAGGGCAGGGTTAAATGGGATATTAGGAAGAAATTCTTCCCTGGGAGGGTGGGGAGACCCTGACACAGGTTGCCCAGAGAAGCTGTGGCTGTCCCTGGATCCCTGGAAGTGTCCAAGGCCAGGTTGGACAGGGCTTGGAGCAACCTGGGATAGTGGAAGGTGTTCCTGCCCGTGGCAGGGGGTGAAACAAGATTGGCTTTAAGTTCTCTTCCAACCCAAACCAGTCTGAGATTCTGTGATTATGATTCTGCAGTGCCTTGGGCACAGGCACAGCCCTGGCTCAGAACACATCCAAAACAGTGAACTAGGAGGTTCCTGGGAGGGAACCATCCCACAGCTTGTCCTGATGGAAACACACCCAACCACACTGCCCCATGACAGCAGAAACACACAGACACAGCACAGCTCATGAAAAATGGCTTTAGGAAAACTCTTGGCTCAGCAACAGAGGAAACAACTAAATACTAAATACATTTTTACATCTAGAATGGATGCTGCATTCATTAAAAAAAAAGATATTCACAGTACAGCAAGTTCATAGTTTTCTTTTAAAAGAGAACTCTCCTTTTTGAAAAAGGAGAGTATTTTATGTAGTGATGAATTTCTCCCCTACCCCCAAAAAAAGTTCATTTGGCAACAGAAATCAAACATCACAATGCTCCTGCAGAGGGGATCACACTTGATTTCCTCTCTGCAGCCATTTCTGCTACCTTTTAAAACCATTCTCACACTGCCAAGGACTAACCCAGATTTTAAGTCTTTCCCTCAACATTTCATCACTCCAGGACTAACCCAGCCCAGATTTTAAGTCTTTCCCTCAACATTTCATCAGTCCAGCAGCACCCAGCTGCTACCCAGCTCCCCTCCTCAGCTCTGCCTTCCTCCTCCTCAGCCCCTGCAGCTCCTCCCGGAGGTGCTGCACAGCCTGCAGGATGTCCTGCCGCTGGGGATCATCCTCTGCTTTCTGGGTGTAGAGCAGGAAGTGCTTCACGGTTTCGGAGAGGAGCGTTTCGGGATCCACATCCCCCCGGCGGAGGCGCAGCATCCTCTCGCAGGCGATGGCGTAGTTTTTGTGCCAATTCACAGGGTGATTGGGATGGGAGTTGACAATTTCTTTGTAGGACTGTTAAAGGAACAAAAAAAAAAAGAAAAAACAAAAAGAAGAAGGTGGGGCGGAAAATTAATTGAACGAAGGGGGAGCAACAGCTTTTAACAGTGCTTCAAAACTGCCTGGAAAGAAACAGATGCTATTTAGATGTCCAAGTTGGGAGCTGGAGTATTTCTGTAATTTGCTGTGTGTTTGCCATTCAGCAGCATGAATCAGAAATCCGAGGGGGGCTGAAACGTTTCCCTTCCAACAGCAGCTGTTTGTTTAGAAACATTACAGATGATGGTGATAACCCCACGGCACATTATGTGCTCCCCCCAGAGAGGTGTTACACCAAGCTGGGGGAAAAAAGAGATTTAACTGCCGCGCCTGCAAGACATTTACTCAATATTTCAGGAGATCAGGATGTCTTCCACAGGACTTAAGCAGTCTGTTGACTTGAGTGGGAATATTCATAAGCTCGACAGCAGGCATGTGCCTGGGAACTTTGCAGAACAGCAAAAACCACAGCAAAATGGGCAAGAATTAAGGAAACTATTTGTTGATTCTCTGCTGGAATATGAAATACTGCTCCTCTCTGCTGACACACACTGATCACTTCGTGCATCTGTTGGCATCTCAGGCAGTCCAGTATTTCCAGAGATACCTCCACCAGCTTATGGGTGTTATTCTTTGGTGTGAAATGCAGCAGAATTAATTTGCAGCGAGAAGACTGTCGGATTTTACACTTGCTGGCTCAGACACATGACTGTGTAATGACAGAGGGGACAAGTGCATTGAGGGGACTTCAGGACAAGCAATCTCTTGGCATGGGTTTGCAGCCCAGCACAGACAACATAATTATAGCAAAAGCAGGGTGTTGACTGGTTTGCTTTTGGCATCCTCTGTGACCAAGGGGGCAAGTAGGAATGGATAAAATCCCTGAACAAATCTCGTGGAATCGGCTATGCTCCCAGTTTGGATAAACAAGGGGAATGCAGATTACAGGGCCTGTATGGAAACACCGTATTCTCACGGACTCCAGAAATTTAAAAGAAAAAGGGGGAAAAAAATACATGATGGAGGCTGCAGGGAGCATTCCTACCCCAAATCCAGGACTTACAGAGTATGCAAATGTGTAGAGTTGTGATTTCATTTCTGCAGTCACGCTGGCTGTTTCTGCAAGGTCAAATATGAAGAAAGCTGTTTTCATCCTAGGAAAACAAGAAAAACCTCCATGTAGCAACTGCTTAACTCAAGCAGCTCACATCACAGGGTTATACCCATCTTCAACATGTGGGAAAGCACACAGGATCTCCACTGAAGCCATCAGTAATACAAATTTCCCTCCATAATATATTTCCATAATATATTTCTTCACCCTATATCCCAACTACCTTTGAGAGACTTTGAGCAGAACCTTCTGGTGAACAAAACAGCCACTTTCCTGAAGGCTTTGCTGGAGGCCTTGCACGCTTCATCTCATCCTGCCAGCCTTTTCCTTCTAAAGCTTGGCACGTGTGGATCCAATAAGGCCATGGCCCATCAAGCTGCCTGCTTTGGTGTGTGTTTCCACACCAGTGAGCTGGCAGTGCCCACTGGCTTTTGGAAGAGAGCAAAGGAAAATTACCTGGCTTGCCACATCTCCTCGTTGGCGACAGCTTCCCAGGAAGAGGGACTGAAACTAAATGGGGATGGAAATAAAATTCAGCCATCAGATCCACGTCGCTGGGTTTCACCCACCACAGCCCTTCCAAACCAGGCAGCTTCAGCTCCCAGGCAGAAGAAAACACATCATGAAGCCTGTGGCTCTGACAGCAGGGAATTCAGCTGATCCTCTGCCATTCAAAAAAACTTTATTCCTCTCTCTCCACAGAAGGAGCCTCTGGCATATCAGGTGTTTCACAGCATCCCAGGTCTTGAAGCCAGAGATGGTTTTTTTTACCATTACAGGTCAGCCTATGATATTTAAACCTCTGGATGTCTCAATAATTTTAGCTCCTGATGAAGTTTTAAGGTCAGAATTGGACCTAATACTTGACTAGGAACATCCTCACTATTCTTCACACTATTAAAAACCATGGATGGTTTGGGTTGGAAAGGACTTTGAAGACCATCTCATTCCACCCCCCTACCATGGGCAGGGACACCTTCCACTATCCCAGGTTGCTCCAAGCCTCATCCAACCTGGCCTGGAACAATGCCAGGGATGGGGCAGCCACAGCTCCTCTGGGCTGTGCCAGTGTCTCACCACCCTCACAGGGAAGAATTTCTTCCAACTGCCTATCCAGAACACAAAACATGATTATGGCTGATATTTAATTCCTCTGACTCTGCAGTGGGTGAGGCAATGCTGCTGGCAGAAAATGATGAGCAGGAGCTCCTCTGCCTCATACCTGCCATAGTCTTCAGTCCAGTTATAGAGGTTCCTTGTGAGACGAATCCACTCTCCTGGGTCAAACGCAGCACCAGAAGGAACCAACTTTTCACAACAGCCCCAGGGCCAGAGAGAGTGGCTCCTCCTCCAGGTGGAGTCCCCTTCATGAAGACCTATGCAGACAAACACTTCCTTACTGCCAAAAAGACAAGAGAGAGAGCAATTGTGAAGCTACACCAGAGACCCTGAGCAAACCCCACACACCACCCCGAGCAGCAAACACACCCATCCAGCACATCTCCCATCAGCACAGGCATGTTTTGGGTCACTCTGGAAACATGAATTCCCATCTGGCACTTCCAGCATCTCCTGGTCATCCCAAACAGGCCAGAAGCTGCAGGAGAAGCCCATTTCTCCCCAGTGGCACCTGGCTGTGCTCCTGTGCCTCCCCACCCTCACAGGGCTCACCCCAGCTAGTCTAAATGCAGATGCTATTCTTATTCATGTGAGTATCTAATCCTTTCTCCACTCTTACTAAGCTATTTTTATATGATGATTATTCCTGGAATACATTCATTCTATGCTAATCAGTTGGCCACAATGTTCACAAAGGAGAAGCAGCAGCAATTTGCTCTCCAACCATCATCGTTCTGAGTACACGGGAATGTTCCTTTTCTCTCTGATGAATTGTATCAACAACAACAAGAGAAAATCATCAGTAAACACTCTGCAGATCACCTTTTTTCCCCTCCTTCCTAAAAACCAAACCAACCTCAAAACAACAGGCAATATTATATCCGGATGGAGTTACTTCTGCAGAGATATTTTGCTTTAATTGCAAAAATAATCTCGCCACCGGGGAGGAAGTCAGTGGAGAAAATTGGTCTTTTGGATGCAGCACCAAGCTGTTCCATAAACAATTTCAAGAGGGGAAAAAAAAAAAGGTCGAAGATTTTAGGAAAGCTGTTACATATGAAAGAAATGCTTACTGTTTATTTACTTTGAGGAAACGGTGGAGATTAAAGGCAAGTGTCCCGTCGGGTAATATTCCTTCCACAGGGTTCCACCTGTTCCCAGGAAAATAAACTCCAGGTAAGTGCTTTGCCAGCTTGGGTAAATACCATTCGTAAGTCATCATCTGGAAGAAAAGATATTATCATAATTAAAACAAGAATCGGAAGATTTACATCCAGAAGAAATGGTTTCTGCAGGAGTAATGAGCATTTGCTCGGGAAGTCACTGCCCATGTCAGCAGTGACTCGAGACCACAGCACCAGACTGGGTCACCATGGTCAGTTGAAGCACCAGACTGGGTCACCATGGTCAGATCAAGCACCAGGACTGGTCACCATGGTCTAGTCAAGCACCAGAATTGGTCATCATGGTCAGATTAAGCACCAGAATTGGTCACCATGGTCAATTCAAGCACCAGAATTGGTCACCATGGTCTGATCACAGCACCAGAATTGGTCACCAGTGCTTTCTGATCAGGGGCACGTGGTCCTCACTCCAACACAGAACAGCCACTGCTGGTAAGAGTCACAACATGGATTTGGTTTGGTTAAACACCAGGAATTGGGTTTGGGGCTTGCCAACAAGTCACAGACTCTTGTTGCAAAGCAAGGATGATGTGGCAGTAAAAGTGTAAGTGACCCACCCTGTAACTTTTTTTTTTCTCCATTTCTCAGTGCAAAAGGAATGTGCACACCACACTCCATCCCAGAGTTACCCACAACTCTTTAAAAAAAAAATTATTTATTTCCACGTGATAAGTTTTATTGAACAGAGAGACTCTCTCAAGGAGATCAAGGAAAAACCGAACTTTTGCTGCTTATGTTTAAATCTGCCTTTCTAAATAGCACTTTCTGATCATACCTCCTGGTCCACCAAGGTGATGTCTGGCCTCATCCCCTCACAGTAATGAAGGTAACGAAGAGCATTCCCAGGCAAGTCTCCTCTCAGCAGGATCACTGCCCCCCTTGGCATTGAGGACAACACATTCCTTGCAAACTTATCAACAATGTAGTTGCTGCTCTGATCACAAGTGCTGAAGAGAACAGGTGAAAAACAGAATCTTAAAACCAGGTATTTGCATGGCTTTGCATAATTTCTGAACAATTTTATGCAATGGAAATCCACAGTGGAAATCCACCCTGGTCAGGCTGGAAACATCACAGAATTCCCGAACGATTTGGGCTGGAAAGGACTTAGAGAACATCTCATTCCAGCCCCTGCCATGAGCAGGGACACTTTCCACTATTCCAGATTGTTCCAAGCCTGTCCAGCCTGGCCTGGAACACTGCCAGGGATGGAGTGTCAACAGCTTAATCATTACAACTTAATATTTTCATTGCCAGAGAAAGTGAGATACAGAAATGAAGCATTTGGAGCATTTAGAGTCCCCCAGAAAGCAGCACCACAGACACTACAGTTCTGCCAAAATACACACTCATTGCACACCTACACTTTAATTCTGATTTTTTCTTGGGCTAAATCTAAATACTTATTATTTGGAGCTGGAAGTGCCAGTACAAGGATGGTTCTGTGGAGCATTTGAAACCTTCCTCATCCTTTCATGTTTTAATTATCCATTAAAAAGATGAGTTTTTGTAGTACCAGGCAGAAGTAGATTTACATGATCTGAGATTGGATCCTCTTCATTACAGTTCTGTGTGCTCACACTCAAAGAGATGACACTGCAGGACAGGAGCTGTGATTGGCTCACCTATGGAAAAGCCTTTGGAAAAGGTGTGCCAAAAATAGGATTACTGAAGGTGAAGTTTACCTTCCTTGGTCAACCTCTACCTGAGTACCCCTACTGGTTAATTGATTCTTATCCAAGTGACTGCATGTGGTTATGGGATGGGGAAGCCCCACACTACAGATTTAACTCCCGCAAAAATGGGAAAAATAAATATAAAAAAAACACAGGTCACAAGGAAACCTGAAGGAACACAAGGGAAGTTGGGGTTCAATGAATTCTGCGAACCTCCTTAGGAGATAAAACACAGATTTACAAGGTTTTTTTAGTATAAGTTTGCGTATCTACAGGGTTTTTTTCCTTCAATCTACATGACATCCCCAGTTACAGCCTTGGAGTTGGTGATTCTAAGGGGGATCAAACCAGGGAGTCCTGCAGGCTGTGACCATGTGGGTGGTGAGAAGTGCCTTTCCCACTTCCAGAGGAGGACAGCAACCCCAGGAGCACCTAACCCACCCTGCAAGGCAGCATTTCTCACCTGTAATTTGCCCAAAGCTGGGAAGCCACCAGGGCAAGAGCAGGAAGCCACTCGAGGCACAGCAGCAGCCAGGTGCCCTGCAGCACTGTGCTCCTCCCAAGGGTGGCCAGTGTGGCCAAGCCCAGCCCTGCCAGCACGGCCACCACAGCACTGCTCTGCAGCCAGAACCTCTCCACCTAGGAAACAGAATCCCAGAAGTGGGGTTGACTTGGAAAGGAACATAAAAATCATCCCATTCCACCCCCTGCCATAGACAGGGACACCTTTCACCAGACCAAGCTGCTCCAAGCCCTGTCCAAGCTGGCCTTGGAGCTGTATTTTGGCACTTTCTGCAGCTTCAAGACAACTGCCTGCTGCTGGGCAGGTGGTTTTGAAGGTTTTTTTTTAAGGTTTTTGAATGTTTCTCTCAAAAATTAACATGCCAGAGCAATTTTTGGAGTGCAACTTACCACACCTAGAAACAGAGGCTTTGTGACATCCAAATTTGCTCTCCAAGCAAAGAAAAGGGAATAAAGGCAGAGCATTCCAGTGAAGAGCCAGATCACAGGTGATTTCTGCTGCTTTTTCCTACAAAAAAATAATGTATCACTCCTCAGGCATGATTAGAAATGAAGCAAAAATTACATGTGCTTGAAAACCACTAATTCTTTGCATACCTAAATGCATTTAACACAAGGAGCTGATGAGCCTTTCTTTACCTTTGCCATTTATAAAACTTCTGTTTTCAAAGCACAAAACTATCAGGATTTCAAGGTTTTTAAGCCTGCCATCCACCAAGCCACAGGGTTAACCAGGAGTAAGGGATATTTTGCTCTTAATAATAGATGACCACAGCCAATTGCTGCAATTTTGGTAGCAGCAAGCAGAAGGTGAAGCAAGCTGCCCATGCAGGCAGTAAGAAAAATGTGCAAAAACTTCACATTGAAACAAATATTGTCCAACTTACAGCAGTGCTGAGCTCACACAGGCCACAAGTGCCAGGGCAAGGACAGGAAGGGAGAGCTCTGACTTCATCTGTGCCAGCTGGAAACTGTGGAGAAATTAAAACATGGATACAACACCCCCAGATCACCCCCAAATCATCCCCTGCACTCAGTTAAAGTGTCAGGAGAAACAGGGGATGAGCACAACAGAACACATTCCCATTCTGCTGGGATTAAGGCTACCAGAAATGGGGACAAGGGTGGGTTACATGGCAGGATTTTGAAGGAAAAATCACTCTGCAGTGGGGGGAAGACAGAGGACATAAATGCTGTCCCTGTGCTGGACACACACAGCCCCAGCTCTGCACCAAGAGGGGGAAAGGCAGGGCAGGAGCCACTCTGGCCCAAAGGACAGCAGCAGCAAACAGGTTTCTCTCCACTGAAAGGCACAGACAAGATGTTACTCACAGCAGCATCTCTCTCATGCTGGATCCTGTCTCGGACTTGGCCTGAAAGAAAAACAAAGGAAAGCCATGAGAAACACACACTGATTGAGTATCACCAGGACAAGGGAAGTTTTCTCACTTTGTTTTTGCAAAAAGACAGCAAATTCTACTCAAACCTTCACTGCAAGATGCTCTCCCACATTCCTGTTTTATGTGATGCCACTGTGCAGGATTTACCCTGGAGAAGCATTTTTTTCAAGGTGCTGACAACTCATTATCCTGTGATTAGAACATGTGATCTGGTTTAACCACAATCTCTGCTATGTCATGGAATCATTTGGGTTGGAAAAGCCCTCTGAGATCACCAAGCCCAAGCATTTTTCCAGCACTGCCAAGGCCACCAGCAACCCATGTCCCCAGGTGCCACATCCACACATCTTTTAAATCCCTCCAGGGATGGGGACTCCACCACTGCCCCAGTTAGACTATTCCAATGCCTGACCATTCTTCCTGTGATTTTTTTTCCCTAACATCCAGTCTAAACCTCTCCTGACACAACTTGAGGCCATGTCCTATACCTTCATGGTGCAATTATTTCCTGGGACATCTGCCCACAGCCTGAGACAAGTTCAATTCCTCCTTGATTACCAGACTTGCGCCAGACTCCTCTGCCTGGACAGAGGCAGAGCTACACAAGATTTTTATGAGATAATGAGAATTTTTTCCTGCAGAGACCTGCAATCCATAGCACAAGTCTGGGAAAAAAAGACATGCTGGGTGGAGGAACAAACTTCATTGTTTCTTGTTGGAAAAGTGGTAGCTACCAGATAAAAGATAAGGTAAATGGGTTCAGGAGGTCTGGAAGGAGTATTTAATCTTAATAAAAACGGAATAGTTAATTGCATTCAGGATTTGATTAAGAAATAAGTGTCAGAGGGTAGAGAGTCAGCTCACAGCTCCTGAAGCCCCACCTTGCTGGCAGCTGATGGTCCCAGACACATCCACCACTGAGATGACATCTCTGATCCATGGCTTATAGGTAGAACCCTCTCATAAACATTTTCTGGGGTTTTGTTGACCCTACCTGCCCTTACAACAGAGCTATGGGATGTAAAAGCTGTCTGTCCATCCAGCAGTGCTCTGGCATTATCCCAACTGGCACTGGGACCAAACACTTGGATTTTGCTGTATTTATTGCTCCTGCTTCAGACAAGTTCATCCTAAATGTGATTTGTGGTGTAGGATTACACGCAGTCCATCCCTAAGCCTCCTGAACATCAACTTGAATTCATCACATTTGATGGAGAGAGGAGTTAAGGGATTTGCATGCCTTGGTGTTGCTCTGCCCAGTGGAGTCTGATTCTCAGGAGACAGCTGGGAATAGGACAGGGGAAATCTCTCAAGGCTTTCAGAGGGTGGATCTCTGCTCTCTGTAGGAGCTTTTGGATATATTCAGTGGCAGCAGCAGGAATTATCATGTCTTTTGACACACATCCTACACCACACAGCTCTCTGAGAAGGCTGTGAGGGCACAGTGACAGTGCTGCTGTGTCACCCTGGCTGCATGTGAGGGGTGATTTCTGAGCATGTGGGGCTCCAGGACCCCAACGAGTGACACAACATGTACACCACACCTTTTCATCTTTTTCCTCCCAGTGGTGTGATTTCCCAGCCCTCTGCACTGAAATCTTTGAGGCAGGACAGGCTCTGGGGTGATGGGCTGGTGATTTCCTGGAGCCCAACATGCAAGTCAGGGCTGGGGGAGGCAAATGCAAACCACAGATTCTTCCCTCCCTTGGCAAGAGCACAGACCTCAATAATTCAGATCAGAGGTTCCTGAGAACCTTCAAACCACCCATTCACTTAAATTCAACATCAGTAAGTTAGGAGGAATAGATTTTAAATTAAAACTGCTTGTGACCTCCTTAAATGTCTGAGTTAAAAATATAAAAATAGACAATATTTATCATTAAAATGCCACAAAATTGATGTCATCAACTCCCTCTGGCACAGTTTTCTATTTGGGCTCCTAAACACATCAGACACCCATCCAGCTCCCAGGAAATACTATGGCTCACCCCATAAAGAAAAGAGAATTATCTCTTTCCTTCCCCAGCCACGTGACCAATTCCCAGAGAACCTGACAGGCCAGGAGGTCAAAATCAGAAACAAACGCTTAAAAAACGAAACATTTTCAATTTCCTTCCCCGCAAGCCCTTAATCATCGCAGCCAGAACATTTCTGCTGTTGCGTAAGGGAAAAGGAAGTAATTTAGGGAACGACCCTTGTTTACCAGATTGAATGTCCCATATTCTTCCCTCAGAAAGTGGGTCAGGAAGCCTTGGAAAGTCGTCTGGTCTCCCCATGTCCAACGGGCTCGATTGAGGTAGGACGACGCCGGCAGATAGAGATAAGGCAGCAAACCAGCCAAGAAGCATAAACCCAACTTCAGCAAATGGCCTAGGGACAATTCCTGCACCAAAATATGTCATATTGCATAACAATGTTTATTTTAGTTTAATCACGCTGGAACTTCAAGAACAGATAAAGAAAAAACATCAAATATATTTACACAGAGCTGATCTCTCAATTTATAGTAAGTCCCTACAAAATGCTATGTTAAACCTTACGATTTTGTGGATTACTAGGAAACTGCATCAAACTGATCTCCTTTGCATGGCAGGGTGAAATTTAAGTGAAGCAAATAATATTAGCTAGGACTCATGAGTATCATACTCATTGCATCTTTCACATTTAAATCATGGCATGACATGCATAGATGGCTGAAGCACTGCAAGGCTGAGATAACCCACTTTGCAGCGATTAAGAGTTGGCTGGTTTTCCATCTGGCAAAAAAAAAAAAAAAAAAAGAAAATAACCCCACAGAAATGCTGCTCTAGTACAACTACACACACCATCACCATCATCAGGAGTCAGTTTTGCCATTTCCTTGATCGTGATTACGCTGGCTAAATTGGATAGGCCAACTTTTGGGGTGGGATTTTCGAGACTGCCTGAGGGGTCAGGGAGACAAGACTTTCAAAGGGACTTGTGTGCCTAACTCCTTTAAGTGCTTTGGAAAATCCCACCCTAGAATATTGCACGCTTGCTTTGTCGTTAGCCACTGCCCTGTCAATCACAGCATCCTCAGCTTTTGGGGTTACTGGGAGTGATGATCTGTGGAGCAGAGAAAGGAGCTCGATAAGGGTGGTGGTCAAAGCTCCTTCAGAAGAAAGGTGGCTCACTTGTACTTTGAAAAAGCAGTTTTCCATCAATTATCCTTAGAACTAAGTTGTTTCCTGCAGCAGGCACTACTGGGCTGTCTAAAGTATTTCCCAGGATTATTATATTAGCACAGTGCTGCCCTTGTTGGAAATCAGAGGTCTCCCTGGACCTCCCTGCTTAAAACAAAATTAAATTCTGTTAAAAGAACACAAATATATTGCAGAAGTGACTCTTGATTGTGTTCTTGGAGATCTATGGCCAGAAATGGGGTTCTTGGGGATTCAGGTTTTGGATCAAGCTGGTCTGAGTTGCATCACATCCCTTGCAGCTCATCATGTGCTTCACCCAGGCTTAGTTGTGCCACTACTGAGAACCACACAGGATTTAGCTGGAAAAGGGTGGCAAAATAGAGGCAGGAGTGTCCTGGCAGCAACCTGCCCAAGTGTCACCTTCACAGGGACAAAAGAGAGAGGGGAGGAGGTGGAGGCTTCCCAGAGCCACCTGCATCCCAGAGCATCTGCATGGCTGGGATTGCTGCTGTTTTCTGGGAAAGCAGAGTTCCTAGAGCACCTTTGCATCCAGCCTGACCCACAGAAGAGCAGCTCCAGCAGACAAGAGCATGGCAGAGCCTTCAAATGCCACCCAGGAGCCTCATCTGGATGGACAGAGATCACCTCCATACACCAGGCATGCAAAAATGTGTCTTCACCTTCACACACAATGATCAGGTTTAATAAAGGGGTGTAAAAGGAGGGATATATCCAAATATATAAAGTAAATGTATCTTAAGAGGATATATTTGAAGTGATCAGAGGTTTGCAGCCAGAACATGCCCTGCCATGAGGGGATGTGGCTTTTGCTTCACACCACCAGGGAGCAACACACAGAAACTCCTCTCCAGGTGAGCTGATGGCATAAGACAGTCTGATTTTCTAGCTCCAAATATTATTTTTGCTCACAGGGTTTTTGCAAGCAACTGAGGCAGAGCACTCCTGGGCCAGGGGACACAAGTGGGTCACAGATCACTGGCATGAGCAAGGGGCTTAATTTGTGATCACAGAATCATAGATGGTTTGGGTTGGAATGGAGCTTAAAAAACATCTTGCTCCAACTCCTACTATCCCAGGTTGCTCCAAGCCCCATCCAGCCTGCCCTTGAACACTTCCAGAGATGGAACATCCACAGCTTCTCTGGCAGCCTGTGCCAGGGTCTCACCACCCTCACAGTCAGGAATTTCATCCTATCTACACCTAACCCTGCCCTCCTTCAGTTTCAAGCCATTCCCCCTTGTCATGTCCCTCCATGCCCTCATCAAAACCTTTTGCAGACCCTCCTTAAATCACCTTCACTGCACCTTCACTGCACCTTCAGAGCAGTGGCTCTGGTGTCAGATTGTCACTTCAGTGGGTTGTGCCTAATCATGTACATCAGCTCAGAAATGGCACAAGTGCTGGGGGAGAAGAATTAATCACAGCCTTAGAAGAATGGAGCAGTGGGTCAGTAAATACATACCCTCCTTGTGAAAAGCCTTGAGAGAACCCAGGGCACAACACAAGCAATGTAAAGCACTATGGTGTGCTGGTTGCACAAGCTGAGCCCACAGCAAAAGGCACCCAGTTTAGAGATCTGTGAGGGGGAAAAAAACCAAAAACATTCACAATTACTATTTACACATTTGCAGAAACATCCAGAGATCAAAAAGATTCAGCACAGCATCCTCACTGGAGAAAGGTAAATACACCAGTGAGCATTGGTCAGCTGTAACACACAACACAGATATGATAAAAATATTTTTAAATGACTTAATCATTTTATCATGATTTTATCATTTTATCATTTGCATTTCAAATTTATCATTTATCATTTATCATTTGCAGGGAGATCTCAACTGTTTGACAGAAAACAAGTGTCCAGCTGAACAGCCATGCCTCCATGCATGCAGAGATCTTGTGTAGCATCATCACATCAGAATGATGTGAACAGTCCAATTCCTGAACCCCAGCTCCAAAGGGGGGGGATGCCCAGCAGTTCATTCTGAATGATTTTTAAGAAATTTTTCAGAAATTTTTCAGAAATTTTTCAGAAATGCCTTAAAGTAATGCATAAAAAATTATCTACAGAGATTTAATTTTTCCTAACAGGAATGATTTTTTCTCTTCATAAGGCACAGAGGGTTAAAGCCAGGGCTGCACAAACTCCCCCAGACCAAGGGAATTTAAGGTGATATCCCTCATTATTCTAAAAGCTCAAACCTCTTCCAGTGCACAAGCACCTTCTGGGGGAAGAACTTTTTCCTAATATCCAACCTAAACCTCCCCTGCTTATTTCACTGGTGAGGGGTGGTGAGTGAGATGCAAACACTTGCCTTGGTGTACTGCTGGAATCACCGTGTAATTTTTAATTAAGGGCTCAGCATTGCACACTGGACACTACCTTGCCATAACTTCAGAAAAACCTCTGTGGGTTTCAGAGCTACCTGGAAGGAGTCAGAACCTCCCCAGTAATTTTTTTAAGTGCATTGATGAACTCCAATATGATGTTTGTATGACCACCTGATTTATGAAAAGCACGGCTAGCTCAGTGTTGGCAGCCTGGCTTCTCCCAGGCGTGGGATGCCAGACACTCCAAAAACCATTGGAACAAGCTCCTTAACTGCTTCTGAAAATCTAATTTTGAAAATCCCATTGGAAACCAGGCATGTGAAACATGGGAGGAGGTTGGAAAATGCCCAGCTCCATGTCTGTGGAGCTCAGGTTGTGGAGATCGTGGGACATCGCTCATTAGAAAATAAAAAATAAAAAATTAAATAAAAATAAAAAAATCCACTGGTGAAACAAGGTCTCTGTAGCCATTGATAAAACATGTTATTTGAGAACTCACGAAGCTGAGTAAACTACTACTGCAGACTCCTGAAATTCTAGCCTAGCCCGACAAAAATCCCTTTATTCACACAATTTACAGGAGTCACAGCAGGCAAGTCTGTCGGAGGAAAAGAGATCAGATGTTCGGGCAAACAAAAGTAGAAAGAACAAGACTGCTGAGCAAAAATATCATTTGGCTGCCTAGTCTGTTTATAAAGTAGCAAATACAGCATGAAATTTAAAGTCTCTGTGTTTAACTATGTCATTATTTTAGGGGCACATTTAATTTCAAAAGAAAAACTGATTGAAAATTTGGTCGTTCCCGTTTTTGAGTAGAAACCTGGGCTTCTGATTAGATGAAATTTTCTCTAAAATAAATCTATTTACCCCAAAGAAAAATAGCATTTCTTAAAACAAAACCTTGAACACCCACAGCCTGGTTTGTGTCTTTGATGCAGGATGAACTAAAACATTTAGAAGAAAATGATTCTGCTTTTCCTCCTTCCACCCTGTGGGTATTAAATGAGGTCCCAACAGGTCCCAACTCAATCCTTAAGCAGTATGGGCAGGTTTTTTTCAATTTATGTCACTTTTGAACATCCAGGTAGGTCAGGGATGGATCCCACCCAGCCCAGGTGCTGAAACAAGTCCCAAAATTTGGCCTTTTTATTGAAACAAAACTAAATCAGCAGCAAACGAACAGGAGGTTAAACAGACAGGTGACAACCAATTAACAAAAAAAATAAAGAACCATTCACTTTGCTCGAGATGTTTTACCTTTGATCTCTCTTTTGCAGTGGATGCCTCCTCAAAAAGAGCAGTGAGAGCCATCAGCAGCCCCACAAACAGATTGTTTAAGCTGAAAACCTCCGCCGTGATGGACCACTGCCATGTTAGACGAGAAAATGAAAACACCCCCGCAGCAAGGATTCCTCCAGCATATGAGCCAGAAAGCCTGCAAATACAGATAACATGAAATCTTCTTTTCCAACAAAAAAAAAAAGCCTACTTTATTGTCCTTCTTTTTTTAGGTTTTTTTTGAAAAAAAACCCCATACTGTAGCAGCAGCAGTGAGTGCCACCCAGCACTCTGCCAAAACATTATATGGTTAAGATCTCCCTAATAATTTCCCTGCTCAGGATTGCCACTGGGAAGAGCAGAGGCTGTCTGCCAGCCACCCAACACCAAAGAATCTGCTTCTTCTCGCCATGAAAACTTCCAGGATTGAAGTTGGTTCAGAAATCCTGAGGAGTGACAGCCCAGCAGGTCCTGGTGCACCAAGCCAGGGAGTCACAGCTCTAATGGGATCCTCTGGAGGAGATGCCAGCAAGGGTGCAGCCTTCAACTCATCAAGGAGCTGAATTAGGGGTGGATTAGAGCTATTCAGGATGGACAGCATTAGCAGGGCTTTCCTGGGGGCTGTTGGGTGAGGGAGGATTGCAGCACCCACAGTCCAAGCAGAGAGAGGAGCTCACCCCAGTCAGGAGTTTGGGACATGGGTGTTCTCCCCAGCAAGAGAGTGAAGCTCCCACTTTTGGGATGGCTGTGAGCCCAAAGCTGGTCACCTCTGTGACTCCCAGCTGGGATTTTGGCACTCATTCCCCACTGAGCTGCCTGCCCAGCTCAGCTGGATGCTGCAGGCAGCACAGGGAGCCCACAAGGTGGAATTCAGCCCAGGAAACCCATTCCACCACAGTGGCTCTTCCCACCCAGTCTCACTGGAGCAGCTCTGGCTCTGCCTGGCTGGAAGCTCTGCCTGTTAGGAATTAACCCTGAAAAGATGCCTGTAGGGCAGCACAACGTGCTCAGTTAAGCTTTATCCAAAGATAAATTGCCATGGCTGTGGTCAAAGCTCATCTCCAGAAATTCACCCTAAGACTCAGCTAGCCTCTACCACAAATTGGGTATTTTTCCAATTCCACCCCAGATACACACAATTCCATTTAGGTCCTAACATTTCCAACAGATTTAAGGTAAAAATTATAAGCTACCCAACTTCTCATCAAGCTATATGTGTGATTTCCATGTGAGGTGAGGAAGCTGCTGGTAGAGCACTCTCAACAAGGGCTCCTCTTGGTTTGCCACAATATCTGAAGGTATCTGTAAAGCAGGACTAATGATTTTTATCTCCTTTGTAGAGTATTTTGAGATGTGCACCTCCAGGAGGTAGCAGGAGGATGAGAAGTATGGAGCTGGCACTGGGAAAAAAGGAAACAACTCTGAGGTGTTCCAGGCCAGAGCAAGACAAGCTTAGAGTGAAACAAATTTCAACATTAAGACCGTGTGAAAAGGTCTCAAAAAATCAATGGAATTGGGAAAAAAAACCTAAAGAAAAATACTAGGAAAGGGCAGCAGGACCACATGTAACTAAAAACCAACAGATCCCCAATATATAAATCCACTACATAACATTCCTATGTTTTGACTAAATCTTTAAACAGTTCAAACTTTTAGTTATAACAGAAAAAACATTATAAATCCCTTTGAAATTCTTGCAAGGAAATAAGGTTAAAAAAAAGGGTAAAACAACCTTCCCAAAAATCTTCTGAGAAACAGCATTTTAGGCAAACATCCCAATCATTCACCAATTCTCCTTGTCTTTCCCAGGAAAGACTCCAGCATATCATGAGAGTTCAAATGAGATGAAAGAAATCCCATCCTCTTGATAAAAAGTCTCAAACCTGTGAGTCCAGTTTTATGAAATAAGGCTCAAGCAAAAGCCACTCAACCCAAAGCTTAAAGACTTATCCCAGCTGTGTGGGCCAGAAAACACCTCTGCTCACCAAGCAGTGTGGGGTCAGAATCCCAAACCAAGCTCAGCCCACAGCCCTGTTTGTCCACAGAGTCATGGAAACAATCAGAGAAAGGCTTGGGTTGGAAGAGAATTAAAGATCATTTCATTCCAATTCCCTTCATGGGCAAGGACACCTTCCACTGTCCCAGGCTGCTCCAAGCCCTGTCCAACCCGGCCTTGGACACTTCCAGGGATCCAGGGGCAGCCACAGCTTCTCTGGGCACTCTGTGCCAGGGCCTCATCACCCTCACAGTCAAGAATTCCTAACTCCCAATCCCAATATCCCATCTAACTCTGCCCTCTGGCAGTTTGAAGCCATTTCCTCTTGTCCTGCCACGCCATGCCCTTACCAAAATTCCCTCTCCAGCTCTCTTGGAGTCTTTTCAGGTTTTAGAAGGGGCTCTAAGGTCTCCCTGGAATCTTCTCCAGGCTGAAGAACTTTCCCAAAAAATTCATGGGAAAGCCAGGCTGCTGAGCCCACTTTGTGACAGCCATGGAGCACTAAGTTCCTCTAAGCACAACAGATGTTAAAAAACCAAATGGGAGTGTGTTGCATTCTTGAAGAGCATAAAGAAAACAGCTTTGGGAAGTGCAAGCTGGAGACCAAGAGGTTTTCTGCAGGTCCTGTTAGCAGCAATGGAAATGATGGATTTGGGAGTTTGCTGATTTAGAGGAAAACTCTCAAAAGTGGAAGTAATCAGAGCAGGTATCTCCAGAGGAGGATGAAAACCACGTGGCAGAAGAAATGCAACAATCCACAGTGCAAAGCATGTCCAGCAGGACAATGAAATAGAAATGAATCCCATGCAACTGCCAGCATGATGTTGGGGTAAATTAGATCAGTCCTGCCCTGCAGCTGGGGTAAGGTAACATCGTCACACAGATAATTTTGACTCACATGAGGGTCTCCCTGCTCCAGTGCCTCTGCCACCTGGCAGCCCCTTGGAATTCTCCAGCATGGAGTGACAATGTGCTGTGCCTCTCCTGCCCCAAAGCCAAGGTGACCTCAAACACACACTGTCCAAGGAGGTGACAAAAATCCTCAGGGAGGGACAACACAGCTCAGCACTTCAGATCAAAGAAAAACCTCAAGGTGGAAAAGACACTGATGGGTATTCAGTGATGCAAGGCAGAGTAAGATGAAAAACTCTCCAGAAAAGGCATAAAAATGAGAGTAAAATAGAGATGGGAAGAATTGAAAAGAGCAAAGCGATGGCACAAAGCTTTGAAAGTGAGGTCAAGAAGCTTAAAGCCAAGAATTTTTTCCCCCATCCCTGGCAGTATTCCAGGCCAGGCAGGATGGGGATTGGAGCAACCTGGGATAGTGGAAGGTGTTCCTGTCCATGGCAGGGGGTTGGAATGGGATGATCTTTAAGGTTCCTTCCAACCCAAATGATTCTGGGATTCTACAAAAAGCATGAAAAATTTTGCAAAGGAGGGCAGTGCAATCTACAGCTGAAGATGCTGGTGGTGACAACACATCAGTGAAGGAAGCATTTCTGTGGTTAGAACAGAGCATTTTGTGGAAGAAGGTTAATGCCAGACCTCAAAGAGACCTTCCACAATTGCAGCAAGAGCTCAATGTGGTCACCAGTGTAGAAACAGAGGCAACAAGACCCAGAGGCCATTGTGAGGAAATTAAGAGGTTTTTAGTGGTACAGTCACATCCCTCGCCAAAATCAAACACCAGGCCTGGCACTGACAATGGAAATATTTCCTGCAGTGAAGCCTTGCTAGATAAGAAGGAACCACAGAGCTTTTGGGCTCAGCCTGGAGACCCAAACTCTGCCATCCTGGAGGCTTCCCAGGTGGGAATGGCTGGGAGAAGGAAACATTTGGGATTTTTCCTGGAAATACCTTCTAGCGTCTGAACACCGTCTTTCCCTTTGACAGCACATCAGGACTGCAGAGCAGAAAGCAGCAGAGATTTATCCTCACTCAACTTCTGTGTTTGATCACATTTTCCAAATAGAGTTTACAGCAAAGACACCCAACAGCTGCAATTACCCAAAAAACCCAAAAACCTTGACTGGATCCTCATGGAAAAGCAACATCTGGGAGGGCTTTATCCATTGGTTCTGGGGAGCAGGGAAGGTAAATAACTGCTCCCCCAAAGCCAGCTTGTTTCCCCCAAAATTTGAGTCCAGCAAGAGAAAGAACAGCCCCAGCACACAGGAGTCAGCTCATGGAAGAAGAAAAGAGTTCAAGCCATGGCAAAAGTGGGAAAGTCTTCATGACATTCATCTGAAAACACACTCAGAAGGGACAGAAAGAGTCAGCAAAGGAGAGGTCACACAGTCCTTTGTGAGAAATATTTTCCCATGGCATACCTCAACATAAAAGGAAAAGACTAAAAAAAAAAAGTCTAAAATTATGATTATGTTTTCCTTTTCAAGCACATAAGTGAAAGGAAATGCAGCTGGGCCTCAGCTCCAAGGATGCAGCCAGCAGGAATTTGCCTTAATCAGGACTATTTTAGCTGCCGGTTTTTATTAAGAGTTTGCAGGAACATTTGGGAAAACTGAAATTAAATATTTTAACCTGAAGATTTTTTGCAATTATAGTTTTTAGCTTCTCATTTGCTGGCAATCACTAAAACACACGAGTTTGAAATTTAAAATTTAGCCTTTCCTCTAAGTTTGGTAAAACTTTCCTTTAGCCAAGATTACAAATCATCTGCATGTAACAAAAAACTCCACCAGCATTTTTACTTTTTATTTAGAAAATAATGGCAGACATTCTTTATTTAATAATTCCCCAAAACGTATTAAATGATTGGTATAAAGCTATACATGGATGGGAACTGGAATTTAATTAAAATGTTTTCATTAAATGCAATCTTCAGTGCACCGGATTCATTAAGAAAAGTAAGATAATTGGAATGGTTTATATTTGAAGCTGATGTATTTAACACTGGCAACACCTATCTGCACCTAGTGAAATAAGTTGATTATTTCTGCCTTCTGTTCCCTCCAAAACTTTACAGGCAGCAGATCTTAGCCTTGCATCTCTTTTTTTCTTTTTTTTTTTTAAGGTAGTGGAGTAAGAAAAAAACTCTCCTCATTTTTAAAATCTCCACTAATTAAGTAATTAATGGATTTTTTTTTAAATTTCAGTCTCTCCCTGCACCTGCAGATGATGACCCTGATGTCGGTGGTTCCCTGTTCACATCCACAGACTGCAGGTTCATCACCAGCAACTTCTGCCTCTGCAACGCTGTGACTTTGCAGTGGCAAAGATATATCCCTCCAATGTATTTTTATTTCAAGATATATACAACCAGTGCATTAAAGATTTAACATTTTCAATTTAAGAGGTTTCACTTGTTAATCAATCAATTAAAAATTATTTTTTCATGCAGGCTAAAAAGAAAGGGACGTAGGAGACTCAACAGCCAAGCTTCCCACCAATAAATTTTAAGTGTGCATGAGCATCGGCGCTGAAATAGAGGAATTATTTAAAAATTATAATCCAAACGAGTTTAGGACTTAAGTAACAATAATTATCCCCCAAAACCCCAATCCCTCTGGGTTTGCCTGCCTCTTAGCCACAAACACTCCATGACAAAAGGCGGTTTCTCTTGCTCTCAGTGCTGAAGAGCCAGCTCAGGTACTACAGGGAATAGCAAACCAGATTTTATTCTTCCTCAAGGACCTGGAGCTGAATAGGCACTTAAGCCCTGCCTGCAGCAGGAGGAGGAGGAAGGAGAGCACAGCTTGGCTCATCTCTCCTGGTTGAGCTCCATGGGCACAAGGAGAGAAGGGAAGACACCGAGCAGAGAGGCAGGAGTACCATAAAATAACACCAAACCACTCTGGGTACAACCAACTGCTGTCCCTCGTGTCAAATGGGACTTCAGCATCCCACAGTCCCAGCATTCCCACAGCCCTCTGATTTCTGGGATGGGAGTGAGCAAGCAGCACCCTCACCTCCCACCATGTGCACGAAATGCCACTTCCCTCACACCCAGCCAGTGACTGCCATCACTTCCTGACTTTAATTTCTTGTAGTTATTTTATTGGGACAACACAAGTTGGAGAGGGGATGGTCCAGGGTGAGTTAAGGAGTGCTGAGCCAGTGAGGATTTTGGTCCTTGCATCCTCTCACAGCCATCCTCCTGGACTCGAGGTGTCCAGCAACGACACCACCTCTGAAGGATATTTTTTTCTGTCCATCCCTTTGGAAATGTGAGCCTGTGGAGGTCACCAGTATGGGCACAAGGCATCCTGCACCCCATCCCTGGTGTCTTTGGGCCAAGACACCTTGGATCCTCTTGGGAGGATCAAACTGCTCTGGGATGGCAGCAAGGACCTCAGTGGGTCCACAGTGGCTCTGGACACCAGGGATGGGAAGAGCCCTCTGTGAGAACTTGTCAGGGGAGTGAGGAATGAGACATCCCAACCTCACACTTTGCATGCTCCAGGATGTCCATCATCACCACTGGAGCAGAGCCTGCCTGCAGCAGCCCCTTGCCAAGAAAGTTTGGTATTTCAATTCAACACCTCCATGCCAAGCTATTCCAGAGCAGCTCAACAAGCAGAACAGCTCATGACAGATCTGTAAAATGCACACAGCGCTGCACTGCTTTAAGAAATATCACCCCATACTCACACTTGAGCTGTACAAACTGTGCTCCCAGCCATTACAAATGAGAACTTCTCTCCTGGTGTCTTTGCAAGTGCAAAGGGTGTATTAGTTCGACCCATTATTTGATTCACAATCCTTGGAAAATAGATACACCTTTATCCCGAGCTCCTGTAATAAGCGGCGCCTGCTTCCAGCAGCCAAAAAACCCCAACCCGCAGTAGGAGCCGACTTGAGCTATTTAAATGTTTTATAAGTTGGCTTTTTTTTTTTTTTTGGTAATTGCAGAAACTTTTCCTAATCTGACATTTGTTAAAACCCCTTATTAGAAATTATGCAGCCGCAGAAAAAAAAAAAAGAAAAAAAGAAAAAAAAAAGGACGGGGAGGGGGGGAAGGAAGGAGTTGGGGGAAAAAAAATAGAATAAAATATAAAATAAAATAAAAATGAGCTGGCTTCACAATTACCAAGTCAGCCCATGCAGCCCTTCGCTATTGTACGAGTGGCATAAACCCCCCGGCGGCCTATCAGCTCCCTGGCAGGCAGGGGGCTGCGCTATTCAAAGCGAGAGATACAAGCTGCAGGGCAAAAACCTGGCAGCTCCCATCTGACCCCCCAATCCCCGGCTGGTGACAGCTCCAAGCTCCATGGCAAATTAGCCCTTCTCACATTACAATTGCAGGAGACAGATTCCATTAGCGGTATCTGAAATTGAGTGGAGAGCTGCTCCGTTATCAGACTTGACTCATAAGCGCCGCTATTAATCAGAGCTATGATAGCATTTATATATTTCAAGCTATCTGCCGCCGCTGTGATATTCTGCTACAAAGGGTTGATGGGACTTAGGGAAGGGAACAATGGAGCTTTCTGGGAAAAGCAGAGTAAATCAAGAAAGTCTGTGACTTCCGCACATTCTGAAGGGATTGCGGTTTACATAAATTTTCTCCCAATTGGAGATTGAGCTCTTCCTCATCTTACACATGGGATTTAGTTGTCACTCAATGGTAACAGCTGTGAAAAGGTGAAGCGGCCCACCGCTCAGAATATTGCCTCCGCTTTTAAAGCAATTAACCCATGAACAGGAGGATACCTGGTGATATCAAAGGGATTAAGCCAGGCAGTGCATTATTAACATTTCCTTGAACTAATTCTAACTCTGACTAGCTGTCAGAAAAGACTCTTCAGTCTTTAAAAAAAAAAAAAAAGAGTTTTTTTGCCCTGCTTTTCCCCCCCACCCCCCTTTCAAAATGAAGCAGAGTTACTGCAGCCTCGTGTGCCTACTTTAGAGCCAAATGCAAATGAACAGATTTGGCAGCGTCTTCAAACAGACTGAAATCAGCGCCGGTTTATTATGGGGACAAGTGGGAAAAAAAATAAAAATAGATATGTGATCAATTAGCCAGAGGTCATGGTAGATATCCTAAAAGGAAATTAGTACTTGAGTATGTTCCTTTCTTCTCTCCCTCCTAAAACTTCGTAACGACTTCTCACTAAGCACAGCTGCTTTCCAAACGCCCAAAACGTTCCTGCTGTGCCTCAACAGAGATAATCTGCGATAATCTGTAATCTGGAAAAATCCAAACTCACCCTGTAAGGAGATTCCTCCTTCCCCAAAGCCCCATTTTTTAATTTCCCACTCCGGTTGAGTTGGCTCCTCTCTCATTCCTCCACCTTCCCCAAACCATGCTCACAAAAAAAGGGGTCAAACTGTTCGTGGATGAATCCTACTCTGGCAAACCCATGGGATGTGGAGCATTTCCTCACTCATCAGGGGCAGCAGACAACTTCTCCCAGCAACAGTCAGTTTTAAGGAAACATCAGCCATGAGGTCCCTCTGGGATGGCCAAGATGGTCACTCATCCCACTGGTCCTTCTTAGGGACCTTCCCATCAGAGCTCCAGGACACATCCTGGGAGCCAGAAAGCTCCGTGCCATCAGGAGGGTCAAGTGCCATTTCCAAAACATCCCAATGATTTCAAAATGATGGAATCATTTTGGTGATTTCATTATCCAACGTGTCTACGTCTCCTTTTTGTTGGCAGTGGGAGAAGAATTGGCTCTGGGTTTTATACATATCCAGTTTGTTGTTTGGAAGGTTTTGTGGGCAGGGAATACATACATATATATAATTATAATATATAAAAATATATATGTGTAACATATTAATTCAAAAGTTAATATGATACCAGAACAGCAAACCAAAGAAATGTGAACTGCTTCATTTAATTCAACATTTTCCCCCTTTTCAAAACCCTGTGTCCAACTCAGCCAGAATAAAGATGGCAAAAACTTCCTACAAATACTTGGGCAGTGACACCATCTACTCTGCTACTGCCCCTGCAATAAAACAGCTCTGTGTATTTAGAAACCCCAAAACAGCCAAACTACAAAAGGTATACACTGAAAAAAAAAAATGTACTCAGAGCAGGCAAAGCTTCCTATTTCTCTTTGCAACGGAGAATGCGAAGAATGCATCCCCTGTGCAGAAAATGACACTTTGGCAATCATATTATAAGAAGATAATTGGTTTACTTTGTAAACTTGCTATGCTTTGCCTCCCACAGTAAAACAAATAAATAGTTGTTTAAGGAAACAATCCTACAGCCGCACTCGCTGAGTCCTGAAAACATAAAGCAGCTCCCCCCTCCTTCAAAGCAAAGATGAATTATTTGCCTCAGTTACAAGCAGTCCGAGAAAACTCTTTGTAAATGGCATTTTACGATAATTACAAGCAATTTATTAAGACTGTGCAGAGGGGGGGAAAAATCCATACTTGAGAAGTAACTCAAAGGAGGAAATGGCTCGTTCAGTGATATTCTGGATTACTGACAAAAGGGCTTTCTGCATCAATGTGCTTCGACATAATTTTGCTTCGAGAAGAACAATCCAGGCTTAAAAAAAATAATGTAATTTAATGAATGATATAATATATTATAATATAATAAAATTAATAAACAAACATGATGCTGTGGCTGCTTCCTGCCTGTGCAGAGCATCCTGCCAGCCATCACCTGGCAAAGGAGGAATCACTTCAAGGAATAAATTCCACCCTAATCCTGCACGTGCCACAACATCCCAAACACCACGGAGGGAACCACGGCTCTTTTCCTTAAGCAATAAAATTGTCCTGACCTGCCGAGGAATAAACTCCGGGAAATGACTCAAACAAAAAGAATCAATAGGGAAATTTTTAAAAATAAATAAATAAAAGGAAGAGATTTACTGTACGGGGATGCTGGGAGGGAGGAACGGAAAAACCCCGGCGAGGGTAAACAGCAACCCTGCCCGGCTGGCGGGGAGAAAAGAAAGGTTTTAGAGGTTAAGTTCAGGTCAGACGACAAATGAAATTGTAACAACCCAACTGACATTGTATAATGTCTTCTTCACTCGATCAATAGGGCAGCGTCAGCCCCATTTCCATAGAGATGGCTTCCTCCCCGCTGAAGGGTGGCTATTGTTTGAGCAGGCAGATTTGCCACTTGAACCGTGTTGCTCCCGAAGGATGTGTACTTCATCAATTATTTGTGTTCCTAACATCTACATATTTTCATATTAACATCCACGTTCCACACGGCGAGGGGAGCAGGTGCTGGTTTTTCTGCTGGTACCTCGCAGGGGTCACCCCCGCTGGATAATTTTATTTAAACGCAGAAATAAGGGGGGATTTGATAGACCCCTTTAGTCCCTTTGTGAGGACGGACGAGCCTGGTTTAAAATACACCACATCACCCTCAGACAGCTACAGCTTCAAGCAGTCAGTGCCAGTGAACACTTCCTATTTTTTTTCTTGTTAAAGTACATAAAAAAGAAATAATTTTTTTTTTTTGGCCAAATGGATGTCCCAAAAAATAAATCAGTTTTAAGGTGCTTGAAAGGAAAAATGTAACATCGGAATTTGGAAATAAAACTGACCTTACGATTATTTGCAGAAAAATAAAAAATCAGTCGCTGCTAGGCTGAATAATTGATCCTGTCAGTGTCTAAGAAATAATTTCTGTAAGTCCTAAGAGTTTTTATCATCGCTCACTTCCAGGTTCTCCGCTCCTTTGCGCAAATTTTAAATTTGACAGAAGCGCCGTCTTCCAAATCCAATTAAACAACAACAAAACACCTAAACCTTCAGAAGCGGTAAAGTAATTCCCAAAATAATTCTCAAATTTAGCCTGCCATTTCTCTCCCACATCCTTATTTCTCTGAAGCGACAATCGCATCATTTCCAAAGCACAAAGCGGGCACCAAAGGCACTGCCACACTGCGGTTCAAACTCCAAACCGGGGAAGATCTTCCCGGTAACTACAACAATGGGAATAACCATCATTAAAAAAAGAAATCAGAACCCAATATTGAAAACCTTTAGCAACTCCTCGCAGGAGTTTTTAAGAGAATGGAGTTGTGCTCTGTCGCTGCGCCGGGCGCTGTGCGCGGGAGGGCAGCGCCACTTCCAGCTTCCCAAATACGCTGTGAAATACAGGATATTAAATTAAATAACGCCGACTTAATTACATGTATTACCCACCAGTGAAAGCAATCACTTTAAATGCCTACAGAAATACTTAAGAACTACTCAAGCAATTCCAGTAGGTGTGCTTTGGAGCTGATGCTACGTGAAAGGTGATGTGCAAAAGCTCTTCGGCAGAGGAAGGCGCACCCGGGTAGACCCTGTGGAACAAAGTTTAAGTGAGCTCAGGGCTCTCAGCCTGTGCAGAATCTGCCCCCCTCCATCTCCCCATTTATTCCTGCTTTTATTTCTAGGTCGCTCTCACTCCCTGGGAAGGTTTCCCTGAGGGGTGGCTCTGGAAACGGGTGGGAGAAAAGGGCTTTTGTCAAAATAATCCCGGTCGGGAAGCGCCCCGTCTCATCCCGAAGCGCCCCGATACCATTTGCAGCCTCAAAACGTGCCCTATTTTCCCTGCAAAAAGAACATCAGAAATTGTTTATACGGGTTGCCATAATCCTCTCAAATATGGGTCAGGCTGAGGTTAAGAGCAGCCAGAACTCGCACATCAAAGACGAGCAGGGTTAACAAAAACCCCGACCACGTGCACATCCCAATTGTTCCGTGTCCTCCCAAGGTTAGAGAGGTCCGGAGAGAAGGCTCTGGACATCCCTCCAGCCCGGAGAAGCTCCAGGGAAAAGCAGGGATGCTCTCTCTCCCTGATCCTTGGGTACCACGGGCAGGCAACTGCCCATCCGCCTCCGCCGGGAGCTGCAATTAAACCAAGTTCACGGTTTCCCGATAGGTGAAGCTCATCCTGTTAATTTAAACAGACCATCTGCATCTTTCGAGAACGACAAACTTCATTAGTTCTGGTTAGTTAAACCGAGCGGTGATTTGTGATAATGAGCCTGAACAACCTGTCACGGCTGGGCAAGGGAAAAGGGCGCACTTTTTATTATTGCTATTATTATTATTTAACAGAAAAGAAAGGGGGGAAAAAATAAAGAGGGGGAGGCTTTTGTGCGGGAAAGAAGGTCAAATTCAGATTAAGTTGCTGTTAGGTTAATCAGAGGAACTAATTAGGGAGGGGGGGAATGCTGGTTCAGAGGCCAGCGGGGAGCAGAGGGAGCCCTCGGGAACATCCCGAGCCGCCGGGGAAACATCCCGAAGCCAAGGAAAAAGCAGCCCGGAGGAGTTTACCTGCAAACCGTGTAAAAAAGCAAAGAGGAGGCAGCTGCTCCCACCAAGCCGCAGAGGAGATTGACTCGGAAGGCAGGGGAGCCGCCGGGCAGCCCGGTGGCCACTTTGGCCAGCAGCGTGAACAGGGGGTAGCCGGGAGGGTGGGCGACCTAGGGACAGAGCACAGGGGGTTGGGAAGGGGGTGAGGCTGGGAATGGGGAGCGGAGCAATCCCGGGGCTGGTGGCTGCAGCCAGGGCAGCCCAGAGCGGCTCTGCCCCCCAGCCCACCCTCCCAAGCCATCCCAACTCCGCTGAGATTTTTGTTTTTCCCCAGTGGCTTTGGCTCCACGCCTCGCCCAGAATAACGAGGCGGCGAGGAAAAGGAGGTGCCACGTTTCATTAGCGTGCATTAAAGGGCTCCTTGTTTGGGTTCACAGTATATTAGGGTCATTCAAAAGGCTGTTGTTTTGCTTTTTTTTTTTTGCTTTTTTTTTCCCTTTTTTTTTTTTTTTTAAAAAGCAGCTCCTCAACTATTTTATTGGTTAGCAAGTTGAAAGACCACACTGCTATCGGATTACCACCGCGCTGACAGTCCTAAGGTCTTGCCTAAAGGGATCATGCACCATAATAAAGTTTATTAAATAATAAAACTTATTAAAATTGTTAACCCGATTTATTTTATTCTCCCCAGCTTATACAAAATTTGGGTTGATAATAAGCCAGCTACTGTATATACAGTAAAGCCTTTGCTTTATAATTTAGTTTAATTGGATTTAAAACTTGAAGTAAATTGTCGCGTGCTGTACTTATAAGTTAGTAAAAACTGTGGTTTGAAAATAAATTAATCTACTTTACTCCATGCTTAATTAAACTTCCTTAATTCCTAAAACTGTTAATGAGAGCATTGATTAAACAATAAAACTAATACTTACTCCAAGCTCATATGCGGCTGTGATCAGCTCCCCTGTGAAAAAATAATGTAAAACCAATAATTACTATTAGGAAATGACACTCCTCCAAAGTTTTCAAAATCCAAATGCTTGCATTGGGGTTTTGCATTAATTTGACTGGATAAAACTGTAAATCTGTGGAGATTTAACAGCATGAAATTTTCTAAGAATATTTTCTCCCTCTGATGTCATTGCACAAAATATCTTTTGTATGTTTTCGCGAGACTTTTACGAACAGATAAGTGAAAATATAGGTAGGCTTGGGCAAAGAATGGCCTGAGATACTCAAAATGCAGACATTTGTGTGTGTGTATTTTTAATTTAAAACCATCTGACTCAATAACTTTCAAGCACTACAGTCTGCAGCGCTTAATCTGCATTGTCTGTTCAACAACCCAGTTGTTTCTCATAAAAAAAAACCAAAAAAACAAAAAAACCAACACAAAACCAGAGCTTTATAGTTTTAAATAGGAAAAATATAATCACTGATCATGCAAATCTGCATCCATTTATTTGGGAATGCTGCTCTCCCTTTATGCTGAAGCAATTCTGCTTCACAAGTAACTCTTTTACCTGTCAGTGGATGCTGCAGCCAGCTCTCGTTAGAAAAACCATTCAGATTTTGCATTTTGTTTGTATTTTATGCCAGGACAAATAACTGCCAACAACAGACCCACATCAGCAGAATAGCTGACGTTTTTAGAACACTGGACACTGGAGCATTTTGCAACAAACACTCCTGAACAACATATATTGAATATATCCAATAGGCACAACACATTAAACATGAACAAAATTAAAATCTACAGCTGGTTTTCCTTCTTTCCCTCAAATTCCATAATCCAATTGTACTGGTCCTGCTAATTTTGCAAGTGCCAAGGTCGTGGCAGCTTTGTCCCATCGTTAGACGGGAAAGACACAAACGAAAGGCACTGGTGGCTTCAAATGCTAAATGAACAATATTTTAAATTGCTGTACAATCACATCTTTACCATGCAGTGGAAAGGAGGAGGTTTGTACAAATGGCACCTCTAAATCCTGACACCACAGTAAATGGTGCATTTTAAAAGGAAGATGCAAGTCAACCCATTACTGCTGGTGGCAACTGCTGCAGAATTAGAGATGTGGCCCCACAGTGACCAGGAACAGCCCTGCCACTTCCTGCACCAAAATCTCTTGGATGTGGAGTTCCCTGCACTTGCAAACACTGGCTATTTTTATTTTAGGAACATTTCCCCCTAATACAAGACAGCCCCCCAAAAGCAGATGCAATGGGAACACCACTCATCCCAATTCTGAGCCCTTCAGTGTTCAACAGCTCAAACATTTCTAGGCTGGGAAGGGATCAATCCTCCTGCATGCAGCACAGGATGATCTAATATAGAAAACCCTAAATTTGGCATTGTGGGGGTTCCCCAGTGTGCAGCAGCTGGTGATGCCATCACCCATCACATCCCAGCAATGCTGCTCCCAAGCCAGGCATGGATTCAGCTCCAATAAAGTCCTTCTGAGCTTTAGAAGCAATGCATCTAAACCAGCAAAAAATTAAGTTCATTGACATTGCTGTGACACTCATATCAAGGGCAAGAATAACCCCAAATAAACACAGCCACAAGTCAAGCAGGAAGCTGCAAAAATAATATAAATAAAAGACTAGTGGAGGCCATTGCCAAGCTTTGAAAGACATCAGCACAACTTTGCCTCCTAAGAATTAAGGGGAAAAAAGCAAGACCTGCAAAACATAAGCTCTCAGGCTGCAGGCCTGCTGAATTCCAGTGGGAAAGCCAAAAAATGTGCATAACACCCACTGCTTTGGATAAGGTTGATTCTCCATCTCCCACCCACATACCTGAGCATCCCTTACAGCCTCCCTGGGCTGGAGGAGTGAGGAGCACTAACATTGAATAACAAAACACACAGAGGAGGAGCTACAGCACCCACATATTTGGTTTCAATGTCTTTCTTGAGAGACAGAATAACCTGTGGCATCTTCCAACTCAGGATATTCTATGATTTCTGATGTAAACAAGTTTCTGACTGTCCAGCTTGACCTCCCCATAAAGGTGTTCAGGCAACAAGCCCAACACTGCCTGGAAACTGATTTATCCCCAGCAAGTTTGGGAGCTGATGTTTGAAACATCACAGGGAACATTTGGTTGTGGGTTTTTTTATTTTTCTTTTAACTTTATTTGATCCCTTTTTAAGCTGTTTTAACATCTGTGGATGTTTCTGAATTGTAATTCATTCTCCTCCTATTATTCTCTCATTCATTTCTTTACTCTAAGTAACACAAGCAAGCTGCCAATGGAAATACCAACTGCCTTTGACATTTCTGGATTACTGCAAACTTCAGGAACAATTAAAAATACAGATAGCTTTAAAAATAAAATAAAATACTAGGCTCCCTGCCTGAAAGCAGATACAGCAAATCCCTAAGCAGTTCTTTACTCACACAAGTAGCCTCAGTGCTTTTTGGTGGCACAAGTTTGAGCTCCGTGCTCAGGCACAGGCAAATTAATCACCTCGAGCAGCGCTGTGCACAGACATTCCAGGGATATAATTTTGGGAATAATGCCAAAAAAAGTCCTGACACAATGGGATGGGACACAATGCTGGCTGGTTCAGGTACAAGGGGACAGCAGGGACAAGCCCATCTCTGTTCAGTCCCAGCAGACTCATGCAAGCCAGGCTGTAAATTTAGAAAACCCAAAAAAACCCCTTAAAAAACAGAGAGACAAGGAGTGAGGTCACAGGGCTGGTCAGGGGACACTGTCCTGAGAGACTTCCTCTACAGAATTCCCTCTACCATGGGTTGCTGGGAGCCTGTAACACCACCCAGACCCAAATCCCCCACTGCTGGAGTCTCTCTCCACCTGCACCCATTTGTGGCACAGTCTCAGTTGGTGTCCTCAAAATCCCTGGCCAAAGTTCTTGGCAGAGGAGTGGTGCACACAGAACCAGGATGCTTTTGGGAATTAAGGAAAGAGCAATGCCCCTCCTGCCTCCAAAATGGGACAAAACAACCACAGTAATCCACGGAAAGTGGGGTGAACCCATGAGCTGTTTGGTTGCTTGCTCTGTCTACTGGGATAATTCACATCAAACAAAAAATGAATCCCAGCATTCATCCATCCCATCATCAGGAAAACCTCCATCCCTCTCTGCCAAGGGTGCTAATGGTTATTCACATCCCAGAGGGAAATCCCCGGCTCAAGCACAGCTAAAAACCAGCTTCCTGAGGCTTCATACAGCATGAACAGCTCAGGGCACAGGGTGTTTTCCACAGGACAGAAATGGTAATAAAAGACAAAATGGTAATTACTGTAAATATATCAATATCATGTATTAATTGATACAGCCAGAAGGAGCAAATTCAGCCCTTTTAGGAACTTTGGAGCAGAAGCAAAAGCCATCAGGATGCACATGGGCCATTAAAAGGCCATTTATTTACAAGGAATTTCATGCACAGCTTGGATTTGAAACCAGTGATGGCCAGGAGGCACAGTTAAACAGAGCCACTGAACACTCTTCTGGAATGACAAGGAAAGAAAGTATTCTGGACATTTGTTCAATGCAAAAATAATTATCAATACATTCCCTAGAAAATCCAAGCCCCCCCATCCCCAAACCACAGCTGTACACACACAGCAAAATCAAAGAACTTTTTGAGCAAGACCAGATTAAACCAGTGAAACCACAGCAGGACCAAAGAGAAGAACTTTGTCCCACCTGGTGGGATCAGGAGTGCCAAACCCAAAAACATCACAGTCTGACACTGCCAGAAAACTGCACTTCCAGACAGGCAAATCCAGAGATTTCACTGCTGCACAGGCCAGGGAAAGCGACAGCCCAAGCAGTGACAGCACATCTGGCAGGGTGGCACATCTGTCTCCCTGACTAAATCCTTTGCTGAAAGGCTCAGATACAAGCAATCTATTATGGGGTGGCCTGAGGACGCCAGCCCCAGGGGGGACCTTGCTGTGCTGATTCCACTGGGCAATTCCCTGGCCTCGAGGGGTGCACACCCCAATAGAGGGTGTCTCTGCTGCACCCACCTGTGGGGCCAATGCCCCTGTGGGGAGCTTCAAACACACCAACCACAATGGGGTGAGCACCCCAAAAGTGGCTGCACTGCACCAGTGACTGCAGGGACCTCATGGGATCAGCAACCCTTTGGGGTGACAGCAATGCACCAGTCCCTATGGAGTGAGCATCTCTCCGGGATGACAACCCTTTGGGGTGACAGCAATGCACCAGTCTCTGTGGGGGAAGCAACCTTATGATGTGACAGCAACCATACGGGGGTGAGAGCAATGCACCAGTCCCTATAGGATGAGCATCCCTATGGGATGGCAGCAACCCTACGGGGCGACAACAATGTATAATCCCTCTGGAGTGAGCAGCTCTCTGGGATGACAACCCTACGGGGTGACACCAGGGGTGACATCAATGCACCAGCTCCTCTGGAGTGAGCAACCCCAGAGGGGTGACACTGATGCACGAGTTCCTATGGGGTGACACCAACCCTGTGGGGTGACACTGATGCACCAGTCCCTACGGAATGACGTAACCCTACAGGGTGACAGCAGTGCACCAGGCCCTGAGGGCTCAGCCCCCCACCCCGCCCGCCGAGGGCTGCCCGCGATGCCCCAGCCGCTCCAGCCGAGGGTCCCCAGGGTGTCACCTCGCCGCTGGGGTGACCCGGTACGTTACCCGCATCCCCGCCGGGCAGGGCGGGCGGCAGCGTGGCCGTGTAGAGAGCAGCCACGGCAGCGCCCAGCGCCCCGGCGGCTCCTCCCGCCCCGATCCCGGTCACAATCCCGATCCCGGTCACGATCCCGGTCCCGGTCGCAGCCCCCGCGCCCATGTGCGCCGCTGCACCTTCCGGGTTCGGCCGTGAGGGGCGGGCGGGCTGTGACATCCACCGCCTGGCGGGGGGAGCGTCCCCGTCCCATTCCCGTTCTCGCTATCCCCAAGCCGTCTTCCGGGGGCTCCGCTTATCTACAACGCTTATCTACAAGCGGGAGAGCCGCGAACCCGGTGAGACGATTCAGCGCGGCCTCCAACCCTCTTTCATCCTCCCCCGCTGCGAGGAGTTGGTACAGCCGGAGGGGGAGCGGCAAGGGTGAGTGCGGCCGAGCGGCCGGGCGGGACCAACGCTCGCGGGGGGGGACGGGGCGAAACCACCGCGGAGAGGCGAGGGGGAGGAAGGAACCGGACCGCGTCCTGCCTCCCCTTTCTCCCGGGCTCGTCCCTTCAGGAGGAGGTTTTTAAGGATCAGCACCCTCTGGCCGCTCTCAGTGCCACCAAACCGCTCTCCGGGCAGTGCTGGGTGCAGGCTGCAGTGCGGCCGGACACAGATAATAAAGATTTAACCCCTGGATGGGGTGGCACAAGATGCTGGGGAAGGGAAAGTCTGAGGGTGTGAGCGCACGGAATATTAAAAGCAGCGATTCCCGCTGCGGGAAGTAGTTAAGGAAGGCAAATAGCATCCCGAGACCTATCGATAGAGGAGTGAAACACATCCGTGGAAATCATTATGGGATTGTACGAGAGAGCGGCGAGGCCATACCTGGAGAATTGAGACAGATTAAAGAGAGGCTTTTGAATACAAATGGAAAAGGTGTAGAAGAGGGTAACAAGGATAATAAACAGCCTTGTGGATTAGATCTAAGTGGAGACGTTAGGAAATTAGGTTTGCATTTATTAAGGGAAGAAAGAACAGGATTAAGGGTTGACACAAGGAAACACACATGGTGTTCTGGAGAAGCTGCTGCCGAAGGGCTCTTGTGAAACAGCAGCACAAAACCCCTGCAAGATCAAACCGAGGAAGGCATTCAGGGAATTCTGGAGTCCCCAGCACAGGGGGGACACCGACCTGTTGGAGTGAGTCCAGAGGAGGTCACGGAAATGATTTGAGGGATGGAGAACCTCTGCTGTGGTGAGAGGCTTTGGGGTGACCTCATGGTGGCCTTGCAGGGCCTGGAGGGGACTCATTGCCAGAGCATGGAGTGACAGGACAAGGGGGAATGGCTTCAGACTAAAAGAGAGTAGGTTTAGATGGGATATTAGGAAGGAATTCTTGACTGTGAGGATGGTGAGGCCCTGGCACAGGGTGCCCAGAGAAGCTGTGGCTGCCCCTGGATCCCTGGAAGTGTCCAAGGCCAACCTGGACAACCTTGGAGCAGCCTGGGATAGTGGAAGGTGTCCCTGCACATGGCAGGGGTGGAACAAGATGGTCTTTAAGGTCCCATCCAACCCACACCATCTATAATCCCATGAATTTCGGGAAGCTCTGTGCACTCAGCCAGGCTGTACAGAAAAGCCAAAGTTCTGACCCCCTCAGAAGTCCCCAGGGCTGCCTGGAGGACCTGATGTTGGAGGTTGAGAATGGCTGTGCCTCCCATCCAAAGGGAACCTCCCAGCTCCGTGGTGACCAAGAACTTCCACACACCCAACTCCTTGGCAGGTTTCTGCCGTTGTTGGCTGAGGTTCATCGGGGAGAGGAAAAAGACATGTTCCAATCCTCCACCAGCCATTGTCACTATGGAAATGAGCGGGGTCATTGTTCCTGCACCCGTTGGGGCTCCTAAAATGTAATTTTAGCAGCAAAGTGCGCAGCCTGTGTGTGAAAGCAGGCTGGTGGCGAGGCTCTTTATCCGGAGTGTGGCTTTTTTCTTTGCCGTATTTTTCCTTCTTTGTGTTCCCCTTGGAAAAGGCATCCAAAGACAAATGTTAACCGTGGCTGATTACAATTATATTGATGGGGGAGGTAGCAATTTACAGGCAAATATCGAAACGTGGAAGAATGGCTGGTAATAATAGGGTGAGGACAAACTGTTCTTTAATTGTCCTGCAAGTTGTTTCATATCTTTGTCATGCAGAAACTGGAACTTTTAGGGTGCCAGTGACAAAGTACTTTGCTGTAATGTGGTAGAGCAGGCTCACAGCAGCCTTTATCTTACTGAATAACTACCACCATTTCAAAGGCTGGGATTACAGGCACACTCTATGTTGAAAAGGGGAATTTACATGTTTCTTCTGTAAGCAGAAATCTATTAATTCGTGAGATTTTTCTCCCCCTTTCTTCATCAGCCATGACCCAGGGGTCTGACCAAGTCAGGAAAGACATGCCAAGCTCCTTTTTTTTGTTTTTTTAGGGACAGGTAAGATATTTTTTTGCTGTTTTCACCCATGCTCTCGAAGCTGGGAGCTGTCCAAACCCAAGTTAGATTCATCTCAACACAGAGCAACCCTTCAGGCTTTCTCAAAGCTTTGACTTTGTGCTCAACGGCATTTAATAAAATAATAAAAAGAATTTAATAAAAAAATAAAAAGAATTACTTAGGAAAAAAAACCTCAACACTGGGGCAAGTGGAAAGCATTTGAAAGATGGCCTCGTGCTACATCGAGTGATTTATTTTTAAAAAATCCCTGGAACTTGTAGCACGAGAGCATACTCTAGTGGCAACCGAGCAAAGAAAGTGCTGTGGTTCGTGCAGAGTCTTGATGATGAAACACCTCCCACCTTTCCTCGGGAGGCTTTTTCCTCTCCTATCTCCTCCAGCTCCACGCTCAGTGCTCAGCCTGACAGGAAATACCCAAGGCAGGCAGAGAAAATAAACAGGAACTGCTAAAAGTAATTTTAAAAACACAGCTTGGGAACATATCTCCCCAAAATGACTGTGTACTTAGAGAGTTGTCTTTTTACCAGGCTCTGTTGCAGATTTTCTCCTGAGAGACACAGTTTAGAGGAGGCAGGAGATAGGAAAAGGGAGAATAATACTTAAAGCAAATTCTATTCACCCATGGCAGTGTCATTACAAACTTGAATGAGCACAGTTATTGCAAATAAATAAAAACAATAGACCAGAACCAGTTTTACATAAGAAAATACTGAAATACTGTTCAATTAGTCCTAAGCTTTAGTTAAACCTTTTCTTTTGCCCATCAGGTGATAAGGTTAATACAGAAAGCACTCAACTGCTGTACTTGTGTAACAACAGTCAGCACCCATTTAATGAACTTACACGTACACACGTTTAGCAAAGCTTCAATATTGTCAGCTCTGGGCTGGCACAGAATTTTAATGGCAAAGTAGCCAGCCTGGGCTTCATTCTGAACAATATCCATGTGCAAGGAGAGCAGGTCCTCATTGGGACCACCAACAATGCAAATAAGCACAGCTCCTGTATTTAAACAAGAAGTTTGGCAGAATTTCCACTGATTTTATATATATATATATATATATATATATATATATATATATATAGTGTATCTGTGTCTCTCTGTGTGTGTGTGTGTGTGTGTGTGTGTGTGTATGGCCATCTGCAAAGCACAAAAATGAGGTTATGCTGCTTTTATTTGCTCTTAAATTGCTTGAATAAGCTGCTTTTTATGACTTTCTTGTTGAGGCGGGCAAGACCAGTCTCCCATATCCCAGTTACAGCAACGTGGCTGCAGTAGGCAGAGGGAATTTCCAAGGGGAATAAAGTGAAATAAAAGCATACCTGGTTCTGGGAGCATCCAGCTGTCCCTGACACATCCAAAATGACATGTTGAGATTCCATCCAGGACACACTTGGGTGTGGCTGGTGCCCCAAAGTTCGTGGGGACCTCAGTGCTGGCTCCTTGTGTTCTCCCTGGCCATCCAAGGGACCCAGGTTCATGCACTCCACATCCTCCAGGACACTCCCAGTGCCTTGTGAACCCCTCAAAATTAAATAAAAAATGTAAAAGTCTCCCAGATGGGAAGGGGGCAGAGATCTGGGAGAGTACAGGGGCTCAGTTCTGTGGGAAAGCAGTCTTGGTTCCACTGCTGTGAGGACAACTTGTTCTTTATTTCAAAGCTCAGCTTCATTCTATTCCCCAAATAGGAAAATGGACTGAACTAATTTCCCCATGCAGACATTTCTCACAAGTTTGCACATTTACCAGACAGGCTTTATTGACTTGCAGAAGACTCCAGTCGCTTCCTCCACCAGTCTCAGTGGCCTCCCAGCTGATTTCCTGACACACTGAGCAGTCACAGATCCTATTCATCTCAGCTGGTTTTCCCAGAATTCTGACAATCACCTCTATGTTTTCACACCTGATCTCCTTAAACTAATATTATTTATTTATCCTCATGCCTTATTGGCAGATCAGGTCTGGTGTCTGATCTGCACAGTGACTCCACCACCATCCCACAGACCATCTTCTCTGGCTTGCTGCACCACCTGAGGGCTTTGTTCCCTTCATCCCTGGGCTGCTCCATTACTCCCTGATAAGTGTTTGCAAAAAGGGAACACTTTTTACTAATTTACACATTTTCATCCTTTTAATTACAGGTATAAGACATCAATTTCCAGCTCATACCTTGGTGGCCAAACTCACAGCCTGGCCCAAGAAATGCCCAAACACAGCACATGGCTGAAGAGCTGCACCAGCAGTTCAGGGGTTTCCAGGGTTTCAAACTCTCATTTCTTCACCTGTGTTCACAGCTCCAGCAAAACTCATCAAGGAACTCATTTAGGTAAGAATTTTTCACATTCCATCAGTCCTCTCTGTTTCATTCCCGGTTTTTTTACTTCAATCAGAACTGCAGATCTCAATTAAAATCTCAATCAAAACTCAGGCTGGGATGGTGAGCTTCATAAAACAAGACTTTGCCAAGCCTCATGCACATTTTCTTGGAATGCTAGTGGCTGACAGGAGTGTGTCCCAGCTCAGCAGCATCCCCAGAGCTCAGATGGAGTTTTACCCTCCACACATCCAGACAAATCTTCTGCAATGCTCCATCCCCTTGCTTCAAGGTCTGCACAGGTCCTGCAGGTGCTCTTCTTAGAGGTCAGGAAGCACAAAAACAGAATCAGGATGCTTTGGCTCTGTCTCCATTTCCTGTAGAAGGATGGGCTAGGAAACAGATTAAATGGATTATGTTAAATCCAGATTAAATCCTGGCGTATTCCCAGACCTGGCTTGCCTGTTCACATCACCAGTTGCTCAGCACCCATGAGGTCCATGCCCAAAGCAACTGCCTTGTGGGAGATGTTGTAGGAAGGACCTCAAAATCATCATGGAATGGTTTGGGTTGGAAGAGACCTTAAAGACCTTCCCATTCCACCCCCTGCCATGGTCAGGGACAACTTCCACTATGCCATGTTGCTCCAAGCTCCATCCCATTAAGACAGAAATCTTTCAATCTGGTGCTGCCCAACCATAGATTTGAGGTAGAATGAGCTTCCCCTGAGCATCTCTTTAACACCAAATGTTGACAATCACGAGAAAACAACATTTAACATAAAGCAAGAGGGTGAGGGCTTTGCAGTGTAATGATTTCACCAAGAATTATTATTTTAAACATAGATAAAAAGAAGCAATATGTACCTAAGGGAATTCTTGAGACCTTCCATGTTACATTAATTAGCAGCTTCTACAGGACAGTGCCTGAAGTTGCCACAGCTTCTAATTTAGGAGCCTCAGACTTCTCCCCCTCTGCTTTCTGTCACCTGACATTTGCAGGCTCCTCTCAAGCCACAATGAGAAAAATGCATCTCATTTCAAAAAGGCCAGAACTGCTGGTGCAGAAAATAGCAAAGTGCAAGGGGCTGAGCTCTGCTTCTGCCTTCCCTGGGATAAACCCAGCTTCCCTCACTGCCTTCAGCTGATTTACTCCCCTTTTGGTGTAACCCAAAGCAGAATTTGCCTCTTGATGTTTTTCCATGGCATTAAGGCCTTTAAGGAAAATCCTACAAAAAGATTTAGGCGCAAACAAAATCTCCTGCTTTCCACAAATCTGCCTGAACTTACACTGCAAAAGGAAGCGCAGGGGAACTGAAGCCTCTTGCAGGGGACGAGGGACTCTCCAGCAGGGTCAGCTGTGCATATATTTACACATGATATTAGCAGGGAAAAAAAAGGCAAAATGGGTGCGTGGTGACCCAAGGCAATCCAAAAGTTCTGTGCTATCATTCCTGCTGGGGTCAAAGGACTTGTGGGTTGGTGGCTTGATAAGCCTGGTGAGCTAATGAGCGACAGCTTAATCAGCACAGATAATTCTTCTGCAATATAGGAGGCAATTGCAGCCTTTTTTCCTGTTTTTCAGGAGCATTGTGGGTTTTTTCACTCATAAATATGAGATAATGCCGTACAACTTGACCTTCCCAACAAAGCTTTTGCAGAATAATGTCCATTGCTATTCATGAATATCAGTGTAACTGGGCTGATTCTTTTGTCCACTGTAGCTGACCAATTGGAAAGAACACCAGGAGCACTAAGAAAAACCTTTAAAATTAATTTAATTTTTGTACACATGGATAAAATCCATTGGCTGCTTATTTCAAGGAGTCACTCAGGTTATTTTCTGGGAGACACCAAGGATGGAGACATCTGTGGGGTCTCATCTCTTAGCCACCCAGAAATGACCCAGCTCTGCAGCACTTTTGGGGAAGGAAGTTTTCATCCACACACCACGAGCTTTGCATAATCCATCCTTTCACCTGGGGAAGGAAGTTTTCATCCAAACACCACGAGCTTTGCATAATCCATCCTTTCACCTGGGGAAGGAAGTTTTCATCCAAACACCACGAGCTTTGCATAATCCATCCTTTCACCTGGCACTTTCTTCCCCTGTGCTGATCAGAACTACACCTGCAAGAGGCTGCCAGGAAAGTCCCCTGAAGCAGCTGCTGTGTCTGGAAGCTCAGGGACAAAGAGGCTCTGCTCAGACACCCCCTCAGTGTCAGAAAAGGCCGTGGCAGAGCAGGGGGAAGGCAGGACAGTCTGCAGACCCCAGGGTGGCCTCCTCGCTCGCCCTGCACTCCAGACAAGATGTGTCACCAGTCCAGATTGGAGGGTGGGGGATATCCTGTCTCCCACCTCCTTTGGCTCACTCGAATTTCTCCTGAATTGAAATCAAGAGTCAGGACGGTGAGCTGCCAGATTCCCTCGGTGGTGGTCAAACAGGAGCTGCTGCCCATCCCCGCCCCTCGCTCGTTTGTTTGTGCCTCTAATCACTGCATTTCCCAGCTGGTGCCCCAGCCCAGGACCTGCTTAACTCCAGTGAGCAAACACGAGTAGGGGAATTCGGTCCAAGCAGGCAGGTGCAGTGGCTGGATAGCTTGTGGATTTCCCTTCTGCCACCAAACAACAGTTACTGCACATATGTTGCGAAGATAAAGCCTTGTTTGCCGTGGGAGGGGGAAAAACTCACTGCAATTCGGGAGTCCTGCTGTCCAAGGGATGCAAGGGAGAAAGGTGTGTGTGTCTGAAAATAAGGGAGGATGCTCTCCCAGCAGCTGAGGCATGGAAGTTCAAGCGTTTTGATCTCAAATTCTTGCCAAGAGGAAACAGCAGTTGTGGAGTTACATCTGTGCCCAGCGCTTTCTGGAGTGTTAGACTGAGTTAGGCTTCCCAAGGAGTCTTAAAACCTAGAGGTCTCAAATTTGCTGTGGGCACCAGTAGGGGTGCAAAAACCCCCTCTGTAATTCCATTTAGCAATCTGCAGCTTAGCAGAAAGGAGGGTGGGCAGCAATAGGGCCGTGGGCTGTGAGTGCCCCATGAGGAGAATATTTCTGACCCTGCAAGGATAATTAATTGGGCAGACGAAGCCAAAGTGAGCCTGAAGTGCTAAAAGCTGCAATTAGACAAACTACACCTAGAAGTAAGGTTGTGAGTGGAGGGAATTAACACTGGAGAAATGTGGCTGGGATGGCAGATCCTAGTCCACTCCTTTGCATGGTGATGGCCACACACATCATGTTCTTCTCTTGGTGTTCCCTGTTGCTTTCCAGCTCCCTTTTGTCCTTCCCAGGGGATGCAGGGGACACCCCGGGCTTGAGATGACTTAAATGTCCCTCCAACCATGAGTGAAGACAGAGAAAAGAGATCCAGCCTAGTAGGGTTCAGTGTTTACCCACCAAGATATCCCAATTCCCAGACCAGCTGGGAACACTTGGCTTTCCCCTAAAGAATTTAGTTTAGAGATAAAGACTCCAGATTTCTCCCCCTGTCCCATGCAATGTTTCCAAGGAATTAGGACAGGCAGAGAAGTCCAGCCCCATGCACAGATGAGCTGTGCATAAAACCAGTTGCCACCAGTGCCTCTGGCCTCATTCCACCCCTCAAAGCAGGAGCCACTCCTGAAGTCCATGGAGCTCCAGGAGGCCAAGGCTGGGAGGAGAGTAAGACCTCCTGCTCCTAACAGCCTCTAATCCCTGCCCTCCATAATCAGTTTTAAAATGGCCATCAAATCTTCCCTCTGCCTCTAATTGAAAAAGTGATGTCAGCAGTAATCTGCTGCCCCAATTTATCCCCATATATTTGGGGAGGTTTTGGGCTAATGCATTGTTTCATAAACATATGTTTTAGGCCAGCCATGAATGCACACACACAAAGAGAAAGCTCTGAACACACTGCACCAGTTATGGATCCTAATGCCTTAAATATTACTTTTAATACTAATGTCAGATTATTAAAAACATAATCCATTCTCCTGATTGGACCTAATGTAAGCAGGAGGATAAGAGGACTTCTATCCATGCATTAACACATTTCATGGAGTGTAAAGCCACTTTCTTCCTCTTAAAACATAAGGTCAGGAACTAATAGAATCTGTACTTGAAGTGGGTTTTTAAAACATATTACATAGAAAGTTTAGTGAAAGTTAATCTGTTGATAAGTGTCGGCTGGAGCCGTGTGGGTAAACAAGAAATAAATGTAATTCACATGCAATTTTTCCCCTGTTAAAAACCTATCTGTGCACTTTAAAACATTTATGTTTAAATAGAGCAGAGACCAGCACTAAGAAGCACTCAGCCCAAAGCAGCTTTATATAAATGTATTGCAAGGGACTAAAATAAAGTAAGCTACCCAAATCTCCCAAAGATAAAGGGAGAAGGGCTCTGACCCCGTGTGAATTCTCCCCTCATCCCAACCCTGTGCCATTCCTGGGCTTCATTCCCTGTTCTTGTGCACCTCTTTGTGGCAGCATTCCCTGTCCTCCCACATCTGCTCTGTCCCTGACCAGTGCTGGGGCTCAGGGGCAGCTTGGCAGCAGTGGGACAGCATTCCTGTCACCCTGGTCCCCACCAGCAGATCTGCCACCTCTCCATGGTGCCCAGCCTCTGCCAGCTCCTCCTTGCCAACTGCAGCACCACCTCAGCGACACATTCCCACTGCTGATGGCTCAGTTCTTTCCCAGACCAGCTCCCTTTGCCCATTTCCTTTGCCCAACCTCTCGAGAGCAATTTGGAAAGCCCAAACCGGGCGCTGAAGCAAAGGCAGTATCAACAATGGGCTGATTTTTGCCCACAAATTTGGCAAAGGCAGCATTTTTAAGCAGCCTCAGCTCTCCAAGGCTGGTGGAGGCCAGGCAGCTGATCCTGCTGCAGCTCATTTAATTGTTTATTTGGGGTTTGGGGGCTGGCAGGGGGCTCGGGAAGCAGACTTTGGAGCACTGGTGGTGTCCTCCCAGGGGAAAGCACTCAGCCATCTGCCCAGCTCTGCCTCCTCCTCGCTCCAACAGCACATCTGGGCTGCTCCACCACCAGCTTTCCCATTTGGTTCCCCTAAAATGTATCCAAGAGTCGCTGCAGGGGGTGCTGGCTGCCAAGGGAGGAGACGAGAGGGCAGCAGGAGAAGCAGGAGGTGGAAGCTTGTGCTGGCAGCTACCAGGACTTGGCCCTCACTCTCCCAGCCACATGCCAGAGATTTAAGCTTCATGAGCAGCTCCAGCCACCAGAAAGAGATTGATGACATATGGATTTCGTACATTCAGCAAATGGGAGAAAAGCTCTCCACGGCTGCATGGGATTAGCAGAATTTCCACACTGTTCCTTATAGGCAGAGTCCTGGAGGAGGGATGTAGTGCTGAGGGGACAGAGAGTGGGGGATGTTCAGAGCTTTCCACCATCACTGCAAGTGTGTCCTGGTCATGTTCATCTCAGTGGCATTGGAGAGGGCTGGCACCATCCCAGAGCCAGGCAGGAGGTGTGGGGAGGGCAGCAGGAAAGCCATAGGGATGGGCACCTGGAAAGAACTCAGGTCCAGGTGGGTTCAGACCCTCCCTGTAGTAAAGACCAGCAATTCCCCTCCTTCCCTGTCTTTCCATGGCTAAATGTTGTGACAGGTCTTTCAGGCAGGTGCCCAAGGGTGACTGGTGTGTGGCACAGGGCTGTGCCTGTGTGGTGTGGCCAAGATGAAGGTGGTGCCTTGTGAGGAAAGGCAAAGTGGAATGAAGGAACCAAAGGGGATGAAGGCTCTAAAGGGGATGAAGGTTCCAAAGGGATAAAGGTCCACCCAGTCTAGCACAGCCTCCTTCATTCAGGGCTTAAATCTGCTCTGTAAAGCCATGGGAAGAAAGAGTGGATAGATCAGAATAAGCGCCAAAAATCTGGGGTTTGTGCACTTGCAGGGAAATGAGGAACAAAGTGATTGCCCCATCTCTGGCAGTGCTCAAGGTCAGGTTGGATGGGGCTAGGATAGTGGAAGGTGTCCCTGCCCATGGCAAGGGGATGGAACAAGGTCATCTTTCAGGTCCCTTCCAGCCCAAACCATTCTAGAATTCTCTGATTCTCTGATTTTGCATTTCCCACCCTGTCACACAGTTTGGGGAGCACTTCCTGGTATGGATATAAATTGTGATGCTGCTTTCAACACAGCAGCCTCAGGCTGCTGCAAGTCCTTTGGCCAGCTACTCCAGGGTCACAAAAATCAAACAGCAGTGCCTTTCACTCAAGAGGCTCAGTTTTCAGAAAGAAAAAACCCTTTTGCCTTTAAATATCTTCAGGACGTGATTGTTAACCCTGGCAAGCATCATTCACCAGTCCATGAGCAAAGTCACCAAAGAAGGAAGAGAAAAATGAATTAAAAGGAAAATCTAGGATGCTGTAGTGAGCCCCAGACACCATGGTGCCATGTTGTTTTGAGAGAACAGTGGGAAACACTTTGAAATGAATGAAAATGAGTTGGTGAGTCTGATAAGGAGGAGGGATCTGCTATCTAAACCCCTTACATGGCTTGTGTCCTTGCAGAAGCTGAGCATGCCTCAGGGGATCAAAAATCCCTACAAATGGGAATTCCTTGGCCACCTATAAGGCTCTGATTTTGTCATGGCAGCCACAGGAGCCATGCATTCACATTAACTCCATGAAATCCTGCAAATGGATGGAGAAATACCTCTAATTCAGCAGGTCCTTTCTTTCGCTTCCAAAAGATGGTTTTGGCCACTGACAGCAATTCAAATCAGAGGAGATATCACTCAGCAGGGAATTATCTCCTGTAGCTGTGCCTGTGTCCAAGACATGGAGCCGAGTGGGGATGTGGAAAGAGTGAGGGAAGGTCAGGATGAGATGTGGAAAATTTGATCAAGAGCTGGCCTTGGGCAGAGCAGCCTTGCAGATCCATGACGGTGCTGGCTCTGAGCACCAATTAAAGAGGGAGCAGAAATGAGAGCTAATGAAGGGGCAGCTGCTCTGGCACTGCCAGCTGGGCAGTGTCCCTGCTCACACCTCTGCCTGCTTTTCTCTATGGGAAAATTTACTGTGTTTGGTCAAATTCGGAGACTTCAGGGCAATTTTAATTATAGTAATATTATTATTATAATAATTATAGTAAATAGGACTTCAGACAATTTAAATTGCAAATTCCAATTAAATATTTGATACCCTTTAGAACCTTGGTGCCACTGAGCCATGGCATCCTCACTGTGGCCACTGCCCTCCAGGATGTTGGCCAGTGGCCATCAGAGCCCTGGTGATGCACTGGTGGGTGTGAACTCGTGAATGGCAGGTCCAGCTCAGGGTCACACCTCCACCAGCTCTCTGCAGAGTGAATTAGCACCTCCTCAGGCTGCTAGTGAAAGATGGAGCTGTCTGTGTGCATGAAAATGCCCCAGGCAGGTGTTCAGTACAGATATTTTACTGGTTAAAAGCACCTCTAAGCCAAGTTCCTAATTTGGTATCAGTCCAGGGAGCTTCCCCCCTCCTCTAGTCTTCATGATTCACTTAAAAATTATTACTCTGAACCCATCATCTGCTGGAGACTCCCTTCTTCTTCATATTTAAGTGTCCCTTCAGCAGTGTCAGCAGCATAGCAAACACCGTGGGCTGCATTTGTAGCTTTCCTCTCCTTTGTCACCAATGTCAGTGACAATGTTCCTCTGACCCTTCAGCAAAACCCTACCGTGGTGGAGTGAGAAGAAGAGAAGCAAAGACCTCCCCACGAGAGGAGTCACTTTTGGGAGGCTGTCAGGTGAGGCAGAAGGTGGACATTGCATGAAGGAGTGGTGTCTGTGACCATGAAACACCTAAAATTATGGCAACACCTTTGCCTGTGGCATAGGGAAAATGTCAGCTCGTTCATCCAGGTTGGGAGCAGCACGCTGGACAGCACAGGAAGAAGAGGCTAAAAATCACATGAAAACACAGCCAGCTGAAGTTCGAAACATTAACAAATTTGGCAATGTCTCCTGTTCAGCAGATCAGTGAGTATTGAAACAAAATGGGGCCAGGAGCTAATTATATGGAAATATTTCTATTTGCACATTTCACTGGAAGGCAAAGCGGAGAGTATAGCTAATGTATCTCCACCACTGTCAGGAATATTAAGTTTTCTGTCATTTTGCTACCACAACTACCTTTCTCAGCATGCATTCTGTCCTAGTTCCTAGTAAGGTGAGAGCAGAATCAAACTCATTAATTGTCTGCATTTTAGATATGATAAGAATTTAGTGGTTGGTGTTAATTAAACTACAAAACAACTCCTCTTGCTGCGGTGTGCATTCCAAGTTGGAGCAATTAATTCACTCACTTAAACTGATCAAGATTTAATTACCATCACTCTGTGCAATTACTCCATAATTAAAGTAATTTGGTTCATTCCACTCGCTGACAGTGTCATTGAACAGCCATTCATAGTACCAAAAGAAGTGATAATTAACTTAAAGAACAGCTCAAGGCAGTTTTACACAGACTTTTTGTTATTCCTAAATATACCTATATGGGAGGAAGAAGCCTATCACATACTACAGGTGCTTCCCTTGTAAAGGGGTTCAGATCTTTTGTGTTCAATTTTTTTCAGCAAATGCGCTGTAACAAACCCAATTTTGGGCAAGGCTCTGTAGCTGTCACTAGATAACAGCGTTTCATACAGGCAAGCACAATAAAACCTGGATCCTTCCAGCAGTGCAGGCTTTCCCTGCCTGTTCCTGGAGACTCCTCATTAGGAAAGAAGAAAAATCCTCAATAAAAGCTTCTCTCCATCCAGATAATGCCGACGGATATTAGATCTTATTAAGTGTCTTGTGACAGAGCAAGTCCCCAGTTGATGGGACCAAGGGAAGGCAGAGAAACCTCAGGGTTTTTAATGATCAGTTTTCTCAGCCCCCAGGTTGTTGACAATCATTGAATCATAGAATTCAATGGGAAGGACCTTAAAGCTCATCTCATTCCAACCCCCTGCCATGGGCAGGGACACCTTCCACTATCCCAGGTTTTTCCCAAGCCCCATGCAACCTGGCTTGGAACACTGCCAAGGATCTATAAATAAATATCTGGCCTTGGTGTTCATGACACGCCTATTCGGATCTCAACTTTATGCTTATTTTATTCCAAAAAATTATTTTGCCAGTAGAATTATTCCTCAAGGATTGGAAGTGAATATTGCTGCCTGTTTTCAGAAAGGCTGTTTGTGCTCACAAGTAAAAGCTGATACTGGAAACCTCTGTGCTGAGGCCTTTTCTAAGAGGTCAAACTTACTAGACCAGTCTAACCTTTCTCCTGTAACCTTGTAAAATGCCCATGCCAAGCTCTCTGCAGGATGGGCAAAGAAAGAGACACATACATCCCTCTGTCCTTACTTCTGCAGGATGGAGTGGCAGTGAGGACCTTCAACACACTGTCCACCCATTTCAGAGTTAAGCCTTCTCAGCCCATGCAGAGAAATTCAACACATGACCTCTCACGACCATTTGGACAGGAAGTATGCAATATTTGTACTGATTTTATTTCCCCCACCATAAAAGCAATGTGAATCTAGAGAATCATGTCAAGCTAGGAGAAGCACACTTGCTATCCAGGAAGCTGTGCATGAGTTTCAAATCAGTGGCTGCATCCATCTGGATGATCCTGATCAGAGAAAACAAGGAAGTTTAAGATGAAGGTTATGGGTTTAAACTGAGAAATGGGAAATTTAGGTTAGATATACAGAAGAAATTCTTCCCTGTGAGGGTGGGGAGGCCCTGGCACAGAGAAGCTGTGGCTGCCTCATCCCTGGAAGTGTCCAAGGCCAAGTTGGACAGGGCTTGGAGCAACCTGGGACAGTGGAAGGTGTCCATGCCCATGGCAGGGGGTGGAACTGGATGGACTTTAATGTTCCTTCCAACCCAAACCATTCTGGGATTCTGTTATTCTAAGATGAACACAAAGTGGTTTAAGCAGCAGGTGAACAGCTCAAAAAGGGGACTGTGGTCCCTGGCTCCATGTGGCAGCAGATCCTGTGTGCCCCTGCACTCCTGGGACCCACTGTGGAGGTGGCAGGTTCCCGGCAGCTCCTCTCTTGGTGATCTTCCATCAGCCATTAAATCCACAATTCTCAGCCATGCCAGACCTGCCCGGAAAGCTGAGCTGTGCCATGAATTATTCCTACACCTGCAGCATCATAAATCAGAGCCTTTTGGTTGGGCTCCCAAATGCTTGTTAGCCTTCCGTGACTCAGCAGTGGCTAAGTTAATGTCAGCTCTGCCCAGGGGAAAATCTTCAATATTTCTTTTTACTTAAAAAGAAAGAGAGGGGAAAAAAAAAATCTCAAACATTATTTTTAAGCTCCTAAAAGAGCATTACAAAAGAATGAAGGGGAAGAAAAAAAAGAGGCTGTGTAAAGATTGCTTACCAGAGTCCTTTTACAATAGTCAGCCACACAACAGAAATAGGTGGACATTAATTCATGCTAACCTTGCACACCTAAATACCATTAATTCATCAAAACTAATAACATTAATTCCTTCAAAAATGAGATTAAACACAGGCACCCCTTGCAGTCATAATCTGTGGCTGATGACACTAAAATGAAACCTCCAGTATACAAAGCTACCAGCAGAGCTTGCAGAATCTCATAAATTGCAGCTGGCAACACATAAATCCTCGGGACAATGTACATTATTTTCTGGGGAGCAGGCGTTTGCACACCAATCACCAGGCAAAGAGCAAAGCAAAGCTGTAAAACTTCTCCCCCCAACCCAGGAGTTGTTGCCAGCAGTGGCAGCTGATGTCAGATGATGCTGCTCAGACCAATGCTCACCTAAATCCATCAGGATTCGGGGCACACATCCTGGAAAACAGTTTTGCTTTAAATTTGCAAGCCCAGGGAGCAGGAACAGAGTGTAACTCCGAGCTGGAGGTGCCCAGATCCTCTGGGAAGGTTTGCAAGGCTTTGGGTGCACGATCTACCCTTGCTGGGGGATATTGGAAGAGCTGGGAAAGGTCTTTGGCAGGACCTGCTGATGCCTCTGATGGGTGCTGAGATGGCTTTAGGGTGGATAAGGGCTCAGATGAGCATAGGCAGCTATAGGGAAGTTAAAAACCTTCCTTTTGCTTTCACTGGGTTTTGGCTGTGGGAATGGCAGGAAGTTGTGTCAGGGGAGGTTTAGGTTGGGTTTTAGGAAAAGGTTCTTCACTCAGAGGGTGGTTGAACACTGAACAGGCTCCCCAGGGAATGGTCACAGCACCAAGGCTGACAGAGCTCAAGGAGTTTTTGGATGACTCTCTCAGGGACAGGGTGGGATTGTTGGGGTGTCTGTGCAGGGCCAGGAGTTGGACTCTGATCCTTGTGGATCCCTTCCAGCTCAGGATATTTTATAATGGACTTTGGTGGTGGGAGAGCCTCTCATCTGCTCCTGAAACAACCTCCTGCTGCTTTTGCTCATGTTGGAAGTGCAAGAGTCTGATCCCAGAGCTGGGCTGAGCCCCACCAGGGTCCCACTGCACTTGGGCTGCCAGCATGACCCTGAGGTGTCACATATCCTTCCCATCCTCCCTGCTCCACCCATTGCATTTTCCTTTTCTTCCAGGTTCAGGTGAATCGTTTCACCTGCCTCCAGCAGGATGGGCAACCAAATGCACTGTAACAAAGCCAGTTTTGGGGAAGAAACGGCTGTGTGTCACCCACAACAGCACCTGCACTGCTTTAGGAGTTCCACTTGATGCCTAAAACAGAGTTTACCTGAGACAGAGGCCAAGACAAAGTTAAGAGAATAAAAAGCAGGTCAATTTATTAAAGGCCTTTAGGTACAATTAGGGCAGACAGAGCCTACTCGAGAGGCTAAAGCCAAAATGGACAGAGAGTCACAAGTTCTTCACATTTTATAAGTTCTGTCTAATTAACATATAGGGCCTCAATTCTCTAATTACACCTTCAGGTGATGATGTCAGTCACCCCAAGCTTGCTCCCCCCAGTTCACTGTTTTTTACATATTTTGGGGCTCTGAGGCAGTAAAGTGTCCTTGGATTTTCCACTGAGAGCAATTGTTTTGTCTAAAACACTGAGAACAGAGGTTTTTAGCACTTTATATGCAGCCTGGAGCTACACACCAAAACTACAGATACATAAAAGATAGAAGCTAAAAATCCTGAAGGCATCACACTGGCTCACACAGGGCAGGCCTGTGAGGGAGTTCACCAACCTACAAATTCACAAATTTCTGTCTTGCACTCGGTTTACAGAGGGTGGTCAGAATGAGGGCATGGTCAGCACTGCTGCTGGTGGCTACAGAGACCCAGAGATCATTTTGGGAGGCAGCAGGATGCTGCTGTCCCAGCCAGCTTGGCTGGCAGCACTGCCCAGGGCTTGTGAAGGACGGCTGCTGGTGCCGCCAGCCCTCTGCCGATACATCCAGAACACCGGAGGTATTATTTCAGATTAAGCCCAGATTAAGCCCATTTAATTTTAACTCAGATTAAGCCCCTATTTAGATCCTGGCCCTGTTTCCGATGCAGCTGGGCTGACCCCCCCCAGGGGGCTGTGAATCACCCTGGAGGGGTGTTGGTACCACCCAGCCTCTCCCCCATTCTCCTGACACAGAGCAGCTGAAACTCTGAGTTGCTAAAATAAGGCTTTGCTTGTGAACACTCATGTAAGAGCAGCATTTTGGGATGGGGTTTCACATTTTGTGGCTGCAGGAGGGACCCCAGTGCCTGCAGCCCACAGGGGTGTTGGGCAGACGTGAGCACTGAGGAGCTGAACTGGTTTAATCTCTAAATAACGATGGAAATGCAAGTGTGTGAATTACTCCAAATGAATGTATCACCCACACACGCTACGCTCGCTGCATATCTAATTACACAGCACTCACTCCTGCCCTGCTTTTGAAGAAACACTCCACAAGCCGTCAGTGCCTTTCAAACAAGTGATTACAATGAAATTTTGGGAAAGAAGAATTTTGGGCCCTTTCAGACCAGCTGAAAAAACAGCAGTGGGGAGAACACAATCAGTCTCACTGATTTTTTATTCCTAGTTGTGTGCACGAGCCACCCCAAAGGTTCAAATCTGAGAGGAGATACCCCCAAGACAAGCAGAAATCTCTGTTTTTCAAGATTTCTTGAGAACCAGGCACCACAGCAAAGACAGTTTTGGCAGCACTTATTTTTTTTTATTTGATAGATTTCTGGAGTAGCTGTTATACTGACTTTACCAACACATCCTTCATCCTCACCCTGTGCTGGGCTGCGATATTAGGTGACTGTGTGGTGTGTTTTCACTTCCTATTGACTGGTTGTGTACTTCCCTCCAGCTAATCCCTTGTTAATGGACACTTTCTTTGAGCCAGCTGAGATCTGAGTTATGTTGTCTTTGTGCTTCTCGCAGACTTTATTACTTGGATATCTTTGTTTTCATTATTTCGAGATTTGGGGATTTTGTCTCTTCCCTTCAGATGGATTCACGCAGTTAGGGACAGGCTGGCCTCCCACTGCTCCTGTTTGCATTTGATCCAGGAGTGGTGGGAGAGCAGCTCCTGCAATGGGAACAGCACAGTCCTGCACTTCAGCAGCCAAATCCAGGAGAAAACACACTTTTGGTGCTGGAAAAGCACCTCTTGCTTCTAAAGGTAAAAACAAAGCAATTCTGCCTCTTGATCACTGAACTGGGGGGCACTGGTTTTAACTGGGCTCTGCTGGAGGGTGACACCCAGCGAGATACAAACCATCCCCAGCAGCAGGGAGGTGGCAGGTGGAGCAGGAAAGGGGGGGACAGCCCTTCAAATCTGGTCCTGGGATGCCAAGGGACTTCTAAAAATGTGGAGTCTGAGGCTGACAGAGCATGGCTAAGTGCTGGCTATCATGGAGTCATGGAATCACAGAATGGCTTGGGTTGGAAGGGACCTTCAGAGGTCATCCAGTCCAGCCCTTCTGTCATGGGCAGGGACATCTTTCACTCATCAGGTTCTCATGGAGTGGGGAAGCCAGCAGTGCCATCCCTGGACACGTTGCCCATGGCAGGGAGGTGCACAGGAGGGTCAAGGACACCACTCTGGCCTTCAGAGGAGGGGAAAATCACAGTCCATGGTGCAGCAAGGATGGATGGAGAGCCCAGACAGAGTCCCCTGGCTGCAGGGTACCTCCTCCAGGAGGGACATGAGACCCACTGGGCAAATCCAGGGCTGCAGGGCAGGCTTGGTGGGAAAGCAGAGAGGTGGAGATCCTGCAAAGCCACCGTCAGAAGGGAGAAACAGACTTAAAGACATTCCTCCCGATCAACTTTTCTCCTTCTGCCACAGCTCAGGCAAGGAGCAGAGCTATGCAACCTTTTTATTTTTCTTTTTTCTATGTATTTTAGCCCCATCATCCTTATGATGGGCACTAAGCCAATCCAAAGAGGAAAGGCAGAGCAGTCAGTGCTGGATAAACCTGAGGAGTCCCTGAAGAGCCAAGGGTGCACACAGGGACCAGACAGGACACCAAGGGCAGGTGGGAACTGGAGTGATGCTGAATTGGGTTTTCCAGACCTGCAGGAAGATGTTTCCTTTCCAGAAATCAGAAGCTACCCCACGGTTTCAGGAAATCAGAGAAAAATAAAACCCCCCAGAGTTCACCCAAAGGAATATGGGTTGAGGGTGAGTTTCTCAGCTGGGACACAGAGCCTGGTGCTGGTCATGGCAGAGCTTTGGCCACGATGTCCCTGGAGCTGAGAGCCTGCTGTTTGCAGACCAGGGGCTGCTTCCAGCCAAATGCCACAACCCAGAAAAGTCCTGGCACGTTCAACATCCCCACTTTGTCTTCTTAGTGCCCTCTACTCAAAAAATCAAAACTAAATCTGATATTTTGACGCTTCCTGATAAAAGTTACCTCTGTCAAAATGACCTTTTGGTTAAACAGCACTAGCTGGCATTAATCCTATTATTTCATCACGATTATTACTTTTTTTTATCAATCCAACACAGCTGCCATTTCATCTGGCACTAAGTGAATTGAAGTTCTCAGCTGGGGCACACTGTGCTCTCAGATGTGTGAAACACTGATAGTCACGAAATGAATCAGCCACCCCTTCCCCTCCTGCCACCCCATGCTTGACTCCAGGTCTACATCGAGATGGCCAGAAAAGTCAGCTCAGCATCAAGAAAAATAATTCCTTTTCAATTTGTGGAGGCATCAGATGAAATTCACAGCTGTCTCTCATGGTGCCCTCAGCTCCTCTCAGCTGGGTGATGCCACAGCATCCCTTCACTTCTCCAAAAAGGAGGAAACGTGATGGAATTGTCGATGTCTCAAAAGGAATAACAAACACAAGACAGGCCTATTCCAAGATTGATTTTAAGGCAGATAAAGACGAGGGCTAAAGCATTTCAAATCCAATCCAACAAAGTCCTTAAGCGCCTGCTTTAAGGCAAGCAGAGGAATAATGCCATCGACTCAAAGGGGGTGTTTATCTGGTTATATTTGCGAGGGCGCTTAAGGGCTTTGCTGGATCAGGGTGTCAGGTGTGAGAGGAGAAACGCCCTGCTCGCCTGCCCGCCCTGACCTCGGCACACCCAGCCTTGGCTGCACACAGCTTCCCGGGAAATTGCATCCAACAGAGTCCACTGGAAGGGCAGCAAAGCCTGGATGGGTGCCCAGGGGGTGTGGTGAGGTCTCGTGAGCTAGTTGGAGAAACATCTCTCTAGTTTGGAAGTTGCTGATCTCACCTGAGAGCCAGGCATGGGTTTGGTGGCCTTTAAAGGTCCCTGTTTGTGTGTGAGGGAAGGGTTGGGATCCCAGGAGGGGTTAGGGTCAGCCTGACCATGGAGAGACCCATGAATATAACCATGGGTGCAGACATAAACATGGAGAGTGACTTTTTACGTGAACAGATAACAAGAGGAAAAAGGGAAAGAGTTTTAAATTGGCAGAAGGCAGGTTTAGGTTAGTAATTATGGAATTCTTGATGGGGAAAGACATTGGGAATGTTCAGCCTGGAAAAGAGAAGGCTTTGGAGTGACCTAATTGTGGCCTTCCAGTACCTGAAGGAAACCTTCAAGGGAGATAGAGAGGGAATTTTTACAAGAGCATGGAGTGACAGAATGAGGGAGGATGGCTTCAAACTAAAAGAGAGTAGCTTTAGATGAGCTATTAGGAAGAAATTGTTCCCTGTGTGGGTGGGGAGGCTCTGGCACAGGTTGTCCAGAGAAGCTGTGGCTGCCCCATCCCTGGAAGTGAATTCCAGGCCATGTTGGATGGGGCTTGGAGCAACCTGGGATAGTGGAAGGTGTCCCTGCACGTGGAAGTGGTTGGAATTAGGTGATCTTTAAGGTCCCTTCCAACCCAAACCATTCCATGATTCTGTGATGGATGTGCAATGAAATTAGGTCTGAATACCATAAGGACCCTCTGAGACCCACCTGAGAGCAGATTCCTGCTGGCAGTGGGAGCCTGGGAGTGAAGAAGGGACAATTCTTTACCAGAGCAGTTCCTTTCCTCAGGGCTTCCCAAGGACCTCATCTCCAATGAGTTCAGCTAACGCAGCAAATCCCTTCTCTTTCAGCCCTCCAGATGAGCCAAGGCTCAACCCTTCTCCCAGGATCACGTCAACAATCCCAGAAGAGAAGAAACCCTAGAAGATCCCTCTATTTTTAAGAGACAGTGTGGGACGGTGGCTGCTTCTTCTGCAACTCTTCATTTGTCCTTTACAAGGTTCTGTGATTTAAGAATGTGTGTTAAATCTTCTGCAACAATCAATTCAAATATACAAGTTTGGCTATTCAAATTACTTTTCCAAAAGTACTTTAAAATGCATTAAGTTATTAATTGCCTGCTGGCACTTTAATCAAACGGGAAAATTGACATAGCCAGAGGCATGTATTTTTGTGGAAAGGAAATTTATTTAAGAAGAAACAGCGGCTCTTACTGCTTAATTTAAACTGAGAAAACTGTGGAAAATCAACTGCTATGGAAAATTAATAAAACATTTCCAGCTGCAAACAGTGACTAATTGTACAAGATGAAGACTGCCTGGAATTAATAACTTGCAATCTTCTGTGTGAAGAACCCCCTACCAGTTCAATTTACTGGGAGATTAAATTACTTCTAAGTTTGCCATATTAAAACAGAACATGAATAAAATGTTAGTGAAAGCACATCTATTATTTACTGTCTGTGATATGGATATAATTATTTCCAAACAACCACAATGTGACGTGACTGGCAATATTTAAATTATTTGCTAGCGAATGTAGTTTTACGACCTCGCTTTCTATAAAAACAGCCCAAATGGGTTTTTACAGATGGCATATTCCTGCCAGGGGGAATTATCCCCTCATCCTCTGCCCCGTGGTGCCCAGCATCCCCACCTTACTGCTCTTTTAGCACCACCTCTCATCTTCCCCCACTGCCCCATGTCCTATGAACTCCACGCCTCCTTCGCTTTGCTCGATTTTTCTATTTTTTCCCCCTTTTTCAAGCTGACTGCACTGAGTACCCGGTGCCAACAACAGCTTTGGTGGTGGTAGAGCATAATCAGGCGAATGTTTTCCCCGTGTGTGAGGGCTCCTTGCTGATCCCAGCGCAGAAAGCTCACCTGTGGAGACGGAAAACTCACGCTTATCTTTTTCAGAGCGTGCCAAGCTCGTGAGGCGTGCGAGCCCCTTCCAAGGGAGCAGAAAATAAGGAGGAGAACAAGAAAACCCAGGCAAGAGGGTGTTTGCAAAAACCCAAACAAAACCCAGTGGGATTTCCAAGAATCCCGCAAAGGAGCAGGAGGAGGGAGAGCCGTGGAGGATGGAGGAGTTGGCAGCCCTCAGGGGCTCCTGCTGGGATGTGGTGTGGTGGCCCCGTGGGTGCTGAGATGATGTGAAGAAAGAGGTTGTGTGATGGTGTGACTTGGGAGGAAGGGGGTTTTCAAAGCCCCAAACAAGCTGGGATTGAAGAGAGACCACCTGGAACATGTTTGGGGCTGATGTGGTTGACCACATGCCCACGGCCCTGCCATGAGATGCAAAACTGGAAAGGAAGGACTGTGAGGAGGAGCTGAGGGAGCTGGGGGGACTCAGCCTGGAGAAAAGGAGGCTCAGGTGTGACTTTATCCCTCTTTACACCCCCCTGAAAGGAGGTTGGAGCCAGGCGGGGCTCAGGCTCTGCTCCCAGCAAACCAGCAGCAGAATGAGAGGAAATGGCCCCAAGCTGTACCAGGGAAGGTTCAGGTTGGACATCAGGAAGAATCTCTCCATGGAAAGGGTTGTCAAGCATTGGAATGGGCTGGCCAGAAGTCACCATCCCTGGAAGTGTTGCAGGAAAGACTGGGCATGGCACTCAGTGCTCTGGTCTGGTTGACAAGTTTGGACTTGATGATATTAGAGGCCTTTTCTAACATAAATGATTCTGTGATTTAGTGTGAAAGACTTCCAGGACCTCAATATAAAATTGAGACCCGTAAGAAGACCCCAAAATATAAAATGTTGCAGAGAGACAGCATGGGAGGAGATCCACAGCTCTATCATTTGTCCTCACCTCAGCAGGATCCATTTACACTTGTGTTTAAAAGGATTTGGTCGTGCTCTGTGGAAGTAACAGTGCTGCAGGAAAGGGAAAGGGGTTCTGTGGTAACTGTGAACACCTTTATTTGCTGTTTATCATATCTGTCCTCAAGTGTCCTTCCCAGCTAGAGGTGATCCCTGTCCCTCACAGACTCTGCTGGGAAGGTCTCCTGGGAAGGTGCTGAGCCCAGGCAGAAGGACCTGAGGAGATGAGTCAGCCCACCCGCAGCTTCTCAGCTTGACACTTTGGGAGAAGGAGCTCATGTTCACAGAATCCCAGAACAGTTTGGGTTGGGCCTTAAGCCCAACCTCCTGCCATGGGGAGGGACACCTTCCACTATTCCAGGTTGCTCCAAGGCCTATCCTTGGACAATTCCAGGCAAGGGGCAGCCACAGATTCTCTGGACAACGTGTGCCAGGGCCTCACCACCCTCACAGGGAAGAATTTCCTCCCGCTATCCAGTCTAGCCCTGCCCTGTGTCAGTCATTCTCCCTTGCCCTGTCACTCCAGGTCCTCGTTAAACCCTTCTCTGTCCACAAAGCAGTGAGTTGCAGCTCAGATCTGCTGGTTGTCACAGAGAATGTGGGTGGAGATGGAGTTTCCCGCAGACGCTTTCTCATGTCAATAATTGAGTGTGGCACATTTAATTGCCATAGTCCTGTTGCTGTGCAAACCTGGGGACCTCTCCTCTTGATGTCAGCTTAGACCCGATTGCCTAATTGCATTACCTGGGTAATTAGATAGAAATGGAGCAGCCCTGTGCTGCACCAGATCCACTTCCTAACAGAATTAACCTGGCTTTAGGATGGAAAACTTGTACACACACACAGGCACACAGACACATTCAACTTATCCTGGCTGTGATCACACAGATCAGACCGTGGGGCTTGCTCCCTTCAAGAAAGAGCTCAAAATGACACAGGTTTGTTTCCAAAGAGGCTGTAGTTTGAATTCCAGCATGTTCCCACCGTCCAGCACCTTTGCAGGATCACCCAGTCCTGCCCAGCTCCAGATTTGGGTGCGCTGGACACCAAGGAGCATTTTAGGCTTTGTGGAAGCACCATGCTAAGAAAGGCTTTGAGTGTTACAGGCTTCCTTGCTGAGTCCTGCAGATGTTGGGTGTCACAGCGTGTCCCCTGTGGCGGTGGCAGGACCTGGAGAAGATGGAGGGAACATTATTGCAGGCAGAAAGACTCCCTGCAGCCATGACTGGTTGCCACCATGCCCTGCTGTCACCATGCCTACTGCCACCGTGCCTTTTTCCAGCCAGGAAGGAGAATTAGCTTCACCCTGGAGTGGCTTCAAGAACGAGAAAGAAAAGAATAATCCCCCCACAGCAGGGTGCAAGTCCTGTAAAAACAAGTGGCTGTAATGCTCACCTGGAGACCTGGTGAGATTTGTTGGCCTGGTGAGGTTTGTTGGCCTGAAGGACCTGTCGCATTCCCTTGTGGTCCATGCAGATCTGGGGATGTGCCCACAGCTGCATTTCCAGTGGCCAGGGACAATCCACACCAACCTTGGCCATGGTGGGACCAGTGAAGAGTAGGAGGGAAAAGGCATCTTTGTGCAGAGGGTGGTTGGTATTTAAAGCAGGGCCAGCCCCTTTTCCACCCCTGTCTGGGACAACCTGGTCTTTCTTAGCTTTGAAACTCCCATTTCCCATCCCACCTCATCCCTGCCCACACTTGTCCCACCTGTCCCCACCACCCTCAGCCATCACATCTCCCTGACATGCCACCAACCCTCCCTTTCTCCCTCCTTTTGTCGTTTCCCCCCCGCCCCACCCTTCCTTTCTTTCTTTCTTCTTCTTTTTTTTTTTTTCCCTAAAGAGTGAACAAAACAAAACAAGAAAAAGCGATGCCAAGCCGATCCTCTTAACCCAGCGTTCTTACCCCGGGGAGGGCCCCGGCAGCGTCGAGGCGCACGGCGAAAACCCCCACGCATTTTGTCCTGTTCCTTCAGAGCAACTCGAGCAAATTGAAAGCCGCGGAGGGGTGTGTGCCCCCAGGCACTTGGTAAATCCACTTCCTTTGTCATAACAAGAACAAATCCCACCTTTGAAGTTTTTCCTTCTTGTTACAAGGGGAATGTCTTTTGTTTAATCCATTTTAGCCTTTAATGCCTGACCTGGATCAATCCTGTTGGGTAGATTACACACTACTCACGCCGACTTTAAACTACCCTACAGGGATTTTTATTCTTCCCCCCTTCTCCCCACCGCATTTGTGTGAGAATCTCGGCAATAATCGGCATTACGACTTTAGACCATCACTCACTTTGAAGGAGGAGACTGTCCTTTAACAAAGGGGAGGGAGGGGGAGGAAACCCGCAAATATCAAACAGATTTAATCAGCTTTGAGGCCTTTCAATCTCATATTCATACCGGATCTTTATTAGTTATGAAAATCAGTGCAGAACTTGGCTGGGCTCTGTGTCTCCATGTTCTCCTCCCCTCTTCCATGCTCTTTCAGGCCCTATTCAGGACTAAAATTGCTCTTGCAGCCTTCCTAGTGCTGGTCCCAAGAAAATCCAGAGAAATATCCACCCAGGACTGCAGCAAACAACCTACCAGGGTGTCCATCACCCACACCTCATCTGAACTGGGTGTTCTCCTCCATCTCATTGCTCACTCCAGTGGAAGAGGCTGGAAACTGCTGCCAGGAGGACCCAGGTGACCTCAGTGATGACCATGACATCCGTGGTGGATGGACATCAGCACAGAGGATAAATCTATACACAAACCCAGAACCTCCAGCTCATTAAACCTTTATATCAGGACTTGCTGTAGGAAGTGGTGACCCTCAGTTCTTGTCGTCTCCTTATTTTGCAAGACAACCTTTAGCAAGGGCTTCCTGTGCTCCCTGAGAGCTACTTAGAGCAGGAATGTGCTGTCCCAAAGTCTTCTCCTGCTAGCAGCTTCTCCCTTCTCCTGCAGCGCTGTGCCCCTGGGTGTGCTGGGGGTCTCCTTGGCAGATTAACATTGGCTTCACTGCTTTTCTCATGGTTTAAGGCAAATCACCAGCCTTGTGCAAAGCCACAGGGCTCAGGGACATGCAGAGCTGTAGGAGAGCTCCAGAGGGGATTGCAAGCAGCATTTCCCAGTCCTCTCTGGCACCCGGACAGAGCTAATGACATTCCCATCAGCCTTGCTTTGCTCCTGGTGGCTACCAAGTCCTTCCCCAGAAGCTTCCTGTCCTGGAAAGCTCCAACACAGAGGCTGCACATGGTTCCCTCATCACATCATTGCTCTTCCAGCTCAAACCCGTTTTTCCTTGAGTGTAGCTTTGACCTTTCCCCAAGGAACAGAAGGGCCAAATCCTGCTCCAGGAGGCTCATAGCCCATCTGGTCTCACCAGCTATGGCCCAGGATCACTTCTTCCCCTTGGACTCCCTACAAGTTGCTCACAATGTTTTGAAGCCCTGAGCTGGATGCAAGGTTTCCCCTCATGCCTGGTAGTTCCACACAAGGCAGGACCACTCCCTGCCAGGACTCACATATTACTGTCTTTATAATAAATCTCCCAAAACCATTTTTCTTTACTGTCCCATCAGTCCTAGGCTTTGATTTGTTCTGCCTTCACAACCCAGCCCCCAGTGCTGCTTTCCCATGTCTTCTCCATTTCATGTGTGTGTGCCTAATTTTGCTCCCCTTAATATACCCAGAAGCCCTGGGCTTTGGGAGCTTGTAACTGCTCATTTCTGATCTTAGTTCATCAGGTCTGTTTTGGATTCCTGCACAAAAGCTCTGGTGTGTTTCCATCTCCAAGTGTCACAGGTGCATCAGCTCGATGTTTCGTCCATCCAAGCATGGGAAGGCAAATGAAAGGGATTAAATTACCCAAATATGCCAGCAGCATATTGTAGTGCAGCCCTTAAATCCCCCATGCTTTTGAATGGCTGTTTCTGATGGGTTTCTGCTCCTGCCTCATGGGTAGATGCCCTGTTGGCATCTGGAAGCTGGGAAGACTGGGAATGTGAGGACATAGAGGAGGCAGATGAATGCCAAGACAAGATTTCATCAAGGCTGGGTGACTCAGACACATCTCCCATCCCTGCCCTTCAAGCAGCTCCTAGCCAGAAGCCAGCCAAGGTCACCCCAAGCACTCATTCCACAAAATGTGGGAGCCATCTGCTCCTGCCACCACCAGTGGCCACATTTGGGGCCAGGAAACACCCACCAGGACCCTGCTGCCTCACCCTGGGGGATAAAGCAGACAGTGAGATTGTTTTACAGCAAAAATACTCCCCTGGGTTCGAGTGGCTGTGGGTTAGAGTATCAGGATTAGGGTATCCTTTCCTGACAGCATCAGCCTGGGGGATAAAGTGGCTTTTCCTTGACTTCCATAGGCCAAGCCTTAGCAGTGGATACAACAGAGCATTTTGGCACTGTGGACAGCTCAGGAAGGGGCCAGGGAGCCCCCAGACATCCCTCAGGACAGCCGAGTGAGGAACCATCTCCTTTCACTTTTTATGAGATTGATATGCTTTGAAATTAGTAACCCTCCATTAGCTCTCCAAATAGCTCCGAATCATTAGGGTCAGTACGTCTGCACTCCTCGAAATGAGCTTTTACCTGAATTAGCATCTCAAAGAGGCAGGGCTCCCTTCCCCGGTTCGAATTCCAGCGTCGCGCCGCACATCAGGATGGTTTTGGCGGCCAATCCAAGCCCCGCATCCCAAATACATTCAGGGGAACCTGCTGGCTTGTTTAAAATGTTCTTTTTCCTTCCCATTCTTTACTAAATGCCTATTATATTAATGTTTAAAATCCATTTAAGTTCATCATGGGTGGCTTTGTGAAAGGACAGCGGCTCCATCACTGTAATTAGATGATTTATTGCCCTCTCGTGGTGACACGCGCTAACTAGAGAAGCTGTGATTTAAATTGGATGATCCTTCCAAGAGTGTTTGAGTGAGAAATAAAGGGAGAATTATTAATACTATTAGAGAGCAGCGGCGTGTTCGTGCAAGGGATATACTGTGCTAGGAGAGGGATTAGCCAAAACTTGCTGGTTTTGCAGCTGAGCGTGGCTTTCCCCTGGTGTGGGACCAACATTTCCCTCAGCCAGAGCTGAGAGCAGGGCAAGGTGCTGGCACAGCGATGGGAACAGAGTTAAAAACCAAGTGTTAGCCAAAATCACCGGGTTTAGAATTGGGAACTGTGGGGAAACCACACCCCCAACAGGAATTGCTGCTCCATCCCAGCCAGTTGTCCTGTCTGCCATATGAATGGGGACATCTCTGTCCTCCCTCCTTTTCTGAGGCTGATGGCTTCACACAGGAAGAAGTGAAGTGGGTTGATTTTTTTTTTTTTTTTAATTGAAATTTTGGTTCCTTTCTTCTCCCTGCTGCTTAAAACACTTTAAACACTACCTGGGTTGCCAGACCTTCTTCCCTCCAAGCATGCAGCCCTCCTCATTCCCCCTTTTGGGAGAGCTGGATCACACCCAGAGCTATCCCACTGCAAGACAATTCGCCATCAGTGTTAAGTGAATCCACATGAACATGTCTCACTGATTCAATTAAAACACCAGGCAGGCCTGAGCTGCAATAATTTGGTATAGAAACCAAGTATAGACCTAGCCTGGAGCTGTTATTTAAAAGCCTGGGTTAATACAGTGTAAACCCATGAGCACATCCTCTTACGATGGGGCTTAAATCTTTTAAGAGTGGCTTATATCAATCTAGTTTAAGTCAATTCCTCACCGAGTTAAGCTAAATTGAAAGAAGCACTCAGACCCCAAACACAGAGCTGGTGTTACCTAATCCCTCTGCACACAGCCTTGGCTTTGGCCAGTGCCTGCTGGGAGGGGACAAGAGACCAGGGAGCCTTGGCCAGGGCCTGGGGAGCACCAGTGTCACAATCTGATCCCCACAGCTCCCTGCAAACACGGCTGCCCACTCTCCAAGATCCCTTTTGCTGGAGAACCATGGTGTGAATGTGTTCTCACAAAGGACGGGGGTCTCCAGGTCATCATTCCTTCACAATGAGCTTCATCCAAAGAATAGGAACATTTACTTGTCAAGTTTAGGATAAAACCTCTTTTTATGTCGGGCTCATCCAAAAGCAAAGGTAAGGATAAAAATGGTTTCCTGGCAGGAGGTACGAAAGAAGTTTCAGGAACAGTGGGAGGATGTCCTGTGACCACCAAAGGTGTAAGTGCAGATGAGGGGTTTAGAGTGGTGAAGGAAAAATAAAGGAAAAAGCTTTTCTCCTGCATGGGACTAAGCCGGAAGGTCACAAACTACTTTGATGCCCAACTGCATGATTTTTGTGTGATTTTTGCTGGCACAAGGCCCAGGAGCTACCACCAGGAGCACTGTGACCTGCACAGAGGTAAAATTCTTTGTGGCAGCTAAAGGAGTTCAAGTATTGGATTTGGGCAATGTCGTTAGGAAGTTCCTTGGTTGGGTCCCATGTCACATCAGCCCCAGAAGTGTCAACATCCTTCATCCCTGCCCTCCTCATCTCCCAGGTGAGCTGCACCTCCGCAGAAGAGAGAGGCCACCTCAAATGTTGTGACTGCCAAACTCTGCATTTTGTGTCCAGCCACACAGACCTCATGCCCTCTGCATCCTTCATGGAGATGTGAAATCACCAAAATCCCTTGGAATGTCCTCAGGAGATTGGACCCCACTCTGAGGTTCTCTTTGGGAAGGAAGAGAGCAGTTTTTTAGTCGATTTCATATCCATCCATGTTCATTTTGGGGAGTGATGATTGTGAATATAAAAAAAATATGGGGAAAAAAATAACCCCACGCAGAAGTGGCACGATCGAAGGAGCCTGCCCTGAGCACTTCAGTGAGTAATAAATAAATAAAACGTTATAACAGGCAGCAACACTGCTCAGATACAAAGATTAATGAGGAAACTCCCTTCTCCATACTCAGATCTCCCATACAGCCCATCATGCCAGCCACCATCTAGGGCAAGGATGCCCATGGCAGGGTGTTGAAATGAGGTGGTCCTTAAGGTCCTTCCCACCAAATCATTCTAGGATTTTGTGACGATTTTATCCAAGAGATCAACCCTCCCTCCCTGACAGAAAAAGGCTGGGGGGGAGCAGCTGGAGGGTGTTTTTCCTGCAATTTTTAGGTGCGCTCAGCCGAAAGCACCATGTAGGCTTCTCTGCATCCCTGCTCTGATGCTCCCACGGCTCCCAGTTATCCCTAATGTTGGTACTCGGGAAAGGACCATCATTCACCCTCACAAACAGCACTCCTCAAGGAAAGGGAGCCATTCTTTTTGCCTCTTTTTGCCCAAATTCGCCGTTCTTTTTTGCGGCGGCTGCAGGCCTTGGCCGGCGTTAGGTGGCAGCAGCGCCCAGCCATGGAGGAGCTCCGGCAGCCGCTGAGGGCCGGAATGGCTCTGGGTCATCTGCAGGGCACAGGGAGCAGTGTTAAACACACCATCCCGAGATGGGATGGCGAAGAGAGTTTAGTTCAAAATTCCAGGGGTTTTAGGCTGTTAGTTTGTTATGAGTTTGCATACTTGTGAGGCACAACTAATGCGCTTGAGCAGCCACCATAGAGCACGATAGGAGCATCAGGTGTAACCAACCACAGCCCCATGGTGTGAGCACTTACTAGTTCTAATAATTGTTTTACAATTATGGAACTTGTTTTTTCACCCCTAGTTTAGCCGAGTCCTTCCCAGAATGCTTTTCTAGTTAGCCAAAGTACCAGAAGTGAGGAAAGATTTTACGAGGGCAGCAAGGGCCTCACTTTGCAAGGCCTTTCTGCTCCACAACAAGGGGCTGCTCTGGCTGGGCTGTACAGGGAAGGCTTTGGACAAGGAGAGGAAAGGGTTTTGGAAAGAGCTGTGGGGTGGCTGTGTCATCCTGGATGAGTTATCCCAAATGTGCTGCTGACCATGGCCTCTGGGGAAGGTTTTGTATCAGGAACAGTGTGGCAGCAGGACCAGGGTAGGGATTGTCCCCTGTGCTGGACATTGCTTGGGCTCCTCCAGGCTTGGGGTCAGTTTGGGGTTCCTCACTATAAGAGAGAAATTGAGGGGCTGGAACGTGTCTGGGGAAGGGAACAGAGCTGGGAAGGGTCTGGAGCACCAGGAGCGGCTGAGGGAGTTGGAAAAGGAGCTCAGCCTGGAGAAAAGGAGGTTCAGGGGGACTTTGTGGCTCTGCACAGCTGCTGACAGGAGGGGACAGCCAGGTATGGGGTCAGGCTGTGCTCCAGGCAACAGGGAGAGGAGGAGAGGAAATGGCCTAAAGTTGAACCAGGAGAGGCTTAAGTTGAATATTAGGGAAAAATTCTTCATTGGAAAGCTGGCCAAGCATTGTAACAGGGTGTCTAGGACAGTGGTGGAGTAAAAGAGGTAATTCCATGAGCCAACCAGCCAAAGAGGGATGCGCTGAGAAGTCCCAGCCCAAGTTAAGAAATCCCCTCAGCTTTTCAGCTTCAGTTCAGGAGATGCTGAAGGTCCTTTCCCCAGGCCCAGGTGTGCAGTGCATGGCAGGAGGATGTGACCCCCAGCTCAGGGTGGCAGCAGGATGTGCAGCCACTGCTCCATGGGATCGCTGGAGCACATTCCCAGTGCCAGGAGCTGGGATGCAGTGCAGTCCCAGCCAAGGAATGTCCTCAGCCCCACACCCAACCCCCTGGGCAGGAGCCAGAGAGCAGCTCTTGGATGGGTATTTTCACAAACAACCACGTTTTCACCCCCAGCACTCTGGTTTTGTTCCCATCAGGAACAGATCATTACTCTGTAAAAAAATTGGAGAAGGGAAAAAGGCATCTTGGCTGTTGCTGCAGCAAACTCATGGATGCGGGAGGAGACTTGCAGAGAACAATATTTATTTTTTTTTGTCTGACATATCCACTCTCTCAGCCTCACATCATCTTATCTGCCATCCTGATAAGGGCCCCAGAGAAAAAACCAGCAGAGAAATTAGCAATCATGGGCCATTTCATCAAGTCTGTGTGACAAACACAGGGACAGGGAGCAGTGTGTCCTTTGGCCCCTGGAAGATAGGGGTGCCTGGAAACCACATGGCTGTTTCCAAAACAGGTCAGAGAGATGACGTGACTCTCAGTTTTATTTTTCCTGGTACCACCTCTGCAAACAGCCTGCACACCCAGACTCCTGCAGGGAGCAGCAGGTCCCAGCCCTGGATGCCAGAGGGTGCTTGGCCATGAAGTGAATCTAGAAAGTCTTTGTTTCAGAGAAAAAAAAATAGAAGAAGAAGAAAAAAAATTACTTTTTTTTTTGAGCTGGTTTTGCTCCAGAGCCCAAGGAAAGATGAAGATGCTGATCCTCAGTGTCTGCTGTATTACCAGCAGAGAATCCCAGAATGTTTGGGTTGGAAGGGACCTTAAAGACCATCGAGTTCGAACCCCTGTCATGAGCAGAGACACCTTCCAAACCTCTTCTCTGCAAATGCAGAGCCCTTGTGGCAAAAAAAAACAAACCAAAAACCACAACAAACTGGAGATATGGCAGAGAAAACCCCAGATGAGCTGACCCAGCCACCAAACCTGGGAAGGAAGCAGCCCTTTCCCTTTCCCAGGCCAGGCTGGGGTCTGGCATCAGTACCCCCACCCAACACTGCACTTTGCAGAGGGAAAAGCCAGCAGGCTGCAGAGGAGTCAGCCAGATCAATACTAACCAAATTTATATTAATATTAAAAAAAATAGAGAGAGAAGTGTGCTTATAACCTTGGGCTGTGCCCTTTCTCTGTCTGGCTGATGAGATTCTGCAGCCAAGGAGGAGTGGCAGGATGTGCCAAGCTCCATCCAGCCCCGTGCCCTCCCAGCTCGGGGGGATTTCTTGCCTTATCACATCTGCACTGCAGCCATTCCCACCGTCAGCACGGGGAGCAGGAGGTCACAGCCACAAATGTTGGGGAAAAAAATCCTTAATTGCTCCCCCAAGGGCTGTTTCAGAGCTGCTGCCGGGCCAAAAGCGAGATTGAAAAGGTTCATTAAGGAAGTTGGCAGGCAGATGTGCCCGAATCATGGAGTCACAATATGGTCCCTGACCTTAAAACAGGGAACCTGAGCACCATGGAATGAAAGAGGGAGGTGGAAGGGCTTTAAACCAGCCCTTCTCAAGCAGGGAGGGAGCTGTAGCCAGCAAGATGCTGTCAAAAAACGTGGAATTTTTTTTCCAGTTGGGGATTTTGCTCAGTGCAACATTCAACAATGCCAAGAGAGGGCAGCCCAAGCCACCGCATCAGTGCCTGGCTTGTCCGAAGGCTGTGCAGTGAGGTGTTAGGATGCTGGGGGCAAACAGATTTAAAAAAAAAAAAAGGACTGGGGGGAAAAGGCAGAAAAGGATTTTTAAACAGGCAAGAAAAAAGAAAGTGGGGGGGGGCGGGGACGAGGGGGGAAAAAGGCAGTCAGAATAGCCAAAGAGAAAATGCAGAGGGGAAGCCAAAAGGAGACCCCAATTTTGGAGGGATGGAGAGGCTGACGCTGTAAAATTGCAAAATTGCCTTTGGGCAAGAAAATTGTAAAAGGTGTGAGATTAATCCATACTCCAATCCTCAGGACATGTGACAGGGAACCTGGGATGCTGGGGGTATTTCAGGGTTGCAGCATCTGCCTTTCACCCCCTGTGAGAGAAGGTGAGCCCGAGGTGCCCGAATGCTTTGTTTTCAAGATATTGAAAGGAAAAAAGAAGCTGGAGAAGTTTCCTACCCAGGCCATAAGTGTGCTCACAGGAGCAGTCTTGGCTACCTCAGAGAGAGACAAGAGTTATCCCTGCAGGTCATTGGGGTTTGGGTTTCCCCCAAGCCCTTCCTTGCAGGAAGAGGCAGATTTGCACATTTACAGAATTTTTAATAACGAGCACCCAGCTGTGGCACTGGATGTTTTCCTTTCTGAAAGGGAATAAAACCAAAAGTTCATTTGTTTTCCCTTCTCGCAGTTCCCAACACAATCTGGACACGGAGGATATTGAAGAAAGGCTGGAACTGGATTTTCTTTTAGATCAACCATTCCAACCCAAACCATTCCAAGATTCTACATCCAAGCAAGGGTTTGGAGCTGGCATTGGTGAAAATCCAGGGCACTGAGGTGAGGATCTACCCTGAACAAATCTGAATTTTACACGGACAAAGTAAATTAACCAGGAAGAAAAAGAATTTCCCGGCAAATTCCCTCACCGTGTCATGGCAATTTGAAGCGGTGTTAATGTTGATTTATTGATTAGGAAAGGTACTTACATTTATAAAACAGCAAGGGCTTGTCTGTAGTGCCAATAATGTAACACACACCTGATGGCTCCAGGCTGGCAAGTCCCTTATCAGCACCAAAAATTCATCATGAGGGAAGGATGCAAAAGGGAAAAAACATAGGAAACTTTATTTTTCCTGCAAAAAATATTGAGGCTAAACCTTCCAGCAAAGGCTGGGATGCTGTGTCATGAGCCAAGCATCCTGCAAAGAACCAAGGAGTTAACCAGGCTGGGAATCAAAGTGAGGATCAGATGGAGCAGCGAGGTCTCTGGCACATCTGAGGCTCAGGGATCAGCAGCAACACCATAAATCCCTCAAATATCCCCAGAAGCAAAGACAGTTCCCCCAGGGATCCAGCTGGAAGCAGTATTTCCCAGCAGGAAAGGTGGGAGCAAGGAGCAAATCGTGGGGGCAAGGGATGATTTTTTAGGGCTGCTGAGTAAAAGCACAGAAGATCTGTGAATAAACTTGGAATGACCTTCCCCAGATCCAGTGGGTTTATGGATGTGTTTAATGTAAAATTTGGTTTAGGTCAGAGTTGCTCAGTGAAAAAATGCTTTTCAGGGAGAAGAAGCAGGGTTTGCTTTGTGCAGCTCAAAATGTGAATCCAAGAGAAAAAAAGGGTCAGGAACAAAATGTTGAGAGGTGCCAAAAGCCCGGTACAGACATCCCATGGGACAGGGCCTGCCATAGCTTTTTCCCAGGTCACTGCAATTCCCTCTGCTTTGTGGCTTACCCAAGAGAGATTCATCCCTGGATCAGAGCAGGAGGAAAATCCCCTTACATGGCAAAGGCAAACCAATAACCTGCTCAAGGCTCGCTGTTAGGAGAGGTGTGGGAATAAAGATTTTTTTTGGAATAAAATGCAGAAAATAAATAATTTCTCATTAATCCAGCACAGCCCAGGTCAAATAGGCAGTGTAGAAAGGACATGCCTGTCCGAAGAAATCCATATAATCTCCCCACAGTTTGATCAAACTTCTCACCAGATTTTCAGAGTAAGGAGGAAATTCAGTGCACAAAATCCACCCCTGGGATTATTCCAGGCTGGACCAGCCCGGAGAGGAGACAAAAGCAAGAAGTCAGTTTTCTCAGCCTGGACCTCTGCCCTCTTCATCCTGTGGAGCTCCTGGATGGAGCCCTGGATGGAATCCCCATGTGCTCTCATCCCCAAATCCATCCCTGGAGGATGAGGTACCCTGTCTGCCCTGGAGACAAGGGATGTTATTGTGTCAGCAGACAAATCACCCACAGGTTGTACAAGCCACGGAGGTTGTTTCAGTTACTAAATGACTAAAACATTTGATCTCTGGAACGATGAGGATGAATATGGTTTGAAAAAGGGGATATGTGGGGAGGGGGAGAAGGCTCTTCCAGCATCTCTCTGGGGGTTGGGCCACAGGAGCCCTCCAGAGGAGCCCCAGATAAGTAAGACATCATTAATAAATCAATGACAGGGAAATGAAAATGGAAGTAGATGAATCAGCGAGCTGATGGGGTCACAGATGAAAAATAGCGCATCTGCTGCCGCTTTCAGTACATTAACAAATAAGGCCAGTGGCTCAGACACGCTAATGCTCGGAATAATGAAGCTTCAAGACCGATTAGAGCATAAATCACTTTTTTTAAAGCGTGGCCAGGCCCTCCCCAGCCATCGGGAGACAACATTCGCTGTATCCCGCGAGCTTCCCGGCAGTGCCACTGCTCCCGGTGGCTTTGGGGCTGCCTGCCACCAGCTGAATGCACGGAGCCACCCTAAATCCATGTGTTCCATCCACACCAGGGAATGTCTGTGTGCTTCACACTGATCCCATCGCCGACTGGAAGAGACCCAACACCTGCCTCTCTTCCTTCCCTGTTTGCACCCCTTTGGGGGTATATTTGGACCACAGAGGGCAGCAAAATAATCTGCTGTGTGTTACCAGCTTGGGTTTTGGGAAGGAAAACAAAGCAGCTTTTCCCTGGTGCTTGAAAACGCTGAGAGCTTGGAGCAGCTTGGTCCTTGGGGACCTTGGGGCTGGGTGCAGGGACACTGGGGTGGGACACAGCTGGATCCACAGCCCTCATCACACGTGGCAGGCTGGCACTGAGCAGCCACAGCTCGCAAATTCCTGCATTTGTTCTCCCTGTCCCCGTGTCCCCATCTCCCTGCCATCGATCACCGTGACGCAGCCCAGCGCGGCGCCCGCTCGGCTCCCGCTCATCCATCAGCTCCTAAACAAGCCAAAAACCACCCTCGGATGCTGTTTGGGGGACAAAAACCTGGGGTCACCGGCACCATCCAGTCACCCCACACACTACAACCCGTGGATGTGCTCGGGGCTGTCCCCTCTTGCCTTGTCCCCAGTTTCTCCTGCACATTCCCACCTCCTCCATCCCCTTCCCTGGACGCCGCGGTCATTCTCACACAAACGAGGAGATCCATAAGCTAATCAAGCTCCTTCCCCTCCGGGCTGTATAGAGAGACAGATCGTTATTGGCGTTGCTATTTTTAAATGCCTGAGAAGTGCCTGGATATTCCAGCACAAGGGTCATGTGCATCCCCCGCTTCCCTGAGCTGTGACCCTCGGGATGCACAGCCGGGGGGTAGAGAGAGGCACAGCCTGTCCGTGGAAATTCAGCACCCAAAATATCCACGGGAAGAGCCACTTCTTCAGCCCCCTTGGAGAGCTCACCTGGAAGGAAAAAGAGGGGTAAAAGAGAAAAAGAGAAGCCCCAGGCTCCTGGGATGGGGATTAGGGTGGGGAACACTGAGCTGCATCACTGCCCATCCCACCTGGAAATACTCTGGAGCTGACCATGGGGCTCATCCCGACACTGAACTCCTCCACTCAGCCCCAAAACATTCCCCCAAATTATTGTTATTAAATTATGGCCACAGCCCCTGCCTGCAAAACCCAGAGCAATCAGAGCTGCCTGTTCCAGCCTCGTTAAATCACACTTAAATGAGGGCAGGCCCCAGCTCGGGGCTCCACAGCCACGCTCTGGGATTATTGTAGGACAAGATTACGGAGCCATCACCATCCCATTCCCTGCAGCTTAAGCACAAATGCTCTGAATTGCAGCCCCTGGTCCTACCAGCAAACACGATCCCACGGGCTGATCGCTGCCTGTGGAAAGCAAACAGGAATTCTCAGATGGCAGCGAAGGCTGGAAGGGCCTCTGTCACTGCCAGATGGCGACAGGAGGATGCTGGGCTGGGGGCTGGCAAGGGGATGGTGTCAGATGAGGCAGAGGCCAAGAGCTGCTGGGGAATATCAGGGAGCCTCTGATCCCGAAGGAAGAGCTCTGCTCTGTCTGTTACACTCTCTGTTTATTCCAGCAGCAGCTCCCAGTGTTTGTATTCCCATTAAAAGGCAGAGGACCAGCCAGCTACACTGGTTCATTAGGAAGAACATCATGGAAGAGCCTGCTCGGGCTGTGATTACCTGTTTGCAAGTGATATTAATCACTGAATCAAAAACTAATTATGTGGTTCACCAGTTTTCCCTTTTCCTTCGACAGCTCCACTGTGAAAGCCCCGGACTTGACAAGCAGGGAGCCACAATCTGCCACTGCTGTGACACAAAATGCCTCCTCCTTCCAAAAAGGGAAGGACTAAGGGATTTAGGATGAGCCTGGAGGAGTTGTGAGAGCATTCCAGGGTTTGTGTGTCAAACACAGACCTCTCTGTGATGACTGGGATGTGATGGGAAGTGTTTAAAAATGCATATTCTGACCTAAAAAGAGCTCCTGGGGTGTGCTTTCTGAAAAATGCCCATCCTTGGAGTCCAAAGGACCCTTCTGCTTTCCTGCTGTGCTCCTGAAGGTGCTCCTGAAGGAGTCAGGGACTGCTAAAGTGGAGCCCTGGCAAAGCAACAGAAAGGGAAAAATGGGAGAGAAAAATGAGAAAAGGAAAAGGGGAAAATAAGAAGGAGGAGGAGGAGGAGGAGTAAAGGAGAAAAGAAGGGGAAGGGAAAGAAGAAAGGGAAGGAGAAAAGGAAAAGGAAAATGGGAAAAAAGGAAGGTTCAAACATTTTGCAATCCTGGAAGTAAGGCAAAGGTGGGAGCAGCCACTGGGGCCCAGCAGGGTCTGTGCACCTCAAGTCACCTCTGAGCACTCACCGAGGATCAAGCCAAGAGCGGCGCTGATTAAGTGGGTTAATTCCCATCCCTAAATGATTATTTTATCACAGCAGCAGCAGCAGCATTCCATAGCAAGGCACAGGCCCTTCCTCCACCGGCTGCTCCCCAGCCCTCCGACAGCCTTCCCCCAAAGAGCTCCAATCTAGGTCAGAGCCACGCTTTGTACGTCTTTCAATATTAAACAAAACTGAGGCGCTGCGAATAACTCATCTGCAGGGGGGTGGGGGTGGCTCCTCTCCCATCCATCAGCTCAGTGGGAAAGGCAACCTGGAAAAAATATGGAGAAAAGGCTGTAGTGCTAGCAGGGTCTCAAACCTGGCGGAACCTGGAGCAGTAATGATCTGCCCCGTGAGTATTTGATATATTAGCATCATTAAGGTTGGAAAAGACCTCTGAAATCAAGTCCAACCATTCCCCGAGCTCTGCCAAGCCCACCCCTAACCCATGTCCCCAAGTGCCACATCCACGTGGCTTTTAAATCCCTCCAGGGATGGTGATTCGATTTTGCTCAACCTGATGCCACAGGATGGTGGGTTTGTGGCTGGAAAAACCCAAGAGTTCCTTTTCTGCTTGAGCTCCACGGGCTGCACGAGGGGCAGAACCAGCTCCCCAGGCAAAACTTTTCCCACTGGCACAAGAGTGGTGATTCCAACAGTGCCAAACCTCCAGGGATCACAGGCAGGATGGAGCCCTGGAGCACACAGGACTTTGGGGGGAAAGCAGCAGCTCCCTGTCTCCACAAGCAATGGCTCTGGAATTGCCATGGAAGGCTGCTGGTGAGCATGGTTGGGGTCCCCAAGGTCTGGCTTTGCCACTCCATGCCCGTTCCCTCCCATCCAGCACCTGTCCAAAGGGGTTCTGGACCTGATAAATCCAGCCTCAATTTAGTGCCTGTTCCACTCTGCAGGGAGGACTCCTGTCCAGGAAAATGCACTGGCTGGTTTTCATTCTTTTGATTTATGGAGCTCGTGGTTTAAGAGATGTTCCTCTCCTCTCCGAACGGAGCGGGCGCTGACAGCTCCATCCATCACCCGGCCTGTCAGGAGCCCAGTGCTTTAAATAAGCTATTAAAGTGAGATCTAGCTGGTTAACAGTCATAACAGAGCAGGAATCGGAGAGTTTACTTACGTCAGTGCCTGGTGAAATTAATTTCCTTTTAATGGCCAGGCACTGGAGGGAAGATCACTCCAGGCTGGAGATGCAGAGATATCCCTGACGCGGCGGTGACTGCAGCATGGGCTGTAAAACACCTTCCCCTGCTTGCTCTGCAGGGAGACTCTGTTTTCATGCTCTGGTAAAGGTTAATTAACAGTCTCAAACACCCTCAGTGCTGGGCTGGGGGAGGGAAGTGGTGACAATTTCCCTGTCATCCCCTGGGGACCCTCTGTGACCTAGGGGGAGGAGACACAGGTACACACTGAAATGGGACAAGTGCAACTCATCAACTTTAAATAACTTCTGTGATGGATCAGCCTCACCTATTTGTCTTTCTTCCCCCCCCTAAAATAGATGTTCATTGCTTATAAAATAGTTGTTGCCACCAATGTTGAAGATTATTTTTTTTTGCTTTATTAACCCTTGAACTTGCCTCTGTAAGCCTTGAAATTCCAGTGTTAAAACAATTAGTGCTGTTATCCAAAGTTATTATGTAGATACAACTAAAGAAAGAAACATGATCTACATGTAGTTATCTAAGCCAGACTGAAGGTTAAAATTTAATGTAGGAACTGTAATTATCCAAAAGGAAGTCTATTACTCTAGGATAAAACTGTCAAAACAATGATGGGAGCTCCTACAAATCATGCAGAAGATCAATAAAGCTAATTCTACGTCATAGCTTGAGAGTTTAGAAATCTTATTTTGACCTCAATTTATTATGCAACCATTCAAAGTATATTTTTAAAAATGGGTTATGGTGCTTCTTAATTAAAAATTAAACTATTCCTGCAGGGTTGGGACCACAGGAGGGCCAAGTCCTGCTGTGCTCTGCCTGGCAAAGGCCATCCCATCCCAAAATGCCCACCAAAACAACCTGTTTTCCCTTTCTGGCATTTTTTACCCCAAAGTCTCTGCTCACCAGTGGTTCCTAGCCATTAAAACACTGTTTTTCAGCAGCAGAGATTCTCTGCTCAGTGAATATTTAATTCTTTCAGAGCATTATTGTTATAATAATAACAATCATAATAACCATAACAACAACAATAATAGCAACAATATAAATAATAATAATAATAATAGTAATAATAATGAAGGACACATCTTTTGGGCAAGGAGATGGGGCCAAGTGAGAGGTCATGTGCACCATGAGGAGCAGGTTGGGCACAGAGGGAAGCTCAGGCAGACAGTGATGAATGGGCAGGGGGATGAGAAGATACAGCCATATTTATTACCACTGGTCATTTCTGACAGCAGAATGTTAATAAGAATACTAATAGTCAATATTTCTTCGGGAGAGGCTCCATCCATTTTTAGCAGCTTGCTGCTCCCAGCAGATGAGCTCCTCACGGGCTGTTTTCTCGTGGCTGCCGACACGATGTGATGAAATCTGAGCTCCTCGAGCTACGGCACAACTTTATTGGGCTTTCAAAAATCCAATTTTACTGTGTCCAATATTGTGAGTTGATTAAACCTGATTTGAATCGACAAACGTCCGGGAGGGTGGGTGGTAGCTGTGAAAGAAGGGAGAGGGTTTAATAAACAGGCTTGGGAGATAAAAATCTGCTTTTATTCCAATAAAACCCCCGTGTCAGAAAGCTGATGGTAGCGTGAAGGGTATGAGAGAGAGAGAATAGGAAAAAAGACGTCTCCAAGCCAGTGAAGTCTCAAAGATACTGAGAGTACAGGAGATTAAAATGGAAAATCAGGAAGGCAGGATCTGGGTGCAGGACTTGTGGGCAGAGTCTGGGGAAAACATGCAAAGCTGGGGCTGCTGCAGGGAATCCCCACCAGCACCAAAGGCAGCACACCAGGATTCCAGGGTGCTTCAGGTTAATCCTGGCAGAGAACAGCCTCTGTGGAGCTCAAGATAAGCTCAGCCTGTCTCCCCACTTGCAAAACCGCAGCTGGGCTCACAAATGGGCTGCTGCTTTGGTTAAGGGGATGGAGCAGCAACCAGAGCACTGCCAGGAAGAGCCTGGCGTGGCCAGAGGGAATTTCAGGTGCCCTCTGCTCCTGTCCTGCTCCTCCAGCCAGCCTCACCCAGGGTTGGGATGCAGCTCCTGGCATGCTGGGCATCAAATCCCATCCCCAAAACTCAGTTCATCTCTCCTCTACTTCCCAATGAAGCTGTCTGGCATCAGAAAATTGGGCTTTTCCCCTGGATGTGCCTCCCTGGCCTCAGGAGGGGAGGAGGTGTCCAGCCATCCCTCATGGCATTCCCTGTGCCCCAACATCAGCCCTGAAATCCTTCAGGCCTGCAGGTTAAACTGCTTGATCCGGGAAAATCCCCAGCTGGCTCCTGCCTTCCATTTGTACTCCCTCTGCCATAAATCCAGAAATCCTTCACCGCTCAGAGCGCTGCTGGAATATTCCCTGGCAGCAGTCAGAGGGCAATAAATTCCCTCATCCCTCTCTGGCAGAGCCACCTATAAACCCTTCCTCCATGATTTAGGTGGAGGTGGGAGGGATTGAACACAAACTGAGCACCCTGTGTGGATCCTCTTTCAACAGCTCCCCAAAAACTGCCAGATCCAGGCTGAGCATCACAGCCCTGTGAGGATGGGATGGGAGGATATGGGATGTGGGCTGAACCCATGGAAAACTCTACCTGGAGATGAGGAGGGAGCAGAGCAGAGCTCCAGCTCCTGCCAGAGCCTGGCACTGAGCAGGTTTTATTGCCCTGCAAAAATATATTGTCCTGTTCTCTGCAGCTGCTGGAGTCCTTATTATTCCGCCAGCATCCCAGTGCTGATGGCTCTCTCTCCCAGGCAGCTCGAGATCACAGCCAGGGCTGCTCCAGACATTGCTGTGCCTTTCTTCATGAGAAGCGTGTTGTCAAAACTTACAGGCTTGTTGCAAAATGTTTAAAGGAGTTTTACAGGCGGGGATTGAAGGTGTGATCTGCTGTTCCCAGTCATCCCAGAGAGATGATGGGCAGGCACTGGGTCAGGTTCTGAGGGGATGCTCGTGGCTGTTGGGACAAACTGCAGCCATGGGACACCAAACTCTTGGCTTTGCCCACATTTCCCTGCCTTGGCACCTGGTTTGAACAAAGAGGAGGCATTTGGCTGTGGCCTGCCACAGGTCACCCCCAGATGTCACAGAATCACAGGGTTGGAACCACTAAGGTTGGAAAAGACCTCCAAGATCATCGAGTCCAACATTTTACTGAACAAATCTCCTGGATGCAGTGGCCCTGTCCCCTCAGTGCCAGGCTGATGGGCACATCTGCCCCACCCAGTGATCCCAGTCCACCCCAGGCTGGCTGCCTGCAGTTCCACCTCTGCCCAAATTTTGAATGGGAACACTAAGGACTTTGCATCAACGACAAAAATTCATCCCTGTGAGGGTGGTCAGGCCCTGGCACAGGTTGCCCAGAGAAGCTGTGGCTGCCCCTGGATCCCTGAAAGTGTCCAAGGCCAGGCTGGATGGGGCTTGGAGCAACCTGGGCTAGTGGAAGGTGTCCCTGCCCATGGCAGGAGGTAGAACTGGATGAACTTTCAGGTCCCTTCCAAACCCAGACCCTAAACTCTGAGTTTGGAGAGATGCAATCAGCACAAGCACATTTTATTTCCCCCTCCCCACCTTTCCCCTCAGCTGGACAGAGTCCAGGCCAGAGCCAGATGGATGCATCCACACCTGGGGAAGGAGATTTGTCACAGACTCCCTCCCAGCCTCACACTTGTTTTATTGCCCTCACGGTTATCATAACCTAAATGTCCCTCCTTTTCCATCCTCCCCCACCCATTTCCCTCAACATCATATTTTCCCTCCAGCACTTCCAGCTCTCTGCCCTTCTGCCACAAAGCCAGGAGTGTTTCCAAAGCCCTCAGCCCAGGAGTTTGTCCTGCCTGGGTTTGATGTGCACAGGATCCAGATGGATCTCACTGCAACACATCCAACCCCGCCAGGTACAAATCCACCCACATTCCAGGCACCCAGCCTAAAGGAAAACAGGAGAAATTATCCCCAGAAGCTTAAACCCACAGCCCTGCAGGGTTAAATATCCCTGTGCTAACCCTCGATGTCCCCTTGGTGCTGGAGGTCTCTGAGTTACAGGAAAACAGGGATGGACCAAAGGAAAATCCCACTTTATGCTTCACTAAAGCCCTGGGGCACTGGATGAGGGAATCCATCCCCAAAACCCAGCCCAGGGTGTAACAGCTCCAGATCTCAGTGTGGTTTTGAAGCACTTTCAAAATAAAAACTGTTTGCTGCCCATCTCCAGGGCAAACAATTAGCAAAGGACATTTTCAACCCCCAAACTTTCCACAGCTGAGGAATGTAAATCTCAAAACTTCCCTCTGCTATTTTCTATAAGATGAGGCTTGAGCAAAACTTCTGATTTCTCAGGGATAAAGCTGTATGTTGGAATCATTTTGTTGCTTTAAGTGTTGCATTTTGGAGGGTCCATAATCAAATCCCTGGCAGGGAAGGGGAAAATTAAATTAATCCCCCCAGATTTTGAGCACAAATGCTCCAGGGCTCAGATTTTTCACCTCATCTGAGAGCCAGGCCCTCTCCAAACTCTTTAGGTTTTCCTGGGAAAGCTGCATTGTTACACTCCCCAGTGAGCCAACAGCCCCTGGTCCATCACAGCAATCCCAAATCCCTGCAGAAAACACAGATTTTTGGGGGGGGTTTTGTTTGTTTGTTTGTTTTTTGATTTTTTGTTTGGGTTTTTTTCTGTCTGGCAGGGAGGATAAAGAGAGAAGTGACAGAATTAGCAGCTCTTCTGATGAGAAGGAGCTGTGCTTTTTTAAGGAACCAAACAGCACCCCTGACTCCAGCACAGCACAGGACACTCTTTGCCTTCAGCCAAAATCCCTGCCCTGATAAGCAGCATCCCCTAGCTCCCCCACATCCCTTTCCCCCCCTCTTTGCTGAGTCCCATCTGCACAGAAGGTCATTGAGTTCATTTGTTTTTCGTTTTTTATTCCCTTATTCTATTTTCCTGTCCCCAAATCCCTCAGCATTTCTGAGCCCAATCAAAGCCCTGCTATAGGTCGGGTTATTTTTTTTAATTACTCATAATTAAGTGATTCTTGGCAGGGAGCATCATGGAAAGAGCGTTATCCCACAGACAGGAATTCAGCTAGGAATTTCCTCTTAGCCTCCTAACCCTAAATACATCTGGAAAAACGTATAATCACTTTATTACAGCAGCATTTCCCTGGGAATAGAGCCCTGGTGCAGCACCACAGGACCTTTATCACAAAACCAACAGCAACACCTCGAGCTGCACCTTTGCCTCATTATTTGCTCAGCTCCACCTTTTCTCCTGCTAAAGTCACCAGGAAAAACCCTCCAGATCCTTTTTGGGAGGGGGATTTGAGCAACCTGGTCTGGGGGGAGGGGGTTGGGAAGGAGATGAGCTGTAAGGTCCCTTCCAACCCAAACCATCCTGTGATTCCATGGTATTTTCCAGCGTGTTGGATGGTGCCAGACAGCGAGAGCATCACCTGTGCCCACACAGTGCTAAATACTGCAGGACTGAGCATCTGCTGAGAGCTCTGTGGTTTTGGCCATTGTTTCCATCAAGCTGATGCTCTCCTGTGAGTTACAGCCTGGCTGGGGCAAAACCCTGGCTGGAGAAGCAAAGTGGCTTTGGAGAGGAGAGAAAAACAGGAAATCACTGGTGGAAATAACTGGGGCATCCCAGGGGATCTGCAGAGCTGGGACCCCAAATGCTGGGGCTGAAATCCTGGGGAAGACAAGGGTGCAGGAGGCGAAACCAGCCCTGAGTCTCTTTTCCAAGCTCAGGACCATAATCCAAAATGCTCAGAGGAGCAGATTTCCCAGGCTGGGCTGCTCCCCAAAACCTCAGTGCCTCTGGGTGGTGAGGCCCTGGCACATGCTGCCCAGGGAAATTATGGAGTTCCCATCCTTGGAAGTGTCCAAGGCCAGGCTGGACAGAGCTTGGTGCAACCTGGGAAAGTGAAATTCAATGATTTTAAGGTCACTTCCAACCCAAAGCCTTCCATGATTCCAAGATTCAAACATCAGCCCCAAAACGAAAGGAACTGAGTTCACACAACTCTGACACACTGAGCTGCTCTGAGCTCATCACACATTGGAGTTTAGCACCACTTTCCCAAATAAGCTCAAGGAAAATCCTGTAGCCAGGACTGTCAGCTCTAAATGTTCATAAGTCATGAGACTGCCTTCAAAGTCGGCAGATTTTTTAAAAATCTCACTCATACATTGCTATTATTCAAGATTGTCTTAATTTTTTTTCCTAATGTTCTATATTTGGCTTTCTTTTGATGTGTGTTCTCTTTGGGGTTGTGTTTCCCCCTGCAACCCTGTGGGCTTTAAAAAATGAAAAATAAACGATAGCTGCAAATCTGATACATTCACACAGCTCTAGATATTAATCCTTGAAACAAAGCAGACAGGAGAGGGGAAAAAAAAATCAGGATGATGCCACAATAGCTGGTGGGGAGCTCCAGGAATCTGCCCTCATATCCAAAATCCTGCCTGGAATCCAGGGTGCTTTGGGGGTGCTGTGCTCAAGAGCAGGGACAGGGACAGGGACAGGGACAGGGACAGGGACAGGGACAGGGACAGGGACCAGGTGTACGTTTTTGTTCTGCCAGAGAGGAGAGGGAGAGGGAGAGGGAGAGGGAGAGGGAGAGAGAGAAGAGAGAAGAGAGAAGAGAGAGAAGAGAGAAGAGAGAAGAGAGAAGAGAGAAGAGAGAAGAGAGAAGAGAGAAGAGAGAAGAGAGAAGAGAGAAGGGAGAAGGGAGAAGGGAGAAGGGAGAAGGGAGAAGGGAGAAGGGAGAAGGGAGAAGGGAGAGGAGAGGAGAGGAGAGGAGAGGAGAGGAGAGGAGAGGAGAGGAGAGGAAAGGAAATGTTGGGTGCAGAGTGAGAAGCGTCCCAGAACCAGCACAGTGTTATTAATGACATCTAATTAATTGTGGATAATGAGGAGGCTCTGGAAAAGTAGCAAGGTGGTTTCATGTGGATCCAGGAGCAAATAAAGCAAAAGGAATAACCCAGGCTGCTTCCCTGGGTTATTCAGATGTGTGTCCCAGGTGGAAAACTGCAGGTATTTGTGAAGGATTCAGCTCAAAGGATAAAGAGATGTAAAAACAACTGGTTCCACTGGGAGGATGTGCAGGAAATAAGCACTAAATGTGAGTGTTCTCCTTCTTCATGAACTAATGCTCAGCTTTACCAACAGCCCAGCATGCTGCAGGGAATTGCAGAGAGGAATTCCAGGAGGATTTTGAATTGAAAAGCCTTGACAGTGCAAAGCAGAGCTGCAAATTTGTTAGGACTCAACGGTCTTGGAGGTGTTTTCCATCCTTAGGGATTCTGTGAGGGAATGGGGCTGATGGCAGGAGGGGGAATTTGGGGTGTGAGGAGATTTCTAACCCCAAGGGGTGGGGATCTGCAGCCAGGGGAGCCTCAGTCCCACCAGGTACAGCTGGACCATCAGGATCTCATCCTGCTAAAGCTTCTGGGGAAGAAGATTGACAGTGGCTTGGCTGTGTCTGTCTGTACACCTTAAAGGGGAGGAAAGGGTGAGAACTGAAGGGCTTGGGGCTGTTTTGGAGGAGGATGGTTGAAAGGCAGGGCCAGAGTTAAACATTCACAGTGAGGGTAACAGCGCAACAGTCACCCAGGGAGGTCAGAGATATTCCTCTCCAAATGGCTCAAAAATGAAAAGAGACCCAATTTTGGCAGGGATAGATGGGATATTGGGAAGGAATTAGTGGTTGTGAGGGTGGGGAGGCCCTGGTACAGGTTGTCCAGAGGAGCTGTGGCTGTCCCTGGATCCCTGGAAGTGTCCAAGGCCAGGCTGGACAGGGTTTGGAGCAACCTGGGATAGTGAAAGGTGTCTCTGCCCATGGCTGGGGTTTGGAATTAAATGGGCTTTAAGGTCTCTTCCAACCCAAACCATTCTGCAAACTTCTGATTCCTCGTTTCCCTTCACCTCCCAGCACTAATTAACACACTCATCTACCCAGGGTAGTTAATAACACACACCAGCAACACACTCCTCAGGAGGGAGAAGCAGGAGCAACTCAAACCTGTGCATAATCCTCCAGTGATTCTGTCAACAGGAACAAAAACACAGCAGAAACTGCTGATTCCAGTGGAAAAAAACCTCACAGTGACACCTCAGCCTCAGAGAAACACAGAGCTGCCCCTGTTACAGCTTCACAAGCAGGTGAGGATCTGAGAGCTCAGCCCTCATCCCATCCCTCCTGAAAGGAGAGTTTCAATAAGCCCCAGGGCTGGGAGCTGCTCTTTGGTGCTGCTGGATGCTCTGCAGGTCAGGATCCCAAAGGAACCCTGGGCTGCAGCATCCATCAGAGGCTTTGCTCTCCCACTGTGGATTTATTTCCTTCAAACTCAAGATATTTTGGGGTTGTTTTCAGAGAAATCCAGCAGTGTGAGAGTGTCAGCAGTTCAGAAGGGCAAGACCTGGCTGCTTTGATCCTTCCTTATGGAGCACAGGAGCTGCTAGCAGTGACATTGTTGGTGCTTTTCCCCCCCAGGCTAAACACAGCCATGCTTCACACAACTGCCAAACCCCCAGTTCCCAAAAATTTCCCTTAGAAAAGGCAGGACCAGAGCAGTGAAGAGCAGCTCCATCCCAAATCCTCCCTATCTGCAGTGTCTGGATTCTGCTCCCAGCCAGTCTGGCACCCTGAGTCACTTGAAAAGACTTTGGGCTTTCGAGGGAATTTCTGCTGTGTTTGCTTGTGATGTCTCCAGTAACCAGAACCACTGTGGAGGCATGGAACCCCTGAATTTTTCTGTAAATGTCACCTTAAGGATGTTTTGGGTATTTTAATTGATTTCTTTATTGTTGTTGTTTGAAATAAAGTTGAAAATGCTGTGATTTTGCTGCAGAACCAACCACTGCCAACACTTGTGTTTGGAACCTGGTGGAGGAGAAATGATGCTCAGTGTGGAATTCACTCACACCAAACTGGTGGAAGTTTTCTGAGTTGGGAAAAACGTATCTAGATCTGAAGTTTTTTCTGTGTAAAGCAATCTGCAGCATTTGGAACACTGCATTTTTGAGCAAAGACCAAAAAAATTACCTTCCCTGGGAGCTGGATGGGATCATTTTCAGGATGCAGACAAGTTGCTCCTTTGAGTACAACACCCTGGCACTGAGGGTGCAGATCCTGCCTTTGACTGAGGGGCTGTTAATCATTTAAATTTAAATAAGAATCTCCTTTTCCTCTGCCTGAAAATCCTATCCAGGTGAAGAAAAAAAAGAGGTTTGGGTATTTGTGTGCTTCCTTATGCTGGAAATCTCAGGCTTGCAATGAGTCTAGGTAGGACAGAAAGGACCTGAGCTGGATCCTGCAGGGACAGACCAAACCTGGAGGCTCTCAAGTTCAGGTTCTTCTTCTCCACAAGCATCCAAGTCCTTCCTGCACTCACTGCACATGGGAATATCCCTGCCTGAGGAATGTCACAGTGGGAAGGAGAGGAGTTTGCTGTCCACAAGCTCAGGATCCTGTGGATCTCCAGTGAGCACCAACATTTGGCCCAGATGTGTGCTGGGGAGGGAAGATTTCTCCTGGCACCCCAGGGACAGCCTGGAAAACTCGCTGCTCCCTGCACTGGAGGCTCCTGGCTGGGTTTCAGGCACTCCCATCCCCAAACACTCCTGATCTGGCTCGGTGACCCTGCTGGCTCTGCTCCCGAGGAGGGCTTGGCTCTCCCTGCCAGCACAGCTCTCCCCAGCCAAGGAAAAGGCAGGGGGATGTTGATACCGAGGGCTCAGCCAGAGAACTCCAGGACTGGGGTGGTGTATCCTGATGGGAAGGGAGAAAACAGATCCTGCCAGAGGGACAACACTCCTGGGAGCACCCAGAGGGGGGAGGAAGAAGAGATATCTGAAGGAAGAAACTGGATTTTGGGAACAATCCCATTTTTAAAAAGGGACATGTTTATTATCTGTTTGTAGGGAGGGGATAAAACCCTTTAGCCAAGATTTTTTTCTAGTAAAACCTTGAATTGTTTCAGTTCTTGAAGCAGGGCTGGGTAGCCCTGCAGTTGCTATACTCTGGATATGAAAAGGGAAATGAAAGACAGCTAATCCAAGGGCTGAGCAGGGAAATGCCAGAAGTCAAACCTATCCTCCTGTTAGCTCCTGCCTTCCTCTGGAAAATGGTCATTTCTTTGGTTTCAAGTGCCCAAGCAGCTCCCATGACATAGGAGCATCTCTTGGTGCCTTTCTGCCACTGAGAGCTGGAGAGGGATTTTGGATAAAGGATGGAGAGACAGGACACAGGGAATGGCTTCCCACTGCCAGAGGGCAGGGAGAGATGGGATATTGGGAAGGAATTCTCCTCTGTGAGGGTGGGCAGGCCCTGGCACAGGGTGCCCACAGAAGCTGTGGCTGCTCCTGGATCCCTGGCAGTGTCCAAGGCCAGGCTGGACAGGGCTTGGAGCAGCCTGGGATAGTGGAAGGTGTCCATGTCCATGGCAGGGATTGGAAAGAAGTGATCCTTGAGGTCCTTTCCAACCCAAACCCTTCCATGACTCCTCCTGGCTCACTCAGGTAAGGTTTGCTAAGCCACATCCAAAACCAAAACAGGCTCCCTTTGCACACACACAGCTTGGGCAAAGCTCAGCTTAATCCTCAGCTGGATTCTGCCATCAGGGGAATTACTCAGGCCCATCCTCCCTTCCTCCACCTCTTCCTGGCTCCTCACTTCCATTTAATCAGGGAGAAATAAAGAGGGGAGGGGATGCTCCACACCCCCAGATGTGCCAGATGTTGCTCCCTGCTCTCCCTGCCCAGCTGAGCTGCATTTGTGGCCTTTGCTCCACAGGCACCTTGGCCCAAATCCTGTCCCCCTTGGGGCTGAGGCCAAGCCCTGACTCCTGTCCTTGCTGACACATCTGGCTGTGTGACAACATCTGTGCAGAGGCACAGCTGGATCCCAGCAGCTCCCTCCTGGAAGAGGCACAGAGAGACCTTCCTAAGGAAACTCACCAGCATGGGCAGCAGCACATCCCATTTCTGCTCCCTGGGTCTTTTCTGGTCCTCCTCTGTTCCTGCAGAGGACAATTCCTACCAGAATTAGCAGATTTTTGGCTCAGTTCAAACACCAGGCCTTGCAGTCTCCTTTAAGGGGCTTTAAGGGGCCCTTTAAAGGGCTTTAATGCTCGATTTAAAAATACTCCAATGCTCCCCAAAATGTGTTTCTTTGCATCCATAATTATTTAATTATTTACAGGCACGTCTGTGATTTTAAGCCCTGATGTAATTGGGGATCTACTGAATTCCTTTCTGCTGTGAAGTGTTTTCTCATCTCAAGCCTCTCTTCAGACAGGAGTTTTCAGCGAGTTGAAAAGAAAAGAAAAGAACTATCAGGCTCAGACTCCTCTGTCAAACTTCTGTCTGCCTCAGTTTTACATGAAAGATTTCTTAAGTTCCTCCTAAAAATATGCATCCATGCAGCCATGCCTTGAAAGGCAAAGAAAAGCAGGAGTCACAGACACCCTGGAAACCTCTCACAAAGATGATTTCCCAGCAGCACAAGCTGCAGTTAAGTAGTGAAATTTTACAGCCAGGTAACAGAGAGACAGAAATCGATGCTCCCTTCAGAAGGGAGTGAAAAAAAGACCAGAGCATCTTTCATCAGGGAGCTGGAAGGATGAGGAGAAAAGCAGCAAGGGAATGGGATCATTAGGATGATGTGTGGTCCTGTTGTCTTGCATAAAATGAATGGAGAATAGGCTGGAAGCTGAAGGTTTCAATTAAAAAACACTTGTGACAGAATTGATACAAAATCCACACGATTTGCATGACAAACTCCCAGAAGGTCAATCCTGAGAGGTACTGAGGGTTGCTCTAGGATATGAGCTGAGATATTTCTGCTGCTCTGGAGTCAGGCTGGGAGAGCTGGGGGTGTTCACCTGGAGAAGGGAAGGATCCAGGGAGAGCTCAGAGCTCCTGCCAGTGCCTAAAGGGGCTCCAGGAGAGCTGCAGAGGGACTGGGGACAAGGGATGGAGGGACAGGACACAGGGAATGGCTTCCCACTGCCAGAGGACAGGGAGAGATGGGATATTGGGAAGGAATTTCTCCCTGTGAGGGTGCTGAGGCCCTGGCACAGGGTGCCCAGAGAAGCTGTGGCTGCCCCTGGATTCCTGGAATTTTTCCAGGCCAGGTTGGACAGGGCTTGGAGCAACCTGGGACAGTGGAAGATATCCCTGTCCATGGCAGGGGTGGGATGGGATGAGCTTTACCATCCCTTCCAACCCAACCCACTGATCCTCTCCAGGCCTTTGGGGTTCAGCACCAGCACCTCAGCTCTGAACTCTCCTTCTTCCTCCTCCTCAGCCTTCATTCCTGCCTCGAGCTCTTCCTCTCCTCTAAGGAGCAGCAGAAACCTCTCCCTCACCCATGTTCCCAACAGAACTACAACTCCAAGGCTGCCCTGGAATCCTGGGATGGTTTGGGTTGAAAAGGACCTTAAGGAATCTCATCTCACCCCCAACCAACAGCCTTCAACCATCCTAAACCAGCCTGTCCTTGCTCCCCTGTGCACTGCCTTCCTCCAAGCACAGAACTCCCCTCCAGGAATCCACCAGGATCACATCCATGCCATCAGGAGTGCATTTACATGTCTGGAATGAAGCTGATCCCTACAGCAATCCCACAGGAAAAAGGGGTTATTCTCCTGTTGGGAGGAGATCACAGTTACACACAAACATCCCAAAGCTTCCCATTTGCCTGGGAGCATCTCCCCTGGAAAGGATTTAGCACTCTTGACTTCCATGGAAGCACAAGAGCCAGCTGGCAGATGACTACACCTAGAAAACACTGCAGATTTCCTTATTTCCCTTCCCTGTGCTCACGCCAACATTTTTTTTTCCAAGTCCTAAAAAAGGCTGACAATTCATTTTAGCTCCTTTTTAAAAAACGAAGCTCCTGTACTCACAGGGGCTGCCTACAAAAAAAGGGATACAGAATACACAGATGGAAAACAAAACACTGAATTCCCATTATGGAAATTAATTTTAAGAGGCGCAATGCATATTATTCCTGGAAATTGCTTTTATTTAGCAATTACGTGAACACTGCAAGAAGGCAGCTGGCATTGAAAACAAACAGTTCAATTTCAAAATCAGGGAAGGGAATTAACTGAAATTCCAGGGCACTCACACCTGAATACGCTCCACTGCCTCCAATATTTAACAATCCTCAATCAAAGCCTTCGGGTTTTGTTTGCTGAGTAGAAAGTGGATTTTAAAAAGTAAAAGAATCTGTTTGTTTTTGAAGTTATTTATATGTTTTTTTTTCAAATCAAAGTCAAGCCCTGACAACCAACCAGCAGGGAAAATAAACCAAAGGAGTCAGCGACAATACTGAGATAATATTTTAATTTGTTTCATAATTTTTTTTTTCCTGTAAAATGGCTTGTACTTCCACAGGTACAACAGCAAAGAAATTATTCCAGTCCATTTCACACGGTGTATAAAAAGACCAATTTTACAAATATACCCAGAAGTTGAACAGCTGCTAACACTGTTTTAAGGTAAACATCACTCCTCCATCGCCCAGGGAGAGGCTTTTCCCATGTCTGTGTGGCAGAGAGGAGCTTTCCAAGGTATCTCCATCGTGGATCTCATCCCAGAGGAGAGCCATTCCCATCCCTAATCCCCAGGACACAGCAGGAGGGACTTCAGGTGACTTGGGCACTTGGCTTGCCCACCAGGAAAGTGTAAATATGCCCCCAGTGAGGGAATCTTGACAGACGTTGGTTTTTTCTGGAGTTTGGGTGTCCAAGCAGCTCCTGGTTTTGTTCTGCTGCCAATAAATGAAAACTGAGCAGCACAGAAAGCAAAGCTCCACATTTACTGCCTGTCCAGGGTGATTCCACTGCTCTTCCAGGATCCAAGTGCCTGCTGCAGTCAGGGGAACAGAGTTTGCAGAGCCACTGCAATTCCATCCTAGAAACTACCCCTCTCCACCCCTCATCCCCCCAAAAAACACAGCCTTACCTTCCACATTTGTCCTTTTAACCCACAACACCGAGTGTGCAGAGTGAGGAGTGCTGAGAAAACTCAGAGTAATGAGAAAAATCTGTAAAAAGACACTTGCATCCCCAGGTTGTTTTCCTTCCAAGCTGTATTTGTTTGTTTACCTGCAACTGCATGGATGGATAGGAAATGAAGAGCCAAGGACTCACAAGAGGGTGAAAACAGAAAATGAGGAGGAAGAGCCAGGTCAGTCTTCCTACCATGCAAAAAAATGGATTTAAATGCCTGTCAGTCCTCACCAGGGCCAGATCCCTACCAATGGTTCTCCAACCTCAGGAAAAGTGTCAAGACTGTGGGATGGAGGAACAAAACCAGGATGGTCTTGGAGAAGTTTCCTTCCACTTCCACAAGAATGAAAAAATGGTGAGGAAGTGAGCAGCTACTGCAAGAGCACTAAAGGGAGAGTGACCACAGCTGAACCAGATTTCCTTTGAGTGGTGTGAGCACTAAAATACAATTAAGGTCTGTTCAGGTCCATTGCAGGTTCTCACTATGACAAACTCAGCATCTCGCTCCTTGCTCAGGCTCTGAAGCCAAACCATCAACATTCAGGAAGTGCCATTAAAACACCAAGGAGTGTTTCTCTGGGAAGATCACAGGCTTTCCATGGCATCCCAGAACTTCCTAACAAACTGAGGAGAATCCTTCTCAGAGCCTGGATGAGGTCTGAAAGTAACAACAGCTCCAATCCCATTTTTGACTGGCATGCCTTTGCTTCAAGGTGCATTCCCTGCTGGAATCAGCCCAACCATGGCTTTCATCTCTTCTGCATCTGATTCCCACCCTCACAGTGAAAAAAAATAAAATTCTTCTTTAATTACTCAGCCTGTACAGTACAATTGTACCTTGATCCACAAAATGACCACATTTGAAAAAAATTAATGAGAACACAGTCTCGTGTGAACTCTCCTGTACAACTGGACAACAATTCCCAGTAAGAACAGTGTTTGCACTCATTTTATTTAGATTTCAGCACTCTTCCAAAAAGCTGCCAGGAAAAAGGGAAGTGTTCCAGCTCCAGTGTGCATGGATATGACAGATGTACTTAAAAAAAAATAAAAAAATCATACTAGCAAAACACTTTTAGCTCAAAGTTATGCAGTCAAAACTGGTTTTGAAGCATCCAAATAGAATCAACAGTAACAGGTGATAAAAAAAATCTGGAATACATTGCCAGCATTGGAAATGGTATGCAAGGAACATTGTAGCACTGAAATAATGAATAAACTTTTAAAACAAAGTCTGAGGGTGGTTCTCATGTTTACTGACTCCAGTTTTATTTCTCCACAAACTCCTTTTTCTTGTTGAGGTACCAGAGCAGAGGAGGTGTTTATGGAGCTGAGGGAAGGCAAGGGCTAAGAGCTGAATGCTCCATCATTTCACCAGAGCAGCAGGATTTGACAAAAATCATATTATAAACTCTTCTGCTTCCCCACTAAATCCAGCTCTGCAGGTCTCACCCTGGATTGAACAGCAAAGTCCCTGGATTCTCTGCAAGATTGATTCCCAGAAAAGAATTCTGCCCCTCTGCTCAGCCCTGCTGAGGCACATCCAGGGTGCTATGTCCAGCTCTGGGCTCCTCAGGACAGGATGGACATGGAGATCCCAGAGTGGAACAGCAGAGGGCAAATCCTCCCCAGAGCACCAAGGGAGTGGAGAAAAGGCTGGGGGAGCTGAGCTTGATCAGCCTTGGGAAGAGACACTTTGAGGGGATCTCATCCATGTGTGTAAATACCTAAAGAGGTGCCAAGAGGATGGAGCAGGCCCTGCTCCGTGGGGCAGCAACGGCACAAGAGGAAGGGGAAAGAACTGATGGCCACAAGTTCCACCTGGACGTGAGGAAGAACTTCTTTCCTGTGCAGTGAACAGACTGACCAGAGAGGGAGTGGAGTCTCCACCACTGGGGATATTCCAGAGCCATCTAGACACAGTCCCATGCCATGTGCTCCTTGTGCCCTTCTTGAGCAGGGAGGTGAGACCAGATGAGCCCCCATGGTTGCTTCCAGCCTTGCCCATTCCGGGATCCTGGGAGATTTCCTTCCTGCAGTATTCCTTGTGTTAGACAGAACTGCCGACAGCGAAAGGAAAAAAAAACCAAACCCTTGTTTAAACAGTTTCAAACAGACACTTTTCCCTTGGATACAAACCATTATCCAGTGTTCTGCTTCACTCAAGCCAAACACAGCAAGCCTGACGGTGTGCTGGTGTTTCCAGCGAGGATTCTTCCAACACTGTACATTCACTTTCCACAGGGAACAGCAAGGGATATGAAGCCCTGAAGCAGCAATTAAACTGCACCAGCGAAGGAGAAGAGTAAAGCAGCCAGGGAAGGGAGCTGGGGTGTTTCCAATCCACTGGGGCTCAGAGCAGACATCAACAACTGCTCACCCTGCCCAGCCCAGCCCCAGGGCTGGCAGGCAGAGCTGGGAATGCCCCACACGGAGCTCCAGGGCTGAATCCACCCAGAACAGCTTCTGCAGGAGTGTCCAGAGTGTCCTTGGGAGGCAGGAGTGAAGCATTTCGGAGTGAAGCATTTCGGAGTGAAGCGTTCCAGAGTCCGGCAGGGAGGAGGTGGAGCAAGGCTGCCTCTCCCAGATGAGGTATCTGCTGAACAGGAATTTCACTGCAGTGTGGGACCTGAGGAACCTGACAGGATGAGGAGCGAGGAAGAGGCACCTTCACGTCCAGGATGAGCCACGACAAGGAACTGAAGGCCAAAGGTGTTTCTTCCCCGTCTGGCTGGGCTGCAACTCTCCGAGGAGATGAACCACAAGGCTGCCTTGTGGGAATAAGGGCTCAGAATATGGAATCACAAGAGGAACTCTTTGAAAAGGCACTAGGAAGAAGCATATAGTTTTAGGTTAATTTTCCAATCGCCGAGTGGGACAAAAGCTGTACAGTTTGGGGGTTTTAGAAAAAAAATGCTGCAGTTGTGTGGTTTTTTTAAAACAGCAAAAGCATAAAAAGGAAAGTAAAGCTATTTTCAGATTATTAAGATGCTGAACATGTATACAGCAAAATTAGATTAAAAACAGCAGCAGACAAAGTTCATCCCATCACCATTGGCGAGGGACATGTAAAATGTTTATAAGGTTAACTATAAAACAATTTTACAACCAAAATATGAACAGGCCAATTCAAGTATATATATATACAGAATATATTAAAATCATATAAATTATATATTTATACAAAGGGCACAAATATAGCAAAAAGCTATAGCTGATTAAACAGAACTGAGCTTGAATGATCAATTTCATCTAGAGATGTTATAAGATTTATCCCAAATTCTTTTTTTTTTTAACCTGGATAGATTGATACCTCAGATACCAAGAGTACAGAAAGCATAAGAAAAAAAAAATCCCACAAATCAAAGAGTAATCATTCTGCATGAAATGAGTCTAACAGTGGGCAGGGTACATCTCATATGAAATTCTGATTTAATTATTTCCATAGTAAACATTTATCAGCTCTCTTAAAAAGTCACGAATTTCAAGTGATCCACTTCAGATGTACCACCCTGGTGCATATATTTGATTACATTTGAATGTTGTTTGATTTGCAAACATTTGGGGAAAAAAAAAAAGAGATACAAACACAACTCAATCTGCAAAAGAAAAGGTGACAGATGGCAGCAAGTTGAAAAGTGAACAAAAATGCTCAGCTGAACTGGAAATGATACTCTCCCTTCTAGTCAAAATGCTTTAAAGTGAGCTTAAAAAATAACTTATTTTAAACTGCTTTTTTATTTCAAAATATAACAGCAAATAACCACAATGCACCGAAGCTCTTGAGAATCTAAACATTCCCAGCCATGGGCTTACATTTAAACACACCTAAGTGCTTTCCTGGATTCAGCTCCATGTAAATAAATTCTGGATCAGCTGTACCTAAACCTCGTGTCACACTGTGGCATCACCTCCCCTTCATCCCTGCAGTAAACCTGGACCCATCTTGGCTCCATCAGGCTGTCCAGAGAAGCTGTGGCTGCCCCTGGATCCCTGGGAGTGTCCAAGGACAGGGTTTGGAGCAGCCTGGGATAGTGGAAGGTGTCCCTGCCCATGGCAGGAGGTGGAACTGATGAGCTTTAAGGTCCTTTCCAACCCAAACCATCCTGGGATTCTGTGCTCTGCTCACCCGAAGGGTAAGGAGCAGTGAGGGAGAGTGATGTGAAGCAGAAACAAAAAGGCCACACCACACACAGACAGAACATCAGCTCAAACCCCAGAGCTGAGCATGGAAAAGAGTAAAGTGGTTTCACCAGATGCAGGTTAAATGGAAAAGTAAAAAAAAAATAAGAAGAAAATAATCAGCCATCTTCCATACCTAATAGCCAGTGGATATCTATTACACTGAAAGGAAATCAATGCAAACAGGATTTCCTCAGTTTCAAGTAATCTTTGATGCCTTTTTGGCCAGCTGTGTTATACCATAATAGATATTTTAATAGCTTTTATCCTCTACACTTTAGGCAGCTAATTTTTCTCTTACATATCCAATTATCTCTAGTGAACATTCACCTATGGTTGTCCACACATTCTGTATTTGCTCCTTGAGAAACTATTCAAGTTAAATTATATTGCAAATTAAAGACAGTTACATTCTGTATGTTCCTTCTAGATTTGAAAAATAGGTTTTAAAGGCTTGTCAAAGTTTAGAAGAAAAAACCTTTCCATTAAAAAATCTTAGCTTAAAAAAATCATTTAAGACACCTTTTTTTTTTTTGATCCAGGGTACTAATAAAAAGATTACAAATATACTACAATTTGACCAAGAAGACTCCATGAATATGCTGCTTTTGAGCATGCAACACCACTGATATCTGTCAAATTCCAGGTATCAATGTATCCCAATTCCACCGCAGTCCCTCCATTTCCTCATCGCTCCCCCATCCCCACCCCTACCACCCCTATTAATAACATTATAAAAAAAGGGGTAAAATCTAGAGTTAGTGGCAAAAATCTTCACAGTAAATCGTCAAAGGGAACTTTTATTGTGGTCACTGCAAAGCGGTTCCTCAGTCGATGGGGCCCTGAAAGATGAGCTTGACGCAGTTGTGCTCCCCGGAGAGCTGCGTGGCGCAGAACGGGCAGGCGGCGTGGAACGCGTGAGTCCCGTGGGGCAGAGGGATCTGCGACCAGTACTTGGCGGATTTCTCGGAGCACACGTGTCCGCAGGGGGTGAAGGCGTGGGTGGGAGGCCCTGCATCCACGTAGAAACCAGCCTCGCAGCCCAGCCACAGGGGCACGTAGGGGCCAACGGTTCTGCACATGGGGCACTCGCGCTCGTTGGCCTCCGTGTCGCTGCGGTGGCCCCAGTTGTGGTAGCCGTGCACGTGGCCGCAGCTGAGGTACGCCCAGGGCTGCTTCTCCTCCACCACGTCCTTGCGGTTGATGCTGGGGAAGGCCAGGGTGTTCAAGCCCACGGGGCACTGCGGCCGCGCGGCGTTGATCTCCTGCCGCAGCGCCTCGATGTGTTTCTGGGTCGGCGTGTGCAGCAGTCCGTCCGCCGTCCTCCACAGCAGCGTGGCTCCGCACAGGTCGATCAGCGAGCCGTCCTGAAGGATGTTGGTCTCGTTTTCTACCTGGTGGAAGGACGACAAGGGGAGGTGGTTTAGCCTCAGAGCTTTTATACAGCCAGGTTAGTTCTGTAACCTCATGCTCAGCATCACCCTCCTTAGATGCTACTTAGTTTCATCTCATTGTTGTCCTCTGGTCCCCTCAGCTGCCTGAATCCACCTCACCTCTTAACCTATATTTAGGATTATAACGAGCATCAGTCTCTTATTCTGTGCTTGTACAGGAGGATTTGCATTTCCAGTCACAATACAAATCATTATACACAGTCTTCAGGCCTGCAATTCTTTGGGAAAGGTATTAAATTACTAATCACTCCTTACCCCTGAGCATGCACTTTTTGCTCCAATATTGATTCTCTGTGTGTCTTTGTCATAATTCAGTAAGTCCTGATAGACTGAAGAAAAGACATGCCGTTCCCTAAGGGCTGCATTAGCAGATTCTCTCCTGGAATTCTTTGCCCACATAGACTGACAGAAGCTGCTCACACCACACAGTAAAAAAAATCCTTTTTGGACTAAAAACTGCTACCCAGGACAGACCAGCTGTCCTGCCTCTCAGATACCATTTTTTCTGGGGTTGTGGCATTCTGCAGAAGCATGAACTCCCGGAGTGTGCCTCAGCAGCACAGATACCTGCATGGCTTATCACTGCAGCAGACTGAATTACCAGTTGAATTTCTCAGGTGACAAATCCTGCAACTGAAGCCACACAGGCTCAGCCTGTGAACAATTACCCACCCCACTCGTTAGGCTTTTTATTTAATGAGGTATTCCAAGCAAACACAGCCCCAGTGTGCACTGCCTAAAGGCTTCTCTCTGATTAAAAGCAGGTACTTAAAACATTTTCAAGGGATTATGCCAAACACACATTGTACTTGGCTGAAATATTCTTTATTTTAATGTCACAAACACATAAGCAACCTGTGCTGCTGCTATCAGTTCATTAATGATGAATTTATATTAAAAAGGCTCTTTATAAAATTAAAGAGAACAGACCTATTGCCTGGCTTTGTACACAGAAAGTATGCAGAAAATACCAGTAAAGCAGAACAAATGGCCAAATACAAACAAATACATTAAGTAGGTCACATGAAATCATCACATCTGCCTAAGAATACTATGAATGACAACCAATTTGGCATTTACATTTTAATCCAGTTTAAATTCACAGATTAACTGTGGATCATCCTTGCACAAAACACCTCAGTGGTACAACACAAACTAGAGATAAGAGGTCACCAGTGCAAAGTAATTCCAGCAGAAAAAATTAGTGGTTCAAGTAGAGATGAGAGAAGCCTTGATTTGATGCTCTTTTCAGATAATTCCTTCACAAACAGCCAAGCAAAAAGCTCCCTCATACACAACGTGTTCAATTCATTATACAGCCTGCATTTGGTTTTATGAACCCAATCAACGACTACTGATCACATCAATACCAGTGTGCCATGTAATTTTATTTAAATGAGAATTCGAGTAATTTTGGATGCAGGGAGGGGGATTCATTTGTTTTGCTGTGCCTCTCTTCAGCAGCACTAAAAAGGTGTTTTGCTAACCACGTACAAAGGCTGCAATTGCCACATCATCTGTCCAGGTCCCCAGGCGACGTTCGCCTGCCACCATCAGTGTGACAAAGCAATTTATGTCCTGCAGGGTGTCTGCTGAAAGCAGAACAGCCCAACTCCGTTCCCCTAATTCTTTCAGCAGGCAGTTTTCTGCAAAGCCAACAGCAGAGTTGGGAAGTCAGTTCATGGAACTTTTCTCCTGGTTCCATGTGTCACAGGTGTCTGGCAGCTGAAATCCTTCACTTCTGGGAAAGGCAAAGGCCATCCTGCCTCACAGGAGAAAATAGGAATACACTTTCAGGGCTTCTCTTACCTTCCTAGTGGCAGGTAAATCAAACAGTAGGTGCCTTACCCAAACTGCTTTTGCAGGCAAATGGACTGTTCAAGCAGGACTGCAAAAGACAGCTCCCCATGCAGCAACTTCCAAACATCCCCATGTCCCAGGAGAACATCTCAGAGATGGAGATTCCAGAGCAGAGCTTATTTAGCTTTTATACTCTCTGCTATCCTCAGTTGGAAAAGTGGCATTAGCAGCAAGTTTTAAGTGTTTTCCCATATGATCACTAACAGAACAGCAACATGTGCTGGAACACAGAGATTTGGATGCTTGCAGTGCCCACGACTCAGGCACAGTCACCTTATAACTGCCTCCACTCCATGCCAGGAAAACAAGTGTCCCTTGTTTGGTTTCAGTCCCTTGCCACTTACCAGTTTGCCCCTCTGCTGAGCAGACCTGGTCTCCCGGAGTGTGTACACATCTCCACACACAGAGATCTCCCTCCACACTCCAGGCTTGGACTCTTCTGTGAAGCCTCCTTTGGGATGCATGACCAGCACCCCATTGGTTGTCAATCCATCCATGTGGCCATCAGGGTTTTTCCACTTGGCTGCTTTTTCCTACGTGTGACAGTCACAGTGACTATCAGAAACACATCAAACCAACCTAAAGAAAACCCACTAACAGTTACTAAAGCAGAGCTTGATTGTTAAAGACAATTAGGACCACGAGTCTCTGCTGGTGATAATTCAGGCACATAAAACTGCAGTTTCTACTTAACACTGCAGCTGGTGCATTGGAGTAATAAAAGTCTAATGACAGTACAAGTTATCAACCAGTGCAAGGAAATTTGGGGGCTTGAAAATAACAGAATATAAACCAGAGCTTGCTCGTAACATCATTATTAGCAGTACTTACACCAAGAAATATATTTTTAGATGAGTCAAAGCCAGCTGCAAAGATCCTTGCTGTGTATGGTGGGTTCCTGTCACAAACAATCCTGCAGGCAAATCTGGAGATGGTGCTCTGGGTAATCTGGCTTTCATCATTATTTTGACTTCCAGAAATAGTATCTGTTACTACAAAGTCTATGGGACTTTCTGTCGACCTCCCAACCTGCAAAAAAATTAAGATAATGGTGTAACTAGAAATGCCCACAGAAATGTGAAGCATTGAGGACAGAGCTTTGCCAGGTTAATATTGATGACATCAGTAAACTACTGCCTACTGAATTTTTGGATGGCAAGATCCAACCAGTGACTAACCTGTATTTACAGAAATACATCACAAATGTGGAATGACAAATTTTCACTTACCACAACTGATGCTCCTGCTTGCTTGAAACAACTCAACCCAGCTATTTGTTTGATAAGAGTATTGTTAAGAGAAAAGTATTATCAACTTGCTATTTCCTCATCCAACCACAGCAAATTCCTTGCCACTACATTCTGTCAGTTAAGAAAACACTGGCTTGGATTCACAAGTTTTATTCACATTTCCAGTTCCAAATCAATTTGCCATGAAAATAAAGGACTTTTTTTAGACCCAGAACTATTTTGATATGTCATAACAAAAAGCTACCTACCTTCATGTTTTCAGGATTTGTAGTCCCAGAAAGAGGAGTTTTCAGGCAAAACCCACCACATGATTAAATTCATTCCTAATCATGCACATGTGCAACTAACAGAATTTTTAAAATTCTCTTCCACAGAAATGAAACAGACTTGATCAATAGACAGGAATATTTTTCTATCCTGCCATGTGTAAGTTTTAATTCTAAACCTGAAAACATCTGGAACAGAAAACTTCACGACTACATGGATGGAAAGATCTATCTGCCAGACAGATAGTGAGGTTTTATCAATATTTCTACAGGCAAATTAGTGTTACACCAACTTTGAACTTAACTGGGAAAGTGGAGCTAAGGAACAAGAAGTGGAACAGAATAATAATTTTATAGACACCTTGTGATCAAACAGAATTAGGAATGCTCTTCACATGAAACTACCTTCAGTATCAGGTATCTACACTGATATAAAATAATCTCCTCACTAAACATGATCTCATTGTCCCCCAAGAAGTTACATTCTGCTCAGATCTTGCTATGGGGAGCCATGCATGTTTCCATCATTAACAAACATCTCTGCAAACTGAATTTGCTGTAAAGGAACATTGTTCAAGAGTCAAGGAAATTAATATTATTAACACCTAACCCTTGTCACAACTGAATTGACAGGAATAGTACAGGGATGTCTCCTGTACTTCCCTCCTGCTGCAAGTTCTGCTTTGCAGGATGACACTCTAACACATGTCAAAATTCACGTCTTCAGTGACACATCCAGTTACTGTCTCCATATCACAGGTCTGAGCCCAAGTAGAAAATGGGATGAGCTCTCTGCAGAGGAGATACTCAACAAGGCCTAATCAAAAGTGTACATTTCAATTTCTCACAGAAAGTGTCTACTAGAACACCCAAGAGACTGAGTTTAGAAACTATTTAATATGGGATATTTCTGATTTATAGAACTTGACAACTTGAAGCTAAATCTTACAAAGCAATATTCTCCTTCCTTTTACAGTATTATTTCTAACAGGTTTCCATTCCCCATCCAAAGCAATTCCTGCTAAGAATCAGCACTGAGAAGCAGCAGGAGCCTCATGAATAACTTTTGTCTGTTCTCTCTCTGTATGTGGAGTCTCTTAAAGGACAATCAATAACAAATATGAAATTAATTTGTTCATAACAAGTTTCTGCCTCTTGCAGTCTCTGAAATAGATCATTCTCTCAAGGCTTTTACATGCAATTAGAGAAAAGCCTGCCTCATTTTTCTTGAAGGATGACAAAGCACACAAGTGTGTGCTCCCAGCCTTTCTTACATCACACTAATCATTCACCATGAAATCCAAATATGTCTGGATATAACCATTAAAATCTACAAACAATGCTTCTGTGTGGTTTTTAAGTCTCTAAAATGGTATGTAACATTTTATATAAATACAGCAATTACTTATCTCATTTGTCTCACACGTATGTCTACACAAAATCAAATATTTTAAATATTTGGTTTTCTTCCCTTTTCCTGGTGAGAAAGCCTTCCAGAGGATCAGTCTTATGTATTGTGCTACTTCTCAGCATTACAATTTATTTGAAGAAGTAGCCTTCAAAACCTAGCAATTTCCTCATGCTCTGTATCAAGTAAGGAATTTGGGTTTGACACCACCTGAAAAGCACGTCCCTAGGGAATAAATGAAAGACTTGATATTATCAACATCCACCCTCCAAAACTTTTAACTCATCTGATGCTGCAGTCAGACTAGAGTCACTACAGACCTAGCTCCATTATTCAGAGCTGCTTTTATACACTTCACTACTCATTTTTCTCTCGTTTTCCTCCACAGTACAGAAGACTTCCTTCTTTCTAGCAACTTCAGGCTGTATTTTGGTACCCTTCTCCTTAACTGTGTCAGATTATTTCCCTAAGTTGCTTCCAACAAGAAATGATAACTCTCCCAAGTGCTGCAGAAGGCAGTGAGTGTTGTCTCCTCTGCAGGTGATTGTTCAAGGCTGTGTGAGAGGCAGCAGTGCTCGTGTCTGCTGTCAGTCACAGCAGTGCTGCTCAAACACTGCTCCTGACACAAGGCAAAACCTGCCAGCACAGAATTAGCAGCTGCAGCTTCTTGGGCTTCAAGAGGATTTCACTCTGATCAGAGCAGAATTGGACTCTGCATCTTCTGAAGGGCTGTTCTTCAGAAAAAAAATCAATGCTTCTTATTGAATGTACCTGCTGCTTGTATAAATGTGTAGTTATTCAGGGTAGGAGCTACACATTTTGGCTCTTTGTAGTGGCATGAAGAGGTATAATCAATCCATTCTCACCCCATCAAACAATGAAGGAATAGATTCAACTTCAGCTAATGCATCACCAACTGAATGGTTAAACTCTGAAGGAAATCTTCATTTACAGCAGCTCATGGATGCTGGAGCGTGCAGAGTCTGGGAGATGCCAGAGGAACACACTTGTACTTTCTTTTTGTAATTAAATGAAGAAATCTGATCTGGATGTCACTAAGACAAATGTGCAAAGTGGCATTTGCACACAGATTTCATTATATAATTGCATTTTAAAAACCCAAAAAACAAACTACAAACAACACAGCAGAACCACAGCTCAGGAAGCACAGTGGGAATAAAGAAAAAAAGCCCAGTGATTTGCCCAGGATAATACATGTTAACAGCACTCAAAGTGGGGCGTCAAGGCTCAGGATAATCCTGTGGTGCAGGCATTATCCCTCCCTTTTCAAATTCCACATCCTACACAAGCCAAGAACACACATTGGAAAAGAAACCAGCAAACTCCAAGCATTGTCTATTCAAGTGATGCTTGACCAACAATGAAACTACTCTGTGGCTCAACAGACATGAAATTTGTCACCATGTACCACAGGGCTGCACTAAACATCCTCAAGTAACTTTTCTCCAACAGATTCATGAGAATAATTAAAATCTAATGGCTCTACACCTCCTGAGACTGAAACAGTCTCTCATCCCCCCCAATAAAAGCTGAACCCACCATTAGGACATTATGCAACAGCTGTTTATAAAATATGCCCAGAAAAGCAGCTGTTCTGTAATTCTTTATTCATTTTTTTACCGCACTCAAGAAGGGAGAAAAAAAATCCAGCCTTCAAAAATGGTTTTTCAAAATTTAAATCCAGGGAAAAAACTTCACTGGAGCTACTCAAGAGCTAAACAAGTATCACACAGTAACCCCAATGGATTGGTTACATTTTTCTTTCCCTAGTCAACACAGAAAAACCCATTTCAGTTCACCCTGGCTGCTCAATCCTTCATTCTGCAGCAAATGAACAAGACTGGGTTTTAATCAATTCCTATTTGGACCTGATAGTTTCAGTTACACTGGGAAAATTTAATATAGAGCAAAACACAGAAGTCAAGAGAAGCAAAGGCATCTCCAAAGAGCTATTTCCTCCTCTGTCAACAGCACTCAACTGCTGACCCTTCTAAATATGAAAGGCTGAATGTGGAGGGATAACAATTCATGGTGAGATGCTCTAATTACAGGTCACAGACAAGACAGATCTGATAAGTCTAAAATGAAAAAGGTTGTCCCTGTTTGGGTTCCCCAAGTCTGAAGTCTAAGTTTGCACAGGATTTCTGCTCCCTCTTATTATACATAAAAATAACCATGGCATGAGCAAATCACTCAGGTTACCAAAATGTTAAATGATGCAGAAAACCACAAATGCATACAGGGGGCAGTGAGCATGTTTTGGATAATAGATGGGAGCTCAGAGAGACTCAGCCCAGTGCCTACACCACCTGAGAGATGTGCACACCCCACAGAACAGCTCATCATCCTATCACTGGCTTGTCTCCCCCACTGCACAGCTCCCACATTCCCCTCCTGACCTTCCCTTTTACCTTCCTCCTTGCCCATCCCATGTCCTACTCCTTCCACTTCCCTTTCACTCCAGTGATTAACTGGAGGCTGGTGGGTGCAATTCTGTGCTCATTCATGAATCCAAACAGAGCACACTTTTCTCTCCAGTACTGTTTGTCTTTGGAGAAAAAGCAGAGTACAGTTAAAAGCACTAAGTCACTAAGAATATTAACAGATGCTGGTGTGGGTTTGCAAAGAGCAGAATAATGCAAAATTTCCAAGTGCTCCCATTATTAATGCAGCTGGGTTAGACCATGGAAATCCCACAGATCCCAGAGAATACCCAGAGGATAATGCAGAACTGGGATTTCCATATGTTGCTTTTAAAAAACAATCCAAGTATTTCAGAGCCTTACCTGAAACATGTCTGTATCTTTGTCATGAATATATTCTACTATAACTGTCTGGCTTCTGGATAATGTGAAAGAGATACTGTGATGACCTTTCGAGCTGATTGCCTGGTGAATAAAAAAAAGAAAAAAAAAAGAGGTCTATTACAGACAAAAATATTGTAATCAAATTCATTTTGCTACACCTTTGCTATGATCAGGAAAGCAGTGTATCGTAACATGTTATTACAAGGATGGGTAAACACACACAATAGGATTTTTTGGTTTGTTTTTAATGGAAAACCCCAAGCTGCACTTCTTTGTTTCTAGTTCAGAAGTACCCAATGCTTACCATTTTTAGACTCCAAACACCCTTTTTTCTCTGACATTTTATTCAGTTCCTAACCCTTGCAGCAACTTGTACCCTAGCAAAGACCTGGAGTTCAGGGAGTTTTGGCTTGTTTGTTTTTGAAGCAAGTGACCAATAGAACTGATTTCCAGTTAAAAGCCAGGATTTCAGGGATATCATTACTGTTCAATACATTTCTGGTTATATCAGAAAAAGCCCAGCAATTTTATATAAGTGGTGACAAAACCCAAACACTTTCCATGTGTTTTTGCTCATTAAAGGGTATTTCTCAGTACCTGTCAAAGTAAACTGGTGTCTATAGATATGGATTTAGCATCAAAGACTAATCAGTATTTCAGTATTTAAAACAAGACAAGAAGAGGACAGCTCCTGTTTTCTGCTTTGTCTTACCAACATTGAGGGAAATGAGCTGAGAAGCTGAATCTCTTGGCTAACAGGGAAATAGATGTAAATATAAAGGTCCATATAACCACACACAATTCTGGAAGGTAATGACTGTTACGGCTCAGGAAACACTTTGCAGACACTTAAGCAATGAATTAATAGGTTAATTAAAGCTTTCTCCAGTTTTCAGCTAAGGGGATGATTTTCTCCAAGAGGTTCTCTCACTTGCTCCATTCCTTCATATTGCTTTTCACCTACAGAATTCACAGATAAGGATGATTAAACTAAACAACTAAATATATTCTACTCATCTGCCTGCCATCTCTCACAAAAGCCTAAATTATGCCAAAGCTACATCAATTATTGAACAAATCATTAAAAATCCTTCTGAATGCTGGAGGTATTAAAAACATCTATGTGCATACTAAAAGCCTACTAAGGGTTAGCAAGAGTATTTGACATTAAGAGAGAGAGAATTATTGAAAACACATAATGGAAGAATTGTTTTTTGCAAACCTCATGCATTTACAGCAGCAGAGACTGCTTTTACAACATGCCTCTTGCTGGAGGCTCTAGCACCTGATCTAGTGGAAAGTGTCCTTGCCCATGGCAGAGGGGTGGAACTGGATAATTTTTAAATTCCCTTCCCACCAAACCATTCCAGGATCAGCCAAGAGGACCTTTCCCAATACTTTTTTTCTGCAATAAAGCTTTTAACAAAACTTGGAAGATAAAGTCTAGGAGTTGTAACAGCTGAAAAGTGATGTAAACACACTTGGTAATCAGCAATAGGCAGATTCTGAATTTCCCAGATTATTTAGAGTGTTTTGTAGTAACCACTACACTGGCACACAGTATGTTGCAAGAATAAATGGCTCCAAGATGCAATTTGGATGAAGTCATGAACACTGTGACCTGCCAGGACACTGAGCTGCGGTTTGGTCTGAAAAGTTTTTCCTCTGTGCCTATTTGACAGCTAAGAAAGGGACCTCAAGCCCTGGGCAGGTCTCAGGTGTTCCTAGAATATAAAAGAAATTAAGGATAATCAGGAGACCCCTAACATCCTAAGTTTCAAACTTAATATAGCAATAATCAGCTTATAACCATATTATTATCACCATTTCAAACATCAGAAAGCAATAGCTTTTACACACAAGATTTCACTCATTTCCACAAAACTGTTGCAGCTGGGATACAACAGAGGACAAGCTGTCAAGGTGACAATCCTGGCTGCAGCTCCAGCCACTCTGGGCAGCACTGACCACCAGCAAGCAGGCAAAATTCCCAGGCAGGGATGTGTGCCCCAAGCTCATGCTCCTGACAGAGAAACTGCTGGATCAAGTGGAAGCTTTGGTGAGAACCCAAGCTGAAAGTTTTAAGGTCTGACGGAAAAAACAAGGAGGGAAATAGGAGGACTTCCTGAATTACTGAGTAAGGTCGTGCCCTACGCCTACAGAGTGCTTAGATATATTAATAATACTGACCAGGGTCAGTGTGTCCTCTCAAATTCCAGGGTAGGACATAACCTTCTTCTTTTCTCTGTGTTCTCCTTTCCCCTCCCAACTTTTTTCCTCATCTGCTTACCCTCCCTCTTTGTTTTCCACTATTTATACCCAGTTATTTTCAGTGAAGAAACGCTACACTTAATTTCCTGGAATTGTGTAATCGTTTTTGGAAAAAGCCAAGAACATGATGAGAAATGTTTCAAATTGTGTGCTTTCACAGCCTGTTGCTCCAATTCAAAAACACTCTGCAGGCATTTTAAGTGCTGGTTGCAAAGCAATTGGCCACTTCCAAGAAAAAAAAAACAAACAAAACCAAAAGTAACAGTATTTTAGGAACTACACAAAACAGTGGAATTATCCTAATAAAACACTATTGTGAGTGGAATGCAGACACAGCTGAAATCAGAAAGGATTTTGACTGCTTGAGGAACTATAGAACCACATTTCCACAAAAAGAAGCCTGAAGATTGATTGCACCAAACCCCTTAAATCTGGTTTGTAGCAACCAAAATAGTGAGTTTGCCTTTTTCCTGCTTCTAGCATTCCAATTTCCAGCCTGTTTTTCCTGTCAGCAGGATTTCCCCCTCAAACTCCTTGATGCTGTCACATAACTGCCCTGGTGGAGCAACTGAAGTCGTGAGAAAAGCCCTGACTCCCACAAGAATTACAGCTGCTTCACAAGTTCTGGTAGATAAATTCAGAGTTTCAGGCTGGACAACACCATGTCCACCTTCCAGGCAGGAAACAGGACAAGGAAGAATAAGAATCTTACACTGAACTTTCCCTCTGTCTCTTCACCTCAACCCCAAGGCTGCCAAGATCCACCAGAGTAATAATGGGTATTTTCAAAGCTTTTTCTTAGAATCCACTAAGCTTTTGAGTGAGTGGAATTGTAGAATCATTTTGGTTCTAAACCACCTTTAAGATCATCAAATCCAACCATAAATCCGAGGATTGTGGTTTCACCTGAGTGGCCATGGAAGAGAAATCTCCCTTCAGGCACTTCCAGCATTTTGGGCTCCTTTACACTTCCCTGAGCTTCCTTTGAGCAGTTTGCTCTTATCTTTCAGGTTCTTAAAGGTTTAATTCTTAAAATTATCAATTGAATAGGAAGAAAAAACAACCGGAATTAGCTTCCAACAGATAGAAATGCTGGAAAACCTTCCTAACATCCACAGCCTGAGCCTACCAAAGCCAACCCAAACCATGTGGCTCCAGGCTGACCACAGCACATCCCACCTCCTGCCCAGCAGGAATGCTGGGGGGGAAGATAAAGGCTGGATGACTTCAGCTGCCAAGATCAAGTAACTCCTTTTGGAGGAAACAGAGAGCAAAGTGGAGATGAACTGAGGAAAAATCCTGGAGAGGAACAGGGGGAGCAACTAACAGAAGCAAGAGGTTTTTCCAGAATAATTCCACTGTGAGTTTGGACATCCACAGTGGGGCTGAGGGATTTTAAAGAACACAAACACCAGACAAAAGCAATAAGGGAATCCTGATGTGCCAAATTCTACGTGGTATGAAGGGACAGATTTCCCCAGCACCTTTCCAAGACAGAGCTTGTGTTTGCACAGCAATCCACCCATCTCCATGGGGTTTTCCAGGTGGAGGCTCCAAGCCTCACTGTGTGTTGAGCCAATTAAGCTGAGCAGGAAGACTCCTCCCCATTGCTCAAGGCAAACCCCACAGCTCCCCCCATTATCTCAAGATTTGTGTTCCAGTGATTTTGGGTTAAAACTGCCCTATTTAATCAGAGAGTGAACATGACCTCACTCCCACAATAACACAGCCTAAGCAAATACTCTTTTTTTTTTTTATTTTTCAACTTTGCTAGAAGCTCAGATTTCCAGTTATATCCTTCCTGCTGGCTGGAATTACACTTGGCCTTGGTTTCTCCCCTGCCTCCTTACACACACTTTTTCATTCCTGCTCCTTTTCTCTCCGTTTTGAGAACAAAACGTCGTTCCAGCACTTTGCCCTCACAATCAAAGCAGCAGCTAAAGGCTACGACTTACAAATCTGTCAGGTCTCAGAGGAGCCAAGATCAAATAGAGATCAAACAGAGTCTGCTTTCCCAGCAGCAACATTGCAACTCTGCCAGCCCCTGAATATCTCAGTCCATCTGAATTCTTTGCTCTCCACTCACTCCCCTGGAAAGGTGGATGCTATCAGCTCTATAATCATTTCAAGAAATGAGAAAATAGAATTCCTTCACCCCACATAAAATCACCTCATAGATAAAGGGAATAAGAATATCTAAGGGTTACATTTAAAACCAGCGTTTCTTAGTGCAATGATACAGAAAAAGGAGGGAACAAAACTAAAACTTAACAGATCTTCAACAGATTATCCCCGAAAGCAGAGACAGCTCTTTAGTCAGATTTTCCACCTCTGTCTCCTACACTGAATTTGTCTTTCCTCAGCCAGATGTTCCTTATCTAGGATCATATCCTGGTGTGGCACAGCAAAGCCCTGCACACTGACAGGGCTGCTCATTCCCCTCAGTCACCTCCAGCCCCACAGTTCAAGAACAGGTCAGGAGCTCACGGCATGATTACATCAACTTAACACTATTAAGTCAAACCTTCCGTGTCAGGAGCGTGTCAATGAACTACAGAAGCAGATCCCAAAATTCTCAGAGCCTTTAGGCTGCTGCTTGCAAAGCTTGCGGGGAACAAGTCTAATCCACTTCTAGAAATACAGACTTTATTGCTTCCTCCTGGCTTGCAAACCATGTTTCCAAGGAATGAAACAAAAAAATCTCTGCATTTGGAAATTTAAAATTAGCCATTCCCTTGTGCCAGGTGAGCTCCCCAAAGATGGCAAGAGGGACTTAACGTTATTACGGTCACCAACTCTTGGGCACTACAGCAGAAATAAAAGCTCAAATCCATTAAGAAAGAGGCAGATGTCTCACAGGAAGGGCTGCTTCATCAGAACAGGAGTTTTAGTTTAGTTAATTAGGTTGGATTAGGACAATAAAATGATTTATGGGAACACTTTAGTTTTCTTTGTTGGTAGTCAGGCTGACCGACACCACAGTGACGTGTTTAAAATTAATGACAGCAGAGCCTTCATGAGTTAAATGCTTTCGGACTTGGCTGCAGGCCTTCCATTGCTTTTATAAAAAGAGAACACAAGAAACACTCAGGGATGTCAGACAAAAGATCTTGCAACTTAAAAGGAAGCTTCAGCCAGCAAGGAAGGAAGCCTTCAAAAGCGAAGAACACATCCCATTTCCAGTGGATTTTTGGACAGACTGACTGCCAGAGCCAGCAGACTCTGAGTTATCGTAAGAAAACATAACAAAAGCTCATCAGCATGAGCCACTGATATTTCACCCACATCAGAAAAGTGTGTCCACTTGGAAAGTTTCCCAGCAAATGAAGACAAATGCCAATTCATATAACATTAGCTAAAGACTGTTTGCAGTTTTACCCTGTCTCAACTTAAGCCTATCAGTAATTGCCCAGAATTACTGCTTCTCTAACACGACATTTCAATACATTTACACTGACCTCTGCCTACTGATACAGCTATTATATACATACTGTAATTTTCCTACAGCCTTCTGCAAAGACACATTATTATGGAAACCTTATGGGTTTCATGTAGGAGAGGCTGAAATATCTGTACCAACCAGAACCACTGCCCAGCTCTTTAACTCTGCATCTGCCTCCTGCACAGCTCCATACAAGCAAATTCTTCCATGTTTTTCCCTTTCCTTATAAACAATTGTCTACATTACAACTGCAACAACATCTATGCAGTCATTTCTGAAATACCAATCTTAACACCTTGTCTGTCTCTAATACTTCAGCTGTCAATATTCTCTTGACAGCTAAATGAGTGTTAGGAAATGGCCAAAAAAAGACTGAGAGCCAGGAACTGCATGCAGGGAAGGAAATGTGCCACCATAAAGAAATTAAATTTTGTCACTTTGAAATGACCTACATGTGGCAATGTCTGCAATCCCTGGCACAATGAAGGAGTTGACACATGCAAATGACAGGTCACCCACCCCATTTCAACTTACTGAATACAGATCACCCCCCAACCTCAAGGCTCAGTGACTACACAGAAACAAGTCAGCAGAGTGTGGTTTATTTACACTTCAAGATTTTATGGATTTTGAAGGACTCACAGGTTTGTTCTGTGCACCCTTTCCTGCTGAGGCTGGAGGTGGGAGGTGGCAGAAGGGACAGCACATTTGTCTCCAGCACACATCAAAGCCATCTGCTCCAAGTGCACATGTGGGGTTGTGTGCTGCCACTCGAGCAACTCCCCATTTATCAACTCAACAGGCAGATGTTAAACCATTTTCTCCATTTGCTGAATCTGTGTTGTTTCAGACAACCAGCCAATACCACACACAGCCTCCAGAGAGGCAGCTTCAAAACATGCTATTCCCTAATTCTCTGGTTGGGTATTGCAACAAGGAAGGAGGCAGAAATGAAAAAGTTTTCCTAGATAAGCTACTGTAAAGCTATGTCAGGCCTGATAAGACACTTGGCTGTACTCTGCTTTTCCAGAGAAGAATGTAGAGTAAGCTGCTCCTCAAACAAAAGCAACTACTCAAAACATCTTCAAAATGCACAGTGGTGTTGGTGAAATTGCACAGATTGAAGTTAGGGGTCCAAACCATCATTTTTGCAGATGCTGACTAGATCAGAGTCCTACCTCCTACCTAGAACTCCTGACCAGCTCTGGCAAAGCAATCCAAGTTGTTTCCCATAAGTAAAAGCAGCTCGAAGTAGACACCAGTTTATACCAACAGGCACCAACTTTATGATGCAGTAGCTCAGGACTTGCTTTGTAAATCACCAACTTTGGTGCTTGTGAACAAACACTTTACAGAATCAACCTATGAATCATCTTCCTTCCAATCTCACCTTTTCACTTCTCTAACCTTAAAATCTTTCTTCTCTCCTTCCATTTTCTTCTGTCCATAGTCAGTAACATTATATCACAACTGATCTCTCATCCATCTTTGAAATCATCTGTATTTTTCCTCCTTTAGTCAAATTTCCTCCCCCAAGCAGACCAGAGCTAGAGGCAGATCAGAGGCATCACATGAAGATGCAGCAGTGTCAGACACATCAACTACCCAAAGCATAAACCATCCTTCCCAAAATCCAGAATGCTCCTCTGGACACATTAGTGCCTGCACATTGCTGTGACACTTTCTATCACAGCTGCTCTGCAGTTCTCTGCTGGGAATCTGTGTTGAGGACTCATTTCACCCGCTTTGGAGACTCAGAAGACATTTCTGGTTTTCATTGTCCTGTGCAGAGTTTCATCTGTTTGATAGGAGACCTTAAGTGTTGTTGTATCAGACTGTCACGTGCATATTTCTGGATGTTTTGCATTTTTTAATTGGCAGTCAACAATAACTTATCCATACTAAAAAAAGTCCCACTACTTCTCATTTACTCCAGCAGGGATTCTCTTTTCATTGTCTCAACTGATCACTACAGATGATATGGAGATCCCCCACTGTATTATAGGTTAGATTTCCATATACCTGTCAATATAGATTACAACCAAATTATTAAAATAATCTTCTGGACACCAGTGAGACCTTCCCTGATGTGTGTGACTTTCTGGAAAGCAAAACTTCTGACCCCAAAACTCCTGGCATTAATTCCCTAAGGGTAGGATTTCTCTGGGAAAGCTACAAGCCTATAGATTTCAACATGAAGGCATAAACATGATTTTGTCACTGCAGCTGGATCACATCCCCAAAACTCTTGACACACCCACAAAAATATCAGTAATTAGAGAAGGACGCAACAGTGTTTGTAACTGAACATTCTGGTGCCAAGAGTCTACAATTCATTTATACACATCAGGAACAAAAGCAGCAGATGCCTGGCTACACTCATGTATTTGGGTATGCCAAGCACACAAAATAGCCACAAATTAGAATCCTTAACTAAAAGCCAGACAAAAAAAATATATAGTGATAAAGTCCCCTCAAGGGCTTCTATCAATACACAGACTGAAAGATTTGTACACTTGGCTCATCAGCAGTGAATGCTTCTGTGAATCAAAGCACCCCTGAGCACCAAGCTGTGCCTGCCTGCCAAAGGAGAGCACATAATAACACCAGGAGAAGCTGCAGATCATTCCACAGCTCCCTGAAACTATAAACTGCATCTGACACGAGTCAGTTTTACATTAAGGCAGCCAAAGACTCTCCAGACAGTTACCTTAACAGACCTGTTAAGCAGCTGCACAAAACTCTCTCAAGAGGGGGGGAAAAAAAAAGCAAATTCCTCTTGCCAAAAAGCCATTCAGTGCTTCTAGAAAGCAGTTACATTTTATAGAGCCCATCAAGGGACAGAAGCTGCTTTCTAGAAATCACACTATGGAATTTTGTCCTGAGAGAAGGCACTCTTTGACAGAACAAACCCAAAAGCAATCAGGGTCTTTTTACTGGTCTGGGATTCCTAGAGGAACTGCAACAAGTCATTGCAAAATGGACTTTGTAGCAATTTCCTCTGTGGAGACTTTCAACAACAACAACAAAAAAATATTCTGTAGAGTAGTTCAGCTGGTGCTTGAACCAAGTTAACCTATTCTTGACAGAAGCTCTTGGGAAAAGTATGTTAAGCCCACCTTTCAAACAGAGCATCCTTACTGCAAGAAAGTTTTGAGGGCAAAACGCACAAGACAGGTAAATCTGTAGGATTTGTCTCCTACAGGGATGAAAGGGATGATCTGACCTCTCAGCTCACTATCACAAGTAAATAGCCCAAATCTTGCATGTGGAAAAATATCACTTTGGGTTTCTCTAGCCCTACAACACACAGTGAACACAGTATTCCTAACCTTTCCAATTCTCATTTATACACAGTGCCAAGCATCTTCCTGTGCAAAGTTCAAGACCTTACTCACAATCCTTATACACAACTTAGTGTATTTGAACACACACACACACTCTGAACTGTGTTTAACTGAGCTACTTAAGTGATTTAAGTCAACAAGATAATACACTAAACAGCAGTCAGAATTAAATCCTGATTTACGTGCTGCACGGGAGTCGAAAAATCAACTTGCTAACAAGTGGGAAGCAAGGAGCTTTGCTCACCAGATGTGCAGTTGCCAAGCTCATTTCAAAATGTAAGTGACTGTAAACCCCTCTGGTGCTGTCTCTGAAGCTGTGCAGAACTGAAAACAAGGCTGGTTCCCAAACCTTTTAAAATTATCCAAGGGAGAAAAAAAAAAAAGACAATCTCTGCAGCCAGGAGATGTCACAGCTCTGGGAGCATGAGGGACCTGGCAGTGCCTCTCCACCTTGCAAATTGAGGAAGACAGTAAGAAAGCAACAATTTACAAATTCCATTCTAAGTCACTCACCAGAACTACAACAAAGTGCTTACAACCAAATTTAGGATTCATTTACCACAGAATGTTTTGTCCCTGAGTGTTACTCCAAGAATGTTACTGTCCAAGCTACCAGGAGGTTCACAAAACACAATCAACATCAGTACAGGGAGGTTCAGCTGAAAGCCACACATTTAAACTTCAGCATCTTTGTGTATTTACTAAACTTCAGTGTGAAATAATGGATTGGGGGAAATTTCAGTATCAACAGCACACTGCTGAGCAAAGCAAGCACAAAAGAACTGTCTGAGAGCACTTGAGCCAAAATACAGGTCATGTCTACCACTAAAAAGCTTTGATATCAGTGTGGAGCCAAAAAGAACTTTTACAGGAGAGTCCAACACAAACAGTCCCTGTTGTAAATGTGCCACATCCTCAGCCCCTGTGCCCAGAGCAGAGAGCTCTACCTCATGGTTTATAAAATCACGGAATTGTTTAGTTACATTTCAAACCCCAGGGTGTGAAAAGGTGAGCACAGGGCAATTAACAGCCGGGAAAATTCAAGTCTGCAGACAGGCGTTTGACAGAGCAGCCACATCTGCTTCCCTCCTATCAGATAAAGACCACCACAGCCCATTACTATTCTGAGTTGGTAGCAAAATTCCTCCCTTTATAGCTTCGGAATGGAATAAATTTAGCTTACTTTAGATTGTACTGAAGGATATTCTGCAGCCCAATTCCCAGTGTTCAGAGAAAGTAATTAGAGGATTAGTCGCCTCTACTGGTCTCCATTCCTGTTATTTTCATTGTGTTCTCAAATTCGAATCTTCTGCCGTTTTTCAGGAAGATTGATACAGACAGAGGAGAGGAAGGGAAATTTATTTCCCTAAAATTTAAATCTATCACGCTAGCTTAAAAATTCAAGCCGCAAAGATTCGTTTTAAAATTTATGATCCTGGAATTTGGGTTTTAGCAGGCTGTGCTAGATGCATCCACATCAGGAAATTACCACTTATCTTTTCTGCAGTTTATTAAAATTTAAAGCAAGCTTTACAGGCAACTTGCTTTCTATTCATATGTAATGTCAGATAAGAGAACAGCTCATCAGAAGCTCTGCACTTCACACGACATGATTTTACCACTGATATGACCTGCTTTGCCCCTCTCCAGAACAGGCTGTCTCAGACTGAAGCACAGCAGAACTCCATCCCATATTAACACATTTTTTTCCCCAATGTACCTTTAGTAGTAAGACCCAAATTATCTGAACACACACACAGTCAAAAAAGATTCTTTTAAAAATAAAAAAGGTAGAGCACAAGATTAGAGTTGCAGGAGCAAAATTACAGGATATGTCACTATTTCTATGAAAAATACAGAACCCAGTGGTGGATGGGATTTGGGGCTTTATATTGAATGAAACAGACACTGAGAAACAATATTAAATAATGACACAATGCACTTAGCAGGCCCACAGTTTAAATAAGGCACAGTTTTAATTAGGGTTATAGAATATCCAGTGCTTCCTAGGATAAAGCAGCCCACATTTATGTGGAGAACAGGCTTATGAAATTACATACAGGAAAAAGCACTTCAAGGACCTTTTTTTCCCCCCACAGCATGCCTGGGTAGGAGTTCTTTACATAAAAATTAATTGTGTTTCCCAGTATTAACTGATTTAAACCATGTTTTTGATTTGGTGTCTTAAACTACTTGATTTCTTCAATCAGTTCTTGGAGCCAGGTTTTAACAAGCAGGAAAATCTTTGCTGTGTTTGATTCTTCTCGTGGCAGAGCTTTGAATCCCAGTCTCATGACAGTTCAGGGTATTTAGCAAACAGCACTACCAGGCTGCCCACAATAAAGATGATAAATGCATTCAATATTATTGCTTAATTCAAGGAAAATCCATACATTTACATGGATGCTCCTGAGAGCTTTAATAGCAGTATTTGACATCTGTCAAACCACTTCACTCCCCACAATTTTACAGGTTTACTGAGAGCAGGACTTGGAACAGCATTGCACATTTCTCACACAGCTCAAGAGATCATTGCTTACTCACCCATCATTTTTATGATCGAGATAAGAAGAAAAAAAGTTTCCCTTCTGCAACTCTCTGACAAAACCCCCATTTTGACTTTGCAGAGAGCTGCCCCATAAATCCCAGAATCATCTAAATCATTCCACTGTCCCTTTCCTCTGCACTCACCCTCATCTCCAAACTCACCTGCCCTTTACACTCTCTTGACCAAATAGCTAATTACAGTTGTTACACGATTTGGAAAACATGTATTACATATATAAAATTAGAAACATTGAAATCACAAGGCTTTGGGTGGAATGTAAGCCAAATTCCTGTGCACTTCTGGAATACCTGGATGGTATCCAGAGGTATCCCCAAGACATTGTGCAAATGGCACTGAAGTCAGCTGTGGGTGAGTGAATTAAAAAGCAGCTCCAGTGACTCCTTGGAGCAAATATTGTCTACAAATAAATTATCAAATCATCTAATGCAGGCAGTAGAAAAATCATGAGTCGTCTTTTTTTTAAAATAAACAGCAGTGGCTGTGAAGATCAAATTGCAAGAACTCTGTCACCACTCTGCTGAGCTAGGAAAGTAATTTAAGAATAGTAAACGTGGGAATCTACACAGAAATCAATTGATTCTTTCACAAGGTATGAACTGTAAAGCTACAAAACCCAGCAGGAAGCCTAATTAAAGACAACAGATGAAAATGGCAATCCAGATCAAATGTCAGATTAAAAAACCATAATTAAGAGCTTACATATTTTTAGAGCAAATATAATAAATGGAAATCCAAAAAGATAATCTCTTCAAAGTCAATATAAATGAAGAGTATATTCAAATTCACATTTAATATAATTATAACCGAAAAAACTTACCCATTTTTCTAACAACCACCCAACAAGCTGGTACAGATTCACTGATCCTTAAAAACAAGAACTTAATAGCACAGCCATGCTGAAGAAATGCAGACCACAGAGTGCAGTGCCAACACAAAAATTCTTTTTGCATACAAATTGTACACAAATAGTTGGCTTTACTTAAAGAATTCCTTTCAGAAAACTGCAGCAGAACTTCTCAAGCTCTATGAACATAGAAGGAAGGGTTTGAGTGTCTCAATCACTGAATGTACTCCCCACCTGCAGCATGACTTGCTCAGTATATCTTGTCCTATCAAAACATTCATTTTTGCATTGACCTTCCAACATTTTATTAAATCTCTGGGATAATGACATGTATTCTTTAACAAGCAAGGTAATATGTAGAAAATGTTTCACAACTAAAAGGTGTTTTATTCAGCTACATTAACCTATCCTGCTCTCTCAACCTCTACTATTATTATTAATACAGCTATTACATGTAATAGGTAATTCAGAACACCTTTTATCACAGTATCTCATTTTGACCTTTTCATTTCTGTACGTGGCAACTGATGTAAAATTATTTCCACTCAAGAGATTTGCCCTCTGACTGTTAAGTCAGGTCAGGGAGAGTGGATAACAGGGATTTTAAATGATGGCACAGAAGCTGTAAACCAAAACTTGTGGTTGATTATAAACTACATTTTATACTCCATACAGCATCATTCCAAATTTACAATTCCCCAGACGAAATATAAACTCGAGTTTGAGGCTTTTTGGTATTGGATTTTGTTGTTGAGCCTCTGTAAGAGCAGCAAATAATCCCTTAAATCTCACATCTGCTTTGCCTAATGAAGCAGCAGGAACAAAAGGAGCTGAGAGGGTTTTCCCTGCATCCATGAAGGCACAGAGCTCTCAGCCCCTTCCCTGCAGACAGAGCTGAGCTACAAATCACATATGGGCTCTAAAGATGGTATCTTCCTTTAATCTTCCCAGACTAACACTTCTCAGGTTTGTTTGTTTTTTTTTCCCCCACATTATGTACACAGAGACTGTCCTCTCACTAGAAGTACCATCATTTTCTACACCTTAAAAAAATTAAAAAAAAAGGCTCCATTTTGGCATTTACTCACAAACAGCCCTAATTTGTTTTTACAACAGCCATTACCCTCCCATTTCACACACTGCACACAGTGACTGCTACAGCACACAGGAATATTTTCCACCATTCTCATAACCCTGCAGTTACTGGGATACAAACTCACCTCACCCTCCACCCAGACCCTAAAGACAACACTGAATACCTGCTTCAGAATAACCAAATATTTTTGCAGACTTCATATTTTCTCCAAAAGAGCACTTACAGAAATGGCAACTTATATTTTTCTAAAATTCTGAATTATTTAATCAAGTAAAATTTCCCCCATGGCAGCTCTTTTCCAAAGTCATCCCATTGTCCCCCATATTGGTTTAAGTGGCTAAGATATTTCAATCTCCTTCATGCAAATTTGATTTTGTCAACAAATTACGTGTAAACACATTAAATTAAAAGCAAACCAGACTTCTTCAAAGAGCTTCAGCTTTCATTGAGCAAGTGAAAATATCTAAGCAGTTTCTGGAGTTCAGAAACAAATTTATGAGGCACTTTCTGCCACAGTTTCTTGGGTAGCTGTGGGGAGTTAACTCGTGGAATAGCTCATTTGAGCTGCCAGTTTTCATTTGCTGCTATACCAGGCAGAGTCTCTCCATTCCCTTCTTCAAATCAGTTTTGCTACTCCTGTTTGAATCCCCTCCAGTATTTCAGAATCCTCCTGAACACTTGACAGCAGAGCTGCACAAGATTGGTTAATGCAACCTCCTCAACGCAGACTGTTCAATTCCACAGTTCCCTGCTCATCCCAGTCCAGAAATCCATTATTTTTACCAACTGGAGATAACTGGTTTCCAAGGCACAGTTCCTGCTGCAATAGCTACAGGCCCCAATAAAACTCCCCAAATATTTCACTTTGCTAGTACTTCGGTTATTGTTAATTATAACTATTGTGGTTTTTTTTAAAAAAATATCATCAAGCCATCCAGACAACTCCATGCAGCTGTTTTATTTTATTTACCTTCTGACACTTGAACTGCGACCAGCTTTCTCAAATGAAGTTTGTAGGGTTTGTTATTTGGAGTTTCCTCTGTTGTTTTTTAAAGTTTTCTTTCATGTGATGCATTTAATGCTGGAAAATTGCTTACAACTACAGAATCCCATCAGTAACCAGCTCAGGAATTTAAATTTCACAAACAATTTACCGGGATTTAAATTAATTAATGGCCAGCTGATAACAGTAAAGATAGCATCACCTAAAGCTCCTTTCCATTTCCCTATTTTTGCCTTTCCACAGCAGTGCTCAGCAGCACGGAATTCCCACCCTGCACACGGATCTGGTCCCTCATTATCCCATTTACCCTCCCAGCTCTCAGAGCCCCATTAAAGCTCTTCAGGAATTCCCCACTGCTCTCACTCCAGCAATCAATTACAGAGCCAGCGGGTGCTCTCGCCCTCTCTCTTTAGCCACTTAGGATCTTTGGGAACACTCTCATTTAGAAAATGGTTCTTCCAGGAAGGCCTCAATTTACCAGGACTCACCTTATAACCCTTCAGTGAGCAGGCACCTGCTGTTCTGCTGTTTGCCCCAAGTAGAGGCGACAAATGTGTGCAGAGGGATGAAAAGGCACTGGGAGGTGCTGGGCAAGCTTGGCCATGCCCACATCTTTGGGAAAGGCACAGCCAGGCTCCCTCCTGCTCCCAGCAAGCTGAGAATGCATCATTACAGGAAAGGGATCCAATCTATCCCAAATGGATGAGGAACTGATCATGGCATTTAGGACTCCTCTCTCCTGAACAGGAGGGTAAATAGTTGAGAATTCCCCACTCCTCCTTACTGCTTCCTCACACACTTGCTCAAAGCATCTTTTATTACACCAACATCTTATTTACACTCAGCAAGTCACAGAAATGTCAGATTCCTTACATTATCATGCAGGCAAGCAAGGAATTCTTAGGACTAGAAGCTGCTAGATAGGTTTCTCCCACTTGCTGCTTACCGCACTCACCGCAGACTTTTCTCGTGGGTGCTCTACCTTCTCTTCAACCTCAGGGGCAAATCCCACTTGCAGGATGTTGGGGTCATCCTTCATAAAATCCGGCTTCCACTGAAATGCAACAGAAAAATGCACAACACCAGAGCATTTAATTCTCACTGGTCTTGGTACATTTTTTTTTTCCCCTTCTCCTTGCTGAGAAAGCCAGGATTTGCATCCTGCCAGATCTATATATTGACATTCTCTCTTTTAAGTAAAATATTTTGAATAGACCTCTCCACATCACCGCTATTTCTAAAAATAAATATTGAACAATAGCGAACGCTCACTCTCCAGGCACAGAGCACTGTGAATTGCAGGTAGCTACTTAAGTACATTCTTTTCAAAATACTATAGACATTCCCTTAACAAGGAGTTATAAATGCATGAATAAACTATTCAGTTCCCCTGACTTGCAAGGGAAAGATATCACTGTAGAAAAAGAACTGTGTCCTACTAAAACACATAAGCAAGAAAAAGAGCATTTATCTGTTAAAAAATTATTTAAAGCATCTTGAAATATCAGGTGTGCAACTGAGACAATTTTCTGCAGTGGAAAAGTACAAATGTAAGACAGTTTTTGTGTCCATAACAAAATATATCTTCACTACAGTCTTGTGCTGCCACTCAAGCCTCAGCTCTGATAGCTAAAACTGTCAAATTAAAGGAGGTTTAAGTGCTATGAAAAGACAAAGCACTACCTGAAGAAGGAAATGCTACTATGAAGTGTAACTAACAGTCTGGAGGGTCTGAAGTATTAAGTACTTGCCCTCAGGGTTGGATCAGCCAAACTAAAACTTCAGGAAAGCCTGCTTAAAGCCACCCTAGTCCATCATGAAATTGTTGTTAAGAGCGTGAGGCTTTAAGAGTCAGAGCATTACGTGCCTGTCAAATTACATTAAGCAATATTAGAAACAGAGCAGTTTAAAGCTGTTTTGGGGCTGGAAGTGTCCCTGTCTGTGGCTGATAGCAGTGGAGGAGCTGATGCAGCAGAACTGTCGATACTTTCACCACATCACTATCAAACGAGTTGGTTTCAATACTACAAGGTCTGTCTGAACTTGCACAGATTCTCCTGTAACTACAACAGCAGCAAAAAAAAAAAAAAAAAAAAAGGGCAGTTAAATGTTCCATCAGCAGGGATGAAATATTACACAGACAGAAAATAATAATTTGTTGTGTCTGTTGAATGCTGAACTTCACCTTGCCGGGACACGGCAGCAGGGAGAGAGGAGCTGCAGTAATGAAGCCCCACGGGAGTACAAAGATAGAGATAATTGCAGCTTTGTCTCACTGCACATCAACCTGACTAACTTCTGTTAGGAAGTTCAAACACCGTTTCACAAATTAATTCAAGATTTTTATTTTTAGCAGAAAAACAAACAAAAAACCCACACGGCGCTTGTGGGGAAGGCATTCAGGAAAGAACAATGCGCTGGAGTTGTAAGAACAAAAGGCAGACATTCCTCCTGCAGGAAAAAAGCTGAGTTGTTACTATGAGGCTTCTCCAGTGCAAACACTCCAAGAAAAATGAGATGAGATTCTGTCCTGACCAGGAAAGATTCATTTTATTGGTGACACCAGGAGATGACACATCAGTGCTGTGCTGCCAGACACACCGATCAGTGACTGACACTTTCTGTTCAGACTGGCTTCCAAGGAAAATAATAATAGTTTTGAGGAATTCATAGCTATGAAAGAACAGCATGTATCCTACATTTTTCCCTTCAGTGGCAAAAGGCCTCAGTACCAAGGAAAACATCAAGAGAGCGGAAGAGTTTGAAGTGTAACATGTAATTTGGAGTGCTTGTCTCTGTGCATCTCACTTAGCAAAGCAGGAAAAGTACTGATTTTCAGTAAAGCTGAAAGAGGTGATCTAGTGTAACTAATATTCTAATTACAGAATCATGCCTCTTAGGCCAGGATTCCCCTTCACAGAAACATGAACAAACAGCAATGCAACAAAACCCTACCATTTCCTGCTTTACAAAGTTGTGTTTATTCATAAAGATTCAAAACTAGGAGTCCGTGAAGATTTTAGGATTTAAGCCAGAACCATTAGGGCTTTGAACTACTTCCATGAATACAGGCATTCAAAACAAATGATTAAGAGATGAATTTGTAATTCTACATTTTAGATTATTAAAAATCTTAAAAATATTATTAAAATATGGAATATTCTGTCAATACATCCCCTCCATTCTGTCACTGCACTGCCACAATGTGCATTCAGAGACCAGCAAAGAAACTCACTATGGCAAAAACAAGGTTCTCATTTTGCCAGCTCAAGAGAGAAGAAATAAAAATCAAATGTTACCAACACGGAGCGACAGATCAACACAGCGCAAGTGTGATTGTTACGAATGAAAACTGGGACACATCAAATCTCACAATTCCTGAGCACACTGCACTATTTTTACTTTATGTGTATTCCAGCAGGAGCAAGGCTCTACACCAGTACTGAGTGCTAAGCACACTGCATACATGTTTTATATATTAAATGCAAAATGAGAAGGAAAATTCTCTTTTAAAGCCCCGCGAGTACAGTTTTAACATTTTTCTTTCCAAAAAGAAAATGTTCAGCAATGTTTTCCTAAAAAGCTCAAAGGCATCTAACTGATAGGCTAACCAGAAAAGAAAAAAACATAGTCTAGACTCCTGGTGTCCCTCACTTCCCAGGGACAAAAGAGCAAAGGAGAGGAGCAGCACAAGTCAGTAGCAGGAGATGGGAGGTGTGATGGGAAGGAAAGTAACAGCAGGATTTTAACCCAGCCTTTCAAAACAGTTCAATAAATCAAACACCCACTTCTTTACACTCTATTATGGCTGCATTTATAAGATGCACAGGAGGTGATGCATAAGGGGAAAGAAGACAAAGCACAAGCTTCTGGATCAGTTTATATCCACATTAAATGTCACCCTCTCATAGAAAGTTCATATTAATACATTCTTCCACACCTATATCACAGCCTGATCCAATACATCAATTACTTAGGAGTTCAATCCAAGCCCTTCAGCCCCATTTTTTGATGCTTTAAAATCTTGGCAAAACTGTAACTAGAGTCCCAACCCAACAACTTTGCAGCAACTCATCCATTACACCACATCAGAGAGCAAGTCTCTCTGTTCACACAGACAACCAACCCATCTGCCACTTGACAGGCAGAGGCAACCTGCCTCACACAGGTATCAATCTCAGTTTCTGCCAAAAGCACTTTAATGTAACCACAATCCCTATTTTCAAGGCAAGGTGTTTTCCCCCAATGTGAAGCAAAACATACTCTACCTATAAGAAATCATTAACAGAGAACAAGTACTGCAAGGCACAATCATGAATTAGATTAATACAGAAGTGCTGATGCCAAAACATTTAGCACATTTTTGGCCTTTCCACTTTGCATGCAATTTCTTGCTGTTCAAAGTTATCTCAGTGAATTCCAAAGGTGAATCTTATTCCACTTCAAGTCTTCCATAAGCCTGCATGAAAAAGCATTCAATCATCATTATACTGGCAAAAGTTAGCAGGCACTAAATAAATGGATTTAAAAGCAGTGAATGCTTCATGAGAAATGGTTGTAACTGTAAATTTCATGCCCACCCAATAGTTTGTACGTCTTCTGTAACACTTGTCATCTATTTCAGCAACAAGAGGAACATGGTGTCCAGATCAATGCATAAACAAACAAAAAAAGAAAACCTAAAGAAAGCACAGAAGCAGCAAACCATCATGGTAAATTAATGTGCAGGCTTTGGCCAGTCTGATAAGACTGTGAGGACATGATATTTGAATGAAGAGGATTTCTGTTATAAAGAAAGTCTACTTTTTATCTTCCCTGTTCTTCAAACACACATTGATACAGAACAGGAAAAAAGTTATACAAGTGATAAAGAAGAGACATTATGTACCTCTAACAAGTGTCCTAAGTGCTCTCCCCTTCCTGTTAATCAAGCCTGAGAAACACAAGACTGAGATAATCTTGGAACACTGGACAGGCTGAGTAGATATAATCTGTGTATCTGTGATTTATGAACTTTTACTGCTGCTAACAACACATTTCACAAGTAGGCAAGTGAAAGCTGGGAAAGTACTGCTAAAAGACAGCCTGTGCACAGTTTATACACAATTAACAAATGATTCTGGGTATGACATTTCCTTGAAGACAACTTCCTTGACTTCAAAACAAAGAGTATCCGAATCTTGGCAGGAGTACAAAAAATGACTCCGCAGACACTCGAGGTTTTGGCAGAAAAATGACTGAAGGACAACAGATTACATGAGGCTCCCAAGATGTCAAACATCCCATGCACACAAACCGGCTTGAGTTCCTTCTGGAGTGACCTTCAGAGCCAGGGCTGTATCAGCAACTAAGATACCAAAACTGGTATGACCTTCTGGACACATCTGGGAAGTGGAGCCTTGACAAATCTGTTTGCCCTAAATCAGCATGTGCTGCTCAGCTGAGGCACCCCTGAGACTCCTGTGACCCTGCAGAGCCCAAACCTGCACAGCCAGGCCTTCAGCATCTTCCCAAATGATCCAGATAATGGAGGCTCCAGTCTCAGCCTCCATTACCCTGACACTCCTTTCTCCACATGCAAGTGCTGCTGGCACAGCTGGATTGCCAAAGGGAAGGATTGTCTCCACTGCATCTACCTTGAGCACTGCAGTGGGTTTTACCTGGTGCAAAGTGCCCTATTCAGAACAAATCCAGTCAGGACTGTTACCCCTGAGCTGGGAAAAAGACTCTTTGGGAATCAGAGATCATCCAACTCACATTCTTTTCCCACCACCAATGCTGCAGCCAAGCATTACCTGGGAAACACTGGAACAGGATGGATTCGTGCTCCATGGAAGATTTAACATCCACTTGTTGAGGCAACTATGACCTCTCAGCATTTGCACAGCCCCCAGTCCATCCTGGGGCAGAAGTACTGCATGTTACATTTCAAAATCTCCTTTTCACAGATTTGTTTGAAGCCATCAAAGCCTTGGACTGAGGAGGGTGCCTCCATGCTCCTGTTTCAAAGTGGTTTAGTGTTTTTAAGGCTACATGAGGTAACTCACTGCCACCAAGTAATAATCAATTACTACTCCAGGCTGGAAGAACCTCAGTGCATTCATACTGCCACACTGTATGAAGGTGTTCCCTCTTGTCACGCTGTATTTGGTATGAACATCAAGATTTTTATTTACCATTATGGCTAAAGTTTAATCAGAGGATTTTCTACACAAAATTTCTCAGCAGTCAGAGAAAAATCAGAGCTCTACCTCTACATTTAGCAAGTACATCTTCATCTGGAGATTAAAAAAAGGTTCCTCAGTAAGAGATCTGTTTTTATAGTGATACTGTTTTTACAGTGATACTCTCAACCCCAGCAGTATTTGCTACTACAGTGCAACGATACCAAGAGACAACATTAAATAAGCAAGATATTTTTAACCAAGGAAACCAGAGTTAGAGAGTTAGTTCCCAGCAATAGGCAAGATCATAACACGGGGATATTTTAAGACATTTTAGCATGGGCTGTCTCTCGCACAAAATTGCAAACATTTTGTTTTGACTTACGCAGTTTATTTATTACACTCAAGTAGCAACAGAGTCAATTTTTGTGACAAAACAGCAAACAGAAAGATTTGAGAAAGCTTTGAGGGGGAGGGATGAGTGAGGGAGAACACTTTGTGTGCTTTTACAAGTTTTGCAATCCAGCTTTCCAAGGCCAGCTCTTCTCTGGGAACAAACTGGGAGCAGCTGCCCATGCTGCAGCAAGGTCAGCTTTGCTCCTGCCTGCCTCCCACCTGGACCACCAAGGCACTGCCTCACTGCTGACCTCCAGCAGCAGAAGATTCTTTGGTGAGCTGAAAATGGGAGACAGGCATGGGGAAAACCAAATGCTAATGCAGAGGTAACAGGGAGAAGGGAAAATTTCTGCATCTTTTACACACTAGCCTATTGTCTGAAGTTTATAGTGGTAAATGTCATTATAGGAAGGCTACAAGTCAAAGGTAAACCACAAAGCCTCCCCAAAGTTCCTTTCAGACCCCCTTCCAGCTTTTGTGCATTTGCAGTCACTGTCCTATTCAAAACTTCCTCCAAACCTTTGTAGAAAATTCAATATTAGTAAGGTCTGTATATATAAAGTACAGTGCCTCAAAGGTGCAAACTACAGAAATCAACCCATAACCAGTAAAGGGTTTTTTGATCATTTACACCTCTTTTTCTGCATTTATGCAGTACAGAAAAAGTTTTGCTTTAATAACACTCACAAAAGTGTTAAACTCTAAAACCTCAAGCACCAAAAAGCACCTCTCCCTCATCTTCTCTCAACCATATGATCTTTTTAATTATCTCTTCTGGAATTCTGGACTCAGGAGGAGGCTGTATGTTAAACAGATGCACAGCCAAAATAACTGTGAAGGCAAGAGCTTCAAAGAGAGAGGTTGGTTGGTATCTGTGTGATCAGCTTAGGTCAACCCAACCAGCCAGGGACTTTTTTAGGTGGCTGAACTACACAGCTGGGAGAAGTTCACCAAACCTTTGGGGAGCTGCTAGTCCTACAAATTTAGTTGTATCAATATGAGAAGACAACCCAATTCATTCAAGAATGAACAAACCTTATAAAGGGAGAGAAAAGGTGGAATAACCTCATTCAGCTGAAATAAAGCTTCAGCAACAGCACTGCTTAGGAAGAGAACTGTCTGGGGAAGGGAGCAGAAGCTCTAATCCTCAGAGGCTGTAACCCTCTACCCAAAAAACAACTTCCACAGAATTTTCCAAAGAGCTGGAGAACAAGCTAGCTTCTACAGGTTCAGAAACTCCCTCATCATTCAGGGTGTAAATGTGCATGCTCTGGTCCCACAAAGTCCTGATTCTCAGAAGTCATCTGATACAACAGAACTTCTCTGGGATTTGAGGTTAGCAATAAAACCCAGAAATCTGCCTTGCTGTAGAGCAAGTATAAAACATGGTTTATCTCACCAGGAAAGTTCCATATTCTTTTCAGATTACCCTGCTCAAAAACACCCCTAACCAACACTGATCAGAACTGTTCTAGACACAAGAGTTACCCAAGCTGCAAACTGGGAGTGCTTTGTCATCTAAGCCTTCAATCAGCTGTGAAATCTGGGATGAGAAACAGACTTGTGCAGCTACAGGCCCTGGAGCCAGAGTTTCTTTGGCCACATGAGATTCATGAAAGAAAACTAAACACACAGAAATCAAACCTGTACTTGCTTCCCCTTTTCTTACCCTGGGTTAGGGCAAAAGAGAAAGGACAGTGTCTCTCAGTATCTTAAACTTACAAAACAGGAGAGGTTCCCAGGAAAATCTGTGGGACCACAAAAGTGGTAGTTGTTGCCAACATCCAACTGGAGCTAAGAATGCAACACTTCAGCATGACCCCAGTCTGAGACAGACCCCTGTTCAGACACTGGCCTTGTTCTCAGGGAAATGCCAGGCCACAGACCCCAAAGTGAGAGATCCTGGAGAATGTGCAATCCTGAGCTCAGTGCACCAAGTGCAGAGTTTTCCAGGTGGACAGGGAGTGATACCCCTCCATGGTGGCTGGTACCAAAAAGCAGAGAAGAAAGCATCCATCATTCCCTTGCTGTGGTGAACTCAGTATAGGAGAGATCCCTCAGAGCTGGGGGAAGACAGAGTACTGAATGTTATAAATGAAACAACCCAGCAAGCTGGCAGTGCTGGGCCTTTGATGAGCTTCCTCAAGTCAAAGCGATAGGCATCTGCTGCTACTGAAATTAGAAGGCCAAAGCATAGATTACCACAAGCATTATCTCACAGCAGGCATCTGCAGAGTCCAGAACTTCCTGAAGTACTGGCAGAATCACTGTGGACAAGAGACATGCAGAATTTCAATGCAAGTCTGTACAGAACACATGCAGTCTTACACAGAGGTCACCTGAGTACAAGCTCTGATGTAGGTCCAGTGGCTGGGCTCGTTTGTTTTCATGGAAGGACACCTCATGGATGATCAAAAAAAGAAAAAAAAAAGATAATGATCTTGTAGAAGCAAAACCACAGCACTAAAGAATTCTGGATTGCTTTGAGTGCCAGAGAATTTCTGCACACAGAGCTGAGAGCTTGGAGCATGCAGCAAATGAAGGATCACCACAAGCACTTTGCTGGGGATACATCCCTTCAAAAGAGATTATCAGGATAAAGTATTCCCTGCTTTCTCCTAAAATATTTGTGAGGTCTTTGGTGTTTGAATAGGAGCAAACCAGCAGGATCCCAAAACAAAGTAAATCTACATCTAAAAGAAAGCATAAACATGGCTCAGACAAGAGACCCACACAGTGGGAAGAGGAATCTTCGAATGTCACAAGAGAGTCACCCCTCTTAGTACTTCTCTTGGCAAACAGTTAACATTACTCATTTTACAGATGGAGTCATAAGAGACTCCCAAAAAGAGAAATATTTAGATTTTGTTCTTTCCATCAACGAAATCTCCAAGCACTCTGGAAAATAAGTATTTTCTAATTTGTAAAACAGGACTAGCAGCTGTTTGTTTCTTTGAAAGGTTGCTGTTGGCCCATGATGCTTCCAATTGCTCTCTGTGTTTTCAAAATAATTGCCCCTCTCAACAAAGCCTTGGAGCAGAGAAGTCTCATCTCCTCTTTGATGCAGTTCCAACTCCCCTGTTCCAGGAGAGCAATTCCATACTGCTCTGACTGAGAACACACTACCTGACTTTTCCAAAACACAATGTTCCATTCATTTAAGACAATTTCATTTGGACAGTAGTTTGAGATAACAGGAAAAGTGCATCCATCATCAGCTGCGTGTTCCCCTTGTCATGGCATTTTCCTTTGAGCATGAAACAACCTAAATACAGAAGAGGAATTGCTGTATCACAGATGCTGACAGTCCCAGACTCTAATAGTTGTATATAAGCCCCTGCAGTCAGGCTGTTCCCAACTGTACCCCAGCACAGCCCACCCAAACTCCTGGAACATCCCAGCAGGTCCTCATCACTTTTTAATACTCCAAAGAGAATCTCTCTCAGTAATGCCAACTTGCAGGGTGAGTTATCCCCAACAGCAAGTCCAAAAGGCAGTACCACCATGCAGAAAGAAACAGCATGCTCAGTCCATTTGGCTTCATTTGAACCAAAACCACCTTGGGAAGTTTTCCTGACTTTTAGGAAGCTAAGAGCAGCCCAGCTCTCAGGAGACATGCACTTCTAAGACCAGATCCATTCCAGCCAATTCAGAGTCCAAACAGAATAAATATGAAACAGGGCAGAGCTTCACCACTACAGCTGGTGGTCCAAAATTTCCACTCTGAATTCTGGGGAACGACGCAGGAACCAGTCAAACTGGAACAAGACAGTTTTAAACAAGTCATGCTACATTAAGCTCAAGCTGTGAAATTTTTATCTTCCAGTGAAACAAGTGGCTCAGCCATCTCCAGTACAAATCCTAGTTGTTGCTTTTCCCATGGCACAAACAGTCGAGGACATTCTGTGATGGGAAGCAAGATTTGCAGTGTCTGACCTCACACTACAGCATTTAAACCTCAGCTGAGATCCAGCCTCTCCTTCCCCTAGTTCTGCATTATCACAAACCCAAACCCCCCCCAGGTTATTTCTGACATGGTCAAGGAAGCTGCAAAGTGACAGATCCTGCATAGCAGTGGTTCCACAGCCTGGCTCCCTGCGGGAAGCCAAGGGGAAGCGTATGGGGAAATGAAATGTTCCCGAGTTTCTTGACACCAGCCCTGGTGATCATTGCATCTTCCTCTGCTTTCAAAGGGCACCCACATTCAAGTAGAATCTGCTCTAAAATATTGATTTAGAGCAGATGTAGTTTAAAGAGAGTTTACAAGGAAAGTGGTTTTTGATCTTTTTTTTATCCTCTGAAGGGAGAGCATGAAAACAAAAAGCAACGTTAAGTCATAAAAAAATAATTGTTGTAGACCTCAGCAATTTTTAATTCCCTTTCCCTTCACTAAACATCTGGGTTTTGTTAGAAAACGCTGCAAAATTATTTTCCAAAACCTTTGACATGCATTCTGCTCAATAGGACCCAAAAGCTCAGAAAGGAAGGTTTCAAACCAAGTAAGAGTTGCTATTTATTAAGCCCTACCAGTGAAATTGGTGTAACCATTTTCTCCTGCCTAACCATTCCCTGCTATTTGCAAGGGCACAGGGATAGGGAGTTAGCATGTTAAGATGATGCTCATCTAATAGAAGAAAAGGACATTACACCAAGGAAACTATTATTCAAGCAAACTCAGTCTGATGAGCCAAGAAAAAGCTGCCTCTGCATAACCCAGGGCTCTCGAGACACCTATGTGATTAAGTTACTTCAGAACAAATTAGTGCTCCATGAACTGATTAGACCATAAATAAGCCCAATAGGAAAGAGAGAAGCCACTGACAGACACAGCATCCTCCCGATAGCAGCTGAGCTCTACAGCTCTCATTCAGAATGAGCACCAAAAAGCTGTCAGTGCCAAAAGGATTTGTGGCCTTTTTCCTCCCAATTCAAAGGACGTCAAAGCAGATGCAGTATCTACAGTAGATAACTAATCACAAGAATCCTATACTTTCATTTTCTCTTGTCACTCAAAGCACAAATTGCAGCTCTCTCCCCGACCTAATAATTATTCGTATGGCTGCGTTTTGTTCTTCTCCAGCAGCAGCAGGAAACTTGATTGGAGCTGCAGGAACCCAGCCAGTGACTATCCAAGCTGCTGTTGTGATAGCACAAAGCAGAAGCCAACTCGGCAGGTAATTGGACTTGGAAGTCAGAGAGATCTTCTGCAGTCGGCTTGAAATAGTAATTTCATAGGGGAGAAAATAGGTTGTCTTTATCTACCACAGGTTACCAAAGGAAAACTTTGATCCCAAGAAAGACAGGCATAATAAATACCGAGACACACCATCATAAAAAGGTATTAAAGGAGGGGTTTTTCAAGTCTGCAGCAATTTAAAAGGCATTTGGAATCTTTTCTGGAGTCCCTGTTACACATGCAATCACTTAGGAAAGCACAACATTCCTTTGTTAGAAAGGAGTGCTTCCAGTGCTCAGCAGTTGTATTCTCTTGCCCACTGACTTAATACTTTGGAAGATCTCAATTATCCACACTAACATGGGAATTCAGTCATGCTTCCAGAGTATTCCTAGGGAATCCTGGAGTGCTACTGTCAACAATTCCTGCTTCATAATGCCATATTCAAGTAATTCAAATGTACATGAAGCCCTTTCTTCATTTCTCTAAACTTCACCCCCATGGAAGCAATTCTAAAGCATCATAAACATACAGAGAAATCTAAATGCTTGCAGAGACAAAGTCATGGGGGATTCTGTGATCAGAGTGTTATGAAAGCCTCCCATATCCCTCCCAAAACTCAGTAAACTCCAATTCAGCATCCCATCATTCCCAGGTGATTATTCTGAAAAAACCTTTTATCTCACTCTCACTTGAAGTTCAGCTCTTATTGGAAAATTTCTGCTCAAGTAAAGCCTGAAATCATTTCAGACACATTTCAGACTGGAGTTTCACAGCATTAAATATTGTGCATGAAAACAACAGTTAACACTATTCAACCAAATGAAATACACATTACAACTGACTTCTGACTTTGTTAAACCCCTCCAACTGTTTAAAAATGAAATTCACCAACCCTAACTACGTTATGATGAGCTAACAGCAATCTTACATCTCTATGAGTTTGGTAGTTACAGGAAGGTTTTCCCAAATTCTGTGATCATGACTGACAAACCTTCCACTTCACCATGAGACCTAAGTCAATGCAAGGAACAGCCTCTCCTGAGACGTGATGGTTTTGAAAGAAACTCTCTAATTCAGCAAAGGGGATTATTAAAATCTTGAGAAAGATCCATACTCAGTTAATGAAGACTCACAGTCCCCCATTCACCAAACCTTACCTCAGATATCCACACAGACAAACTCAGGACAGAGTTTTAAGTTCTTCCTTCCAGTAAAAACAATTTTGACAATGCTTGAACAATTCTGTCTCAAATGGTCTGATTTTTGTAAAATAGGGGACACTAGAAAATTTCCTGAATGGTGCCTAAGCACAGAGTTAATAAAATAGGTTTTGAAGTCAAGTGCATAATTTTAAAGAGATGCCTCTGTATTTTAACAATGACAACAACTCTGGAAAAACTTGAGACTTGTTACCCTATGGAGTGCTCTCCCCCCAAATACCGCCATATACCCTCAGAAGGCCAAACATTTCTGATTTTCCTTCAGCACCTCAGAAGGCAGAGTAGCAAAAAACAAGTGCTCAGTGGAAAAAACAAAAGGCAGTGATTCATATGCAATTAGCTCAGCTAAATTTACTACTGAAGCCATTGCTACTCCAGCTGTCCTTGACACCTGCACAGCAGGGACAATGGAACATGACAAGCATCCTCTTACCAGCTACTGCAGCTTTCAGGCTGACACACTAACTTCAAACTGGTGACAGCTACAGTTCTTGAGCTGCTGCATTAATGCAATCAGCACAAACCCAGCCTTGCACCTTAGTCAAGCCCCTGTTTGTCAAGAGACAAAACCAATGAAGGGTTTCTCCCACCTCTGCTAAATCCACCATCCAAAAAGCATCAGTAGTCTAAACACTGCATATGCCATTTTACTCACAGATTCATTTTACAGTGACAGACAAGCAGAACAAAACAGAAAATTGGTATCTGGAAAGTTAAAATGAAGGATGTAAAGGGAGGAAAATTGTTAATATCCTGTGCAGCACTAGTTTCTGCTGTTTCATCTTCCTTAAATACAAGTCAGACTGAAAGACTGAAAACAAAACTAAACTTTTGAGGTCAAGTTGCACATTATTTTCTAAGAACTAAGCAGCCCGCTCTTTATTAGCCTATATTTCTTCAATCAATTACACAAGAAACAATTCCTAGTAAAACAATTCAGGCTGTGGTGCCTAAGATGTGAGAAAAGCTGATGACAGCATCTTAAAAATGTAAGTGTCCTTTCAGTGCATGGGAAGAGCACTCGCTGAGAGCCACTGCACCACTGTTCTGGCACACATCCACCAGCCCTGCCCCAGACAGCAGCAAAAATACACAAAAGCTCCTTTCTAAGGGTTCAGAGAAAGTGCAAAATACATTCAACTTGACACATCTACCTGAATCCAAATCCTCACAGGGCAGGCTTGAATGTCCCAGGCCCTCTGCTATCTTTATAAGGGCACTAATTTGTACAGCACACATATTTTATCTGCGCTACAATAACACCACAGATGAACACTAACCAGATTCCTTGTGGTGTCTGCCAGGTGTTTAAACATTTTGCAACTCAAATGCTGAAATACTATCTGCAGTCTAAAAGCTTAAGATTATCCAGTGAGAAGATGTGTAGATTTCGATCCCCTATGTAGAACACTTTTTTTTTCCTGTTTGTTGCATTTTCAGCAACAGACTAGAATTACCAATATATACTGTAGGTCTGTTCTGAAGGTTGATTTCATCAGGAAGATTTAAAATCACAAAAGCTTTCATTTTGATAATAGAAACACTGAAAAATATTTACTGTAACTTTTAATCCAAAAGACTCCACATTTCTCTGCAGCAGACAAGCCCTACACAATGCTCAAAGAGAACAAGCTCTGGTACTGTGTATTTTGATACGTTTAGGCATATACTGTGTATGGTGTGTATTGGAAAAGAAAACATAATCCCATACTATGTATTAAACAACATTCTTCTCTTGGTCCAAGGCAGACAACACATTTCTGAGAATGCTGTAGGTTCTCTCCCATGGGATATTTCAGTGAGGTACATCTTGTACAAACCATCCTCTTGTGAGTGCCACCACAGAGCTCCCCCTCCAGTTTGGCCCAAACTTTACTCACTTCTTGCTTATAAGTGAAAAGCTTTGAGAGGAGAGATAGGAAGACCTAACCTAAAAATATCACTAAAAATACTTTTTGTGTTTTTATCACCTGACCACTGTCTGGCTCAGATAAAACAGTCAGCACTGACAGCCAGCTTTCTGAACAGGGGCAGGAAGGTTGGATTATCTCACACCTGAGCTTACAGAGTATTTTAAACAGGTAACTGGATTAAAGTTATATACACCAGAAAGAAAATCCACGGTAGCCTCTTCATTAAACAAGTATATCCTACTACAACAGAATAAATCAGCAGTAATACCTGAGGTGTTCTCCACTCAGGATCATCAGCAAACAGGATGTGCTCAGAGTCACATACCTTCGATGCTTGAGGCGTAGAGATGACATGAACAGTGCTGGGTTTAACTCCACTTGCCTTAGGTCGTTTATAAAGGGCAAATCTGCTTTTCCTGCGCCCTCTGTCACCGTTAGGGAGGGATCCATTGTACCTGGAATTAAAGGGAAAAAGTTTGGAATACAGGGAAGGAGAGAGCGGTAATTCAGCCACAATATTCTAGTATCATCAAATGCATGGGAAAAACAAAATAAGTTAATTTTGCTTCCTGAATTATGAGCATTCAAGCATTCTTTACCTACCAATGGTTGAAATGTTATTCTCATTAAAAAGATAATTAACTACAAATGAAATACTGAGTTGTTCAGCCACAGAAATGCTTCTTCACCTCTAGAATCAAAGGGATTTGGAAGAACAAACTCTGCATCTTCACCGTAATTTCAGAACATGAGGAGTTTTACAGTTTTTTTACCCTATCACCCCTCTCCCCACATCTCACGCAGGAATGGAGGAACAACAGGGGCAACTTGGAAAACCAAAGTAATTTAGGGGCAAAAACTATACGCAAAGGAATTTTACTCACACAGAAAGCTTTTCTAGTTGTTCCCCCCCACACCTTTTTTAACTTTTAATCCTAAAGGCTTTACCTATTATTAAGGAAAGAGGATGCAAGTGTTTTTAATTTATGTGACTATCTGAAGCCTCACTAATGACTTTCTTTATCAGGTGTAACACAGGAGCCCTCGAGAGTTCTTTCATCTCTCCCTGAGGACACAGACCCAATGGATTAATTATTCAGAGAAGTCTGAAGCCTCAAGGGGTCAGAGTTCCTTCCCCAGGGAAGGGATCAACTGGAAATTTCTTTGCAATGCACAAGCACGGAATTCACCACCACCTCACCCCCAAGATTTAGGTCAGGGAGAGGCTTCTCACCACAGCAGTGTCACCTCTGCCATTCCTGCTTTATTTCCTCTTCCATTCCTAATCTGCAGATTTCAGACTTTTCCCCAAGAAACTACAGATGTTATTCCACTGATAAATCCCTTCTGTCTTACTGGTGAGGTCCATTCCACACTGATCTCATACATCACTCTCCTACAGCCTTTATGATTATTGCAGTCAGAAAGAGAATACCAAAAGGAGAAGCAAGAGGTGGCAATGCAGTAACCCAGAATAATTTTTTTCTTCTCATTGCATCCTGTGTGTGTAACTATTTGTGTAGCTATTTGGAGAGTCTTCTCTCATTCTGCCAACTAGTGGGAAATGGGCAGGGGATGAAAGCAAGTGGCCTCATTGCTGAGACTCTGGAGAAAGCTCACTGCTCACTCCAGGCAAGGATCACCTGCTGTCCCGCAGGGAAACAGCTCCCAACTGCACAGCCACCACGTCTAAACAGCAGGAATCCCAAATGCAGGACTGATGAATGACTGAGCACAAGCAAGAATAGATTTAAGATCCAAAAAATCTCCAGTTTCAGTACTCTAGGACTTAAAACCCAGATATTTAAAAAATGCGTATTTAATACCTGATACTAAAGCCATATAAGAATTTGGGAGACTTTCAGCTGAACTTGTCCTCTCACTCCCATTTTCATAGGGAATACTACTCTTTCTGGAATATTTAAGGAGATTCCCTATGACAGAACAAAAACAACAGGAGTAAATCACTACTATCTCATGCCAGACCTACTTGTACCCTGAACCTTGTTATTAACCCTACTCCAGAGCAAAGCAGCACAGTGGATGCTCATCACAGGAGACCAATCCCTAGAATGATACATCAATATGTTCCACAGGCAGCTTAAACACCAGCACTTAAAATAGGAGTTATTTGATTCTCCACTTGAATCTCCCTGGATAAATGCACATGCTTTCTTTTCAAAGACACTAGTATCAGGAATATGCCAGCAAGTTTTAACTTGCCTGAAGACAACATTCTTTCTGCAAGTATTTTTATCTGAAAAACTAAAAAAGTAACAATTCCCCGAGAAATAATATGGAACTACTATATATCACCATTGCTAGCTTTATATCCTGTAATCATTAATTTTTCTTATACTTGTGTAACTGTTAAGCAAAATTAAAGTAGTTCCACTGGAAAATAAAAACAGGCAAGTGGGGGGTTTATTGTTTGGGATTTTTTTCCTCATGTTCACGAAACAATTTTAACTGGGGAACTCCAGTTTCCATTTCAGGAGCTCCATTTCAGGTTTCTGTGGGATTTAATTACTTTTAAAAGAGAAAGAAATAAAGCTCAAGGTTAAAAGACATCTTGAAAACTTCAAACAGGAAGAAAATACAAGCAAAGTGAAAGTTGAATTCATTCATCCTGATTAGCACTGACAAATTTTCATGAAGTTTTTCCTTGAGCCCATTTCTGAACTTCCTTTCCATATGAGGGCAAGAGGAATTGAGTGGTGGTTTTATGATTTGTTATGCTTTAATTATAGACCTGTAAGTTTTATTTTGATCCCAGAATGAGCTGAGACAATTCCTAGGCTTTGGAATGTGGTTTTGGGGGGGAGAAGGGTGTGAGAAGTTGTGACTTTCCACAGCCAGCAGACACCTTCATTTTTCCTAAGCCAGGCCTCCCAACTTGTTCCCCCACAAACCAATGCTCCCCATGGCACTGCAGCCACACCTTTCCTTCCCTTCCCACCACCTGAACGAGCTCCATGCCCAGTGACCCGGCAGTAATGCCCTAATTGCTCCCTCCCACCCTCTCTCCCTGCTCCTGAGGCAGCAGCCCTGCAGCTTTAACCCATCCCTGCCTTTCCAACAGGAGCTGTCCCACAGGACACAGCAGGATTCAGCATCCAGGAGGAGGGATGGCTGCCCACACCTTGCTGAGTCAGCTTTTCTAGGCACAAGGAACTGCAACAAAACCTGCCCTCTCCTCCCCATTGCTCCCAGCTCGTCCACTGAGCAGTAACAGGATGGAATCACACATGGAGAAGGGACAAGGATTGAGGCCACAAATTCCCCATCAGCAAACAGTTCCTCTCACAAAGCCTCTCAACCATCATGAGCCATTTCCCTTCTTTCTCACTGCACTCTTGCTCCAGGATCAGCTCATGGATCAGCACATTAGGACCCAACTTTCTGCTTCACAGGAAGGCCAGGACTACCAAAAGAACCTGCAGCTGAAGTTCTCCTTCACCCCACCAAAAAGGCTGGAACAAATGTTGTTTCCAACTAACAAAACAAACTAGGGAAAAAAAATCAATTTCATGGCGATGGAACAATCATTTCTGAGAGCATCCTGGCTATATGTGGATCTATGGAGCACTTTGGAAGTTCTCCAGATGTTCATCAGACCAACATGTGGAAGGGACAGTCCTACACTTTTTCCAAATGCTTCTCAGTGACAGCAGCCCTGGGACAAGCTGCATTATGAAACCTCCTGGGGTAATTATCTCAGTTGATAGCACTATTCCTTGCAAATAAGGGAGTGGTGCTGGCAGAGGCTATGGGCACCATAATTATCAAAGCCAGTTTCCTACAGATTTACATCAAACACTTGAAGAGTTTGGTATACAATGAACTGCAAACTCCAATTAAGCTTTTCCCATGGTTGGATATGTAATGAAAGCCTCTCCTCCGCCTGGATTCAGGGCTGTCTGGAGAGCAAGACCACACATGCTCTCTCCCACAGTCCACTGTGGCAAGTTCCTACTTTCTACAAGTCTTGTACTACTTGTACTACTACTACAAGTACTTGTCTACTTCTGAGATCAGCAACAAGCTTTGAACTGTTTGTCAGACGGCTTGTTACACAAGCTTTTTTGGTTTATGTTTATTTTGGTTTTGTTTTTTTTTTAAAAACCCAGCCTAGACAGTGGCAAAGAATAAATGACACCTCTGTTACTTGGCACTAGAGCTCTAAATCTTGACCTACACCTTGGAAAGTTTGACTTCAATTCAAGGAAGCCATCCTTAAAATTAAGGTCTCTACTAGCTGACATAGAAAATGCTGCATGTAGCTGATTTTTTTTTTTTTACAGTGCTATCAAAATACAAGCCATCGAAAAATGTAAATACTCCATATCTATTGCAAACCACCTCCCAAAAGACTACAAACTGAACAACTCCTAATTTTCAGCAGTAATATTTCCCCTGGACAAAAAGGAGCAATTTTACTTTGCTTTCCTTGTCTATTACTAACAGATGTACGGCACACCTCATCATTCTTGGATGAAAACCATCCCAAATGACAGACTTGGCTATAAACAGATGAGATGCTGCAGTTCAGTTGTTTCCAAAGCTCTAGTGAGTCAAACATCTTTGCTCACTAAACAATAAAGCTGCAGAAGTGGAGTCAGACTTGAGTAAATCTTCCCTTGTAAGTACATTTTGATCCCATATTTGGTATAATTCTGTAGTACATATTCCACACATACCAAAACTCAGTTTGTGCTTACACTGGATTTTTACCATCCCTCAACCAGTGTGGACCCACAGTGCTGCCAAAAGCAGCAGTCTCACCTTTTGTTTGTTCATTTGTTCGCACTGCTTCTCTCCTTGGTTCACATGGAGAGGAAGCAAAACTAGATTTATGCTCTAAATTCAGTTTTAAAACCACACTCCTCACTCTCCAGCCCACCGCAAAGCCACAGAAGACCAGCAACGTGGAAAACAGCACAGAGAGCAGGAGAGAATCCCTTGGAAGTACTGTGAGCCTAACAGCTATCATGACATCCACAACATATGAAGGCTAAAGATACATTATTCACCTTTGCAATGCCCAGTCCCAGAGCTTTTCACGGCTCCACACAAGTCCTGACTAGCCTGAAAACCCTCTGCTGCTGAAGCATCCAACACTCGCTCTCTTGAACACACATTAAAAGAGAAAAAGTCACATGTTTATAGTTTACAGAGAAACACAAACAGAAAGCTTCAACATAGGCAACACTGACAACAAAATAAGTGTATTTGTGTCTCCTGTTATATAATATCACTGCCAGTACTTCAGAGTCTTTACACCCTCTCCCCTTGTATCAACCTCAACAATTCATTTCGTATCTAGAAATATTTCAGCAAAAGAATGGCTAAGGATTTCCTTTTTTAGAAAAGGTAAGAATTATTTCAAATACATTTTTCTGCATCAGAGCTTCAGAAAACAAGCAGTTGCTGTCTGCCAGTTATCTGAGAATTTCAGTGAAACAGAACAGTGAAGTTATTCTCTGACTTAATCTCATGAGGAAGAGTTGCCAAATAGCAAAAGCAAAGCTAAGGAGCACTTCTGTACCGACAGGATACTCCTGGTTCATTTCCTGCTTTGAACTGTGTTCTCTGTGCTGGATCAGTGTCACAGATATTAACTCAATATGAATTGAGGTCTAAGCTTGTCTCTAGCTGATTACATGCATCAATGTCTGTCCCAGAAGCAGCCTCCACCAGCAGAGGTACTGCTAATCCCATTCCTGTCGGGGAGTTTTGGCACTGAGCTCAGGACTGCTCCTTCAACAGTGGAGTGCTGCACAGATGACTACAGCAGATTGCAACAAACACCTCCAATGCTGAAGTTTCTTGGAGGCTGGAAGGAGGACACTGTTTCATCCTTGTTGTCCTCATCCCCAGGAACTCAACAAGCTTTGACTGACCAGAAGGTTCTCTTCTGTCTTCCCAAGGCTTCTTTCCCCACTGCTTCACATGGACCTCTGACAAAATGTACCTCTGGCTGCTTCCAGACCACAGAGTGACAGAAAATAGAGATGGCAGAGTAACATGCTCCATCCCCAACTTGGTACAGTTGATCCATGACCAGTTCCAGCTGGTCTGGAAGATCCAGGCCTCCCCAGTGTGTTTCAACATCTTTCGAGTTCAAACTTTCCCCATGCACACAGCACGGGAGATCCAGGTCAAGCAAGTCCCTTGCACTTCCTGCCAAATCCACCAAAGAGTTTAAACAACCTGTTCTCTCCTCATTTTCACAGCAGGCTCACGTGCTAGAAGATTAATTCCCATCAGGTTTTTCTTTATTTCTGGAGGAAAATGTTTTAAGTCGTTACAACAGCAAAACTAAAGTAGTATGAAGTAGAAAGACTACAGCAATAAGCGACTCATGGGTAACTAAAAGACTTCCATCCTTTGATTAACAAAAAGCCACTGATCCAAGACCTTTAGTTTATGCAACCTGGGAGGAATTCCTGAATGAAAGACAGTCCCACCTCAGACTCTGCTGGCTAAGACATCTCCATAGGCATAAATGCTTCCTAATCACTACCAGTCGTACAGCTTAACCAAGCCAGTCTTCCCGCAGAGCAAGAAAATCCAAACCAACAAGTTCCAAAGTCCCAAATAATCTCATCTCTTTACCCAATTAAGAGCAATGTTTTTGCATCTGTGAACTTGATTATCCCTGAGAAAGGTATGTTGGAGTTATTAATTGTGGCTATAATCAGTTTGGGGTTTGTTTTTTTTTTTTTGCTTCTGAGACAAGTGTTTGTTCTTACAACCTGCATTTGTGAAGTCATTTTACTATCATAAAACACTTTAGGAAGCATTCCCTTCTCCAGCACATTTGGAATACTTGTTAGTGATTAGCCACAAGCCTTCTCTTCCCCAGCACCAAATTTTAGTACTCCTCACTTAGTTTACTGCTACCTGCACTGTTCTCGAGCCTTCAAGGAGGCTGCAGTGATTCTGTGAAATGCAGCCTGACCTGTGCCATGATCCCAGATTTTTCAGAGAAAAGGCTGATTTGCATCACTGGCTCATGATTAGGGGTTATTTTTAATTACTTGTCTTAGCTACCTTTCCAAAGTTGCTTCTACCATCAGGAGTGAGCTGTGAGCTGGCCCAAAAGCCTCGTGCTACACTCACAGAGCTTTTCTGTTCACATCCAGCCAGCCCCTCTCTGATCAGAATCACAAGTATGGATTAGCTGAGCACACGGGAAAAGGTTATGTAGACCATGAAAAAAACAACAAACAAAGCTTTCAGAGGCACCTCCAGCAGATCAGATAAGCTAGAACCTACTTTCCTCCTTCACAGGGTATACAAATTAAGTAGAACCTTATCTACTGGAAACACCACAAGAAGTCACATGTGCAGTAGCTGAGGTTCTCCAGGGTGACCTTAATTTCTCCCTGTCTGGAACAGAACTGGTCACTCCTGTGGTTTGGGGTGGAAGAGGCTATTCCTGGCTGCTGTGGCTTCTCCTGTTCTCCCCACCTCCACCCACCCAGTGATGGAAGAATCTGGTACTCTACAGATCAGGTTAACTCACAGGCTGCCTTTTGAGCTATTCCACTGCACACATTCCCTCCACCACCTGCTATTAGAACAATGGAAACATAAGAGTAATAAAAAATCAAGTTTGTTTCAGGGAGAATATTTACAGAAAATACAGCTGACTAATCCTCACGCATGTTTAGCTTACGTAATCCATGCACTTCAAGAAACACACCTGATCTGTATTAACTGCACACTACACAAAAAGTTAAAGGATCCTCTTGGCTTGCAAATACCAAATGGATTGTGTAAGAACTGCTTTTAATCAGCTTTATTTACACCACACATCCAGCTTCCTTCGAAATTCCCAAAACTCTTTGTGATTTTGATACTCTTTCCCTCGCTGAAGGGCAGAGGAAGAAATTCTGGAGTAAGAAAATACAGAAGTAGCAGAAGCAACCAATCCCCAAGTGAGGGGCACAGGAGTCAGGGCTTTATTACTCCAGCTACTCATCACATAAGACCACTGAGATCCAGTCAGGAATATAGAAGAGCTGCTGTTTCTTCTGGGCTGGGAGGAGCTTTCTGCAGGAACTTCTTATTACCCTCCTGAGTCTCACAACATAAAATACAGAAGTCATCCACGGCCATGGTATTAGCAGGGAAAAAGAAAGGTAGCAGCTGTAATAGAAAAAACCCCCACATTCCAGATATTACACCAATTCCAACAGAAGTAATATGCCAGCAGAGCATTAGAATGCAAGAGGTTTTCCTTTTAGAAAACAAAGGGTAAGAGGGAAGGAAGCCTCTTCTCTCACATAATGATTTCCTTAACAATCCTTACTTCCAACATTTTACTGCTCCCCCCAGCATTCATTTAACAAGGAGGCAATTTTATTCAGTGCTTTAAGCCCATCTCCAAAGCTGTCAGCTAAAACCATTCACCGCTGCATAAAACCAGCATAGTGCACTGCAGAACACAGGCTATAAACTAATCAGGTTCATTTCAAAGCATGCTTTTTATTCCAGTTAAAAGAGCACAAGAGGTGGGCAAAGCACCATGTTTAGAGAATCCTTTTTCCAGCCCTAAACCTCTCATAGCACGGAGGAAATGCTACTCATCTGAGAAGAATCTATAATCTAGCCAAATGCCACTGGACTTGTTTGAGATGGCATTTGGTTAAATACACACAGATACAGGAGAAAGAGAGATCTGACTTTCACTGCATTCAAAACAAGTCAGAAAAACACAAAATCCCATTCAATGCAAAGTACTGGGCACACCTGGGTTTCGATGCACAGGAGGAAAGAAGAGAAGGAGAAAGACTCTTGATCCACAAGACCAGAGGCTTAGGAACCACACAGCTCTGTTTGGAAATAATTTACAATCTGCTCAAACATCAGATCAAGAAGAGGCTGCAAGTTTCAAAATCGAGACAAATTAGACTTCACAGCATGCAAGTGGATGAGAGACCTCAAAACCCACCTGCCCTGACATTCTGAACATTCTCCCAACCTATCTGTGTTTCACACGTGCTCAAAGGTGCAAAACCAAACTGTTCAAATTTCAGCCTGAGGAATGAACAGTAATAACACCATGTTACAGCTGAAATTGTGCTACATTAAACATTATGGAGAAACTACATTTCACTCAAAGGACCGTTTGGGCCATTGAAAATAAAAGCACAGTCCCAACAAGTCATTTCCTAAGAAATCAAGTGCTTTCCCTAAAACCCTATCAAGGACTGTCTGATAGTTCACATTTTCATAAGAAAAGGTGATAGCTTTTTTATAACTGCAGTCCTTCTCCAAATACAAGCAGTTGCAATGTCATTTTTGTGATTCCACAGACAAGAAGGTTCAGGACGTCTGTTACAGCTCTTTCAAACACTCAAGCATGACAAGAATCTTCTTGGGTTGGTTTCAGTACCATTTAGCACAGAGGAAGAGAGAAAATTTGCATCCATTTTGTGAATATAGGTGATCTCACCGGCAGTGCACTGAATAGAAAGTGAGGCACTCAACTGCTGCATCCTGAGCTGCAACATCCAAGTCTAATTCTATCAATTTTAACATTCCTTTTAGTTTCCCAGGCAAAAAGACACCCTTATTAAATGCACAGCTCCCAGTTCAACCCCAACTGCTTAACAGAATCCCAAATATTTGCCTCAGAAACAGAAAATAAAGAATTAGGTTTCCTTCTTTGTAGCCCTAGCAAGAATTGCTGCCTCTCTGAACACAGCAGTTCCTTAATATCACTGCATTATATCAACTGCTCCATGGCACAAGCTGTCAGAGGGAAGATAATCTACTGCACTGCCTGTTCCCAGCACATTTAGAGTGGGTAAGTAAAGAGAAAAAGCAAAGAATTACCTTTCTGCCTGTGCTTGGTTATCAAGTGTGTTATGTGCCCTAAAATCCACACAGGATAAGTTATTCTTCATGCCCAGTTTGAAAGAACTACCCAAAACCTACTGGATCAGTGTGTGGACTGTAAGTACAGAGGCATCACAGCACTGCTGAAGCTGTGGGGTTTTTTAAAAAAGTGTTAATCAACCAGAAATTAACAGTGCAGCAGTGCAGAGAACAAGACTTCAATGTATCTTCTTCAGACTTAAAACACGCTGACAGCTTACTAATTCACAGCAACCTTGGGTGTTTGCTTTTATCATAATCTATAACAAAGTTAATCAGACATCTCTAGCCTGGAAAAAATTTCTGCAAAGCCATTAAGTGTTTACTGCTGATCAGCAAAACGAATTCTGATCTATGCAGCTTCATGACAGTAAGGTCTTTCAGTTTCACTCTTTCACCTACAGAATTTTGAGATTTTTCTTCCCTTAAGAGGGCTTCCCAAAAATTACATCAAATAAACACTGACCTTTCACAGGCCTCAGAAAACACCACTTACTAAGAATGAATCAAAAGCAACGGAAGTGATGAATTCTTAATGTTTTTTCACTTCCAAATGCTCAGAGATGCTGATCCCTAGAAGGATTTCACTACAGAGCTTCTTGAAGCACTGCTTGGACGGGAGATTCTGCACTGCTGCTGTCTGCAGATGGGAAGAAACCTCCTTCTCATTGAAGCAGCAACAGAGTTTTATGCAAGACAACCACACAAGGCTGTGTTTATACACAGATGGAAGCTCTGAAACTCTGAAGCCACACTGAAAGCTCTACAGCAGCAAAGTTTCCTAGAGCAAAATTGTTGCTTAGCTCATTTTGCAGGGCTATTCCAGCCTGCCTACTTCTGGTTACACTCTGCAAACTGAAGTTTCATTCCAACAGATATTAAGTAATGTGCACAAGTGGCACAATGGTTTGTAGAACAGAAAACAAGTTTAAAACCACAGACAGTTCACCCTCACATTTTTTCCTTTGGAAATCTAGCTCTTTTCCTTTGCCAACACCCACAAAGACCGACAGCATACTATTACTATTTTTGTTCACCAACTTTCAAGAAAACAAGCCACCCCATATGTTTCCCTCTATTTCTCTAGATTCCTTTGATTTTAAAGGCAAGGATGCCCTGTGGGGCAAACCAGACCAAGAAAACACCGGATCTCTTTAAAGCCATGTTTCCCAAAGTACAGGCTGTAATATCAAACAGCATTACAGGACTTAGAAGTAGCTTTTGCAGGCCAAATGGAAATTCAGCTGTGGAAATAAAGCTCATGAGCCCAAGACTGAAATTGGAAGTGCACTGCCCAGCAAAGCATGACTGCAGGAGCTAGTTCAGAGACACAGAAATCAAGTAATTGATTGCAGCTGCCTGGTTCCAGAGATTCCCTGTTGCCCTCAAGTTTTTATACCTGACATCACTCTCCATAAGGGCACCTTGGCCATGCCGCACTGTGCTCAGCTGAAGAGGGGAGTGGTACAATGTTAAAGAGCTTTGCATCCACTGCAGTGCGAGAGGATGTGTGAGACTCAGATTATGTCTGTGCTATCTCCTTTTTATATTGGTTTGCAGATCTCCAAATTCTTTCCTGTCCTCCCTCGCCCAGCTAAAGGTGCTGCATGTGCATTTCAGAATATAAAGCACGCTACAAACCTTGCTACTCTGTCAATGCTTTGACATTATACCCACAGGAACATCTCTAAGGATAACCCAAAACTATCTTCCTTTTCTCCTACAGCCCTATCAAAAGCAGAGGAAAGAGAATTTGTAGAAATCTCCTGGGCTGTACCACCTTGAGGGGGAGCAGAAGATAAAAATGACATCCAGAAATACTCACACCCCATCAGTCTGTTTCAGTATCTTTGTAAAACCCAGAAGCAAAGCTCCTGGAACTGCCCATTATAAAGGAACAAACCTGAAATCTGCTGGAGAGGCTTTCATGTCTGGACAAATACCAATTTTTTCCTTTGAGAGTTTTAGCCAAGGACAAAAACCACTAGGAAAAGGAGATTTTCGGCATCCAGAAAATTTAAATGTTTGAGTAACACAGAATACTATTCTTAGCTCTGAACTGAGCTCATACATGAGGCAAAATATGAGGCTGCTGAACTACATGGAACACTGTTTACAATTCTCAAAGCTGTTTTAGGCTGTGTTCAAAATTACTCCAAAAAGCTGGTTTTCCAAGAAAAGATGACATTCAGATTTATTCTCTTCTACACCCAAACCTATATCCACCCCTGAGTTACCTGGGCTAGTAGAACATTTGTGTCCATTCCCATTCACCCCAAGTCGACATCCCAACACTGTTATTACTACTGCAGGCAGCAGAGGTGAAGCAACAGTAGTGACAAGGAGAACAATGCAAAAACAAGGAGTTTCATAAGCCAGGGAACCAGCAAAGCATGATTTCCTCTGGGTCCATGCCTTGCAGTTGGATTCCTTCTTTGTCTACTGAGGTGACAGCTCCAATTGAAGCTTTTTCTCAGAGGTGAGAATCAGTCACATGGATTCCCTGATGTCTAACAAGGAGGGGGGTGGGAATCTCATTCATCTCACAGCCTCTCCTCACCAGAGCTCAAACAGCATCGGGAGGCTGTGGAGTGAAATCAGTTCAGTGACATCCTTCATTTCCAGTTACAGACTACAACCTCACCTGTCACTACACCTCTCAGTAAATCTCGGTGTTATTCATCAGAGGCAGATGGAAAATGACTGGAATAGGGAGCCAGTGGTGCCAGCAGAGCTGAGGATTCACTGTCCTCCTGCAAGACACTGCCTGGACAGCCAGGAGAGTGAGTGCTTCACTCCAGCTGTGGTGTCACCATCCCAAAACTGACCACCTTGTTCTGTCCCAGCAGCAGATCCTTAAACAGCTTAGCCCACACCACAAACACCAGCAATTCTAGAGGCTACAAGCAATTAAGACCATCAGTGTGAAACAGGCATCTGTTCAGAGCTTCTCCAGATTTTAGCTTCTCCAGGATTCATTTATGCCAAGACAAACTGCCCATCTGAACAGTCAATACCTGAACTTTTGTTCTTCTCAAACAAACAACAAATAACAGGAAACTGAAAGGTCTTGTCAAATTCTGCTTGCTATACCACATTTTTTAAATTTTGACAATAGCTGTCGCACTGCCTGAGTCTGTACATCAAATAAAATCCATTTTTCTCCAAAAACAGAATAAAGCCTAGGAACAGAACAAGGAAGAAAATGAAATGTATGTTATCCTTAACCAGACCAGCCTTCGGATTTAATAATGACTAAGTAAACCAAAAACTGCTCACAATCACACAGACTCCACTTAGCTCATGCACAGGAATGGTGGCAGGAGGTGGGAGAACATCCCTTTCTGCTCCTGGTTACAAAGAATGAGTTGTTTTTACAAATGAATACACTTATTTTCTGGATATTAAAGAGCATCATACATTCTTATCTCTTTTAGTTTAACTCAGCTAAGTGTTTTGATCTCTTGACTTAGGCATGACAAACTGATCTTTAATGCATTTCTCAATCTCTGCACAGCACAAAGCATCCCACTTTTACCACCTGACATATTCATAACTAATTTCATCCACTCACAAAAGTCAGACAGCTGGTTTTTCTCAACTGTCATCTCTGCCCAAAACTTCCAAATCAGCCCATACTCCTTCTGGCTTGGGTCTGAATAGAGTCTGCAACTGGACCCCAGCCAACCCTAAATCCAGTTCCTTCCTTCCCTGCCTGGACTGACTAAAGAATACCCAGAGGTGAAAGAGCAAATCACTTTTGCCTCAAAAATCTGCTTACCCTTTAACAAAGTATCATTTTACCATTGTTCTCTCTACACCAAGAGATTTCCAGTAGGTAAAGCCATAATATAAACCAGTCTCCTCCACGGAGATGAAGGTACAAACCAGCAATTCACTATCAGAGGCAAATTCCTGAGTTGAATTTAAAGTCAAATTGCACATAATAAACTAAGAGGGTTCATGGAGGTGGACTTAGACCCTGCTAATCACTTAAACCCTGGCTTTGCTTGCAGAGGGAACTGTACTTTCTGTAGTCCTCCTGCAACCTTTACATGGAAAACTATTTGCTGGAGTACACCAGTCTCTGCATGCTGGAAACTCTAAACTTGTAATAAAACTGGATATATGGCACTCCAGTTTTGCAGCTGGAAGTGGGATTGCACAACCAGAGTGATAAGGCACGGCAGAGCAAGCAAAGGAACTCCAGCATTTGTGCTCAAACATGGAAAGTAAGGCACCAAACCCAAGTCAGAAGTTAAAGCTCTTTTGCTCTGACAGCAAGCAGACTGTCAAAATAGTGGAAAAATAAAACCAGCTTATTTATCTTTCATAAGCAAAAGAAGGATCATATCTAGAGTTTTTGGGAAGGCTCCATCAAAGTCTTTAAATGGGTGCAGGGACTCATTACCAAAAAGGGTAGAAAAGAACATATGGGTATTAAGAAAATATTTGTGAAAGTTATGGGAAAAAAAATTGCAGTGGACATCCCTAAAACCAAACAAGCAGCTTGCAGTCTCTACCCTGGCACCTTCAGCAAGGCATCTCACCTAGGGAACACATCTCAGCATGGTCAGTAAGACTAAAGCACTGAAGGTTCCACTGCCCACAGAGCCACGTTCCTGCCAGTGCCACCCCAAGGGCAGCTGCAGCATCAGTGGTGTTTTGAGGCATTTCTCATGTTTCAGAGTTTTCATTCTTCCAGGGAAGCCCAGCTAAAAACAAAAGTGGAGTAAAAAACCATGCAAGGCTTATCTATTTGGCTGTTACCAAACTTCCTTCTCCAGTTTTCGCCCTGATGGAAGAAGTTACTCAGCTGCTCGTATGAACCAACACTTGCCTCCTTACAGATCTGCCCCAGTACCAAATCCATTTGCTTAATTTGCTGGTAGATTTTTGGCAAAAGCCACCAAGGTACTGACAGCCCATTTAATTAAATCTTCTGGCAGAGTCAGATAAGAGAACACTTAGGAAGAATTCTTCTGTCTGCACTGCAGTCCTGCCAGAGGAGGTGCAGACCTGCAGCAGGGCACTGCCACCTCTCTGGTCACACACATGGCTCTGGAATGGGACTTCTGCCTCCTCATGAATCAAAACTCACTCCCTGATGCACTGAGAAACTACTCCAGCAAATGTTAATATTCAGAATGCAATTCAAGGTAAGTATTGCACATATGTTAGCAGAAAGGTTAGGGCAAGCACAAGGTAATGAATCCTATCAAGTCTGAAAGATTCTTCTTCAACACTGAAATGATTTTGAATCCAAGTATTGAGCTGCAAAGCTATTTGCTCAGAGGTCAAACACACACTAGTAGGAAGGCAAGTTGAAAGTACAGCAACATTTTGCTTTATTAGTCAACGTTCCATTAAAAAACACAGTCAATCTGTGAGGTACTGAACCCTGCCACAGGATGTGCTGGGAAGCAGGAACCACGCAGCCCTCGCTATCTTTCACCAGCTCAGTGTCTCCTGTGAAAGGAGGACACACACACACTACTCCTGTTTCAAAGGCCGTGGCTCCACCAGCACTAAATCAGACACCAACAATCAAACTGAATTCACGCTGGTGCACATGACAAAATACAGCTGTGCTTATATCAAAGATTCAGCCCATTAACTTCTGTGTCCAGACTAAACAGTTCTTTCACTCTTCCTAAGGGCACGTGCTCGAGGGTTTGCACATTTGGGCTCCAGTTTATTTGCAATACCCAAGCAGAGATTTAAGCTTTCATTCACTTCAATTTGTTTACTCTCATACAGTGACTAATTGTCTCCACAGTCCCACTCTGTCCTCACCCGTGACATTTCCATGCCTCAAGAGGATACACCTCAGAAGTTTGAAGCCTACCTGTTTGTTGAGGCATTACTAAAGCCAGCCAGTTTGAAGAATAAAATTGTTTCATGACAGCTTATTAACTTACTGGATTCTAAATTGAAGACAGCACAGATATTTCTGGGTGAAGAGTAATTTGAAAGCCCACTAAGCACATCATTACAGTTCAGTAAGTGTTTCAAAAAGTTAAAAAAACGTTCCTCAGAGAGAAAGACAGACAACACTATTTTGTCCTCAATTCCTTGAATGTAAAGAGAAAAAAAAAGAGAATTTTGCAACAGCAGGGATCAGTTAACGTTACAGCACTCAAGGAGATGACCACAATGCTTCTTGGCCTTCTCCTTTTAACTTACTATGTGCTAGCTGTCTCATAACTTTTCTTGCCTGTCCCCATTTCTTTTGGGAGGCAGCACAGCAAACAGACATTTCACCCAGTATTTGTCTCACTGTGCAGCTGCCTGCCTGCACCTCTGGTAAACACAATTAGTTCCTACATGGCAGTGTAGCTGTATCAGAGTTAATATAAGCAATAAATATGACAGCAGAACATGAGGTCTTTATTGACAAACACTTAATGAGGGCACAGGTGGCCTTTGTACCAATTCCCTGAACAGGAAGCCTTCTGCTGCCCAGATTAGGTACAGCCCACACCTATTCCATCCTTCTTGAAACACATGTGTTCAATCTACAGTGAGGTCAGCATGCAATATTAAAAATTATACAGTTAAATGACCAAAGGTAAATTACTTCCAGGAGCACAAGACAGAGCTTGCTTGCTTTCCCTCCCTCCAGGAGAAACAAACTTCTGTTGAAAGCAGGATCCCTAATAGGTCCTTCAGCTATCAGCAGCTTCATATCACTGCTCATCAAACAAAGCTCATCTCCAAACCACTTTGCTTTTAATACAACAAACTCTTCAGCTTTGTAGACCTCGTCTGTATCCATTTTCACAACTGCTGGTTATAATGTGTTTCATCCAGATGACATTTCTGTTGTGAAACAGAGGAAAGCTTTCAGCTGAATTACTCTTTCTTCTCCATGAGCCAATAACTGTTGTACTACCCAGCTGCAGTGCTTCCCAGTGACCTCACACGAGGACTTCCAAGGCTGGAATACGAAAAACTGAGTGAAATTTCATTGCAAAACAGCTGATACTTGCAATTTCTAGGGGCAGAGGTTATACTAATCAGAAGAAATAATTGTAGAAGCATTGTCTAGGTGTAGACAATGCAAGTCCAGTGTCACCTTGTTCACACATCACTCATAACCCCATCACACTAAAATGCTGTGTCCTCCTGCCACACAGCCTCTCGGTGACAAGTCTTCAAGGACCAAATGTTTAAAACTGCTGAGGCTTCACTGTACAGGGATTTCCTACAAGGATTGCCTTCCTGGATCCTAAGCCTTTAGACAACAAGTGTTGTTTGTGGGAAGGGCAGGAGAGACGTTTATTCCTAGGCAAACCCAAACACAGTCACTCTTAGTGCTGAATTGTCAGCACCAAGATGCCTACTCAGACTTTTAGAAAACCCTGAAACAGTTTGCTGCCTACCGTCCTTCCCTGATCTTTGTTTGGTTTTCAATCATTACTCAGTCACCAAGAGTGCAGAGGTCCAGCCAGAGAGTATTTGCACAGGAGGTCACATCCAAGGTCAAACAGGAGTCAGCACAGAAAGGGCACAGCTGGTGGCACAGAGGGTGCTCAGTGCTGCAGCACAGCTGAGGAGCTGGGACAGCACTGGGACAGCTCTGGGACAGCTCTGGGACAGCTCTGCCCTCAGAGCTCACTAATCTCTGCTTTGGAACCCCCACTGCTCCTGACTGTATTTTTTGCTTAACAGGAGCACCATGACTATTCCAGGCTACCGAGTAATAGGATTAAACCAATCTAATCCCAGATGTTACTTACAGTTTGTCAGACAAGTCACAAATTGGTCCCCCAAAGTAGGGGAATGTCACTATGAACTCAAGACCCAGGACTAACTCACATAAAGCTACACCAGGAGATGCCTAAAAAAAAAATATGATGCAAAGATAAGGGAGGCATGAAATTCTGAACTGCATCTTGTCAAGAGGGAAACAAGCCCTCTAAAGGAAAAGCTGGAGCCCTTCAACATATTAGTCTATGCAAGTGACAGAAGTGAAAAATGCAAGGGCACCATTTAGTGCTGTCTTTATAAAACAAACAAAATGAGCAGCTTTGCCTCAGAAGTCTCAGGAAGCAGGCACACTCCCTATGCCAGCATCCTCATTCCTGTCCCTCAAGGTTTAAACTCGTGACAAGTCACATGCAAGCTTTTTCAGTGGTGACCTTGGGACAGAGTGAGAATAAACATAAGGATTTCTGTTGATAAAAGGAAAAGCATCCTCAACACAAATGAGATTTAGGGTATCAAACAGTAGAAGCAAAAAAGGATTTGATAGCACAAAGTACACTGGAAACCAGCTCGAGATCCTGCTTCAAGCTGGGAGCTTAGACCAAATCCTCCTCTACTTCACTTGCCTTGCTGACCACAGGACAAATGAGCCATGAGTATGACAGTGCAGAATAACCAGACACAACTGAGGTGACGCCACAAGAAGCACTTGTACTAAACACAAAGTAAGACTGTAGCTTAGGTGGTAGAGGAGTCACCTTTGGAAGGTTTCACAGCCACACCAGTGACAACTTCTCAGGGCAAACTGAGAACCAAAGCCTGTGCAGACAATACCAACAGGAAACACAAGTTTACCTGAACAGCTGATGCTTCCAGGAACATCTGTAGGACTTTGCAAACTGTTGTAAAACTTCTCTGCTGGCACCCTGAACTAAGAAACCACACCTCCAGCAAGGCACAGGCTCAGTGACATCCCATGCTCACACACCTCATCAGGGTACAGAAGGAGGAGGTTGTTGAAAGTGTCAAGTTGATTCTTTCTATCACTACAAGTTAGGGAGCAGCATTAGTTCTGTAAGTATAAACCAGCCATCATTTCAGTTTGAACTGGATAATAAAAAGTTCCTGACTTAGGAAATATCTGTTCTCAAGCAACCTTGTAACCACAGCTAAAGAACAGCCTGCTGTTAAGAAGCATGAAATAGCTTAAGATACTGCTTTCAGCAACAAAAAACAAACCTTAACAGCCTAGAAAGTAATCTCTCGGTTTATATGCATATATTAAAGTAGAACCAAGTGGACTGTTACAGTATTTACCCATTTATAAATTTCAGCTGAAAATGGCAAACCATTCATCTCTGATTCTGCCAGGATCGAAGCAGAGCAGAGTCTTGGTTCTACACAAAAAGTGCATCAAAGGCAAAGTCCTACATTTCCCAGGCTTGTTTATTCAGAGTAAACTGTCTGTTTTCCATATTTTAAGAAACAAACCCTGAGCCTTCCACTCCCACATGTGTGACCTCCTGCATGTACACAGCAAGGGGATTAGTTTAACTTCCAGAGCGCACTCAGTTTCCTTTTCATAACAAACATTTAACATGCAGACGTTAGATGCTGTGATTTGCTTCAATAAACACAGATCTTAGAGCCTGACGTTTCTGCTCTCTGATTTTACATTGGTACCGAGATGTTGTGAATAAAGCCTACAGCTGGATACAAATCTGCACTCTGAGAAAGTCAAAAGTACTCCAAGGAATAGGATAGCTGCAGAAAACCAACTCAAGTATGTTTTCTTTCTTAGCTTAAATGGAGCAAAACCTTTGCTCTACCCAACCACACACAAGCTTTCAAAAAGAAAATCCACAGACCTTTCCTCGGATATAATCCTTTCCACTGTTTTCCTACACTGCAGTTAATGTTCTATTCAGACACAATTCTTCTGGTGTTTGATTAATCTACTTGCAAGTTCTGAACTGACCCTGATCACACATTCACAATATGCACATATAAGGTTCACCATAAACTCAGCACAAGACATAAAGGCCTCCAAGAAGCCACTGTCAATATCAAATAAAAAAAATAATAAAGTCTGTTTCTCCAGAACAGCAGCCTTCCAGCTATGACTGCTGGAGCCAATGATTCTCAGAGAATCATGACCTCAAACATATTTAACTGGTGGCTCCTGTTATATGCTACACTCATTCCTTTAAATGAAACCTAAAGTACCTTTTAAAATAAGGCTTAAAAGCAGAACTCGAGTCACCCAAGCAGTCTCACCAATATATCTACACCAGTTAGTGCAGAAAATCACCAAGTCATTAAACAAAGCCTCAGTGTGGTATCAGACAGCAAATCCATCTCTGTGCTAACTAAGTCCCCAGTTTAATTCCACAGCCAGGATGACTCTCCCTCCTCCTTCAGTGCATACACAGAAGCAAACAGAAATCAAGGACAAGCAGGGATACCACATCTGCATTTGTCAACACCACTGGAAATCTGCATTGGCTTCTTCCTGAACTGCACAGCAAGAGATGAACAAGAGTTATGTGAAAAGCCAAACAGGCAGGTTTAAAAAATGGAAATGCGTTTATAAGCAGAAGACACGTCAAAATCTTTATTTGCCCTGCAAGGAGGTAGTGGTAGTGCCAACTTTGATCTGTCAGAAAATGTCAGTATGAAAAATAGGAATTTAAAAATGTATGTCTACATTTTTAGATGTAGACTAACATCTAGACTAACAAAAAAAAGACTGTTTCAGATCTAAAGTTGCTTCAATCATAAAGTGGTCCATCAGTGAAGACTGCTTCCCAAAAATTACCACAAAAAGTATCACTATAAACACAGATGAGAATTTTCACAGAATCCCAGAATGGTTTGGGTTGGAAGAGACTTTAAAGACCATCCATTCCCAACTCTCTGCTACAGGCAGAGACACCTTCCACTAGATCAGGTTGCTCCAGGACCCATCCTTTTATTCTCTTTTCTCAAATGGTTAAATTTAAGCAGAACTGCAGACTGTTTGTACAAGAATGTCCAACAGCCCACATTAAACAATGCTCACATAACAATTCACAGTGGCTTCTTTCAGCACTGAAGCCTCCAAATTAACCCAATTCATTTATTTTAATGGTAGACAGTGGAAAATTCACATGTAAAATGTTGACAGGGACTTCGATATATGCATAACACTGAGCCCTTAGAGTTTTGCCTGGTTAAATTTAAAAAATTCACTAGATATTGCAAAACCCATTAAGTCTTTAAGACAAAGTCTTCCTTGGCTGAGGATGTACCAAGCTGCACCTCCTTGCTAAGGAGCAGCAAAGACCAAAGAAGCCTTTGGTTAGTCAGGAATATTCCATTTCCATGCACACAGCTACCAGAAACCTCATCCAAAACTGCCATACAACAAAGCATTCAATGTCAGGTATGAATCTTTCATCGCCACAGAGCTCAGCCACTGACTACAGCTCATGCCTCTTTGCTGTTCCTCCTTCAATTTACATCATTTTAATCGAGTGACTTTCCTAAGAGGTCACAGCTGCCCATCCCCATCACGAAGTCCCAAAGGAGGAGAGATTTAATGGCAACAGGCCAGTGACACCTGCCTTCAGTGGCAGTCACCCCCGGAGCCAGGGACCAGCTCCTGTACACATTAGGCAAAGCCATGCAGGCTGCAATGACACTGTGCTGGAATAAAGTCTTCAGAGCACCATTCAAAGTTGGGGGACAAATGGGCACTGGGAGGAAGGGGCCAGAATCTCCAAACATTAACAAGATACCAGACAAGTCAAACAAAAGCTGCTGACAAACACACTAACACTATTCAGGTACTTGTTATTGCATTCAGCATCTCCTTCTCAACTCCCTCCAGCTCCACGTTCCAAGAAATATATAATGAGCCATTACTTTGACAGGACTTCAAACAAAGCTGCTTTTTTTTCTTCAAAAAGAATTAGAATATGAATGTTTCTGCTTCCCCAAGAAATCCAGAGCCTTTTGTGAGCAGATGATGCTACAAGCAGATGTACACAAGCAGATTCACAATCAAGCAGATGATCTCTTCTTTACCAGCCATCTTGACCTGTCTGGCTCGATTTACATAAACTGTTTCTATTCACTACAACATTGATTATGTAAACCTCGACAAAATCTTAACCAAACACACGCTGCCACATCACTGACAGCACAGACGTGGCACAGTGCTGAGAGAAGGTTATTAGAAACGTGTTTGCTGCACCGACCGACACAAAACGCCTTGGGCTCTACTGGGGCTCACATTAAGGCGCAGACTGAGCAATCACAACTACTGCGAGACAATAAGGAACGTGCCCTGCTGGGAGAGCCACCTCCTGCCAAAAAAATGCCTTCCCCTCCATTTGAAGGTCAAGGTAGAGCAACCCCACTTTAATGCTGCGAAGGCAGAGCGAGAGCAAAAGATAAAGGGAAAGTTTTGTCATCTTAAAAACAGGAGCTCAGCAGTTTGCCAGGTATGCCAATTCCTTTGTTCATCATCCTTTTCACCACCTAATTTAAAAGTCTCACAGTTCGAGACACAAGTTATTCATCAACATCACAATCAAGGCTTTTTTTTTTAAAAAACAACAACCCACACAGTGTCTCAAAACAGCTTTTTCTTTTTGTTTTTTAAATCTAGCTGCAAGGCTGCGCTATCAATTTTAATTAGGCAGTTGTAACAGGAGCTGCAACACTATGCTTCTGCTGGTCCCCAGGTCTCAGTTTCACTACAGGGAGGAGAGCAGATTTACATTGTCTTATTTAAACGAAACTCCAGATTACAAGATTTTAATACAAAACAGGTATTAAGAGGTTTTTTAGCATACTGAACAGCTTAAGCTGTTCCAAGAGTTCCTAGTCACAAATGTTGAGTCACCAAAGAAAGAGAGATGTTTGCATTATTTATGGCACTATAAACAACATTTAAGACATCTCTGATAGGACACGCAGTAATCAACTCCTGAAGTGGCAAATGGAGCTCCAAACACCCATCCTCGGTCCAAAAATTAAAAATACTGAAGTAATGAGATTTCCTGGACTGCTTCCACCAACGTCTACCTACCCCTAGATCCCAGCTGGCAGGCACATTGTGTAAGCAGTGACAGCCAATGCCCCATTGTTTCAGCAGAGACACCGTGACCACAGACACTCAGCTCCCGTGCACAGACTTCTTGTTCCTGGCTGCACTGCAAGGACAAGAGGCTCTTGTCTGCTTTTTCAGCGCATGTTACACCTACAAGATGCAACCCCAGGAGTTTTGAGTTTCCGCTGCTCTCTAAAACAGGACCTAGACTCAGCCATGTACATTTTATTTAGATTTTATTGGCATGTTTCAACGCACGCAGGGAAGATCAAGACCCCAGCAGAACCGATAAGCCGAGATCAATGCGTCCCCCATATGAAAGGCAAAGCACACCAGACTCTGCCAGGTTAAGATCAGAGCCAAAACATCTCATACTTCTGTACTTTCAACTGCTGCTAAAAATAGTAAAGCAACAGAAAGGAAAATGCTTCCAGCTGTGCACAAAGAGCCTCTGCAGCACAACATCAATTTATGCACTCTAATTTAATTAAAGATTCTGCATTATACTATGACTTTATTGTCAGAGACAGTGTTGCACAGCTGAGCTCACCCTCCATTTCCACAACTGAAACAGCAAGAACGTTTCTTTATTGAATTTAGTGTGATATGGGTATTTCTCACGAATCAAGGGACTTAAATTCAAGGATTTCAAGTACCAGCTACATCACATTCATGGTAGCAGCTGTGTTTTATTCCACGGTAACTGCATCTTGACCCAGTCTCGTGACAGGAAACATTTAGCATCCCTTAAGAAAAAAAGGTGCACTCTTGGATACGAGTACCCAGTCTAGACTGCTGCTTGAAAAAATTCACCTATTCTGCAAAGGTGAACACGGCTCTTTACGAAAGGACCAAAACAAAATAAAAACCCCTAAGGAACCAGAACAGGATTTTCCACGACCTTGCAGCAAATCTGTACCACATTCTGGGGGAGGCTGAGTAACACAGCGAGGCTGTGACTGCTCTGCTTCACGGCTGGCTCCAAACCTTTCCGTCGTGTTTAGGACTGAAAAATTACTCCATTAACCAAATGTAACCAGGTATTAAACTACCAAAATTAAGCATGTCTTCCAAGGTTCACGAGGGCTCTCAGCAAGCACGGCTCAGACGCTTCTCCCTCCTCTCGGCTCAGCAGAGCGGCTGCGAGCTTTACCAGCAGGGCAACAGCGTAATGCCAAGCGGATTACCTTCAGATCCACAGCAAGCCGAGAAAATAAACATTTCCACGACGGATCTGAATATAAGTGCTTCACCCTCCTCCTCCTCCCGTCTCTCCCCCCCGCCTGCCGCTGCTCTGCTCCTCATTCCAAAGTCATCTCCTTGCCATCTGCAGCACGATGCGATCTCCCGGAGCCGGCGGCGGAGGGCCGGGGCGGGCAGAGGGGGGGTTTGTGTGTCCGAACCCCGCACCCCCGGCCCGGCTCCGCACCAAGTTTCTCCCCCAGCCCCGCCGCGACCTCCCCGACAGCCTGGCCGGACCCTGCTCCGTCCGTCCGTCCGGCACCGGGATCCCGCAACAGCCCGGCAGGCAGCGGGATCACCCCATCCACCCGCGCTCCGCTCCGCACCGGGACCCGCAACGGCCGCACCGCGCGCCCCGCCACGCTCCGGGACCTGCCCCGCTCCGCTCCGCTCCTCCAGCCCTCCCCGCTCTCCCTCCAGCACCGGCGCTTCCCCCCGTGCATCCCCCGGCACCGGGATCGCCCCCCGGGCACCGGGATCGCCCCCCGGGCACCGGGATCGCCCCCCGGGCACCGGGATCGCCCCCGCTCCAGCGGCCGCGCCGCGCACTCGGCCGGCGGGAAGGCGGGAAGCGCCACGCGCCCCTCGCCCCCCCCTCCAGCTCCGAGCGCTGCCCACGGCGCGGAGACGCGGCCAGAGCTGAGGCGGAGGGTGGCGGGCAGAGCCCCGGCCGCTCCCCCCGCCCCGGGACCGCCGCGTTTCCCCCCCCCCCCCCGCGCCCCGGAGCCGCTGCCCGGCGCTCACCCTAGCACCACCAGCTCCCCGTACTTGACGGGCTCCTTGTTCAGCGCGCAGAGCTCCTCCTGACTGGGGGAAAACATGGGGCCGCCGCTGTTGGGTGTTAGCACCGGCCGCCCCCGTCCCAGCCGCCGCCGCGGGGCCGCGTCCCGAGCGGGCTCCGCTCCGCTCTGCGCCGCCGGCCAGCGGCAACCGCCACTACACCGCGGGGGGGGCACGGGGCGGGGCCACCGGGAGGACGGACCAACCCGCCGCGGCGGGGGGGCGGGAGGAGCGAAACGGCGCCGACCCCCCCCGCGGGGCTGAGAGTGGCCCCGCCCTCCCCGCGCTCATTAACTGCTGGCGGACGGGGCGGGGCTCGGCGCGGGTGCGCTCCGCCCCCTCCCGCGCGGCTCCCCCCCCGGCACGGGCGGCAGTGGTACGGCCCGGCCGTGTTATGTAAACATAGAGTAAAGGGGACCCGGCCGCTCTTAAAGGGGCCGCGCACTGCTCGGGGGATCGGGGTCACCGAGGGGGTCAGAGCGGGGCGGGAGGCTCTAGGTCACCCAACCCTGGGTTCCGCATCCCCTGTGGGATTCTGGATCACCTCCTCCGTGTCCAGATCCATGGGGTGTCTCTAGAGCCACCTTGCCCCAGGTTTGGGTCACTGCGTCGCCTCCTGTGCGGGTTCTGAATGACCTCCCTGCGGCTTTAGAGATCTGTGCAGAGCTCCTGGGTCACCTCCTGCCCCAGAGAGGGGGCTCAGCATCACCCACCCCCTGCACCTTCCGTGGGGTCTCAGCAGTGGGGTCACCATCAGCCCTTCTGGCTGCTCTCCCATCCCATCTCTGTCTCCCATCCCTGTCCCCACATTCCAGCCTCTTCTGTCCACTGTCTTCCTATGAGGGGACAGAAATTCCCTCACCCCCTTTGTTCTTTAAGGGTGCTTCAGGTCTTTCCCAACCCAGCCCATTCTATAACTTCCAAGGGTTTTTTCCCCACTGCTGCCTCAGTGTCTCCCCCACCACCACCCCCTCCTCTCCTCCTTCATCCTCTGCGCCTGAAAAAATCCCAAAACCATCAGAGATCGGTTTGATGTTAATCCCTGTTGAGGACAGCAATTCTCATTAGCTGATATTTAAGGTCTCCAGCCCATTTATCAAAGACAAAAGCAATGGGAAAATCCACCTTTGCTGAAGAGCATCCTCCAGCCTGGCACAGTCAGACTCAGGATTGTCTCCTGTTCCTCCTGCCTAATGCTTTCCCTCTGCCAGAAATTGTATTTAGCTATTAATTTTCCCGGTAATGCTATTTTTCTGTCGTTCTGGTGAAGAGGAGAAATGGAAAAACACAACCAATCTCGAAGGGCTGCAAAACGGAGATCTTCCCAGGGGCTGCGTGAGGAAGACAAGATTTTATTAAAGCCAGGGAGCTGAATTATTACAGATTTATCTTCTTTATTGCTCTAACAAAATAGAAAAGAAAGCCGGGCTGTAAGTCACTGTCAAAGGAAACAAATACATCTCCAAAAAACTGTGGAAAACAAACCTCCCGGCTGCATCCTCTTCAACTTCTGCATTTCTGCCCTGAAAGCAAGAAGCTTGGCTTTCACACGACATCAACAAACTCCAATACTCTTCCCAAAAATGCTCCTGAGCAGCTCAGCTCAGATAGACTTCCATAAGTCAGTCACTCAGAGCATCTTCTGCTGCTCCCACTCGGGGATGGAGGGATGAGGAAGGACCTTGGAGGTCTCATTTTGCCCCTTTTTTTCTATTTCCTCATTTTCTAACATTGCTCTTTCTGGAAAATGGGGAAGTTGGGCAGTTCTGCACCCTTTTACCCCACCTGCACCTTTTTTTTTTCCTAGCACAGAAATCAGTGCATTTGCTGTCATTTAACACAGAAGTGACTCCCACTCCATGACTACAGAAAATGCACTGGTTTGCACTGCTGAAAAAAAATCATTAAGTACAGAAAATGCTCTTCTTGGCATTGCTGAAAAATGAATGTGCAGGGGAAAGATCCCAGTGAGATTCACAGGGGAATATTGACATCTGTGGTTTTTGTAGGAGGTGGATGAGGAGGCATTCACCTGCCATGTACCTGTGGTGGGAGATTGTGACATAAACCCTGAGCTTGGGCTGATCCATTATTATTTTTCCTTGGAAATCTGCTTCATTTTTCCATGTCCAACCTCTTCATTCTGCCCACAGGGTGTTTTGGACTAAAGGAAGATCAGCCCCACAAGGTGTTCTGAGAGCTGCTGAGTCTTTTCTTCCCAAATTTTAGGTTTTTCCATTTCAATTCCCAAAGACCAATAGCTGCCAGCGCTGGAAACCTGCTTAGAATTGTTGAACTTTTTAAATTTTTACATTTAACGAAGCAGAGCCAGGAGGAGGGAGCAGCTCTGCCACATGTTCCACAGTTCCCTGTCCCACACAGATCCTGACCCCAAATCCCAGCTCCTCTATTTCCCCAGCCAAATCCCACACAGATCCTGACCCCAAATCCCAGCCCCTCTATTTCCCCCAGCTCCAAAAATTCCTTTTGCAACTGGTACAAGCAACACTTGGCTGGCATTTTTCCCCAAGCCCATTGAAATCATTGAGAAATATACCCACAGCTGCAATCTGCTACTTTTGAGCTCAAAATATCCTTCCTTTTCAGATTTGGGATGGCTCAGGGTGGCTTTCCAGGGCAGTGAAGGGAGGTTTGGTTGTTTCCCACTAAAAGTGGGAATCACAGAACTTGGAGCAACTTCTAGGCTGCATCAACTCTGAGAAAGGGAGTTTTCTCCCAGCTTTAGCATGAGCAGCTGCTTGGCTGGATGGAGGAATATCCAGCCAAGCCAGGCGAGCATTAAAATCAATGTTTGGGACAAAAAAATCCCAAACATGAAGAAATAGTACATGCCCATTTATTTTTAAAATGTAATAAAAAGTTATTTTAAATGCAGGAAGATTAATAAGGCTCTAATTCAGCCAAGTACTTCCAGATGTGCTGGACTCTGAGTTTACTTCAGTGCTTTTATGAATCAGAGCTTGGGGAATGGGCTTAAAAAGTAGTGAAAGAGGTTTTTAAAGTTAAAAATGGGAGGTTGAGATTGGATGTTGGGAAGAAATTCTTCTCTGTGAGGGTGGGGAGGCTCTGGCACAGATTCCCAGAGAAGCTGTGGCTGCCCCTGGATCCCTGGAAGTGTCCAAGGCCAGGCTGGACAGGGCTTGGAGCAATCTGGGATAGTGGAAGGTGTCCCTGCCATGGCAGGAGGTTGGAATTAGATGAGTTTTAAGGTCTTTTCCAACCCAAACCATCCTGGGATTCTGTGACTCTAAAAGCCCCTCAATCACACCTGCAGCTTACCCTGAAAATGAAACTCATGGCACATGGGATCAGAACATAAATAGGGATAAAGGTTTCCATTCCCAGTCCTGTATTATCACTGCTCATAGAAAGAATTCCAGGATGGAATTATGTTCAGCTTTATGTTCAGCCATCAGTGTGGATGGTTTGGGCTGGGAAAATTAAACTCTGGGGTCACAACAGCCTGGATTTGGTGCTCCAGGGAGGGGAATAAACCCCAGGAAAGGAGAAAAGCCTCTCTCAGCTCTTAGGTTAGGATCAAGAAGGTATCAGCTGGGTGTGTGCAAACCTTCAGGCTGGAAAGTCTCCAGCTGGCAGGTGAGTGAAGCTCTCAAGCAGCCACCAAGTAGAAACAGCAGAAGAAGGAGCAGCAGGTGTTTTAAAAGTAGATTTGATAAATAAACTGCAGGAAAAATAAGATGTGATTGCTCATAATGATGCAATTCCAAGCTGAGCATATTTGGGGAAGCCTCTCAGTCCTGTGTTTCAGGGGTTTAGTGCCTAACTTAGGTCAGGCTAAAATAGATTTGCTTTTCTTTACACCATTTGGGAACCTTTCCTGTTGTCTTAATTTTCCACCACAGCATGTAATGGTCTTGATTCATAGTACCACCTAAAATTTAGAGAGGAGAATTACATTAAAAAATAAGTGGAAGAGCAAAAAGGATAAAATACTTTCAAATACCCTGGTAGCAGCTTAAAGATATGGTACAGGCTCTGGCTTAATATGTAACACTCCTTAATAAAGACCCTAAAGGATTTTTTAAAAGCAAAGAAGTTAAGTAGCAGAGTGGGGAAGGCTATTAGGAACAAAAAATATAGCTGTCAGAAATGGGGGAAATAGAATATAGCACAAACACTGGCAAATATAAAACCACAGTAAGGCGAGTGGAGAAGATATTTCAAAGCAGTTTACCAGAGGCATAAAAATGCACATAAAAACACAGCAGAGACAGAAAGTCAACCAGGGAGTTGCTGGGACCAGCAGGCAGTGAAAGTGAGAAGTTTTGGGTGAAATAAAAAACGCTGGTGGGTCGAGTAAATGAGCTCCCCATGTGTCTGGGCTTGAGACTCCCACAGAAAAAAACTCCTTTTGTGCAATGGGTCTGATGGGCTTCTTAAATACAAATTGCATTAAGAGAGATTTTGGAATAAAAAGGTAAATTGAGAGAGGGGCAGATTTCCAGAGTGAGACATCTCTGGCCCAAGATTTGGAAAGAGACTCAAATACAATTACATGAAAAATTGTATAATTATATTCTATGAAACATTGTATAAATATATTATTATCTATTTGTATAAGCATAATTATGTGAAGGATTGCATTTGTCTGCAGGATCAGAAATTCCAAACTTCCCACTGAAGAAGCAAGTTTAGGAACATAAAGAGTTTAAGTCTGACCTGCTCTACACAATTGAAAATCCAATCAAAATAAATATGGATACCTGGGATGCACTGGGAAGATCTGACACATCAGGGAAAGGGCAATAGGAAGCTTATTCAGAAAGAAATCAAAGTTTGTGATGCATTCACACCCTTAAAGCAGTCAGTGAATATGTTGGAGGAGGTGATTGCATGTGTATCACATACCTGGGGTTCAGCAAAGCTTTGGCACCACGAGAGCTGTCAGAGAGATAAAAGTTGCATGAGATAAAGAAAGAGCTTCATGGATTAGCAGCTGAGACAAGAGAAACCGAAGGCTGGAAATCACTTTTCATTTGCACAGTGGGGAGAGGTGATTGCTGGGATTTTGTGGTATCGTGGGGCCCTGGCCAGGCTGCTGACTCCTAATGGGAAAGTTTGCTGACGAGCCAAAAAAATTTTAAGCTGACTGCAAGGAGTTCTAGAAAGACCCGGGAAGCAAATGTCCAAGTGAAGAACATACAAGATGACCTTAGCCATATCTGTCTAATGGCTGTCTCTAATTGAGCTATTGTCATTCCCAAAAGGCATCCTGAGGTGTTTCAGACACCACAGGTCCTTCTCTTGAAAGATCAGCTCAGGGAAAAACCTAAATCTAAAACAAAATGTTTAGGATATTTCTGTGCATCTTTTCTAGCGATGTGGGTTATTCCAGAGGGATGGTTGTGTCCCTTTCCCTGGAACACCAGCACTGTGCACTCCCTTTGCTGCTCCATTCCTGAAGGACTTGGGTTAGCTCAGGGGGAATGAAAATAAGCACCTTTTGTGTGTGTGTCTGCCAAAAGCAGAACTCTGGCATCCCAAATCTCGGCGTTGCCTTTAATTGCACTTTTCCCAGGAGGATTCAGGTCCAACCACAGCTCCAGCTCCTCCTGAGGACCTGCAGCGCAGAGCCCAGTCCCCTGTCAAATCACCACATCCCTCTATCCTGTTCCAGTTGCTCTTCTGGGAATGGACCTTTGCTCTCCAAGATATCACCCCTTTTTCCCTTTAAATTTTGGCTCCATTTGGAAGTTAACACAAACACGGCAGTGTGATGCAGAGGATGGGCACAGTTTCCCTATCATTTACTTATACCTAATTTAGGGGAAATTCTGCTACTCTGACCATTTTCCCGGCAGACAAAGCAGGTGATTCTGGTTCCCTGGGCTTGGACCACATCCTCCTACTGTAGGAGCCATCCCTGGCAATGATGGTCCCCATTCCCCAGGGGAGCAGCTTCCAGAGCAGATGGCTGAGTCCCCATCCACAAAGAGATATTCAGCCATCCCATAAATCAACCAGATTTCCCCCAGTCAAACATAACGAGAACACCCAAATCATTGCAGGATACGAGGCAGGAGAGGAGCTCTGCTTTCCAAGCACTGGAGCTCTGGCAAAGCCCAGATCTGTGGTCTCAGCCTGGCTCTGGTGGGAAACCCTTGGTGAGGGTTTGTCACCCGATTGCACTGATCACTGCATGTGCTGAAAGCTTCCTCTCGCTGCTGGTATCACACAACCAATTCTTCTTAGCCAAGGAATCCACTTTTCAGGGGATGCTCAAGCAGTTTCAGGATGATGGGAGCCATCCCTGTCAGCACTGTGAAGCTCAGACCCCAAGCTTCCCCAGTTTGCAGGTGCCAAAATATTTCACCCACCAGCAATGCATGAACACCCACGAAGGCACTTAAAATCAAATGTGACTTTCACATATTTCTGCTGGGGAGAATGAAATGAGTTTCAGAAATTACTGCATATTAGAAACCAGAGTCATTCCCCCAGCTCCCATTCAGCCAGCAGATAATCAGCAGGTTACAAAAACCTCCTCCACATCTCCTGTGCTCTTTCCAAGCAGGATTCAGCTCCAAAGCCAAAAGCATCACCTTGCCTTCCCAAATTCCTCATCACTGCCTTTGGCAATCTTTGTGGCACAGATACACATGATTTTGGGAGAGAAGGAAAACAGTTTTGCTAATGACTACGGGATCTTGGTGGGACCTCGTGTTCTTTAAGGAAGTTTTTTATGATGGAGCACTGAACAGGTTGACCAGAGAGGTGATGGGTGACCCATTCCTGAAAACATTCATGGCAGAGGTTGGACAGAGCTCTGAGCAAGTTGATCTAATCAAAGATGTCCCTCCTCAATGCAGGGGGCTTAGAGAAGATGACCTTTCAGGGTCTCTTCCAGTCCAAACTGCTCTCTGAGTCCATTCTGTGGTTAACAACAACTTGGGAGTTCTGTCTTCGTGGGCAGCAAGACCTGGCAATTCATCATTTCCTCCTCTACATCTTGTTAGGCTAAAGAGGTGCCAGGTCATACCTGAGCATGTTAAAAGCAGCATTTGGCCTCCCAAGTATATACACCAGGAAAGCCTCATAACTCCCTCCCAGCATCTGACATTCTTTTCACTGCTATAATTTACTGAGTGCATTGCCAGGTGCCCCTGGCAGGTTTCCAGGCTGCCTCCAGCCAGCCAGTGCATAAACTCAAGAGGAAAAAAAAAGCTGTTGCAGCCCCCAAAATCCTTGAAATCTGAGCAAGAGGAGGGGGAAAAAAGGAAGGAAAAAGCCACAACAAACACACCACTGAAAAGCAGCGACCACCATCCGTGCGCAGATGTCGGGAGGATGCAGCGAAAGGAGCGACATCCTGCAGCATCCTGTGAAACCAACGTGCAGCTCCCAAAATCCGGAGCGCTGCCTTCCTGCCGGCCGTGGGAGCTTGTGCGGCAGAGATGGTTATAGATGGTCACTTCTCCTCCGCCCGCTCCGTCCGGGTAATTAGTAAGTCATTAGCTTTACAAGCTGCAAGGCTCGCTATTGTCGGGAGCGGCGGCGATTCCGGTCGAGTTGTCTTTATTATGGGCTCTTTAGCAGATGGACGGCTGGGAAGGTGCTTGGCAGCAATCAGGTAATGGCTGAGAAACACAATCCTGGTGAGGCCCTGATTGCTGCTGGGATGGTTAGGGGATGGAGATGCCTTGTACCTCATCGGATAATGGCTTTCCTTAACAAAGGAGATGAGTTATTATGGAAGAGGCTGAGAGCTCTTCGCCCTTTGGGCAGGGAAAAGGAGATTTACCAGTTTTCTTAAAGGGGGGGGGAAGATTTTGTATGGAAACACCAGAAGGATCTGTGGAAGGATTGTGATACATTTTTTGGTACAAAAAGAGCACGCACATACCTGCTGTTGCCATTAAGAGACAGAAGATGAATGAGGAAAGCCTTTGAGCTGAAAGAAAATCAACATGAATTCATTGCTAAGGGTTAGCAATCATACAGAGAGAGTACATCCAACCCCAGCAACAGAAAATACATTATTGAAGGAATCAAAAGAACAGGAAACCACTTGCTAATAAAAATCACCATCTGCCTTCTGGAGTGAAGGAGTCCTTGGATCAGATGTTTCAGTCAAATTCAAGCATCCAGAAAAGCAAAAGCAGCCTTGTAAATCCACATCTGGTGATGGCAAAATCATAGGATTGTGGAATGGTGGGAGCTGGAAGTTGGAAGGGACCTTAAAGCCCATCTTATTCCAACTCCCTGCCCTGGGCAGGAACACCTTCCACTATCCCAGGTTGCTCCAAGCTCCATCCAACCTGGCCTTGCCCCAAAAAGTTGGCATTTACCAAGAATAATTTTATGTATAATTTTATTTATGTTGTGTTTTGTTCACCTGATTTTTGGGAAGAGAGGGGAACAGAGCCATAGGAAACCTCCTCGTTTAAGAGCTGACCCTACCTGCAACTCATTAGCGAGGCAAAACCCTCTGCTTGTCCCATCTGCAGCAGCCAAAGCCTCGGTGACCTCAACCCTCCCACCTGGGATCCCCAACCCTGCCACGGCTGCTGATAAATCTTTACATTTGCGGCACGGGAAGATCGATAATTCCAGGATGCAAATGGAGCATATGGAGACTATAGCGAGCAGCACAAAGGCAGGAGCCACAGGCCATTTCCATGATCAGAAAGAGAAAGAGCTGCTAATTATGCAAAGGTCATTGGCTGAGCATGGTGCTACATTGAAATATTTCAGCGTGTCTCTGCCTGGATCCTCTCAGAAATGTTGTGTTCGTGTGGGAAATGCTCCTCTGTTTTGGGGGAGATAAGGAAACACAGAAAACGTGCAGATGTCTCTGTTTCATGCCACATGAGAACTTTAAAGCAGACTCAAGTGTCCTGAGGGCTTTGGGTTTCTTTTTTTTTCTTTTTTTTCTCTCCCTGTAGTTATTTATTCATGCTTTGAATCCTGGTTGCTCCACACAGTTTCCAGCGTGAAGTCAAGGTAAACATTTCCAGCTCCCAAAATTCACCTCTGTGTCTCGCTGAAGGATGCAGCAATGGCAGCTCAGTGCTGCAGGGTGTCACCTCCACCCCAGCCACCCTTGTCACCTCCTCTGTGCCCACAAGGCATGGCTGCCACGGTCAAGGAGAAGGAGACAAAGTTTGACTTTTATTCTTTCCCCTCCTCCTCTTTGCAAATGTGTAACAGTGAGAAGGGACATTGTCCTCAGGTCCGTGGGAAGCACAAAGCCATGGCTGTGCTGACCTCCTTATGAAAATTCAAGCCTGTCCTCATTTTTCCTGGAGGTTCTGGTGGTTTGCACACACATATCTTTGTCCTCCCCCAGCCCCAGAACTGACCAGCCCAACAGCCTCCAGTGCAGCCCAGCCCTGCTGCCCACACCAGCAAACCCTGACAGACCCAGCCAGAACTTCAACAATCAGGCAGAAATATTGAAAATTCTGTCTTGGAGAAAAAAAAAAAAACAACAACCCTGCTTTTATTTCCAGTGATGCTGCCAGGTCAGTTCAGTGAGGCTCAGTTGCCAGTGCTGACAACTCAGCTTTTCCCAAAATCAAGCCCTTGAGGCCTCTCTGGCTGCTCTCTCATCACTGCAGCACAGGGCAGGGTGGGATGCTGGGTGTGTAATTTGGAGATTTTCACTTAAATAGATTCTCTGTGGCCACTGAGGTCCCTGGCTGGAGTCTGTGAATTTTAAAAAGGATTAATGCAGTGGGAGACTTCATCCAGATGCCCCCCAAAGAGGTTTTGACCTGGTTGTGTGCTGAGTACTTTGCCCTCCTAAACCTAGTGCTTCAAATCCCTTTTGCTTTCCTATTTCCAGCCCTACCTCCTTTCAGGCATTTAAATATTGAGCTCACTACTGGTATTAAAACATTTTAAAAGAGTTTTTGATTTAACAATCTGACACATTTTTTACATATTATATTTTTATATATATATATGCATAAAAAGTGTTATGTGTTTTATATGTATTGTAATGTTTATATATTTTATTTCTATTGGGCAGATGAATGCCCACGGTCACACAGGGGAATTCCTGTTCATGGGGAAGACTGAGCTTCACTCTGGGATGTGCATGAGGGGTCCTCACCTCTCCCTGTCTCCTGGCAGCATTTTTGGATTGATGCAGGCTAATTCTGCTCTGCTCCTCTCTGAAAATTTGGGATTTAAGCAATATTTGGGAGTTACACCATTGGTAAACACGTGGGTTTCTTCCCTTAGCCACAAGCAGGATTAAGGCCAAAGAGTTTCTTCCTGCCAAAAACAGGGAGAATAATCCTGTCATAAGCCATTAATATGGAGCTGTATTGGCACTTGGCAGCAAACCACCAAACCCACAAAGTTGTGTTTAATTTGCTGTTAGAGGACAGGCTGAGTCTTCTTCACTCAATTATACCAAGACAAAATTTCAGCACCAAAGCCTGGAAAGAGGCCACCCCTCAGCTCTCCATGACTCCACATCTCCATCCCAGCATCACTGGCACTGTCCATCCATCGCTGCTCTAATGGAAATTCCAAGAGTTCCTGTTTGCTGGGATGGCCTTTGAGCAGTGAATCTCATGGTTTTCCATTCACACCAGCGCTGCCTTAGGAAGCAGAAGGTGTTTCATCCCCCCAAGAGCCAACCCAGCCCTGGCCCCCATCTCACTTTGGCCCCATGCACATGCCAGAGTAGCAAGAAGAAGCAGAAACCACCCCCTTTGACCCCCAGAATAATGGCCAGGTTGGATTTTTGACTTTCCACAAGGTTTGTTCTCCCTCCTCCCATCCCAGCCCGCAGGTCCCCATGCAAACCAGGCTCCCTGACAGTGCTGGGCTTTGTCTGGTGACTTCCTGCCTTCCCTGGCTTCCCATCGGACACAAAGCCTTCCCCCATCATCCAGGATGTCGTTTCCTATTTTTACTCAAATCTTATTAACTTTTTGACATTTTTTAAAGCAGCAGCCGGGAGGAAATAGATTATCCCACCGGTGGTACCGCGCAGCTCCAGCCCTTAGTTAAGAAGATAAAACTTCTTCTCAGGGTTCATCACATTCCTGAACTGTCTGTGACTCTTAACTCACAAAAGAGCGAATAAAATGCCCGTGAGCTTTTGTTCCATCAAATTTTATGATTACTCATCATGTCCTTCATGTGGATGGGGAGCAACAAGCAAGGAACTTCTCTTGTTTGAATGTAGACAGCCTGGGAGACAACTGCAGCCTTTTATCTCAGCTCCTTGGATGCCTCTTGGCTTCCTCAAGTCCCATCAGAGTCTGGAAGTTGTTTAGATGTCCTGACATTGTGTGGGGACATGAAAAGTGGGGCAAAATGATGTGCTGAGGGTCTTTTACAAACTGCAGTCACCAGTGCAGGGACCACTGGTGGTATTTTTTCATAGAGTCATAAAATGGTTTGGGCTGGAAAGGATCTTAAAGATCATCTCATCCCAATCCCCTGCCATGTCCAGGGACACTTTCCACTATCCCAGGTTGCTCCAAGCCCCATTCATCCTGACCTTGAACACTTCCAGGGTTGTGGCATTCTCAGTTTCTCTGGGGAATTTGTCCCATCATTGTCCTCACTCACTCAGAATCTGAGTTTGATATTTCCTCCTTTTGGTTCTGTAACTGCAGGGTCTAATCCTGCTTTTAATTTTGGCCTGTATTTTTTGCCAAACAAACTTTCTGTATGGTCTCACTCTCCCTTTGTTTCCAGCACCTGGAGATGTGCAGAACAACCACTGCCTTAGGAATATTCTGCAGCAACAAGAGGAGAAACTCCAGAGCGGCTCCGGGGAGAACGCTCCCACGTTCCTGAAATTCCTCTTCCAACGCTCCTCAGACAGACTCACAGTTTTATTTGCAAAAACTGGGAATGCATCCAAATCCCAGCCTGTAAAGCCTTTCACCAAAAAAAAAAAAAAAAAAAAAAAAGCAACGGAGGAAAACCACGTTTTCCCCCACTGTGGAGCAGGAGAGCCTTGCAAGCAGCAAAGCCCCTGTGAAGGGCAGCGTGCTGGGGGTGTTCACCACTGATCTGATGCTTCCCAGGAAGCATGCAGGGCCCGAGATTTCAATTTGCAAGCACAGCTCTGGGCTGTGTCTCCAAGGATAACAAGTTCTTCATCCACAGGAAAGTTCAAGGCAGGAATAAACAAGGTTTACTGGGAGCCCTGACAGAGCAGGGTCTCTTGGCAGAGCTCTTGAACATGTTTTCCTTGTGCTGGTGCCCCCACTGTGGAGCAGCTGCTGAATCCCATGCACCTGCATGACAGACTCTTGGATTTGCCCCCATTTTCTCAGCAAGTGGAAAAAATAAGCTAGAAAAACAGGGTGTTTCTGCTTATCAGGGGTAGGACACAGGTGACTCCTCACACCTGCAGCCAAGCCAGCTGGGCAAGCACAGGTTTGATGCCTTGATGCCAAAACTTAGACTGATGTGAGCAACAGTGGAGGAACAACTTTTACTGGTGTAAATTTGCCATGTGGGCTCAGGGTTTTGTAGCAGAGGTTTGACTTTTTCCTCTTTATTTTCCCACTGAAGCTCAGAAAAACCACTGACCTTGAGCACACAGTTTCCCTTCTCTCCGAGTTCTCCACTTTGTCTTGGTCAGTTACTGCCAGTGTCACCGACAGAAAAGGGGAAAAAAGCTGAAACAATGTATATTACATTGTTTTAACCTCATTTTGCACATCCTGAGGACTCACTCTGCTGCTCGGGGAGACAAATGAACTCTGCCTTTCCAGATTTGATCTCCAGCTTGCTGCAGCCTTTCCTGGAGCTGCAGACCCTCAGACCCCAACCAAAGCAAGGCAGATGGGTGGCACCAATGGATAAGCTGCTTTTCAAGGACAGGATGGTCACAGAGGAGCTGAGACAGAGCCAGAGGCACCTGGGTCTGTCTGCTGAGCTGAGCAGCCTCACCACTTCGAGCAATTAGCGTTCGTGCAGAGAGGTCTGACAGACCTTTTCCACAAATGCTGAAGTGTTGACACTTCCCAGCAAGGTGCACCTCATGTTGATGGCAAAGAGGATACTGCTCTGGTAAATTTGCAGGGTTTTCCTGCGACACCTTCCTGCTGGAACTCAGGGGCAGCCCAGTGCTGATGGCCACGCTCAGATCTGCAATCACAGAAGTATGGAATGGTCTGGGTTGGAAGAGACCTTGAAGACCATCCAGTTCCACCCCTTGCCATGGCAGGGACATCTTCCACCAGGCTTGGTCTGAGCTCTGTCCAGCTTGGTCTGAGCATTTCCCTGGCTCCCATGGGAACACCTCAATGCCTTGGACAGCTTCACAGCTTCCCCTCCTGAGTGTTTCTACTGCTTTAGCTTTGAATTGGAGCCTCCTGACAAACAGCACACTGGGTACCCCCCACCTCCACAGCCAGATCCTTGCCGTTACAGCCAAGCCCTGCTGAAGATGTTATCAGGAAAGGGAATTATTTGCTCCTGGAGAATGTTCTTGTGCCTTGCAGCTATCAGGCTGCACAAATATGTGGAGTGTTGCCGATAACTCGCCGAGGGAAGTCTGGAAAACGGAATCTGCAAAGACATAATTCTGACTGTAGGCTCTTATTTTATGTATTTCTGTTTCCTTCCTTCTTCACCCCCCCACTTCCCCCCCTTCTTCCCCCCCATTTCATTTACATCTAAATGGGGTCTTTGTTTTTCCTGAGTTAATATTTAGTCACTGGTTCCCATTCAAGGCTCCTAGCTCAGTTTCCCAGAGCAGAGGCTTCCCCAGGGAGAGCAGGATCCGAGCAGGACGTGGATCCTGTGCCACTCCAGGTATTCACAGACCATGCTGGAAATGGCTTTTCCATATGGATTTGTAACTGAGTGATGCAAAGTTGTTTGTTACCAGCACACAGAAGTGAATAGCACAACCTATATCACAGAATCATTTAGGTTGGAAAAGACCTCTGAAGTCATCGAGTTCAACCTGTGATTGTCACCAGCTTGTCACCCAGCCCAGAGCTCTGAGTGCCATGTCCAGTGGTTGCTTGGACATCTCCAGGGATGGGAACTTCACCACCTCTCCAGGAAATCCATTCCAATGCTTAACAACCCTTTCCATGAAGAAATTCCTCCACATTTGGTCTAACAAATTTCCAGGATCGAGCCCACTTTAGAAGTGATCTATCCAATATCACCATCAGACTGAAAGTTCACACAACTTCAGTTAAAGCAACACTTCCCAAAGACCCTGCCTGAACAAGGATATATTTCCAGCTAATCATTTTAGATCCTCCCAGAGACTTGCATTAACTCCAGGAACAGACAAGAGAAACTGTCCATTAAGGGATTGATTTCCACTAAGGTAGCAGCCCCTCTTTGTTCAACTCCTGTCAGAGCAGCCAATGTTGCTCTGTTGATTTACAAGGCTCCAGCACTCCCCATCATCACTTTTTCTTGCCTTTTGCATTGAGGCTACAAGAATATATGTTTGCTTCCAGGCTTGTCTATATGCAGAAGTATTATGGTCTTATCTGCCAGCTGAGCCACAGCAGCTGGAACTGAGAGCTTGTAGTTATTTCAATACAAGACCCTGTTACATCATATCCTCTAAACGGGATTTAATTTCTGTTTGTAAATAAGCAGATACTTTAAGCAGGGGGAAAATGGATATTTATAAGCTTAAATAAAGCATCTGCTTAGACTGACACTGAAATAAATACAGGTGGGTTTACAACCTATAAACACAGCAGTTTTTCTAACCTGGGGCTGTAAGGTGAGACCTCAGACTAATTCCATCCAACCTAATCCACGCAGCTGCACGGACTTTTTGGGTTTGTTTTGTTTTCTCCAAGTGTTTCCTGATTTTGCTCAAGTCAGCTGGGAATGGGATTTGGCTGTACAGCAGGATCTGACTTCCCATGGAGCAGCAATGGTTGAAAATCCAGGGATGCAGAGTTGGGTACAGCCCTTGGGTGAAGACAAGAAGGTGTCAGTCACCATCTGACTGCCTTGCCTGAATTGCTTGCCAGAATTGTCTGCATCTTATGCCAAGAATTGCCAAGAAAATAGAAATATTGGAGAGGTTATGCAGAAAAAAATTCATCTTTGGTGTGGGAACACCAAGAATTGTCCATGCCACAGATGGTCCCAAACTCTCAGCCCACACATCAGGATGGAGGTGGGGCTTTGTTGGGACCAGAAGAAAAGCAGGGAGGATCTTGTGGGGAGAAAGGAATGGAAAGTCCAAGGAGCCATTGGGTGCAGAACACACACGATGGTAGCCAAGGAGCTCAGGAGGATTTGTGAGGATTTACAACCATGGAGTGCTCTGGGCTGGGAGGGACCTGCAAAGACCATCCAGTTCCAACCAGTCCCAGCACCATTCCTTGATGGACACCACCAAATAATCTCCATTTGGCCACTGAGCCTACAACATTTTGGACCTGATTATCCAGGTAATTCCTTCTCTTAGGGAATGGCTGAGTTTGTGCTTGCCTTAGAGACAAGGTGAGACCAAAGAGAATAGACCCACAGTCAGAGCCCTCTTGCTTAAATAGCTGGTGGGAAGAAGGTTTTCCAGGCATGTTCTGCAATGGCACCCAGCCCATTCCCCAGCCACCAGACCCTGCTGCCCTCTGTGGTCCCTCTCTCTGACAACCAATGCCAGCAGAGTAATGCCCTCTTCTCCCTCATTTCAGCACAGCTACATTTCCTTGGCACATCAGCATTTTTCAAAGTGAGATACCAGGAAAAACCACCCCTACACCCCCTTCCTGTGGAGAGATTTCGAGCAGACCACAGTGAGATGCACCCATGTCCTTCAGCTGAGCCCTCCTGGCCACACACACAGCCTGGGAGACCCACAGATTGAATCCTCACCAGAAGAAAGCTGAATTCAAGATTTAAGAACATGAGGTTGGCACTTGGCTCCAAACCCCTCCTGCCTGCTCAGCTGTTGACCACAGCAGGATGATTCCACAGGCAGGCTCAGTGTAATTATTCTGCTCTCTGTCTTGAAGCCACGCAGAGATGGAGTTACATAACAATACTGCTTAAGCACTTGCAAAGTGCACAATTTGATTAATCTCAGCAATGCGCCGGCTCCGGGATCTAAAAAGACAGCCATGTGCATTTTAACAAAGTTAAAGCCCAAAGCTTTTCATTTCATCCTAATGGATAGCAAAGGTCATTCTCCATTTGATAGATGATGCTGCTGCATTTGTCTCCTGGCTGGCAAGGCTGGATATCTGAAGTTTGTGTTAATGAAATTCCTCCTACCACAGGCACAGAATTCTCCAGTGAGGCACTGGCACTGGATTTATCGTGGAGATGTCCATTCTGCATCCACACAACAGGATAAATGCAACTTCCCATCATGCTGATGAGGTGCCCAAGGCAGCTATGTCCTGAAGAAATTATGTTTTCCATGGCATAAATCCCAGGTGGTGGCAACTGACTCTGCATCTAGACATACTCCTTCTCCTTGTGACTCAGTTCAGCAACATTTTTCAGGAGGAACAGGTACCAGCAGAGAATTAAAGTGCCGATTCTACGCTTTCCCCTTGGGAAAAATGCCTGAAATAGAGCTATCAGCTCGAATCCTGAAGGGATGATATTTATTTTGCTTGCAGAACCACTTAGCAGCATCCAGAAGCCACGGAGTTCCCGAGCTGGACCGTAAATCAGCAGAGATGTGTTCATGTGCTTAACGGTGCTCCGGTGTCTGGCATGGCGAGAGGTGGTGAATTAAAGCAGGAGATCCTTCTGCAGAGGAGGAGGACATGGTGGGAAGCCCAGGAGCTGTAAAATCCCCTGTGGCTAGCACAGGTCTTTCCCATGAGATTTTTTTCCTGTGTTTTATAAACAAAGATAAAGTTTGGATGTTATTAAAAACAGTGTCTCGAGATTTTGTCAGTTCAGGCCTGGCCAATCAGGCCTAGGGGGCGGTTTCTGACTGACCAATCTGAGTGACCTCTGAAAAGTCTATATAAGTTGGAATTAAATAATAAAAGCTTTTTTTTATGCCACACTGAGAATCTGGGTCTTTTTTCTCTGCTAGCGGCTCAACAGCGACAATCCCCAGAAGAACAAGCCCTGTGTGACAGCGTTCCTCCTTCTCCTTCTGATGCTGAAGGAGCCCAGCAGATCACCAGGGAGGCAATGGAAGGAAAAGCTCAGGAGATGGAATCTGGGAGAAGAATTCCTAGCTGGAGCAGCAACTCCTGAGCTGGGCATGAAGAACAGGACCCTTTGTCCCAACAATTTATCCCAGCACTGTGGGGTTTGAGGGCTGTGCCAACAAGGAGATAGATCTTCCCAAAGACAAGTTACATCTTCGTAGAATCATGGAATGGTTTGGATTGGAAGGGAATTTAAAGCCCATCTCATTCCAACCTCCCTCCATGGGCAGGAGCACCTTAAACTATCCCAGGTTGCTCCAAGCTCCAGCCAGCCTGGCCTTGGACACTTCCAGGGGTGAGGCAAGGACAGATCCCTGATATCCTGAGCATTCACACATACATGCATATAACCTTTCTTGGAGCTGGAGATATCCACCTGTGGTTTGCCTCTGGAGAATCCTGTGTTTTCCATCTGCCTCCTTCTGCAAAGTCCTGAGTGCTGATGAGGGACTTGAAGTGATTGGGAATGCTTCAAACACAGGGGTTTGTCCTTAAATTACACGGCCCATTAACAAGCCTAAATTAAAACAACACTATTAGCAGGAGATCTGAGGGAGAAGGTGGCTCCAATTTTCATGCAAATGACACATAACTGAATACCAGAAATTTAATATACTGATAACAGCCCTTCAAATCCAGTCTTCCCAACTGCAATTATTGAAGTGCACACCAAGGCCCCCAAAATCTTGAGAATGACAGTGGGAAAACCAGCAAATCAGAGAAAGCATTCACTTTTTCTTTTTTTTAATTTTTTCTTTAATTTGACATTGGTGTTTTGAGATTTCATCTTTTGAAACTACTCAGTACAAATGAGAAATTAATAATGCAATTAAATACCCCATGTGGGTAGTGGAGGAATTGAGTTAGCCCAGGTGCCCAAAAGGCTTCTCTAACATACAGAATCATAGAATCATGGAATATCCTGAGTTGGAAAGGACCCACAAGGATCAACAAGTCCAACTCCTGGCCCTGCACAGCATAACCCCAAAAATCACACCATGTGCCTGAGAGCATCGTCCAAACACTTCTCGAGCTCTGTTAGCCTTCATGCCACAACCACTTCCCCAGGGAGCCTGTTAATGGTTCTTCTGCCATTCTGTGGATGAAGAACCTTTTCCTAATTTCCAACCTAAACCTCCCCTGACCCAGGCTTTGTGCTGCCTTGAAGGATCACACACTTCTGCCAAACCCCAAAGCATCCCTGGGCTGTTTGATGGGCTGAGTGTGACCCCAGCAGATCAAACAAACCCCTCAGTCCCAAACCCAAAGGTCAGTGATTGTGCTGAGCTGACACATGATGAGCCCTGCTGACCACCAGGCTCTTCACGTGTTGGGCAGCAGACAATCCCACACAATGGTGCCTTTCATCCTGACCTCCAAACCCCACCTCATTTTGGGCCACCACACTGCCCTCTCTGTCCTCATGACTTTGCTGCCTTCCTTTGCCTCAGGACAGGCAAAGAAATCACTGCAGGAAAGTTTAAAGAGCTGCCAGCACCCAAAATTCCTGCTTATTAGACATAATCATAATCCTATAATGACAATATAGTGCATTATAATTTGCAAGAGAGGAGAAATCTTGACATAAATTGCTCACTTCTGATTCACCAACCTTAGTGCAATTCTGGCACTTTGGTTATGGGGAAGAGATTCTTTATCACAGAATCCCCAAATATCCTCAGTTGGAAGGGAACCATGAGGATTATCAGTCCAGCTCATGGCTCTGCACAGGACACTCCCAAAATCAAACCATGTGATTTATGTGCAAGCCTGAAAGGGAGAGGGTTTGGTATGAGTGACACTCCCCTCTCCCAGAGTAAAGGACAAATTTATGGGAATTTCAGCACCCACCAGGCTCAGCCCGTGATGCTTGAGGTCATTACTTGCACCCCAGAAGGCAAGAATGTGCCACTCACAGTCCAGAACTCACCTCTCCAAGCCATTGTGCCAATAAATGGAACCAGAAATGTGGCCCTTGGGGTCAGGGGTGAGTGCTGGGGTTGGCAGTGCTGGGGTTGGCAGTGCTGGGTTAACAATTGAATGGATCACCTTAAGGGTCTTTTCCAACCTCAGTGGTTCAATGCGAGCAACCTGTCCTGTGAAGCACAGAGAAAACAGGAGACCAGTTTTGAGCCAGAAAGGTGCCTTTTGGTGCCCATTCTGACTGGATTGCCTTTGGGTTGCCCCAGGGCCAGGCTGCAGCCCTACAGCCCACCCCAGGCACAGCCCCACACCACAAGGATCAGCTGGGCTGAGCTCCATCCAGGTGCTGCAATGCTGCTGCAAAGGTTCCCAGAGCTGCTGGAACTTTTAAGCCTTAAAACACAAATAAGATTTACTGGGAGTTGCTGCAGTTTCAGGAAAGCTGAGTGACTGGGCTCCCTCCCCATGGAATGCAGGTGCTGCTATAGGATCTGAGGGCATTTCTTTGTGGGGTTCTCCTTGGCACTCCCAGCAGACACATCCACGTTTCACACCCCAGCGCTTTCCCCCCATCCTGGTCCCTGCTAATAAACATTTAAAATAAGAAGCTGGGACAGTCCCCAGGACACCTTAGAGGTTATCACTGCTCCATCACTCATCCTGGAGGGGAAGGAGGAGAGCAGCAGATGACTGATATCACAGCAGCACAGAATGGGTCTGCCCTTGGACTTGGGGCTGCTCCATGAGCACAGAACGTGGTCTTCCTCCACAACTTCTCCTTTTCCTGACTCTCTCCCCAAATGCTGCTCTGACGAGCATGAGAGAACTTTAATTTCCCCTCTGGGTGTGTGGGTGTGTACCTGCAAGGGGATACTCCTGCTTTTCCACCTGAATATCAACATCCCCAGCAGTCTCCATGTCTCTAGGGCTCTGAGCCTCTTTCCAAACTTCCCCCACATGCTGCACATCCCATCCTCACCCCAGCTCATTTCCTGCTCTTTGCTAAAGGAAAAAACAGCTGTCAAGCATGTACAAAAATTGCCCCAAAGCCATGAAGGCTCTTACCCCAGCTAGAACACCCTGAAGGATGTGCCAGAGCTCTCTCCCTGCCATGGGCAGGCTCAGCCTTGCTCTGCAGAACGGTGGGGAAGGAAGGCTGCAGGCAGGAGTGTTGGAAAAAGGTCATTTCTTGGCTTGGCACTGAGTCAGAGCTGCATTTTCTGCCTTTTGACAGCATTACCCAGAACAGCCAGATGCCCAAAGTATCTCTGCAGGAAGGAGCCCATAAAGTTGACCAGTTGTTTCTTGGTTCAGGGCATGGCCAGGGTGTAAAAACAGTCTCCTGGGGGCTGTTTATCCCCAAGCCTGACCTTTCAACCTCAATTACTTTATAGCAGCCATTTAAAATCATCCCCCATGTCCATGCAAACACCATGGGTAGCACCTCCTGGGAATGGCATGGCTGATGGAGAGCTGGGAGAGAGCTGCAAAATTGATGTTTCTTGCCTTCCCCACGAAACAGAGCAAACTCCTCTCCCAGCAAAGCAGCCATTCCTTTTTTTTTTTTTTTCCAAGCCGTCTGTGTTATTTTTGTGTCATGTTGCTGGTTAAAAATACCCCTTGCCAGCAAGAACAGAGTTATTTGGAGCACCCTTCTTTATCTTTGTTTGGGAAGAGCACACGCCACCATCAGCTGCTTCCTTCCTCCTAAAAATCATCTCCTGCAAGAAAAACATTGATCCTGTGCCATGAGGGGCTCTCCAGGCCTGAACTCTCCAGCACAAGGGGGCAAAGACACAAGTGCCTGTCACATGTAGGGAAATGGGAGAGACCTTCCAGTGTCCCCCCTGGATGTCAAAGCTTGTGGCTTCTGAAGGGGATCCTGCAAGCTCATCCCTGGCTGCAGAGAAAAAAAGTAAATGTATGGGTCTGGACCCCAAGATGAGCTCACTGGGGGGTTTCTGCTGGTGGAGCATCTCCATGACATGAGATACCCTGAGGACATCAAGAATGAGAAGTCAGTAATGACCATAAATAATCTGTGAGTGAACCTGGAGTTGATGATGGAGCCAGCAGAGCCCCAGAGCCTCCCCTGCCCTCCCTCAGCTGCCTCTTCAGAGGAACAAATAACATGGGAAGAGTCCTTGCAGCCCCTCTGGATGGGCATGTGGGGAAGGGGTGTCCAGGAAACCCAAAGTCCCTTCAGGATCCTGAACAAAACCAATTTGATGGTGCCAAACCCCAGGATAATAATTAATAACCACAGATATTAATAGTGTCCATGGAGCATTCCCCAAAATTCACTCTCCCAAAAAGCATCTTAGAACTTGTTAAGTTGGGTAAAACAATCTCCCTCAATCTTCAGCAACCTTTTGTTGTTTTTATTTACTGCAGGGCATTCTGAGACCCGAAAGAATTCCTGGGGAAACTGTAGCACCCTGTGCTCAGCAGTGCTGTGCTCTCATCACTGAATCAGGCCTTTCTTTCCTCCCCCTTTTTTTTTTTCCAGGCTAAAGTAATCAGGGAGTAAAAGTCTGGAATCCAACCACAAGGAGCATGAAAATATTTAAACAAGCTGGTTTAAATCAAGGCTTTGACTTGCCTTTGTAATGCCCTCTTTGGTCAAGGGCTCAACATGTTGCTGCATTTTGGAGCAGGAAGCAGGGTTTGCTTCATCCACTTTTGGAGGTAGAAGGATGGCCTGTGGTCTCCAATATTCCAGAGAGAGAAAGGAAATTCTTTAATCATGTTTGGGGGTTTTTGTAGTTAATCAGAACAGGGGTGGTTTTGATCCAGTCTGTGGTCAGCTGCGTTCCCATCGCCCATCCCTCTCCATCCTGCAGCTCCCCCTGGACATGGGACAGTGTGGAAGGAGCCCAGAGCACCAGAGGTGACACTGAGCCTCCCAATGGCTCCAATTTCTTCATTTCCTGGGTTTTTCCCTTTCTCTGTGCACCCAAAGGAACTGTGTTCCTCCATTTCCCACTTGCCCTCCCTAGAAAACACATCAAAGCCAAGCCCTGTGCTCAGCAAAGGCTGGGGCAGCCCAGTCTCCTGCTTTCCAAGGTAAACAACGACTCTGATTAGGAACTATGCCTAATTAACCAAGCAGTGTTGATGACTCAGCTGCCTGTCAAAAGCTTTGTTGCTCTGGTTTCCAGTTTTCACAGCTTGACCCAGCCTCTGCCCCAGCATCAGCCCAAACCCAAAGCTCAGGGAAATTCCAATCACACCAACCAGGTCCTTCAGCTTGGCCTCAAGCTGCGACATCTCTTTGAGCGAATTTGGCAAAACCCCTCCTGCAGGGGCCTCCTGAAAAGGAGATTATTTTTGTCTTCATTTGAATTTTTGAGAAGCAAACAGGCTCTGTTGATTCAGACATTACACTTAGGCTCGGGGCGGTAAATAGTGCAAGGTTTGCTCTTTTTACCAGCTTGCTCGGCAAATCGATAGAAGGCCTCAAAAGCGTATTGTCATCATAAACGAAGGAATTCATTAATGCCCCTTGTTTGCTGCTGTGTTTTAATGGAATGCAGAGCAAATACATCCAGAGGGTGCTCGCTGAGGCTGGCAGCACGAGCCAGGATCTCCTGCCACTTGGAATTTGCCTGGGAGAAAGAGGTGACGGAGGTGACGAGGTGGCAGGACCTTGGTGAGGATGGCTGGAGGCTTGGGATTTACATCTCTCTTCCTGTGTGTGTCCTGAGGGAAAGAAATGCATTTTTTGGATGTGTTCTCCAACACCTCTGCTCCCTGGGAAGCATTTTGGGAGTGGAGGGATGTGTGTGGCTGAACTCTCACCCCTTGCAGAGCCCATTATCTCACCAGTGGGAGAGATTTCATCTCATTGAACGCCTCTGGACAAAACATGTGAAAACTGCTTTTCTCTAAATATTCCCTCCGTGTTCCCTTTCCACGAATCACCAGAACCCAGCCAGAGCAGCTGTCCTGGAGGTTATATGTGCTCAGCAAATACATTTTTTGGCACTGATCTGAGCAGTTTCCCTGCAGCACTTTTGCAGTGCAAAAGGGGAAAGATGCAAAGCGTCAGCTCGGTCACACAGCTCCAGGAGCAATAAGCCATGATCCCATCCAGTCCCACAAGCCTCTGTTGGCAGCAGGCAGGAGTCTGGGCATGCCAAGAGGTTCATGTGTCCCATTTCTTGAGCAAACCCTCCTTCCAGACATACTGGGGAGCAGGGTCAGATCCAGACACAACATGGGATCCAGCTCTCCTACCCTTGCCCATGTCCCATGGATCCTCCTGGGATTTCAGCAGCAGGAATGAGAGAAATCCGTGGCATTTGCCCAACATCCAGGTACCTGCAACCCTGTTTGAATGGAAGGCATTGCAGATATCCTAATAGCTTTTAAAACTTTTTAAAGTTTTCTCCCCACTTGCTCTGCAGCAGAAATTACCGAGTGCAAAGTTCTACACCTGGACTGGGGCAGACCTTGGTTTTGATACAAGCTGGGGGTAGAAGGGAGTGAAAGCAGCTCAGCCAAGAAGGATTTGGGGATGCTGGAGGGTGAAAGGCTAGACATCACCTTGCAATGTGCACTGGTAGCCCAGAAAGCCAAATATGTCCTGGGCTGCATCCAAAGCAGCTCTGGCAGACAGTGAGGGAGGGAATTCTGCTCCTCTGCTTCATTCTCATGAGGCCCCAACTGCAGTGCTGCATCAGCTCTGGGAGCCCCAACATCAGGACATGGAGCTGTTGGAGTGAGTCCAGAGGAGGCCACAAAGATGCTCCAAGGGCTGCAGCCAGGCTGGGAGAGCTGGGGGTGTTAGCCTGGAGAAGAGAAGCTCCAGGGAGAGCTCAGAGCTCCTGCCAGTGCCTAAAGGGGCTTCAGGAGAGCTGGAGAGGGACTGGGGACAAGGGATGGAGAGACAGGACACAGGGAATGGCTTCCCACTGCCAGAGGGCAGGGAGAGATGGGATATTGGGAGGGAATTCCTGTTTGGGAGGGTGGTGAGGTCCTGACACAGTTTTCCAGAGAAGCTGTGACTGCTCCATCCCTGGCAGTGTTCCAGGCCAGGTTGGATGGGGCTTGGAGCAACTTGGGATTGTGGAAAGTGTCTCTGCTCATTGGAATAATTTTGGAAAGTGATGGCCTTGAACCCAAGCTGTTCTATGATTCTGCTGTCCCACAGTAAATCATCCTGGCACAGCCCCTGCACTCTTACCCAGGGATTAATCTGGCCCCATACAGTGCCTGCCTCAAATGGAGCCGCAGCCAAAACCAAGCTCATTTGCACATATTTATCATCAGGAAAAAAATAGCCACTCAGTGATCCAGAACATTCATCTCTAAATATTTACAAAGCATTATTTATCCGAATAAAAGAGACATTTTTCACTCAACAGACCAGGCATATGGTAGCAGCGTGCGGTAGGAGACGAATTGCGCTGAGTAATTCTGAACAGATTTAATGCCAGCAATAATTATTTTTAATCAGACAGAAAGTTCCCTGGGTGATAACTGAACATGCAGCATTTGAAAGCAATTCCGGCAGCCCGCCTTGTTGGATGTTATTTGTTCAAATGTGCTTGTTGTGCTTTTTGGTACTTCAGTGCAACTTCCACTCGCCTTCCCATCTCCCTTGGGGAAGGGAAAAAAGACAAGGAGGGAAAAAAACCCACAAACCCCAAGCCCTCTGTCATTTATTTCAAGCATGTCTTTTAATTACAGCGCTGCATTTAGATAGTGTACAAAATATTCCGGGCTGGATGCCTGTTTAACAGACTCCCCAGTTGCTGCTTGAAGCTGCTCAGCAGAACACAGGGTGAATCATTATGAAATCTCTCACTTCACTGTCGGGGAGAATGGAGAACCAAATGTACTGATGGCAAACATTTAAGGAAGAATGGCACAGGAGGAGGGATTTTGCCAGGCTTTGGTGTTTCAGGGGAGTTTTGATAGATGCTACAGAGGAACACAGCAGGTTCCCAGTCCCAAATTGCTCCCTGCTGTGCTGCAGGATGAGGTGTTTTGTGTCACCCACCTGTCCTCGTGTCAACATGCTGTGACTCTCTCAAATGCCCTCCCCAGGGGCCTTGAGCTCCCAGAGGTTTTGTAACACTGGAAGAACACACCTGGAGAAGATACAGAAACCTTTGGTATCTCTTGCAGTCAAATCATAGATTCATAGGATGGTTTGGGTTGGAGAGGACCTTAAAACTCATCTCATTCCAACCCCTGCCATGGCAGGGACACCTCCCCATCCCAGGTTGCTCCATGCCACATCCAACCTGGCTTTGGACACTTCCAGGGATCCAGGGGCATTCTTTCTCCACAGCCTTGGGACTGTGACCCAGTGCCCAGGCATGGACCAGCTCCCTCACCAGCTATTTCCATCTGGGAAGGCGAGGAAAAATGGAAACAGGATGCCAGGGACAGGCTGGGCTGGGAACACAATCCCTGCGCCAGACGAGGATACAGCCAGAGGTGAGCAGGGCACACAAACCAGGCCAATGGCATATTAATGAGCAATAAGATCTACCTGGCAACAGCTCGTCCATCTGCTGAATAAGCCCCTGTAACGAGCTTACCTGGGCTCTTTGTGAGGCACTGGGAGGGAGCAGCAGCACCCAGAGCCTCCCTGCCAGCACTGGGCTCAGCACTGATCCCCTGCCACCACAATCCCCATGCTCAGCCCTCAAAAGCAACAGCTCAGGGAAGATTAAGTTGTGTTTCTGGCAGGGCTCAGGGTTTCCAAGTCCCCTGCAATTACAGTGACAATTACAGGGCTGCCGATGGCTGCAGAGTCAGGGGAGCAGCGTGGGAGCTGCTGCAATTTGAGGGTTGGTTCGTGTGGTTTCCAGAGTTAGAGAATGTCAGTTCCTGCTGGGGGGTGTGACCAACACTGGGACATCATTGCCTAAACCTGCACTGACTGTGGGGTGTAATCCTGGCCCTGGCAAACCCACAGGTAAAGGTCAAAGAAGAAGGAGGGATGAGGAAAAGCAGTGTTGAGAGACAGCTTTCATTTCTGGTCCAGAAGAATAAGAGCCCACAAGGAAGGTACTGTGTGTCTGATGGATTCACAGATGCTCAGGGCATCAATCTCCTTGTCTCAGAGAAAATTTATCCAGGAGGATCATGAACATCTACATCATCTGGAGGTATCTGCCTGGAGATGTGTCTCAGAGCTTCAAACGTCCTCCAGGAGAGATGAGGAGTTCAGAAAGTCCTTTTCAGCCTCACTTGGGGGGATCCAGCAGAGATTCCATAAAGACAGGTCCATTCCATTAATCCCCAAGGCTCTCCCCATGTCTGTCAGCCTATTTCCAATAACCCAAAGCAGGTGATCACCAAATTCAGGAATGCAGCTGATGAGCAGCAGGATTTTCCTTTTCAATTATAGGAGTGGAAACAAAAACCACCTTATTCAGCAAAATGCATCCCCTGCACCTGAAAATTGCTCTAACCTGCTTCTAAATGGGATGGATATCTCTGATCCTCCAACTGTTTGCATTCAGGAAAGACAAATGGGATTTTGCTTTCATCCCTGGAGCCTTTGGGCTCGGCTGGGCTGGAGCACACAGCAGCACACACAGGTTGTTTCAGCAAGTGGAGAGCTCAGGGGGAGTCATCTTGTGCCTCTGAAGGGCTTTTGTCAGGCTGAGAAGGTCTGGGGTTTGAGGTGTGATAGCCAAGATTATTTTAGGCAGGAAAAAACCAGCACTGCTTCATCCCAAGTGCAGGAGGTAACTCCACCATGGCTTGGGGCAGTCCTGGGTGCTGGGATGCTCCTGGGGAGAAATCTGGGAGATGCTGGGAAGATGCAACCCTGGACTTGGCCATAAGCACACCAAGGAGAGACTCATCTGCCCAAGCCAGCCCCAGACAGGAGCTCTGCTAAAAACCTTCACCAGCACTGACCATAACTTCCAGCCAGACCTCAGCTCCTGGACCTGCTGGTGGTTTTCCCATACTCCCAAGCAGATAAATTTTGGGATGATGCTCAGCTTTACCAGTGCCAGGCTCAGAGGTGAAATGATTGCTCCTCACTGGCAGCATCAAAGCCATGCTGTCCCAGCGTTCCCAGCAGTTCATTATCCCTCCCAGCCTCCTTGTCCTGCCATAATAAGGCAGGAGGCAGAAGTCAAAGGCATCATTCCGGGGAAAGCTCTCAGGAACTGTTCATCAAACTTGCCCCTTTCTAATGAGAGTCACCTCATTTACATGCTCATTTAGCGCTACACTCCACGTCCAACAGCACATTCCAGCCACCTCCTTCCTTTACCTAAAACCCATTTACAAAAACACCATTTCCCCTAAATCCTAATTAGGCCACTGTGACCCCACATAAGCTTCAGCAAACCCCTCTTGTGTCCAAACAGCACAGCCTCCCAAAGGCTTTACCCAAACCCCCTCATCACGAGGTTAATTCCAGCCCAACGAATTAACAGCTCTGCAAGCTTCGTCTGATTAACAAAATTGAAATGCCTGGGGAAAAAAAATAGGGAAATCATTCTTGAGTCTGCTCCTGCTGCAGAACAAACACCCTTCTGCCCCAGGGAAGCCTCTCCTGATTTCCTTGACCCTTTCCAAAATCTCAGCCCACAAACCTCCCTGCGAGGGCCTAGCCCAAAAAAACACCCAGAGCTTTATGATCCATCTGTCTGGAGGCTCTCAGGTTGAAGGAAGTGCTCAGATTAACTGAGAAAAAAGCAAATTTTTGCCCATTTCTGGTCTGCTACCATAAGGTGCCAATGCAATGTTGTGGTTCCCGTGATAGGAGCAATATGCAGCAGCTCAGAGTGGGTTGATGCCCACACATGCTTGCCTCAGGCAGGGCTGAGCATCCCCACCATGAGCATCTTCTGCCCATCAGGACCCTCACAAGCTCATTTAGGAGGGCTTTGCACGGCTGCTCCTCCTTTATACCTAGAGCAGGGACCTTGCTGGAAGCCCCCATTCTAATCCTGATAATCCTGATATCCATCCAGCCTGGTGTAAGGAGGCATTTTCTAAATATTCCAGTATTAATTTCAAATATTCCTAAGGAGGTATTTTCAAATATTCTGGTATTAATTTCAAATATTCCTAAGGAGGTATTTTCAAATATTCTGGTATTAATTTCAAATATTCCTTTTTTTTTTTCTTTTAACAACTAGCACGGAAAACACAAATAAAGAATCCTGTCGTGCTCTGAACAGTCACTACTCCTATTCCCATAAGCTGGGGGTCAGAGGGATGTTGTGAAAGCAATTCAGGGAGCTCACAGTAATTCACCCCCAAAGGGATTTCCCAGCTCAGCTCCCACTTTGCTGCCGGCAGAAACGGCCCTGTCAGATCTTTCACCAGTTTAACAAGCTCTGCCTCAAAATCAGTTCTGAGGTCTTTCACCCCCAGCAATCTTATTAGCCCCAGCCATCCCAGGATCCCACAGCCATGTGCTGATCCCCTCTCAGATTTATTCCTGCCTGCTTCAGAGCCATTTGTTTTTCTGCTGACACTGCCCTTCCAGTTAAATCAGTTTGCTTCCCTCCCTGGTGTTTACATTCCCTCTGTATTTATAGGCAGCCATCACGTCCTCTCCCAACATCCTTGGCCAAACACAGATGATATTTTTCAGCTCCATGCCTAAAATAGGCCCTTTTCCCCTGCCCTTCCCAAAGCCCTTGTGCTGCACCTGCTGCAGTTTAAACTCACCCTTTTTTTGGGGGCAAGCACCACAACTCTGTGGCACATTCCCAAAGAGGCTTCCCCAGCATTTCACAGAGTCCTTAAATATTTCCTCATCTTTATTTTGCTTATTATGCTTTAGGGTCACATTTTGCTTTCTCCCAGCAGCATCCCATATCAATGGTACTCAGGGAATGCACCAAGGTCTTTGTTCTAATTTGAATTTCCACTCAGGAGACCTCAGTTTAGTTGAAAATCTGCTTCATCTCCCAATTTCTCAAGCTTCCCCTTCGCAAACTGGGATTTACCCCGTTTTACATCACCCCTAACCCACTCCCTCACTTTCCCAGCCCTTCCCCAGGCCTCAATAGCACCACTGACCCTCAGTCTCCCTCTGCAATCTCCTGCCAGCACATGTTCAATGGTCTAAGGAAGGCAGGCAGACTCCACACACTGCATTTTTCTTGCCTAGAAGCTCTGCTCCCTTTCAAAGAAAGAAACCTAGTGTCAGCACTTTGGCATTATCTGTGGCAAAATCCCATTTTCTTGTACCTGCTGGCATCCAGTGGGGGAAAAAACCAAGGGCGAGCATCCTCATAGAGAAGTCTTCATGGCAGGGATTTAATTTTCATATTGCTCATTAACTCCCCCAGCAGCAAACTCGCTGCCCATACTTCATAACTCCAATTATTCCCTCCATCCCCTTTCATCCCACGGTCTCCCAAGCATTGCAAGCTCAGGAAAATAAAATCATCTCAATGACTAGCTCTTTTTATCCCCCTATTTCAAGTCTTTTCTGTTCTCCAGTCAGATGGTACCACCTCTGACTTCTCTGTCCACAAAAGGCTACCTTCAGTTATTTGATGTAAATGCTGCAGGGAGAAAAACTCAGCCCATTTAGGGTTATTATCTCTCCAGAATGCCATATATTATCCAGCAATCTCCAGCCAAGCAGGGGGTATGCTGGATCTCTGCATTATCTTGTTTGGAGTGCACAGATTGCTCACTACGTGGTTCTTACCATGAAGAATATGCTAAAAAAATAGAAAGCATCCATTAGGTTGCTGATATTATCTTGGAGGAAAAAAATGAAGAGAAATGAAAAGAAAGAAATTATTGCTAATGGCCCAGGATTCATCCCAAACACACGAAGTGTCCCAAAATCTGGCTTTGTAACACTTGGTGCCTGTAATTCTCTGTGTGGCTTACATGAGTGTCAGAAAGGGATGCTCAGAGCAAAAGGCAGAGTTTACACATCAGAGGTGTGTGAATACAGCAGGGGATGATGCTTCTCACTGTGTTTCCCCCTGGAGCTCAGAAACCACAAAGAGGCCACAAGGGTGATCACAGGCTGGAGCCCCTCTGCTCTGCAGCCAGGCTGGGAGCTGGGGCTGTCCAGCCTGGAGAAGAGAAGGTTCCAGGGTGGCTTTAGAGTCCATTTCAGAGCCTAAAGTGGCTCCAAGAGAACCAGAGAGAGACTTTGGACAAGGGATGGAGGGACAGGACAAGGGGGAGTCAGTTTAAGCTCAAGGAGATCTAGATCTAGATGAGATATTAGGAAAAAATTCTTGGCTGTGAGGATGGTGAGGCCCTGGCACAGAGTGCCCACAGAAGCTGTGGCTGCCCCTGGATCCCTGGAAGTGTCCAAGGCTGGGCTGGACAGGGCTTGGAGCAACCTGGGATAGTGGAAGGTGTCCCTGGCATGGCAAGGTGGCACGAACAGGATGAGCTTTAAGAGATCCTTTCCAATACAAACCATTCTGGGATTTTGTGAATCTCAATGTCTCAGTATCTCTGTGCTTCCAGCATGTTTAGGATTGGTGACTGTCATGTTTTCAGGCCAAGGGGCAGAGGTGAACCAAGGATGAACAGCACTGGTGAGTTCCACAAGCATCAGCCTCATCCCAGCACATAAAAAGCTGCCTCCATGTTCTCCACCACTATGGAGGAGGAAAAATCCTGCTGATTGGAGCTACATGGAGCCACTTGAGACAGGAATCACAGCTCCCTGCTGGAGAGCCATCAGGCAATGGGCATAGCTCCCTGGGTTTTCTGTTTTTTAGGGAAAGGGACCCCACAAGGAACTCTGGTCTCTGCCAGAACACACCTCAGGGACTTCATGGGCATTTCATAACTACACCAGCACGAGTTGTTCATAGACTTAAAGAGATAAGACATTTTTCATGGCCATGGTAATCAATTCCTCTGCTCAATTAGCCTTGCAGATCTAAGAAAATATGGATCGCATTTCTAGAGCAAAAAAACCCCAGAATTTCTACAGCAAAGCTGCACTTGAGGAGGCTCAGCAGCAGCAGCAGCAGTGTGATGAGCACCAGCCCTTCACCACCCAGAGAGTGGTCCAGGAGCCAAGGGGGGAAACTAGGTGGGACAAGGGGCAGCTGGGGACAACATCCTGCCCTGGGGCTGGGAAGATGTTGGGGTTATCCATGGAGCACACAGTGCTCACCCAATGTCTGTCCCCAGCCTGAGCTTCCCCCATCATTTGCCTTTGCTGGAGGGAACAACTCGGAAAAATCCATGTCCGTGTCCTCTGAGACCACGGCTGGGGACAGCTGGGGCTGCAGCTCTGCCTCCAGTGGGCTTAGTGCCAAGAGAAAGAGGGAAAGGGCTTTAACCTGCTGAGAATGAGCTGACAGGGAGAATTTCAAACACAAAACAAATGCAGAAAAATGCTTCCACTGCCTGCCTTGCTCCCCTCCTTGACTTTTTAAGTCTGTGTCCATACTCCTGGATGAGAGTCTGACTGCTCCCAGTCTTCTTCTACCTTCCCCAGACACATCTGGCTGTGGCCAGCATCAGTGCAAGGTGCTGGAGGAGACGGACTGGGGCTTAATCCACACCTGGGGCTGATCTGATCCCTGTGGACATGTGCTCCCTGATTTGATTAATCACAGATGATTCCTCACTGCTTTCCCTCTCTCCCCATCTCCAGCAGCAGCTCTCTGGGAGGACAAAACCCAGTGTGTTGGGTGTTCCTGTGGGAGCAGAGCATCTGTCCTCAGCCCCTGGAATCCCTGCAGGAGCTGCACAGGGGTTAGGGATTAGCAAAGGTTCAGTTCTGTGGGTGCTAGGCAGCCTGGAGGTTTCTATCCCTACTCCACAGCCTGGCTTTGCACTCTCCTAAAACCCTCCAGCAGCTCAGATCAGTGCTTCCCCTGGATAAAGGATATTTTACAGCCTCTGGTCTGCAGCTTCCACTCCTCTGTGCCAGCCTAGAGAGGTGCTGGCAACCCAAATCCTTCCTCTGTAGGATATTTTGGTTCTCCTCTGTGCATTTGTGACTTCACCATTTGCACTCTCTGGTCCCAGTTTGGGGAGGGGAGGCAGAGGGTCTGAGTGCTGCTGGGCTGACTGAGCAGGTTGGAAAAATCCCCATTAATTTCAGGGCTGGGAAGTGGCAGCCCTTGGGTGCTCCATCCCTCCTGAGAGGTTTCATCCTGACATCTAATAGAGAGATGCAATTAAAATTAACCTTACTCATAATTCCATGGCCTCAAACATGAGAAGGACATGGATCTGCTGGAGTGAGTCCAGGAGGTCACAAAGATGCTCCAAGGGCTGCAGCCAGGCTGGGAGAGCTGGGGATGTTCATCTGGAGAAGAGAAGCTCCAGGGAGAGCTCAGAGCCCCTGCCAGGACCTAAAGGGGCTCCAGGAGAGCTGGAGAGGGACTGGGGACAAGGGATGGAGGGACAGGACACAGGGAATGGCTTCCCACAGGGCAGGGTTTGGTGGGATATTGGGAAGGAATACTTGGCTGTGAGGGTGGGGAGGCTCTAGCACAGAGTGCCCAGAGAAGCTGTGGCTGCCCCTGGATCCCTGGAAGTGTCCAAGGCCAGGCTGGACACTGGGGCTTGGAGCACCCTGGGATAGTGTAAGGTGTCCCTGCCCATGGCAGGGGGTGGAACAGGATGAGCTTTAAGGTTCCTTCCAACCCAAACCATTCCATGATTCTATGGTTCTCTGAAAGCAGGAAGGTTAATATCCCCACCAGCTCTTCCATTACCTATAACCATTACAATTCCAGGCTCTCTCATTTTCCACTACAGACTCACACAGGTTTGAACAGGTCATACCTCAGCCTCAGGAAATCCTGGCATTGGCTGGATCACCTTTCATCAAATCTGACACCTCCTCACCCCCCAAAATCCTGCCTGAAAAGCAGTCAGTGCCCTGCCCATGACCCTTACACAGATAATTATCACCATCCCTGTGACCCTACAGCCAGGCCAGTGGGACATCCCCATTCCCCTGTGGCAATGGCTTCAAAATCCAGCCTTAGATTAAATAATCCTGCATTTGGTAGGGAAATAATTGGTGCTGCTCTGTTTGTGAGCTACTGCTTTCAGTAATGAAAGCCTCTGTTCCAACCCAATTAGCATGATACTCCAAAAAGGCAAAGGACAGGGCTGTGATAGCTCAGGGATAAAAATAGTTAGTGGATTTGGATTGGAGGGGAAAAAAGGGGGAAAAAGTCACACAGACATCATAACCTTACGGCAGACCTCATCCCAGCTGTGTAATTGGGGACTGAGTGGAGAGAGGATTCACCAAGGATGCTGAGGATGCTGTGAAAAGGCTTTGCACTCTGTGGCAGGGATGAATCCCACGTCATTCCCACTGGGATGTGCACTGGGAGTTGGAACACCAGCCGAGGAGAGACCTCATTTCATCCTTCCACATCTTCCCAAGGGGAAGCAGAGGGCAGGACTGACCTCTTCACTCTCATGGCCACTGACAGGACTCGAGGGAACGGTTGGAGCTGAGTCAGGGGAGGTTTAGGTTGGATATCAGGAAAATATTCTTGATCCAGAGGGTGGCTGAGCACTGCCCAGGCTCCCCAGGGAATGGTCACAGCCCCAAGGCTGCCAGAGCTCCAGGAGTTTTTGGATGACACTCTCAGGGATGCACAGGGTGGGATTGTTGGGATGTCTGTGCAGGGCCAGGGGTTGGACTCTGATCCTTGTGAGTCTCTTCCAACTCAGGATTTCCTGTGATTCCATGCAATGCCCTCTCCAGGCACTCCTGCACTGAGGGACATCCCCAGTGAGGAATTGCTGGAGGCTCCACTCCCTCCTTTATTTGCAGTGGGAGCCAAATCACCGAGGTGTTAAAGCCCACGTGTGAGCATCTCACAGCCTCGGCGCTCACCCAGGGCTGCTAAACCTGCATTTCCAGGGGGTTAGCAGGCTGTAATCCCGGCTGCAATCCTGGCTGCCTTGCATAATGGGTTGCATTACATGTAATCCATGCTCTAATACGCTCTGAGCAGCAGCCAGAACCGATATTGGACTGTTTTCCTCAGAAAAACCACTCACCCTGCTGCAGGCTGGAGCTTGGGGCGTGCCTGAGGACAGGCTTGGGGAGCTGCCTCTGCCAAATAAACCAAACCTGGTTTATTTATATTTATCTAAGCAAAAACTGGCATCTCTGGCAGTGTCCTAGGCCAGGCTGGTGTGGTGGGAAGTCTCTCTGCTCATGGCAAAGGTGCTGGAATGAGATGAGCTTTAAATTCCCTTCCAACCCAAACCATTGTAGGATTCTGTGTGACAATTATGGAATGTAAATGCATTTGGGATGTTAATGTATGGCTACCCAGCACAGAGACAGACCCTATATAACACAGAGGCAATATATAGCACATATAAACAATATATAGCACAAAACCAATATAAAGCACATAAACAATATATAGCACATTTCTGTGGCTGTGGGGAAGGATTTACACAGGGAAGCAGTATGAAGGCAGGAGGGTGAGAGCAGACATTCCCTAGAGCAAACCCCGACCACATGTCCAGGAGGATTCAGAATAGAAATCCCAGGGGGGAAAAAAAAATCAAAACAGCAAATATAGCTCAAACCCCATCCGTGGCAAAATAAAACTGACCGGATTTATGGAGAGCATTTTAAATTAAAGGCTTTGCATAATGCACGGGGGTTGTGTTTTATTAGACTTGCAGCCAGAAGCAGGAAAAAGTCGTGGCAAGAGGGAAGAAGGGGAGGACAAAGCTCAAATTCCCCACCCTGCCCACCTCCCTTCCAGGGTGGGAATGAGAGGGGACACCATCCCAGTGTGAAACAAATGGATGATGGCCATGGATGATACAGGAATGAGGAGAAGGAGATTTAACCTTCTTTGAAAAATGTTTTAGAGCTGTGAGAGCTCCCTGTGTGCGTCTGGAGGGACAAAGCTCTGCTCCCAGCACCTCCTCCACAGGCACAACCACTTTCCCCGGGTTGAAAGCACTTGTGTGTCTTCACTGCAAAGGTATTTGCATCCAGATGAACCCAAACAAACTCTCTGATGATCCCAGGAGGTCATTAGCACTTTACAGCCTAAATTATCCCTTCCAGCAGCTACTCCCAGTTTTCCAATACTCCCGTGGCATCTTGCTAGGATCAGCTGTGTTGGCTTTTTTCTGCTGATCCAGGACCGAGTGAAACTTTCAGGCTCAAGGAAAAAAAAGTCTTAATTAAAGAGTTCATTTGAAAATAACATCCCCCACGATTTTTATTGAGGGATTGTGTTTCACGTGGCGTTTCGCACACCATTAAAACCGAAGAATTTTTGACCAGCCGACGGTTTTGGTTGGGAGTATCTGATGTTTTGCTTCTATCTGTGTGTACTCCCATGTGCCAGCTATTGCCATCTGGGAAAAGCCTTTTACTACAGTGGATTTATCACACAGAGAAATAAGCTCACTTGTCAACTTCTCTAATAAAGATGAGAGGCGCAGCACAGATCTAAAAGCAAAATGCTGTCCTGTATTCCCTATTAGGCTTGAATCCTGTCAGGTTTCTCCTGTGTCTCTATTTGTGTTCCCTTCTCCCAGACATAATGAAAAGGAAACTGCGAGGCTGGAGGAAAAGGAACTGTGCTGCTTAATTTGGAATGAAAAGGGATTTTTCTTTGCAAGAAAGCCCGCTTGGCGAGTAGTTCAAAGATACTAAACTTTAGGAAGGAATTGTTCCCTGTGAGGATGCTGAGGCCCTGGCACAGATTCCCAGAGAAGCTGTGGCTGCCCCTGGATCCCTGGAAGTGTCCAAGGCCAGGCTGGACAGGGCTTGGAGCAGCCTGGGATAGTGGAAGATGTCTCTACCCATGGCAAGGGGTTAGAACAAGATTATCTTCAAGGCCCCAGTCTAGAAAATGGCTAACCTCAAACATATATTTCAGGCAAACCTGTTTAGTAAAGCTGAAATCACTGGGACTTCAGCATGTGCTCCAATCCATGCTCTAGAGCCAGGGCTTGCACTGCCGCAGAGCTGGAGAGTCATGGAAAAGAGTTTGTCTTCCTTCTCTTCACAATGCTGGAATATTTCATAGCCCCAGGATGAAGCACTGAGGGCATCTGTGTTTAAAGAAAACATGTTTAACACAGAGAGGTTTGTAGCTCAGGGCAAGAACAGCAGGAATGTTGCCTGTGTCGTTTCCCAGACTCCCCTAAGCCTCCTGCCCAATTTCAGCCTGCTCAGAAAATGCCAATATGACAGCAAATAATAATATTAAAAATAACCTCCCTCTCACAGTGCACTGTGACTGCCTGTTTAATGGCCATCACATATTTAGAAGTCTTCCAGTGGGCAGCTGTGGGTCTCCTGGTTTGCTGCACAAAAGTGTTATTCTTTCAGCAGTGTTTGTCCTTTGTACTCCCAAAGCCAGGGAATCCTCTCTCCCATTTCCCACAGCTCTGTGCTACAACAGCCCTGAGAAACTGGGGCTGTCTCTGGATCCCTGGAAGTGTCCAAGGTCAGGCTGGACAGGGCTTGGAGAAACCTGGGATAGTAGAAGGTGTCCCTGCCCATGGCAAAGGGATTGGAATAAATTAGACTTTAAAAGAGCATGGCCTGAGGCACAGCTGTTTTGTATTGTATTGTATTATATTGTATTGTATTGTATTGTATTTATTTTTTAAAGCCCTATTTCAGTGGTCCCATAGTCACAGACTCATAAAAAAAGCACATTTCTTGGGACTGCATAGCAGCATGGACAGCAAACTGTCTGTCCTTGGCTAGAAAGCTCTTTCTGCCCAAATTTGTGCCAGATTGGCAAATCTTCCCATGATTATTTCATTTGTTGAGCTTCTGTGGCTGGAAACACAAGGAATTTTGTGAAATGTAAATTTTTGAGGCAAGGCCAGGCTGGATGGGGCTTGGGGTAGCAGAAGGTGTCCCTAGATATTTGGGGGTGGCTGAAAAACTTCCCACCACCCCTAAAGCTTGGGAAAGCCACCAGAGACAGAAATCAGGCTGCTGGGGTTTGTTTGGAGCTGATTCCCCAGGAATGGGGGAGAAAAAGCCAAATGTTTGCTGGTGTGTGTGCCCAGCTTTGCCAACCCAGCTCGTCTGAGGCAGTGAAAGGACAGAGATTTGCAGTAATTGAATGGAATAATAAACTGGAAATTTCCAATGTATTTCATTCAGAGATAAAGCGGGCTGTAATTAAACGGTGTCAATTAATGTCCTGCCCAGTGGATACAGTAATTGCTTTTTTTTAAGAGGCAGCATGGTAATACCTACTCATTCCTAAAGGGATAATGATGCTGATTTGCCCTAGTGGAGGTGCAAACTGGCACCCCTTGTGTCACAGCCCAGTGCAACAAACCCAAAAGTTCATTTTAATCACACAACTACACTTCCTGCATCCCCTAATCCCTATCCAAAGCAGCCAGGAATCAGCATTGTTTTCACAGGAGAAATGTGGATTTTATTCCTTTCCTGCCCTAAAGCTGAGGGATTTTTCTCACAGGAGGTGTTCTTTAAGGATTCAAAAGGGAAAGGGAACACCTTATCCTTAGCTCTCTGTTCTGTGTCTGTACAAGATCACCAATTTAACTAGTGTAACTACTAGGAGTTTATTGCCAGGCTTTCTGAAGAGGCTGAAAAAACCCCATTTGGATTTGTGGCATGAAGTTTATCCCAATTTACTCTCAGGTATCCCTGAAAATCTGGAAAACCTTGCAGCCTGAGTAGAAAAAGCATTTCCCAAAATTTTAAGGGCTCCCTGTGAATGTGCCCTCCTGACCAGCCAAAATGCTGGATTTTACATCCCCCATCATCTCTACCCCTTGCTGCCTGCTGAGTTAATTCCCCTCCCTCTGAGCTGCCCTCTCCTTTCATCCCTCTTTTAATGAGCTAAGTTGTAGTTAACAATTCTCCTCTTTAATTCAGCAGGGGTAGGAACCAGGTGAAAATTCGGGGCTGTTCCCTAAGGCTTCCTGCAAATTCAGTCCAAGCCAAGAGAGGGAATTTGCCACAGGTGCTGGAGGTAACTCCTCACATGACTTATGGCTACACCAGCTAAGGGAGCCCTAAAAACATATTGATTTTCCAGGCAGCATCACTTCCCTCCAAGCAACTCCAGGTTTACTGGCTGTCAATTTTTCTGCACCTTTTTTTTTTTTTTTTAGTTAGACTGGAAGCTTATTTTGCAAACAGAGCAGCTGAGGACTCGTAAATATGTATATATATGTCTTTAATTTTGCATGTGTGTGTGTATATATATATGTGTGTGTATATATATATATTTATATATGTGCATGCACACACAAACACATATATAGATTTGGATCTTCACACCAGGCAGGATATTTGGGGAAATTTTTAGATTTTTGCAGCTTCCAGCACCTCCAACCCAAGGGTGGAAGCTGGCAGGAGGTGAACCCAAAACGGAGCCCCTGTTTGGAGAGGAGCCGTGGTGTTCCCGAGGAGGAAGGATGGGGAGCAGCCCTCACCAGTTAATTTTAACAAAGCACCCATTTTCCTGGCTCTGCCATGCACTTGCATATTTTAACTCCTATCTTCTGTTCAGCAGCTAAAAAGAGACTTTCATTGCCGTTTTGGCTGCTGTGCCTCGTTTCCCATGCCCAGGCTGTCACACAGGCTCTATTCTTGCAGCCACCCAGCGCTGATAACAGGGGAAAGACGAGACACCCCAGAGCTGCTCCCTCAAGCAGGTGGGGTTTTCTGCTAGCACCAACTTCCACAAGCCCAGCACTGTTATGGCTGTGGCGAGTGAGGAATATGAATCAGCAAGGAGGCTGAATTAGCTTTCTGCCCACAGCTCTTCCCAAGGAATTCTTACAGAGATATATTTGTGTTTAAGGAAGGAGATTAGAGGGAGCCATATAAATGCAATCCATCATCCACAATTAGAAATAGATGAGGGAAGGGGCAGGAGAAAGTTTCTTTCTTTGAGTCTTTTTACAGGATTATGTATGTGTGTATGTATATATATATATATATATGTGTGTGTGTATGTGTATATATATATAAGTATATATATACATATATGTGTATATATATTTGTTTGTGTATATATATGTATGTGTGTGCTATTATATATATATAAAAATATATATGCTCTAATAGGTGTATATAGCCATATATGTATATATATGCTATTATATATATCAATATATAGACACAGGCACACATATATATATATATATACATATATTAATATATTCAAGAATTTTTGTTAAAATTTTAACTATACACTATACTGCATATTTACATATATATCATGCATAAATCACTCTTTTATATATAGATATTGGTATATAGATTATATAGATATCTGCACACTGTACATATACTCAAGCAGACAAAAGAAGCAGAGAACTTGCTTGCCTTGCCCAAAGCCCAACACATCATCACCCAAAGGAAGTTTTACCCCAGAATTTCACCTTTATTTTTTTTTCCCCTTAAAGACCAAGCTCCAGGAATCGAGTGAATCTTTTGCAACCAGTTTTCTTCAAAAAGGCAACCAGAAAAAGCTGTTTAGTCAAAAGTTTTATTCTTATTACCATCATTTCATCATCCACATCTCACCATCAACATCCTGGTGCCACACTGAGCTCCCAACAGGAGCAGGACTCAGGAGCAGGAGAATTCTCAAGAGACTCCCCTCTACTGAAGGAGGGAACTGATGCATCAGCAAAAACCACACCTTAACTTAACCAAGACATAAATCACTGCAAAACTCAGATTTCCACACCAACACACAGCCCCAGCACTTCTCTCCCTGTCTCTCCCAGGAGGAACTTTCAGGAGCACTGAACTTACCCAAAACCATTTTAAAAAGAGCTTATTTGTTTGGAAAGTGTGGGAGGGGAAAGGTTCCTTTAAGGAGATTTAAAGTGAACACCATTAGCAGCACATTGTTCATTCAGCTCCTCTGTCCATGACATGAGAACAAAATGATCTGATCTAAGCAAAACTCCTGGTTTCATAGCAACAACGAATATATAAATATATATATTTAATTTTTTTTGTGGGAAAATATGATGCAAATCAGTGCTTAGGTGCATAACTTGTGACTACTTTATTTCCTGTACTAGAGTCTGTTGAAACACTATTAAAATATAATTTAACTAAATGGCTTCCTGGTAAATAGCAATAAAAAAAACCCTCTTTCTAGTTTAAAAGTCAAAAAATGTCAAAGTGGTTCATGTCTGAAAAATAAAAGTTCTGTTTAGCTCTTATATAAGTCTTCCCAGGAGATCTCAAAATAATTTTGGAAGAAAATAGTGTGGTTTGTTCTTCCCTAGTTCTGGAAACCAAGAGCCATGTCCTGAAGAACAGACATCTCCACTAAATTTACTAGAACCAGGTTATTTTGTATTCTGAATCACAGCAAGTCTTTCTGACTAACAAATTTGGGGTGATAATGGCCATGGCTGTGCCTGTGCTGGGTGTTCCAGGCACGCAGCAGACCTGAGGGATAAATACCAGTTTTACAGGTAAAAAATAATTTCTTATGCAGATATTTTCAGCCTTGATCATGAGACAACTTGGATAAATGATCTTCAGTCCTGCCAAGGAGTGACAGCTAAATTTTGGGTGACTCTGGGAGCAGGAGAAATTGGACCATGATTTTCTGAGCAGTTCATTTGCAAGTTACTTCAAAGACCTCAGTTTCCCAATCAAAGCAAAATTTGGCCAGTCCAGACCTTGCCTTTAAATCTTCTTTGTTTTCTGTAAAATAAGAAAGTAGTTTCCTCAGGATAATCAAATCTATGAGTTTTCAAGGCTATTTTATCATAACTCCCTCCCACAGGGACACTTCTGGAGTTTCCCTTCCCCAGTGGAAAAATGGGGATAAAAGGGATTTGGGATGAAGATTGGATGCAGCATCACTAGTTGGGGACAAGGAACTGATGTGACAACTGAGGTCACACCAAATCCTCACCACCCCCAAAACTGTGCTCAAGTGCTTCACTGCCCTTCCCCAAAGAAAAAATGCTCCAGATGTTTAATCCAAACTCCCTGGCTGCTATTTCCAGCCTTTATTTCTTCTCATGTCCCTGATGAGCAGTAACAGAGAAATATTACCACATAATATAAAATATTAAACACCTGTTGTAAATATTAAATTATATACAAATACAACCTGGCAAAGATAATACTCGATACATTGTTTACATTGCTGCTGATTAATATTGGAGATTAAAATTAATACTCACACAACATAAACATCAACATGCTTTTAGCATGCAATTAAGCCGAACAATTTCATCAGCACAAAGTGTTCTCGTCCTTTCAAAACGAGACACACTGAAAACAAAGCTGCCCTGAAAATATCACTGAAATCAAACTCCAAGTGCAAAACATTTGGATCATTAGAGATTTTTTTCCCCCCCCACTTTGGAAATGTTTTCCAAACTAGAAGGTCGTGCTTGGAGGCAGTGAGAAAATACTGGAAGAGGGGAGGTTTAGATGGGATATTGGGAAGGAATTGTTCCCTGTAAGGGTGGTGAGGCTCTGGTACACAGTCCCAGAGAAGCTGTGGCTGCCCCTGGATCCCTGGAAGTGTCCAAGGCCAGGCTGGATGAGGCTTGGAGCAACCTGGGATAGTGGAAGGTGTCCCTGCCCATGGCAGGGGTTGGAACTAGAAAGGCCTTAAGGTTCCTTCCAACCCAAACCATCCTGGGATTCTGTGGTTCCATGAAATCCCACCAGGATGGGCAGATCCTCATCCTCTCCATCACAGCGTCCATCCCCCTCTTCACTGCTGAAACAGGGCCAGGAGAGCCTCTGATATTTTCTCTCCTGAAAAAGCCATTTTAAAAGGGATGAGTTAAGACCACTGCTGGATTTCAGGTACGTGAGGTCTTCCTTTGGCAAGGCTGCAAAGAAACTATGAGAGAAGGATGCAGACAAACTGACCGGAGCACAAAGGGGTGAGACAAAGGTGGTCAGAGGTTGGGAAAACCTGGAGTCTGAAGGAAACAGGGGAAAAAAGATTGAGGGAAGGGTTTCCAAATCCTCAGAGGTACAGCAGTCCTTCAGAGGCAGTTCTCCACTGCAGGCAGGACAAGGAGGGGTGAATTAAAGTGCAGCACATTCGAGGGAGGCTTAAGGAAATCTTCCCGATTACAAGGTTAATTAAGCAGGGGTATAGATTAGCTGGGGAAGCACAGAAGTCCACGTCACTGGAAATCTTTAAGACCAAGTTGGACAGGCATGTAGGAATGATGTGGAGCAGAGTGTCACCTTGGAGCTGGTGATGTGTTAAATGGACATCTATCTGCCCTGATTGCTCTTATCCCTGCGTTTTATCTCGGCAGGAGTCTGTCCAGCTGGATTTTAGCCACATGGGAGCTCAGAGGTGCCTTAGCTCTTCAGAAGGCTCTCAGACATCAGTGTGGATTCTGAGCCCAGGAGATGCCCACGAGGTCATCTCTGTCCTTGTCCAGGTTGTCCCACTGCTCTGACCACCAGTGCTCCGCCTGAAAATCCCACAGCTGACGCCTCTGCGGGGAACCAGGCACGATGTAAAGCCGAGGAGACAAAATGTGGGTGTGTGATTAGGTGACAGCACATGTCCTGGCAGATGATTGCAGTGCTGAAGGATGCCATATGCTCCAGCTCCTATGGAAATCTTCCTCGGCTGACATCATTATGGAGCGTTTGGGAACATACGCCTGTCCCTTATGTTTTCTCTGTCCTTCCTAAATGTTGCCAAGCGCCAATACCTAAACACAATTAACCTCTGACATTGCATTGAAAGGCTCTGCAATATCCTCAAAGAGCAGGGAGCTTCTCCCAAATATCCTAGGAGTGTTCTGGGACAAATCCATAGGTGTTACAGCAGCTAGCACTGGAGCAGGCATCTCGTCTCACCCAGCCTTCATCCACCAAAGAACTGGGGAATTAGATGTGCCAAACTGGTCCCAGTTTGGGGTCAGCCATGGCAGAACAGGACAGAAATGAGGTGGAAAATCCAGGCAGTGCCCAGGGCATCCCAGCCATGAGCTGGATCTCAGCATCCAGAAAGCTCCCAGTGCAAATCGTTAAGGAATTTAAAAGTATTAGATCAGAGGGAAAGCAAGGGAAGAGAAATTGCCAAAGGGGATTTTTCCAGAGCAAATTCCTGTCAATCCTTTCTACTCTTTGACAGGAAAACCAGCCGGGAGGATGGAGGAAGGGGAGGACCCAGGGAAGCAGGGAAGCTGTAGCTGTGACAGTCTCACTCCAGGGTGGCTCCTGGCACCGTCTTGGTTGATGACTTTGCAAACGAACAAAGGAAAGCTGATGCATGTGAGGTTATAAAGGATGGGCACAACAGAGGGGAGGAAACCTGCACCCCTCGAGCTGTTATCAGGCATTCCCTGCCGGGCTGTAAGGGGCACCAAGTCCCCACAGATTCAAAATTTGCATTAGCAACTCAATGGTGGAATGGAGAGTGTGTTAAAAGGTGTGTGGGTAACCCTGGGCTGTGAGGACTGCCAGCTTTTTGGAAGGCAGATAATTAGAAACAGTCTCAATAAATCCATGGCATTTATTTTGGGTGAGCTACACAAAATTCCCTTAGAACAGAGAGGTAAAGGGCTGTGTTTTGAAGGGATAGCTAACACCCAAATCTAGATTGGGGAATAGCATTTGGATAGGTCTAAAACACCATAAAAATAGCTGAGGAGGTTGTGGTGGGATCTGGCTTGGGATGATGTTCAGGGGGGAAAGAGCAGGGCAAGGGCCACCTTGGGGGCACCCATGGGAGGTGACAGTGGTGACAGCTCTCCCTGGGCACAGGCAGTGCTCCACAGGGCTTAAGGATAACACAGATGAGCTGGAGCTGGTCCAGGAAAGAGCAACCTGACATGGTCTGCAAACAACAGCCAACGCAGAAGGGATTAAAGAATTGGGGGATGCAGACTTTTTCACCATCTGCTATTAAAAAAAAAAAAAAAAGAGAGAGAGAGAGAGAGAGAGAAAACAAGCTCAGGTTTTGTCTGCTTTACCCGGAGACAGGGTGATAATTGGATACATTCAGCTGCCTATTTCGCAATAAGCAGCTTCACAGCAGCGGTTGGCTCCCCAAAGTGGGTCTCTGGCTCCTGGGCTGAGGTTTCCCAGGCAGCACCTTCCCTTTGCAGCAGTGCAACACAGCTCACAAAGCTTGGTCACAATTTTCCTACATCATGCTGGTCACCCTTGGCTGCTTCCTACCTCCTGAATCTCCCAGTGATGTGATTATTTTATTTCTATTAATTTCACAGAAGTTGCACTATGGATACCTGTGTGTGTTTCACTGGACCTGTCCTGGAACAGCCACAGACATTGTTCTTTAAATTCCTGCTTTCCACCATTTCCCACCAAGCTGTTTTCCAATTCACTTCTTTTCAGTGGTGTTTTTTTTCCCCCCACCTCCTGTGGGTTCTCTGAATTTTTTTCATTCCCAGTGGAGGTCTGGGCATCCAAAGGAAGCAGGATAAGAGTCCCTGTCCCACGGGGTGGGCAGAGCAGACATGGTACCCATTGTTCTCTGCATCCGCTGCAGCTACAGAGAGGAGGAAATCAGCTTTATCTGAAGCAAAGAAAGACATCAATTAGGAAAATTATTGGGAAAAACTTCCTGGCAGCAGCATAGCAATGCATGGGAACAGACACCACAGGCAAGGGAGGAAACAGCTGTGGGTTGAAGGAGCAGCCTTGCAGGAGATGCTCTCCCAGTCACAGGGAGGGGATGTTGTCACCTCGTGGCCACACCTGATCCTCTCCCACAGGGTCTTCCCCTCTTCTGGGGTCCCTGCATCCTCCTCTGACAGCACCACACTGCAGGGTCTTCTCTCCCTTCAAGGCTGAGAAGATTCCACACTTCCTGGAGGGCTGGGAGGAGGGCAGAGGTTTTTCACAAGGCACTGAGGTGGATGGGGGTGAGGGTGGCTGTTCCATCTCCCCTCAGGAGCAGCATTTGGCAGGAAGGTGCCTGGGGGTGTCCATTGAAGACATTGTGCAGGAATGTGCTGCAGGATCTGCTCTGGAGCCCACCCAAGCATCATTTGCATGCAGGAGGTCCCTGCTGATGGGAAAGCCACCTGTTATTCCCTCTCAAACACAAAAAATTCCGGTTTTCCTCTGCTAGCCCTTGCCAAGCAACCAAAAACCCCGAAGAGCTGCAAGCTGCCTTTTAGCCAAATTATTCCCTCTGAACAATATTTGAGGGAAGAAAATAGAGCAGGGCCAGCCCAAGGAGCCAAAGCCACCATGGCTTGCCCTGTGGCAGCAGCCAGCATCAAGAGCAGAGTAAGCTAGTGGCTCATAAATCCCATGTCCAGTGAGCTTTGCTTCTTTTTTCGTTTGTTGGGGGCACAGAAAAATCAAGCAAGGAAATCTATGGGTTCACTTGGCACTTGTCAGGTGTTTCTCTGCCCCTAATCTGGGACAAAACTCTGGTGCTGAGCTGCAGGACACATCTGAGCACAGAAATGTGTGTTGGGATGGATGTCTCGGGAGGTTCTGCCTCTTGCCATGGGCACACATTTCCTAAAAAGCCAGAGAAGAGCCAAAAAAAAAAACCTTCCCTTCCACCTGTGTCCTTGCTAATCAACTCAGCAGAGGTCTCAGCCCATCAGGAGGGGTGGAGGGAATTCTCCTTGTCCCAGCAGGTCACCAGCCTCGTGCTGGCCACCAAAGCCATTCAGTAGCCCATGGAATGGCACAAAGCCAGTGGCTCTGAGCCAGAGCCCAGCCTGGCAGACCTGCAGGTGCCACCAGGGCTCTGCCAACAAGCTGCTCCTGGCATCACTGCTCCCCAGCATCCCTGCCCTCCCCACAGCTTTCTGCTCCAACACATTGCTCTGTCCAAACCCAGAGCTGTGCCGATATTGTCACAAATGTGATATTTGGGATCTCTCCCCTGAGTTAATCCCTGATATTCCCTGCTTTGCCTCTGCATCTCCCCATTTCCAGGCAGTAAAATGACACTGCTCAATTCCAGCTGGTGAAAAAAGCATTTCAGCCCCCGGGCTGAGGCTCCCTGGGTTGGGGAAGCTCGTGTCAGGGAAAAGTCATGACCCACAGAGGAAGGAAGCTCCAGCAAAGAGGTGTATTTTTGTTCCTGGGGCTGTGCTTTAAGTTTCTATAGCTACCAGAAGCGAGTTGTCAGGAAATGCTGCTGCTCCCTTCTCCACACACTGCTGTGGAGTGGGAAAGCAGGAAAAGGGGCCCATCAGAAATTGGCGTAACTTCCCATATTGCAGCATCTCTCTTCCTCTCGTCTCCACACCCCCTGTCTGGGATGGAAGAGCACATTTGGTGATGCTTCACCAGGCTCGGTGATCAGATTGCAGGGCCAGATGCAGCACGGTTTGCCTGCAGAGCTGAGTGATGGTGGCCAAGGATCCCGAAATCCGCTGGGAAGCAGAGCGCCAGGCTGGGCAGGGGATGCTGCCAGAGGGATTTGTCCCCAGCCCTCGAGTTTCCAGGTCCTGGGCACAAATATTGCCTGGTGGTGATAATCCCTCTCTGCCCTGCAAGGACCCTGCAGAAATGCAAACCCCACTCCATCCTAGCTCCCTTTCCCTTATCCATCAATCCTTTGGTGTTCACACACATAAAAATGCATGTGGCATGCAATGGATAACCTTTAAATCACTTGTCATTCTGCTTTCTGTTTTTGAGGGAGTTCAGCCCTCAGAAGAGAAGGAAAAGGCCAGAGGAGAGTCACAACCTCTCAAAATCCAGAAGCACCCCTTGGAGCCCACACTGAATCCCGAGGCCACCTTTGCATTCTGGTGCTTACAATAAAATCCACCTTCCCCCTTCAAACAAGGAGCCAGTCTTCCAGGTGCTTTCAGGAATAATGTGCATGGTGTTCCTCACAGGGCCTGAATTGCTCTGGTGGGACACAGGAGTGCTCAGACCAAGATGACAAACTGGGTGTAAAGACAATTTCCTCAAAGGGGTTGAGGTGTTTGGGTCCTACCAGTAACACACTTTGTTCAGGGATGGATGAGTTTCTGAAGGCTTCATCCAGATCCCAGGTGCTTCTCCTCCTTCTGCCAAGTGCTGGGACACAACAGTAATGTGTTCACATCCCTGAAAGTTCATGTTCTCTGACAATCTGGGTGTCTTTCCACAGTGCACACAAACACATACACAGATGTCTGTGTAAATATTCCATCTGTGCTTATGAATCAGTAAAATGTGAGGCTGGAGAGGTCAGGGGTTGGGTTCATACAAACATCCTGAAGTTCAGCTGTTTCCCCAAAGCTTTGTCTGAACTGTGTGTGACCTCCTTCAGTCTGGAAATGCGAGGCAGCCGCTGTTCCTCGCCAGGTTACCAACACATCGTGAATCTGGAAAGGTCTGCAGCACCACCAGCAAAATAAACCACTTTCCTTGGAGTATTCATTTGATGCTTGGCTTCAGCTGCTGACCAGAGCCAGAAGGGCTCTGGGTCATAGACAAATGCCAGACTGTGCTTTGGACACCTTCCAATGGTGTGGCCATGGACTTGAGGTGTTCCTCTGCCTGTTCTTGCTGCAGCCCTTGAGACCCAAGAAATTGGTCAAAGACATTTCCTAACCAAACAAAAGCTGCCTCCTTATCCTCATTATAAACTCTGCCTCCTTCCCACAGCGGGGAGATGCCTCAGGAGCCGAGCCTGGGCACAGGATCTTGCAGATATTCACAGACTACCCACAAGTGGGAAGGAACTCCAGGATCCCAGTGGATATTTTGCTGCCTGCTCACTGGCATTAAAGGCATTTCACAACATTAAAACCACTGTTCTTTAGCATAACTCACAAACAAAACAAAGCCACCTCGGGTCAGTGTTTTAGCTGTAAGTTGTTTAACAGCAAATGATATTTCTGCCGTTTCTTCTAACACAGATCTTGCTACATTTTGATGTTGTGTGAAATGCCAGGAGATTAACAGCCTCTCTCTCCTGGGGTCTGCAAAATCTCCTTTTACCACTGAAACTAATTACGCTGTTAACCACTAATGCCCACGAAGGAGAGCTAATGAGTCGCCAGACAGTGGGTGTTTTATCTCCCCTGCACGGAGAGCTGCAGCCACACCAACCCAGAACCATCAGAAAACTCCCCCCAGACAGGCTGCCTGGGCAAAGGGAAAACCGTGAAGGAGACAACACAACTGCTCCCAAACACCTCTCCTGCCTCCATCACCTGCAGTGCTCAGGGAAAACAGTGGTGGAGATGTAAATGAAAGGATGCCCCCACTGCTTTTACACCCCCAGGACATTGTCAGCCTTAATGAGTTAATATTGTTAAATCCTCCTGTGCTCATCAGCTGGGAAACAGGATGGGAAAGGTGCTTTCCACAGGAGGCTCTCTCTGGACAGCATTTGTATATTCCCATCTCCTCCAGCCATCTGCTGCCTTTCCATGTCCCCCCAGGAGACCTGTCCTGTCGTTGATGCTGAGTTTATTGCTATTGTCAGCATCAGTTCTTGATATTAATATCACAGAAGCAGCTTGGAGCACTAATGATGGTCCCTTCCTGTTTGAATAGGGCTGGAGTCATTGGACAAGGGAACTTAAAGAGGATAAATTCAAATAGACTCCTGTGTGAGGCTGAAGTGGTGGATATCCAGGGAAAACATTCCTGATTTCCTTCAGCCTTGAACCTCCAATAGGACAGATCTCTGGTGAGGCAGAAAGACTCCTAAATGAGCTCAAACATTACCAGTCTTATTCATTGATTTGTCCATGAGGCTGCCAGTGCTTTCCATTGTCCTTAGGATACCACAGGAATTAAATTATCATTGTACAGTGGAACTCAGAGGTGAGAGATGACCACAGGAATTGGTGATATCACAGATTTACCTCAGCTCTTCCTCCTGGAGCAGCCAGTTCAAATTCCTCCTTTTCCCCACAGCACAAAGATTGGACTCAATGATCTTGGAGGTCCTTCCCAGTCTTAATGATTCTTTGAGTCCATGACCAGCACTCCTGGGAGCAGACCCAGAGCTGGGGAGCATCTACAGGGGCCCCAGCCTAAATCCTTGGGGTTGTGGGCACCTTAAACTCTGCAACTCACTTTTTGTTCACTGCAGACAGTAATGCCTATTGAGGTCATGCTGGGAATCATGTTTAGTGAATCCAATAAAAACAAATTTTCCCTGATCTCAACGATGGTCCTGAGAACAGAAGGAGACACCCATGGTGGGCAAACCCCAAGACAGGAGCAGGACAAGATTAGGATGGCCAAACATGCCTGGGATCTTTCCAGCTCTTTTTCCATCCTCAAACAGCTAAATCTGCATTCACACCCACACTTTATCACCCCTCACCTGTCCACACAGCAGGTCATTTCCCTGCATGTCACCAGGTTTTAACCCAGATATTCATGTTGTTGATTATCCTCAGCAAAAGCTGCAGCATCGCTGTCCCAAATCAACCTCCCCATTTCCTTCCCAATCCACAGAGCTCCTCCAAGTCCCTCATGACCAACTTTCTCTGCTGTGCAGCCTTTCCCAGCTCCCCCACTTTCAAGCCTTAAGAACATTTTTATGTCTCATTCTTTGATGGATCATTCAAAGGCTTCAATCGCCGTGTCTCGGGTTTTGTAGCCTTTCCTGAGCGCTGTTGTTTACATCGGGGACTTTGAATCACACAACAGCTCCTTCATGAAAACCTCACTTCCTCACACTTGGGTTGAACTTGTGGCACCAAATTGTCTCTTTCCGCGTGTTTGTAAACATTTTCTGTGTCTGCTATGGCCAGGCAGCAGCTCTCTGCTTCCAGGGAAGAAATTGCTGCTAAAAAAAAAACCATCCCCTGCGCAGCTACGATGAGTTCTAAAGGCAGAGAATAAAGTATTCAGTGCCACTGAGGTAGAAAAAAGGAGCTCAAAAAGCTTCAGAAACTCATGCAAGCCTGGAAAACTTCTGAAAGTGGACCTGAGAGTGGGGAGAACTAGCAAAGGGAAGGTTGTTTTCCCCTATTTTTGCCATCTCTGTTGCCTTCCCTGTGCTCCCCAAAATGTCATGGTTTGGACACTGTCCAAATGCCAGGCACCCACAACACCAATACAGCCTTTCCTCTTCTCATTCCTCTTTTTTTTCTTTCATGAGTCACAGAGCTGAATTTTGGCCCCTGGGCTGGGTTCCTCCCTGCTCTCAGAAAGATCCTCATTCATGACTTCCAGCAGGTTCATCCCAAATCCAGCAGTTTGCTTGCAAGACACAGCATTTCTCAGATTGCTGCCATAAATTCACAAATCAGCTGTTCCAGTGAGCACTGGCTGGTCACAGCCTCCCCTGACCAAAACAGAGAGCATCAAGTTCTCTGGGTCTGGATAAATCATAAGGGGTTTTTGTGGGGTTTTTTTTTCCACTGTGATTTATTTAACCATACAAACCCCATCCTGGGGTCGGATAAATCATGGGGGTTTTGTTGTGGGTTTTTTTCCCCCCACCATGATTTATTTAACCACACAAACCCCACCCTGGGGTCTGGATAAAACATGGGGGGTTTGTTGTGGGGTGGCTTTTTTTGGGGTGTTTGGGGGGTTTGTTGTGGGGTTTTTTTGTTTTTTTTGGGGTGTTTGGGGGGTTTGTTGTGGGGGTTTTTTTTCCACCACGATTTATTTAACCACACAAAGCCCAGCCTGGGGTCTCAGGAACCCGAGTGCCACCCTGGCAGAGCCCCTTGGTGGCTGAATGAGGCCTCTGTGGCATCTCACACTGGCACCTCTGTGTGAGACACCCCAGGCTCCCTCTTGTCCAGGCACCCCTGGCCCAGGGTGGCACAGCCACACTCAAATATCCCTTTGGATGCTCGGATTCCCCAGAGAAGATGTGCAAGGATCAAATCTGAAGCCCTCATGGAGCTGGGAGGAGAGCCATGGCTGACTGCTGCACAGCCTGGGCCTGGAGCAGGGAGACAGGGAGGTCATGGACACTGAAACCTCCAATTTAAGGAATGATTCAGGTCTTTCCTGGTGATGCCTAAAGCAGGCTATCTGAAACAGAGGCCAAGACAAATTAGGAGCACAAAAAGCAGACAGATTTATTCGAGGCCTTCAAGGTACATTCAGGCAAGCAAAGTTCCCCTTGAGGGAAAACACCCAAAATGGGCCCTGGGTCACCAGCTCTTCACCTTTAGTAAGTTCTGTCCTGTTAGCATATAGGTCCCTAATTCTCCAGTCACACCCTCAGGTGATGATGTTAACCACCCCAGGCCTGGTCCCCTCTTTTCACCTTTGTTTTCATATTTTCGAGCCCTACAGCAACAAATATGTCCTCATATTTTCTATTCAGGGGGATTGTTTTGGCTAAAGGTGCTGGGAACAGAAGTTTTTAGCACTTTATAAGAAGCACAGAACTACACCAAGTTACAGATACACAAAGAGTAAAAAACTAGAAATTATTAAGGCATCACTGCCTGTTCTTCTCCCACATTAGCACTCTGGGGCCACAGCGGCTTTGGGACAGATATTGTTGCAAAGGTGTGTCTGCCTGTTGAACACACCCTTTCCATGCCCTTTTCCCAGCCCCCAGCTGCCTTTTTTGCAAACAATCCGTCTGTTTTTCATGGGCATAACCCAGGGAAGCTGCAGTGCTGGGGGCACTGGCAATGGTGCCATGGCAATGAGGTGCCAGCTGTTTGGCCACCACCATCCTGAGGTCTCTGTCTCCTCTGGGAACCCAGCCTGGAGCCAAAGAGGGAAAAATTATGGATGGAGACACTCATAGTGTCCCCGGATGATCAGACACAGCTGAACACCTCCTGACGGACAAGGAAATCAAACCCAGCACTACAAGCGATGCACTCCCGTGATTTTTGCTGTTGACATTTTTAAACCAATTGGTTTGTCAATGCTGGATAAACAAAATGGGGAAAAGGCAATTACTGAGGAGAGCAGCAGCAGTGATTGCTATTAGTGTTATTGCCCTCTTCCCTCTGAGCCTTATTAGGTGCTTATATGAGAGACAGACTTCCCTGAAATGTCAGTGAGCACCAGACACTTGAAAATCCAGCCCTGAGGAGCTTCAAAAATCTTGTTGATTACTTTAGACATTGTGTGAACATTGGAAACCACAGCAAGCCTGCCCTCAGGTGAGTCCCAGCCACGTCCATCTGTGAGAAACGGAGCAGAGCAGGCAGGGCTGAGGGGAGCTGTGCTTTGCAGCTTCCTCCAGTGAATCTGCCACACTGGGAAGTCTGCACAGAAATCCATGGTGCCAGGGGACAAATCCTGCCATCACTTCCATAGAATCATAGAGTTTTGTAAAGGGTTGAGTTGGAAGAGGCATTAAAGCTCACCTAGTCCCAACTTTCCACTATCCCAGGTTGCTCATCCAGCCTGGCCTTGGACACTTTCAGGGATCCAGAGACAACTACAGCTTCTCTGGGCACCCTGTGCCAGAGCCTCCCCACCCTCACAGCCAGGAATTCATTCCTAATATCTCATCTGTTCTCCATTTCAAGCAGGGGAAAGACCCTCCATATATCCTCACCCACATCCAGAGCTCTCCACCAGCCGTATCAGAGATAAATAAAGCAATGGCCTTATTTCAAAGGGAACACAGATTTCGCCCACTTTTCTACGAATGCCAAGTGGCTGCAGCTGTAGGAACAGCCCCTGAAACTGTGGGGCTGAGCAGGAGCTTTGCCAGCATTGGGTCACTTCACAGCAGGTGGGAATGGCTGGAGCTGGGGTTTGCATTTTGGGTGTGTGGAGGAACAGTCAGGGAGACAGTGCCAGCCCAGGACATCCACAGACTGTTTATGGTTAATGCTTTTTTGAACTCTCCCTCCTTGTAGGTGACATGGCCATGGCTAGTTGTGGATTTCTCCCCTCAGCAGGACGTCAGTGGATTGAGTTTTACACACACAGTGGGCCTGCTGTCTCCCGGGGAGTTATATTTACTCTGCCTTTCCTTGCTGTTTTCTTTAACCTAAAATAAGATGTCCCAGACTAGGGGGAAAAAAAGAAAAAAAAAAAAAAGTGACCGTGTTTTGCTCCCAGTGTCTGGATAAACATATCACTTCCCAACCCTTAAATAGAGTTAATGGGCTGAGCTGTGGGGAGCTCAGTGAGATGCAGCAGCTTCAGAGGCTGGAGAGAATGGTAGGGGTGATGGGGTCCTGTTTTCTTTCTTTTTCTGCCTGCTTCCTTTCTTTTCCTGCTGGGCCATACCCCACACTGAAAGGTCTGGGAAATCAGCCCCCATCTGCCTTGCCCTGGCTCTCCCGCGGTGCTCCTCGTTAGGAGCCAGTGGCTGTAATTAGCACAGCCCCATTTCACTCCCAGCTCCTCCTCGGGGGCAGCTGCTGCCTCGAACCATCTATTTTTTGCCACCACAAAGCAGCATTCATGTGCCAACTTGTCATTTGCTCTGTCCCCGACCGGGCTCCATCCTCCTCCTGCTCTCTGTGAGTCCAAACAAGGTCTGGGAAGGTTGGGTTTGCCTCAGAGGAGAAGCAATGATCTGTTTCAGCCTTTTGACAGTGGAGGAGTTAGTAGTTTTTTTGCTTGGATGGGCTTTTTGTCTACCTCAGACCACCTCTGCCTGGATTAAATGAAATGTTTAAATGTTATCAAGTGCAGATAGGGCTGAAATTACATCCTCCATCAGCTGCAGACAGGGCTGGATGATTAGCCTTTCACATTTTGTGTTCAGTTAAGAATTAAAGATAGCGGGAGCAGGCTTGATATCTCTCACAGACCCTTTCAGAAATATCCAGAGGATGAACTCGGAGGAGATGAGCCTCCATCAGCTCTCAGAGGTGTGCCAGGCAGAGAAGAAGACGTGGCCCATCTCAGTATCCCAAAGAAGACCAAGATGAGCCACCTGCAGCATTTCCTCTGCACTGTAGATCCTCCTGTGCATCGCCAGCCCTTTTCTCTGGTTTTGGGGAACATTTCACTTGAACAGGAGAGCATTCCTTCATTGTCTCACCTCCAAAAATGATCACACAATCCTTTAAGCTGGAAAAAACCTTTCAGATAATAGGGTTCAATCATTCCCCCAGCACTGCCAAGGCAACCACTAACTCATGTCCTCAAGTACCACATCCACACAGCTTTTAAATCTCTCCAGGGATGAGGGCTTCACCACTGCCCTGGCCATCCTTTCTGTGAAGAATTCTTTTCTAACATCCAACTTCAACCTCCCCTGGTGCACTTGAGGCCATTTCCTCTCATCCTGTCACTTGCTCCCTGGGAAATGGGTCCCTCTCCTCCACTGCAACATCCTGAATGTATGGACTTAGCCAAAACTATTACCCAACACAACCAAAACACTTATTTTCCACCACAGGATCAGAGCTCAAAGCTGCCAGAGCTCAGCAGCCAGACCAGCCCACTACTCCATTTCCTTTACAACCTTGCCATCAAAGATTGCCATCAAGGAATCACAGATCCACCTCCACAAGTTGGACACCTAGGCAGAGCAAAAGGAAACCCTCCTCTGTGCATCCAAGTTCAGCCATTAAATCAGCCCTGCAATGTCCCTCTGCTCTTTCTAGGTGACTTTATTTTGGTTGCCTTCTTATATTTTGTTTTGACTAATCCCCTTTAAATCTGTCCTTCTGAAAATAGTCTTGCCTCTGGACAAATAGCCCATCATCTTCTGCCCTTGTGAGCCTGAGTTGCCCCCCTTGGGAGGTCATGCCAGCCAGAGGAGATCTCTGGCTGCTGTTCCACCTCCAGGCTTCCCACTGACCCTGAGCCAACCTCCTGGAGGTGCTGCAGAGAAAAGCATGCTCAGCCCTCTGAAACTCCCAGGAACCAGATGTCACCAGAGGCTGCCAGCCCGAGAGATCTTGGTTGACAGCTCAGAGATGTTCCTGCTGCTGATGGGAAATGACCCAGCGAGCGAGGGAAGCTGCCTGGCAAGGGAAGGAGCTCAGCAGAAACATCGTGAGTCAGCAGCAGGACAGGGAGAGACAGCGATGACGATGGGTGGGGAGAGGGGTGATGGATGGGGAGACAGGAACAGCTGATCCAGGAGCACCTCTGGAGCAGGGAGTGGCTGCAGGGATGCAGGAGCTGCTCATGGAGCTGCTGCCCTGCAGCACTGGGGACACACCAGCCGTGTTCCACCCTGAGGTGATTTTCTCCTCAAAGAGGTGAGGATTTTCTCTCCGACCCAATGATGGAAAAAAAACCCAAACTGTTGTGGAGGGAATGGGGCATGGGTTAAGCAGCCTACCACAGTGCTTCTGATCTAGCATTTATTTACCACTGGGATTTAAATAACCTGCTCAGGGCTGGATGTGAAATATGACTGAATCAGACAGACACAGCTCAGCGGGTGAAAGCCTGAGAAGAACAAGCATCATTTCCTTCAGCTCCAGGGTACAAGTTATTTAAGGACAAGGACTTATCCAAGGAGAGCCCCACAGTGATCTCCAAACTGTCCTCACAGCCAGCTAGCTGGAAAAGAAACCATCCCATGCATTGCTGGTGAATGGGAGTCTCTGGTGCCTGGTCCACTCTTTTTCAAGGCAGAAGCCTCAGGGTTGTCTACCCCATTTCTTCCCCTCCCTCCCATACATATCTCTGCTGATGGAGCTGAGAAAATCAGAGAAAATGTGTGAAATTCAGAGCTCTCACTGCATCCATTGCAAAAACATCTGCAGCACAACATCTGCACTCTGTGCTAAATCAGATATCTGAGCTGTTCCTTGCACATTTTCACACCACAGAAATATCCAGAGAACCAAAAATTGGTGTCCAGCCAGGCTGGACAAGACTGGTCCCTGGACTGAAGACCTTGCTGGAGGGAGGAGGATAGGACTGTAACCTCTATTTCCCAGAGGGAAACCAGAGGGGCCAAAAAAAAAACAGGTAACCTCAGTCAGTTTATAGCAGAGCCCTCATCGTTTGGTAAAGCTTCATGATGTTGTCTTAAAATAAAATGGTCTTTTATTGGAGATTTTCTCAGTGCAGCAGCAGGCTGAAACTCCTGTCATTGCATAGTTTAAAAGCCAGGCTGTAAAAGCAAAATGATACATCCCTGATCATTAATGCATCTCCAAAAAGGGCTCTCACTCCTTTGCTTTGTCTTTCACAGCCTGGATGAAAAAAGGCTTATGTGAGCAAATCTAAAATTAATCACCCGAATGTCTTACAGATTCCCAGGTAACAAGGGCAGCTGTGAATCATTGTCTTTGCAAGATGCAGAGACATCAAAGGTCATCTCCTGTCTCCTCCTGCCCTTTCCCTGGATTTGTTGCTCCAAGACTAGAGCAAACCTCTCATCCTTTCAGGCAGGTCTTGGAGGCAGAGCCTGGGCAGCCTCACATGGATGGGCAGAAACTTGCAAATAAACACAATTCTACCTCACATCATCCTCGCCTTTTATAAATTCTGTTGTATTAACATATTGGCCCTTAACTCTCCAATCACACCCTTAGGTGATGTTGTTAACCACCCAGGCCTGCTCCCCCCAACCCAATGTTGTTTACATATTTTCAGGCTCTAGGGCAATGAATGTGTCCTTGGATTTCTATTCAGAGGAAATTGTTTTGGCTAAAGGTGCTGGGAACAGAGGTTTTAGTGTTTTATGCTACACCAAAGTTAGTGATACATGAAGAGTAAAAGTAGAAATTTTTAAGGCATCAAAGTGGCTCTTCCTGAGCAGGCAGAATGCTCCAGAGCCAATGGGACAAGCAGGAGCCAATACCTTAGATTACCACCAGCAATACCAGAATCATTTCTGCAATGAGATATTTAGGCAAGCTAGGCCTTGGGTTTAAGTCAACAATTTCACCTATGGAAAAGAAGCTTCCCTGGTGGAAAATATTCTTTTATGAAGTTCATCTATTGCAGCCCATTCAAAAATCCTTTTCAGGATAAGGATAACCACACCTGGAGCCTCTTCCTCCCATCCTGGAGGCACTGCAGAGTGCACAACCCACTCCGCAAACTTTTCCTTGCCTTTCTTGTTTGCTTACCACAAAAATAGGCAAATCAGTGTTGCTCTGACTTCTCATGGCAATGAAAGTCCAGATTGAGAAAAATATCTAATTTGAGCCCAAAAATGAAGAGGCTGAGTGAGTTACAAGCAGAAAGGGACTATTTCTCCCAAATCAGGGATGTTCATTAGCCCACAGTGTGCTTGGGGCACAGGGTGACTTTCTGTGGCCAACAAAGAGATAGGATGAGACCAGCTGAGCCTGGGACAACCTGCAGCCTCCCTGGCCCTGGGACCTCTCAATCCCTCTGCAAGGATATCTCTGCTCTCCATTCACCAGCCTCTGAGAGTAATTTTAAACCAAAATCCAGGAATCCTTTGCACCCAAGGTGCTGCAGACAACATGGGTTCAGGGTCAGCACAGGTGGTGATCTCTTGGTTTTGATGTCCCCCTTTTTGCAGAGCTGAACAGAGATCAGCTTCCAATCAGTGCCTCAAACATCTTCACCAGAGGCTCCTTGAAGGCCCTGGGCTGGGCCAGCCTTGCCAGCTCCACAGGAGATGTTTGCCAGGAAAAGCGCTGCAGGCTCCATTTGTTTTGTCTGAACTGGTAAGTCTGGGAAATCAGCTTACAGCATTCCAGTTTGGAGACCCATTTCTCATAAACTCCTGAAGTCCCTTTCCTTCCAACCCAAGCCAATCCAGCACATTTGTTTCTAGGCTAAGATCCAGCAGAGAGCTTTCTTTTGAGTGCCAGCAGCAAATTTTTATGACCACAAAATAAACCTTGAAATACGATCTGTTTAGATAAGCGGTGGGAATGCTGAGAGGCACTCAGTGATTTGAATCCAGAGGTGTGAACAGTTCTGCTCAAAGGACATTCAAAACTAATGGCACCAGGGCTGTGCTGTCACTTCTAGGAGGAAGCAGATCATGCTAATGCTGCTTTGCACCATGGCTCTGCAAAAGCTGCACAGGAGCAAGGGGAGGCTCACTGTGAGCAGCCCTTAAGCAACAACGAGGTCCCAGGGAGGTCAGACCCCAAAAACCTGCCCCAAACCTGCCTCCCAAGAGCTCCCTTCACAGCTCCCCAGCAGCACAACTGGTTTTATCCTGGCTGCCTCCTGCCAAGCAGGAAATCTTCCCCCACACATCCATGGCTAAGTGGCTTTACATGTTCCGGTGTGGCTTTTCCAAGCCTTGTGCTGAAGGGATTCCCATGATTCCATGTTCAACCTACTGACATCACTGCCACCGAGGTACCCAGCTTGGGCAAGGTCATTTCCTGTGTAAAGAACGTTTGTCTGAAAGCAAAACTGAGGAGCAGAGATTATTTCTGCAACTCCCTGAAATGAGGTTGTAGCCAGGTGGGGATTGATCTCTTTTCCCAGGTAACAAGTGATGCCTCAGATTGTGCTGGGAGATGTTTAGATTGGACATTGGGAAAATATTTCTTCACTGAGAGGTTGGTCAGGCACTGGAACAGGTTGCTCAGGGCAGTGGTGGAATCATCATCCCTGGAAGTGCTGAAAACCATGTGGATGTGGCTGCTGGGGACATGGTTTGGTGGTGAACACTGCAGGGCTGACTCAGTGCTTGTCACTGTTGTGGGTTGTCACTGCTGATGCAAAAGCCCACAAATACCAAAGGCTGTAGCTGAATATTAGAAATGCTCAGAGCCTGTCCAGATAAGTCCAGGTGGAAATGGAGAACACTGGCACTGCATAACCCAGATGCAGCAATTCCTGGAGAGGAGGAGCCTGCAGCTGTTTGCACAGTCAGGATATCCCAGGCTCCTGATTTCCCATCCATGATGAACTCAGCCACCCTGGCAGCACCCTGTGATGGTTCCCATCATCCCAGCAGGAAACCACCCTGCCCAGACAGACAGACAGACAATGACAGACAGCTCAGCTCAGGGCTGAAACGCAGCTGTGCCACAGAGCCAAGCCCGAGCCATCACCAATTTGGAAACCCCAGGGAGCTGGGGATGTTTGAACTGCTGTCCTCAGTGCTGCCCTGTCCTCCCTGGGGATTCAGGGTAACATTTAAATCTTTGAAGCACCCCGTGGTTGGGCTCCAGACCAGCTGAGCAAACCACAACCAGCTAAATCAGTGTCCAGCAGCATTGCTGGGAGGAGGGCAGTGGTCAGCTGTGCATTCACCATGCTTTCCCAGGGGAGCAGTTGGAGACACGGACGAGCTCCTCCAAGAAACATCACAGAGCTCCCCGTGGCGTGCAGAGGGCACTTTGCAAGGCACAGCAGCACAGCCTCAAATTAACAGAGACACAACAACACGGGCGGCTGCTCCCGGCGCTCCCAGGGGGATGGGATAACGTGGCAGGTGTCACACACCTGGCTCTGGGAGGAATAAATCCTGGGCTCTGACAGCTTTCCCTGAACACTGACATTGCCAGAGGTGGTGTGGGGACAGGACTCAGTGCTGGTGACCCTCCAGCTGAGGTGCAAGTCTCGTCGTGGTTGATATTTTAATTAAAGCCCCAAGTCCTAAAGTCGACGTGGTGATGGAGGTGACTCCACTCTTTATATTTTGACCAAGTTCAGCCCCTACTGCCTTCACTGAAGCCAGAGACAGAGTTTCTTAAATATTTTAAATCCATATTTTGTAGACAGGCCTGAGGGCAAGCTAGAAGCCACCCTAACGAGCTGTATTCGATCACCCAGACCCCATGGATGGCTCCCAAACATATCAGGTGTCCTGCCTGGGTTTCTGAGCCTTGTGTTAAATTTCGCTGTGAATTTTTCAGAGGAAAGATCCCAAGTCCAGGACTTCTCTCTGTTTTTATCATGTTCCATCAGTCCCAGCAAGGCCCAGACAAACAACCCCAAGAATTGCCTTGGAAAGTCTGGAGGACAAAAATAAATGCCCAGACTGTGGTTAGAGGGGCTGAGCTTGGCTGAGCCAGCTTGGGCTGGAAAACAAGGAAGCTGTTTTATTTTAAAATAACCCTGGTGCCCAGAGATGCAGAAATGCCACCTGTCAGGGTCAGGACAACAAAATTCCATGAGGCAGGAGAGGACAGCTTTGGACAACTCTGACCTCCACATGCCCGAAGAAGTGCAATCCCAGAGCTGCATTAAACAACTCCTTTCTTTCCCTTTCTGCCTCCTCCCTTCTCTTTGCCTCTCAGCCAAGCCTACATCTGGATGCACCAAAAATAATCTTGGGAATCCTGTTTTGGCCCAACTTCAGCCACCCATGGGCAGGGCTGGGAAGCAGATGTGGGACACAGTGGCTTTGCAGTGACATAACCCAGAGAGGATGTGGGTTTAGTCTCCTGCTCCACCTCACAGAGTTTCTGTGCCACCCTGGGTGGGTGAGTGGGATACAACATCATCCACTGCCAGGGGGAAGGGTTATATGGGATATTGGGAAGAAATTCTTCCCTGTGAGGGTGGTGAGGCCCTGGCCCAGGGTGCCCAGAGAAGCTGTGGCTGCCCCTGGACCTCTCAAGTGTCCAAGGCCAGGCTGGATGTGGCTTGGAGCAACCTGGGATAGTGGAAGATGTCCCTACCTGTGGAAGAGATTCAGAACTCAGTGGTATCTAGGGTCCCTTCCAACCCAAACCATTCAATAATTCAATGAAAAGAGCCAAGAAAATAAAATCTGTGAATTCTCCAGGCATGATGGAGGAAAAGAATCACCCCCAATGTCCTACAACCAATACACTGAATTAAGATGGGCTCTGGGAAAGAGCAATACAAGGACCTGCCAGGGCATCAGGACCTTTCTGGAAGGGAATTTTTGAAGACTGACCTTTCAGGGTGAGAAACCCAGGTGTGGGTGGGATATAACCCAGGAGCAGATTTTCTGGGATCTGAGATCAAGGAACAGAGGAGAGAGGAGACACCAACATCTCTTTAGCAGGGAAAAAATGCTCTCTAAATTAGTAGGGACCAAATTCCCTGTCAGTTCCTTTGCTGGACACAGATTTGATCTAGAGCTGCTCTTGTGAGCATGGAAAATGTCTTGAACAGGGCTGGGGATGGATCTACCAAATTCCTATCTACCCCTAAATGCTGTCTGGATCTCAGTGAAGGATCCAGGATGCTCTGGGTGCAGGGACAGCTCTGGCTGGCCTTGCTGGCAGAGCAAAACCCTCCTGCTCTTTACCTGCTGTAAATAAAGACTCAGCCCACCTCGAGTCTTCTGTATTCCTGGCAACTCTTAGGGAATTCCTGCAATCCTCAGTAGTGAGAATAATGCGATTGCCTCCTAATGTGAGATTTCCTTTGCTGGGTAAAATACACCTAAGGGCTGCTGATGTAATTCTCTCATACTAAGCTGATTAAATGCTGAGAAGTTAGAGCCTTTTATAATTTTATTACATTAGATTCCAGAGATGAAATGAATAGAAATGACCAGACAGCGAAGGAGGGAGAGATCTGTGCCCACAGATTTTAGAGACTCTAAATTACATTCAGACAATCCAGCGAGGTGTCTGCAAGAGTAAATCTAATAACAGAGTGTCCGTCTGTTGCACAATATGGATAAACTCGGGTTATCAGGGTTGTACAACATTAAAAGGACAATTACAAGCAGGGAACACATAAAGGTCGTGGAATCCCAAGGATTTGTGCCATTAGCACTGCCGAGCAATTGGCTGCAGGGTGTTTTTGCCACCACTAATGACCTGGAGTGAGACAGGAAGGTTTGTGGGGCTGGACAGAGGATGTGAGAAATCCATTATCCCTGCCCAAAATGTCTGAGCTGGACCACATCTCCACATGGAACCTCGTAAAGGTTTGGCTGAGTTGGAAGAGAAATCAGGATTGAAGGCTGTTCTGAAGAAGCCTGGACAGCTTTAAAAATCCAGCCAGAAACAGAAAAATGCTTCAGGGTGCAAAAAAAAACCCCTGTGTCATTGACTTTGGGTCAATTGGCTCATTTCAGCCAAACCCTTAATTTCAGTCTGGCTCAGACAAGGCAGCTGGGATGGAGATTCCCATGAGGAATCTGCTTGCTGAGCTCCCTCCCGTTTCCCTTCACAGGGAAAAGCTGGATTTATGAGCAGCTCCCAGCCAGGTCTCTGTGCACACCCTTGGGCCATCCTGACCCTTCTGACCACACATTTTCAGTTGTTGGATTGGGTGATTTATGCCACTCACCAACAAAGCAGCCAGGGAGAGCCACAGACCTCACACACAACGTGAAATTTGGGGGATATTCATGCACCGATGCTTTACATTTTTCTCTGGGCACCACCGTCAGCAAAACACTCCAGTATTCAGATGAGGGTCCTGCAAAAGGTCAAGCTGAAATTTGCTTGCATATCTGAGCAAATATTTGTGAACAATTTCCCCCATTATTCTCTGGGCTTTACATATGGCCCGCTCAGCAGAGAGGAGTGAGGTCCTTGTTAAAATATTTCTGGGGACTGCAGTGACTTCAAAACTGCCTGAAAGCAATTCCTAGGCTGACTATTCAAATGCATTTTCTGCAAACAAAAGTTTATTTGCTATGTATAGATAAATGCTGTCAGTGGGCTAATTTGGAAGCACTGTTGATTACCCATTGTAATGAAGCCTATTACATAATTAAAAGTGTTTTCTCCTAACTGCATTTTGCTGCTAATTAACATTTTATGCCATCTACAATGGACACTTTGGGCTGCATCAAAGACATTATTATGCAATTTTATCCTAAGAGCAGACTATGAATTATTAATTAATATCAAATCTGTTGATTAAAGGGTAATTTGTAAGTAAGCCAGTCATAGCCAGGAACATGCTTCACCCATAAATATTCCCCTGAAACACAGTCCAAAATAACATGGATTAAAGAAAAGGTAGAAGATTGGGAGTGTGAAACATGGGAGACTGGGATAATTTATGAGAACCTCTGATGTTTTTCCAGAAATTCCTGTTGTTGGTGTTTTAATTAAACAGCATCTTCTGAAACACTCTGTCATGTCCCAGCAGGATTCACGAAGTGAAAGCAGTGGAATCCTTGCTGCTTGAGCAAGTCAGGCAACAACAACAACAGGAACTTGCTGCCCAAATTCACCTCAACCTGGAAGTTCAGCTCACAAACTTACCCAGTTCGAGGGTGGGAGCAGCAGATGTTGGCAGAGATTGAGGAACATCTACAGAAATTGTTTTGCTGCAGCATCACCTTGAAAAAGGAGATGTGGGTGAGTGCAAGGCTGCAAGTGAGAACATGGGGAGAGGCAGTAGTAGTAGTAGTAGTAGTAGTAGTAGTAGTAGTTGTTGTTATTTTATTTTAATGGTTATAATATTTTTAATAGATTTTCTTCTTGTTGTGATTATTCTTATTCTCATGATTATTCCTGTTAATCAGGCTGGTGATTTGCCTGCTGCAGCAGAGCTGGAGACACCCGAAATTCACTCCTCATGCTGCTCAGATTGTATCCAGGCAGGGAAAGGCAACCAGGCTGCTTTCATCCAAAAAATGCCTGTTGGGAAAAGCCCCTTGAGCAGCCTTGTTTACCAACAGGAGCAGGCTGCAGGAGAGCTGTGTGAGAACACACACTGCAATCAGAGTTTGGGGTGTATTATAAAAGGGGATGGGGAGAGGGAGGGGATGGGAGTGGTGGTGGTGTTTGCAGTGGGGGACAACCCCAGCTGTGGGCAGAGTGGCACCTGGGTGAGAAAAACAGCAAAATAGGTCATAAATAAAAAACCAGGTCAAGCAAAGAGCCACACTTCAGCTGTTGGACATCCACAGAGGTCCTGGATGGAAAGGGTTTCTCTGCTTGCTGACCCATCAGATCAGCCCCAGAATATGAAAAGGTGAAATTTCACCCCCAAAAGGTGAAAATCTCCCCCATTCCTGGTTCAAGCACAACGCCAAGCCCAGAGGTGAAGGTTCTCTCCCCTCTCACCACAAGAGCTGTGTGGATTCCCTCTGCCCACACTCAGCCTGGCCATGGGCACCTCGTTAAGTCCTGCCAGACCCAGGAGCATTAACGAAGCCCAGGACCAATTAATTAATCGTTGTCCTCCTTGCAGGAAAAGTACACAGAGCAAATAATCATTGGAATTCATCAGCCCTTGGATACAGGACGGTTAATGAGAGCCTCTGACTATGGAGACCTGCAGGAAGATGTTTACAGCAACCCTTTTCATTATGTTTTTCTCATTTTGACTTCTCTCATTATTTCTGGAGGATGTAATGAAGAGCTCCTTCAGACATGCAAAAATGAAGGCAGACAGCACAGAGAGGGTCTGGAAGGTTTTTCTTTGCAAGACTGGGTAGTTCTGAAGGCAAACTAAAGGAAAGTAGTTTTTTTTACACTCTACATTGCCACCTCACCTTTAGCAAGAAGTTTTACACTTTGGGTTAGCTGACAGATCCTATTTCAGATTAAAAAATAGGACCTATCTCCCAGTGCAGGAGGTATCACTGATAGCAGGTCTCCCAGGTTTGGCTACCACAAAAATGATGATGCTCCCAAAACTGAAGAGATATTTGTCTGCACCCCTCAGTGCCACCCCAGCTCTTGTTGTTTATTTGTAGGGCTATGTGGAAAATGTCTTTTCTAACACATTTCTGGCCATCTGGACTGCAGAGGGGAGCATGAAAGTATTAACAGGATGCAAAAAAAAGGGCTCAAACAGTAGAAAACCATCCCCTTCATTGCTATTTTCTCCAGGTTTTAAAAGCCTCACCAGGCTAATTTCTGCTCTTTAACTACCAGAAGGTGCAGATTATTGGGGTTCCCCATTCACCACCCAGTGTAACTCCAGCCTCAGCATTTCCCCTCCTCACAGTGACACCAACCATTTGTTAAGCCATGAAAACACAGAGGACATCCTCACTTTCCACCCTGGAAAGCTCTCCAGGTGGATAAAGCCATGACAGATTTCCTGCTCCCACCACACTGGGCTGGGGACACTTTGACCCTGGCCACTGGCAGAAAGCCAAGCCATCCTATGGTCTGCAATTTTTTAATTTTTTTTTTTAAATAAACATTTCACGTTGGAGAGCCTATAAATATCTGAGCAATTCATTGCAGATTTCCCTCTCTCCATTTTTCTGATCTCAGCACCAGGGGCTCAGAGTTCAGCCCCAATCCAAGTTAATACCCAGCAGTAGCTTTGCATGTCAATTAGAGGGAGAAGGTTGTTTTCTGGCTCAACCTCTGGGTTAAAGTGCTAATGCACTGCAGGGAAAGGCAGTGATCTGATCCAAACCCCAGCCAGAACCACATTTTCCTGGGAGAAGGGCTTGGAGTAACTTACTGGACACCACCAGCCATCTATTGGGACATTCCCAGTGTTTCTCCAGGACCAGGAGCCTTCAGCCCTGGATATTGATTGAACTTATTACTCATTTTAGGGCAGAAGCCTGGTATTGAGGCCATGGGGCAAAACCCAGGTGTGGAGAAGAGCAGATCTCATGCCTGGAGATTTTGAGGTTTGAGGATGCTCTGAATTTTGATGGTGGTGCAACAAACACTGCTCCCTGCAGAGGGGTTGCTGAAAAGGGCAGCAGTAATGGAAGGAGAAGTGATCTGGTCACGAATTACATCTATGAGCAGTCAAAAACCAATGTTTTAAAGCCACTGCACTGCCTTGTGTGGTGTATTGGAAATCACAGCCTGAGCTGTTCTCCCCCCAAAGTGGGGAGGCAGCGACCAACAGGACCAGGGATGAAGCTGTGACCCCAAAGGATAAGCTTCCCATGGGGACACAAGAGGGAAAAGCTTCCAAAAGATATCCTGGAGGGTGGCACAGCTCAGGATATTCTTTCAAAGGGAATATTTGAGGAAAAAAAAATGAAATTAAAAAAAAAAAACCCTAAAAATTTTTTTCCTTCTCTTTTCCTCCTATCCTTTTTGAGAGGGAAGATTTCAGGCTGGGAACAGGTGAAGAGCTATAAAGTCTTCACCTCAGCACAGTCCCCAGCCCAGAGAACTGATGGCAGCCTGTCCCTGTGGGCACTGTGAGCTGGGAAGGATGCCAAGAGCCTGGGAAATATTTCCAAATACCTGCCACAGTCTGTGCATCCCTGGGGAAAAACAAATCCACTCATCAGACATGCTCCCAGGAAAGCAGCACTGGGAGATGTTTTATGGGGGAGGAAGGACCTCTCTGGCCATGATGGCCTCTCACAGCACAGACAGCACATTCCTCTGCTTCCAGGAGCAAAGCACCATCCCAGGTGCCCTTCAGGGAGCCTCAGAGCCTTATTTGCCTTTTTCTCCCCAGCTGCATATTCATCTGCTTAGTTTGTAAATCCCTGGAGCCTCGTTTGTCCAATTAGTGCTTGCTGAGTCTCTTGCTACTGGCGAATAATAGGCTCTTCCATGCGCTATTGCATTACCCAAAAGGAAATTACTTGGCAGCTAAGAACCGAGGAGTCTTAGTGCCACGAGGAATCACAGGGAGGAGAGGAAGCTCCTGCACCTTAACTGCTCCTGACATAAGCCCTGAGTGGCCAGGAGGGCTCAGCCCCATCCCTGGCAGGGATGTGAGGTCATTCTGGTGCTGTTTCAGCGTTCTGGGAACTGGGATTTGGGAAAAGCCTGCCTGATCCACCCATACCCAAAAGTTTTGCAGTCAAACCACTTTACCTTCACTCCTCTGAGCCTTCCCTTCACAGGTGCTGGAGAATCCCAGAGCTCCTCAGTGGCATTCCTGGTGAAAGCTGCTCCAGGAGGCTCCCCTCCAGCCAGACCTTTGGCAGCAGAATAAATCATCTCAGTGGGTTCAAAAAGATTCCCAAGCGTTTGAAGAATGAGGCTGTATTTTAGCAATAACAACCAAAAAAAAAAAATCTCTTTTATCCCCTCTCCTCCTTTCTACTGGTGCAGTTCATCACTCAGAGGGAAGGCTGTTGACACCTTCCACTATCCCAGGTTGCCCCAAGATCCATCCTTGGACACTTCCAGGGATCCAGGAGCAGCCACAGCTTCTCTGGGCACTCTGTGCCAGGGCCTCCCCACCCTCACTGTGAAGAATTCCTTCCTAAATTCTAATCTAAATCTCTCCTCTTTTAGTTTAAAACAATTCCCCCTTGTCCTGTCACTCACATGGCAGCAGAGCATCCTGCTGGACACCAATCACATGGTTGGGGGGAAAAAATGGGGCAAAAATTCAGCATCCAGACAAAGGAGCAAAGAGAGATATAACTGTTGGAATCACCCACGCTGGGATGGAGCAGAGCCACAGAGCCCAGGTTTTCTTTCCTCCAGCCTGACAGTGAGGTTAGACACATCTATCTCTTGACAGAGGTTTGTGAGCAATTTGACCTGTGCTGATCCTTTCCCCCCAGCTGGGAGAGAGAGCCTTGCACCAGAAATCAATCTGCCTTCCCTCCAGTTCTTCTCTGGCCATGCCCAGTTCCCCAGGAAGAGGCAAAAATGTCCCTCCCTGATTTATCCTACAGCTTTAATAAGTGCATTTTATAGCTCAGCTCATATCCTTTCATGAGCCTCATTATTTCAGACTGGTTTTATAACAATGAAAATGTGCCATTAAAATGTCTTTCTCTGGTGGACTCAAGCAGCCCTTCAGTTTAAGCCTCCCTCATGGCTTGGAAAGCTGGAATTTTGTTTGTCAGTGCTGAATGAAACACCAAGATGACAGCACTGAGTGTCTGAAAAGGAGTGTAAAGCAATTGTGGCTGCAGTTGGAGTGTGTGGAGTGTGCCTGGAGGGGTCTGGATGTGCTGCCCATTCACAGCTTTGCCAAATCCTGCCCCTGGGGAAGGCTCTGTGCCTTCTGTTCTTCCTTTGGCTCAATTTTGGCTTTGCTGAGGGGTAAAGGGGAACAGAACTGAGCTTGGATCTGCTGGAGGACTCTCCATCTCCAGACCTGGAATTTAAAGGTTCAGTTTAAAGACCAGACAAATATAAAGCTCCATCAAACTTCAGTGGGCATTGGGTCAGACCTTTAGCTGTTATCCAAATAAAACCAACATTAGAACTGGAAATAAGCCAAAACCAGAGCTGTTTGCCCAAATTTTAGAACAAGCTCAGCCTGGACCCAATTAGTCAAACCTGAAGTTAATTAAAGCAGGGATTGATCTGAGTGCAAACTCCTCATCAAACCCAGCTGGATTTCAGGGACAGCTTGGCACATGAGCTGAGCCCACCCTTGCTGGATAAAAGCAAGAGTCAAACCATCCTCATCTGGCATTTACAGAGGGCCAATGAATTCCATTTCTCTGCATCACTCCCATCCTCCCCAAGCAGACAAATACCCCAAACCAAGCTGAAATTCCCTTCCACACCGATCCAGGGGGAAAAACTGGCACATTCTTGGCTGGTGGTGCTTGGAAAAGCCCAGATATTCAGACTCTGCCTTCCACCTTTACTGACTGCTGCTAAAATCTGTGCACCCCCAGTCCCTGTCTACCTGTGTGGCCTCGCTTTGTGCTCTCCAGGTAAGTTCAGAGGCTCTACTGCCTCACCTTAAATTATGTTTAAATCTGGGCTTGTAGACCTGGGGGTTCTCATTAAAAGAGGACTTTGATTTGGGGCAGCTCCACAGCAGGATTAAGGCAAGTGGGAAATGCTTCACTATTTCTTTAGCAGACAGAAGGAGATGCTGTATTTATTTCTATAGCCACATAGCAGAGAAAACAGGCAAAAAGAATTTCCCATATGAACTAAAAGGGTATCAGTGCACTCACTCCCAAATCCTCCCTCCAGAGATCTTCTACCAGCTCAAGCTTTTAATTATTTGGGTTAATCACTGCTGTCTCCCTAGCCATGGTTGCCATCAGCTCTGTTTTGGCAGCAGAAAGGAGGAAAGGGTGACTCCAACTGGATCACATTTCATTGTGGATTGATGTCAGGAGCCTGTTAGAGATTTCAGAATGGATCCCAAGACGTTGAGATCCAAGGTCCCAAAAACCCCAAGATCCCCTGCCCATGATGGGGGGATTTTAACCAGGGGTGTACAGTCCTTAAGGTCCCTCTGATGCCTGAAACAGAGGATAGACAAAGTTAGGAGAATAAAAAGCAGGTCAATATATTGAAGGCCTTCAGGTGCATTCAGGGCAGACATCTTTCTCGAGAGGCTACACCCAAAATGGATGCTGAGTCACAAGTTCTTCACATTTTAAAAGTTCTGTCTATTAACATATTGGGCCCCAATTCTCCAATGGTAACATTACCTTCAGGTGATGATGTCAACCACCCCAAACTTGCTCCCCCAATTCACTGTTGGTTACATATTTTGGGGCTCTGAGGCAGTGAAGTGTCCTTGGATTTTCCACTGAGAGCAATTGTTTTGTCTAAAACGCTGAGAACAGAGGTTTTTAGCACTTTATATGCAGCCTGGAGCTACACACCAAAACTACAGATACATAAAAGATAGAAGCTAAAAATCCTTAAGGCATCACCTTCCAACCCAAACCATTCTGAGATCCCTTTTCAGACCTGCTTTAGGCACCAAAGTGCTTGGAAAGGCACCTGCCCTGTGAAACCATGAGCTCCCAGCCTGGCTGTTCCAGCACTGTGCTCCCTGGGCTTCCAGGAGGATGAGCTGATGATTCCTACCTGGATCAGCTCTTGGCTCCATGGGAAAGGCTGTGCCTTGGATGCTGTGCTCTCCCTTCACACCCCAAAAATGAGAGCTCCCCTTTCCCTCCTGGGAATGTTCAGACCTGCAAAGTGCCCCCAATCCAAAATATGAACAACAGGGGGCTGGGGAAGGACCCAGACAGGCTCTGCTGCCATCACAGACCCTCTGGCAGGGCTGGCCCAAGTCCTCTGAGCACCAGCACGTCCCCCAGCCATGGCAAATTGCTTTAAGGAATAACAAAAATCCCCCAGTTTGGGCAAAGAACAGAGAGAGCCTGTTCCTCAGGCCGCATTAAAACGCTTAGCTTAGTGTTGAAACAGGTTTTTCAAACATTTCTGGCTCTGGTAAAACATTTTAATAAGCCTGATAATATTTATCATGTGGTTAGGGGTGTTTGGGCTGCAATAAGCCATAACTCCAGCTGGCAGGAACCTCAGGAGCCAAGCAGCTCCTGTGTCTGGACTGGGAGCTGACGTCCCTCACTCACTTTTGTCCCAGGCTGTCCCCAGGGATGGGAAGCAGCACGAAGCCCTTTGGGAAAAGATTTTTAATGGCCTCAGTGACTTAGGAACATAATGGCACACAGAACCAAGGAGGCTCAGGGTCAGATGTTTATAGCAATTCCAGCACGTGTTCCCAAGAGGGTTTGAGTAGATCCCCAGGGAATTCCATGGTGGGAAAAAGTGTGACAGCTCCTGGAGTATCCCCTGAGGGGGATGGAGAGGAGGTGCTGAGCTCAGAGAAGCCATCAGAGCCCTAGATTCCACCACCCCACTCACCAAACCCCTGCAGACCTCTTACCCTGCCAGGACCTTGCAAAAAAAGCCTTATAGTAATCAATGAAGAGGACAATTTCAGCTCCCCAGGGGATGTCACTCCTGTGTGGTTCCTGTTGCACTGCGTGCCTGGATGGTGGGAAGCAGGGGGTTAGGTAAACAGGATATTCCCTGCTGGGAATATTGCATCCCACAGCCAGCAGGAAGGAGGTGGATTCCTGCAGCAGGGTGTTTTCCACTCCCTGATAGAAATAGGTGGACAGAGCCCCAGGCTGTGCTCTTCCTGTTATGTGAGCAAAGTTTTCGGTGCTTTACTCTTTCTTTTTTTGTTTTTTTTTTCCATTTATCTCGGACAGTCTGGATTTATTTTGTTGATTTACTGATTGTGCCACACCAATTTATTGGGGTTTTCACCCTGGCCTCAGGATATGTGATGTGTTATGTCTGCTTGCACACGTGCATTGGCCCAGGGTGATTTTTACACTCCTTGGAAAAGTGTAAAAATGGTCAGAAAGGACTCCCAGCAAAAACATCAGAATAGCTCCATGTGGTGGAGGAAATAACAGTGAGGAGAAAACCAGCAGCTGAAATTTCAGGTCACATGAACAACTCTGCAAACATCCCCTGTTTTTTTCCTCTCCCATTCTTTAGGATTCACTCATGGGCAATAAGCAGCACCAGGCAGCTCTGTGCTAATCCATTCGTGTGCCTTCTTCACCTGAATTTCTAAACTGTTCATTTTTAAATATTGATGAGACCCTGAATCTTAAAGAAAACTTGGTACAAGCCCAGGGCACCATCCAGGCTCCAGCTCGATCCATCCCATGGCTCTTGGGGACACTCAGGGCTGGTGGTGCCACTCCTGATCCTCGTGGGATGGCAGGAGAAAAACCCAGGGAGAGGTCAGGGATGTGCTCAGGTTTCTGGGATGGGGCTGGAGCACCTCAACCACTCTGCACTGCTCAGGATCCTGGGAACAGAGAGATGGAGCTGGGAGACTGGGAGAGAAGGGGTTTATTAGGAGATATTCACATTCCCAGGATTCAGTGGTTGTAGAGCTGCCCTGAGGGACCCAGACCTCTCAGGAAGGAGATTCACAGCTGATAAATACTCCAGCAGTGATTTACCTTTTCACTTTGTAGAATTACAGAATCATAAAATGGTTGGAAGGAACCTCAAAGGCCATTTTATTCCAACCCCTGCTACAGCAGGGACATCTTAAACTATCCCAGGTTGCTCCAAGCCCTGTCCAGCCTGGCCTTGGACACTTCCAGGGATCCAGGGGCAGCCACAGCTTCTCTGGGCAAACTGTGCCAGGGTCTCACCACCCTCACAGGGAAGAATTCCTTCCCAATATCCCATCTCTCCCTGCCCTCTGGCACTGGGAAGCCATTCCCTGTGTCCTGTCCCTCCATCCCTTGTCCCCAGTCCCTCTCCAGCTCTCCTGGAGCTCCTTTAGGCCCTGGAAGGAGCTCTGAGGTCTCCCTGGATCCTTCTCCTCTCCAGACTGAACAACTCAAGTGATGCCTGAGCCAGGAGGGGATGCAGGGGGGAATTACAGGGCTGAGGGCAGAAGGATGCAGTATTCCCTGTCCCATTTAGCCACATGTGTGGTGCACTTGGATCAGCCTCTCCAGGAGCAGCACAGCAAGCCTGGGCTAAGCCACTGACTTCTTTTTCTTTTTTCTTTTTTTTTTTTCTTTTTTTTTTTTTCTATAAAAACAGGAACATTCCATGATGGATTACAGGGCTTAAACAAGCACATGGACCCTATGGAGGGAATAAATTCAGCAGGGAAGGGGAGGGACAGAAGGTTGAGTACCAGGAGTCAGAGCACTGAATGACATGCAGTTGGCTTTGGTGGAACTGTGTTGATTTATTGCAGCTAAAAGCCTGAGCTGAGGTGGGAAGGAGCAGCCAGCAGAGAGGAATGGATAAACTTCCCATTGGTGCAGGGATGGGGCTGGAGTGCCACGGGCTGGGCAGCAAAAAGCCCAACACAGCCAGGGTTTGCAGGCACTCAGGGTGTGCAGGCACTCAGGGTTTGGAGGCACTCAGCCTCTGCCGCTGGCAAATAGCTCCAGGAAAGCTCGTGGCTCTGCTCTGAAGGTTTTTGGGAGGCTCAGCTCCTCAGCCAGTGCCCGAGGCTGCCATAGGGAAAGGAATCTGAAGCAGCACTGAATATCACTGGGATCTGAGCCCTGTTCCCCTCAGGTCCCTTTCCAGCCAGCAGAAGGAAGCACAGCATTCAGCTGGAGCATCACCTCCCCCAGATTGGTGCTGCCACCTCCAAACACCTCTCCCAGGGCAGCCAGCTCCACCAGGACACCTTTCACAGCTCCCTGCACCCACAGCCCTGCTGCTGCTGCTAATTACCCTTGATATTAATGCTGCCAATGCTCCTAAACCTGCAATTAGAAGCTAAAAGAGGAGATGGATTGGTGGCAGGGGGAAAACTGGGAAGCACGAGCTGCTCCAGGTCAGCAGGCAGGCTGGAGAACATGTGCAACAAGAGACCTTCACCAGCATCATTAATCTGGAGCCTTTAACTGGGAGTTTGGAAGGAGCTTTTTCCATCTGTTTTGTGGGAAGAAGGGCCAGAGCTGCCCGAGGAGGCTGGAGCAGGGGGACCACCAGCCCTGGCAAGGCTGGCTGGTGGAATGAGTTCCCTCTTCCCTCCTGGGTGGAATCACAGCCTCCTCCTGACCCTCCTGGGCTGGCTAAGCCCAGCAGCCCTGGGGGAGGATGAATTTCCATCCCTGCTTTCAAGTCGTGCTGCTGGTTATTGCTTACCACTGTATCAGCCATCAAAGTTCCCAGGAAAACACTGAGTAGGACACAAATTGCAAATTAGGCTTTAATTAGAAGCTGGCACCTGCTTTCTGACCAGGAAATACAATGAAGACATCTATATGTTGCTATGGCAGTCCAGAAACATAGATTTCTGTTTCAGGACCCTTTGAAGACAAATTTACTCAGCACTATAAACTTGTATGCCAAAGTGATTAACACTTTAATGCTAATATCAAGCTGGACCAGTTACACGCATTTTATTCATTAGAAGGCATCATTTTTCAACTGTGTCTTATCAGTATGTAAATGAGATTTTGACTCAGTCATTGTCTGCTCCCAAAAGCGCAGCCAAAGTGAATTCAATTAATGCAATTTACATCCCAATGTGACACGCGAGGCTGTGCTGGGCGTGATAAGGGAGCCAGATGGGAGCTGGGCTGCCGGCACAGCCCTGCCCTCCTCCTCCTCTTCCTCCTCTTCCTCCTCCTCCCGGCTCCCCGCCTTTCCTGGGCACCCCTGGAACAAAGGCAAGCAGCCAACTCCAACCCAAACCTGGTTTTGCCCCCCTGGATGCTCTGCTGGCAGAGGACACCTCATCCCTGCCGCCTCTGGAGCCACTGAAATGTTTAAAAACACAGAAAAGCCTCGCTGCCAGCCCAGGATTGCATCAGGGTAATTGAGGACAAACTCCAGCCTTCCTTCTTCGCCCTTCAAGCCTTACAGATGTGCAAAACAGCTGCTTAAGCAGCTTCCACTGCGAGGGCAGAGCCTCAGGAGTGCCTGGCTTCCCCCTGGACAATCCCTCTGGCTTTTCCCTGATTTGGGCCAAACTCCTGATCCTCCTCATGCCAGGGCCAGGTTGGAGGATGTCTGCTCTCTGTGCTGCCCCAGATTTTGGAGTGAACATCGAGGTGGGGTTGATGTGCACAGGGAGCTGCTCAGCTGGAATAAAGGGAAGCAGGACACTCCTTGTCCCTGTCACACTGCACAAGGTCTCTGCACTCTGTGGTTCAACCAGAAACCTGAATTTCAACTCAGAGTTCAGGATTTTTTTATGGTTCCCTCAACTCCTTGACACCCATTTGGCCAGAGCTGGCTCAGAAAGAGGGAAAGAATAAGCAAACCCCTCCTGGGATTGGCCCCGTGGGCATTTTGCCAGCACCTGGTCAAAAACTAGTGTGGTTGGGTCTGAGAGTCATCCCAAAACACCTCAAACGAGGCTCAGTGCTTGCCCTTAAAGGCAGGAACTTACCCAAAAGTGCTACTGAGATATATGGGAGATGCAAGAACACGCAGCCAAGAGCTTGGGAGTTAAAAAAAGAACTTTTTTCTTCGGAGACTGAGCTTCACGTGGAAATTCAGTGTGTGTTTCTGCCCTTGCTCATGCCAGGACACTGCCCAGACACTGCCTGGATGCTCCTTGGCTGGAGGTTTGGAGGGCTGGGTGTGAGGCTGAAAGCCAATTTGTTCACAGGGTAATAAGTTTCCTGCTGAAGGGGTGAGCCCTTGAAAATTCCCAAAGCAGGCACCTTCTTTTCCTCAAATGAAACATCCCAGGACAATTATTCACCTTAGCAGAGCAATTGTGGAGGAAAGCAAAGAGGAAAAGACTTTTCTAGAGAGGTGAATTCTGCCTGGGAGCTGGAGCTGTCCCCATGACCCCAAACCCAAAGTCAATTGCTGCTCAAAACCTTCCCTTTTCAGGGTTCAAAGGACAGGCAATAAGCAAGCTCAAATTATCACCAGGCCTTAATGAAGTTGCTTTCAGGCCGGGCAGAATTGCCTGTTTATCCATGCAAATTCACTGTAACCAGCTTAGGCACATTATCCAGCACCAGGACCCGGTGGGATCTCCTGGGGAGATTAGGAGAGGAAACTCGGGGCTGTGTATCAGCACAGGCAGCTAAGGTGCTCCCAAATATCCCATTAATTCCCAGATCGGCCTGGCATTAGGAGCACATAATAGCCCCTTCTTGTCTGAGTGCATATGACTGTTAATGAGGGGCAAAGTCCCCAGGGCTGGGAGAGACTCCAGCTGAGCAGCTCTGCACGGCCAGCCAGGGAAAACAGCATCCCATTGATCAGCCCTGCCCAGCCTTAATCAATACCTGCTTGGGCTGCATGGAAATGCTCATTTATCTGTTACGTGCAGGTCATAATGAGAGTGTGGAGGAGTGGAAATAAATCCTGGGGGATGTTAACAACCCCCTCCCGAGCTGGGATCATTGGGAATTGTTTTTTCTTGTTCCCACAGGGCTGCAGTTTTAGACACAAGAAGCCTGGTGGCTTGTGCTGCCTGGGGAAGGGCGACCACAAGCCATGGCTTGCCAGAGATCACCAGGGCTGGAAGCAAAGAGGCTTCCAGGGTTTGTTTTAGGGGAATTTGGGCACACAGAGCCAATGACCCTCATCCTCCCAAGCACTGCTGAAGGGATAACTTAGAGCACTTCCAGTGCATAAAAAGGCTTCAGGAGAGCTGGAGAGGGACTGGGGACAAGGGCTGGAGGGACAGGACACAGGGAATGGCTTCCCACTGCCAGAAAACAGTGTTAGAGGGGACATTGGGAAGGAATTCTTGGCTGTGAGGGTGGGGAGGCCCTGGTACAGGTTGCCCATAGAAGCTGTGGCTGCCCCTGGATCCCTGGAAGTGTTCCAGACCAGGCTGGATGTGGCTTGGAGCAACCTGGGATGGTTTAAGATATCCCTGCCCATGGCAGGGGGTGGAACTGGATGGTCTTTGACATCCCTTCCAACCCAAACTATTCTGGGTTTCAGTTGTTTTAAGAGCAAAGGAAGTTCCTTCAGCTGCAAGGGCCAGAGTTTAGCATTGATTTTCAGTCACTTCAGGGTAAATCCAGAGTGATCCCAGTGCACACCATTCCTCATGAGCATCACTCCTGCAGGTGATGACAGAGTTTGGAGGAAAGAGCAGCTGGAGGAGCTGCCCAAGGCTCAGGAGATGGAGGGAAGAGCAAACTGGTCTGGGAACCTCATAAATCACGTTGAAGTTTATACCTGGTACCACAAAAAGCCAATTTAAAAAAAGGTGTTTAAGAGCATTTTAGCTCCAGACTGAGGTGTTCCCAGAGCACATGGAGAACCTTTTCTCCAGGAAAACCCACATCCCTGCCAAGCAGATGAGCAATGCTGGCTCTTGCATGGCAGGAGAGGCAGCCCAAGCTGCTGTTTTGCTTCAGGAAAGTGGGGTACCTCTGGAAAAGTGTTATTTTTCCATTTGTTATTTTCCTATTTAACGAGGCTGTCGGGAGGACACAAATACCAGCTTCCTTTTCCTTATCAGCTGCAGGGGGGAAAAAATAACAGGCAGCTGACCCCAGTTAACTCCTTCCCACAGCAGGGTGCTCCATGGATGTTACTGCATCCCCTCCAGGTCACTGGGTTACAGCTCTTCCCAAGGATATCTGTTTCAACCCAAAAAAAGCCAAAAAAAATCCCACAGTGCCACACAGCAACAGCTGAAGGGGAAAAGGGGTTTTGTTTTGTTTAACAGCTGAGTCTGTTAAAAATATTGAGTGCTGTGAAAGCAAGAGCTGTGTGTTTCCAGGAGCAGCTTTGTGGCCCTAAAACCCCAGAACTGGCTCAGGTTGAAGAGGCTAAAGTCTTCCTGCAGGTGATCTCCCAGCCAGCCTGGAGAGCAGGATGGGCAAGGAAAAGCCCTGTTAGTGCCTTGTGAGTGAAAAGGAGAGAAATGTTTTAATCAGCCTGAGTTTTCCCACCAGTTTTATCCTGTTACTCTACCACAACACACCCAAAATCCATTCCCTTCCACCAGACACCTTCAAACACCCTGAAAAGCACAGGGCTGGGGTTGGCTGTCTGAAAACATGGAGGAGTAAAGGAGATATTCAGTAAAGGCTTGGCAGGAGATGGACAGAACAACCAGGGCTCAATCTCAGACCTTCCTTCACCCCAGCGCTGGTTTGGGTTGTCCAGGGCGTGGTGAGATCCCCATCACTGGTGGTTTGGGGTTTTCAAGTCCCTAAAATCCTCCACTCCCATTGCATTCTCCTCCTCCCCATGGGATTGCTTCGTTCCCAGGGTTTGTTTCTCCCCAGCCAGCCCAGAACCACCAGCCAAGCCAAAGGCTGCCACGACCCAAGCAAGTCCCACCAGGAATTTCCTGCAGCCAGGGCTGAACTGCAGCTCACCCAGCAGAAAGGCCAGGCTGCAGAGCACACACTGTGGGTGCAGCCCTGGAAATCCAGAGTTAATTAAGCCTCTCACTGGCACAAGCTTTTCATTGCACAGGCCAGGGGCTGGGCTGCAGGGAGGCTTGTTGTGCTCCTGCTGCCTGGCATGCCATCCCATCCTGCTGGACAGCCCCAGAGAGAGCAGTTGCCACATGGGGTGGACTCAGAGCCGTGGTTTTGATCCCTCTGCCCCAGCCAAACCATCTCCAGTCCTCACTGCAGGTGAAAACCAGAAGGATTTGCAGCCCTGATTTGTCCCAGTGGTCTCAAACAACCTCCCTGCAGTCCCACACTCTGCTCTGGGGAGGGGGAAGAGATATCCTCTGCCCCTTCTCACCCCAAAATGCACACACAGAGGAGCAGGAGGCTCATCTGGGTGCTCTCCCTGCCATCTGGAGGATTTTAAGGTCCCTTCCAATGCAAACTATTCAATAATTCAAACGAAAGAGCCAAGAAAATAAAACTTTTGATTTCTCCAGATGTGATGGAGGAAAGGAATCACCACCAATGCCCTACAACCAATACACTGAATGGAGCTGGGCTCTGGGAAAGGGTAACACACAGACCTGCCAGGGCATCAGGACCTTTCTGGAAGGGAATTTCTGTAGATAACTTGATCCTTTCAGGGTGAGAAACCCAGGTGTGGGTGGGATATAACCCAGGAGCAGCTTTTCTGGGATCTGAGATCAAGGAACAGAGGAGGGAGGAGACACCAACATCTCTTTAGTAGGGAAGAAAGGGCTCTCTAAATTGGTAGGGACCAAATTCCCTGACAGCTCCTCTGCTGGACAGATTTGATCTAGAGCTGCTCTTGTTGTGGGCTTTGGACTTTAATGGTTCCTTCCAACCCAAACCATTCCATGATTCTGTGATTAAAGCAGGGGAAGCTCAGCAGTTGCAGTCAGGGACAGTGGCACAGGACAGGATGCTCAGCCCAGCACTGCCTCCACACATCACTCATCCAGCAGAAAAACCATCAGGGTTTCCCTTCTAAAGGCAAAACAAACCACAAATATTCCTTAATCAAACAGTGACAATAACCAAAAACATCATTGGCATGGGAAAATGCCAGTGATGGGATAATGCTACCCCTGACTCCCCACAAACACAGGGAGGAGCAAGGGATGTATTTCCAGAGGCAGAAGAAATGAATCCTCAGATACTTCTCTCACTGTGACATAATTTACATTACACCCAGGAAGCAGTGGAGATGTAATCATGTCACTTGATGGATGGCACTGCACCAGGGTGCAAATTGCATTATTGACCCGCAGAGTCCGGGCTGCTTCGCTTCCCTCGGCCAGGGAGGGACAGGAACTGGGATGTTTTATCCACCAAGTAGATTTTGGAGGTGTATGAAGCCCTTTCAAGCCTGTTCATTCAGCCCTGCCAGGCAGGCTCCATCGCTCTGAGCCCTCCGTTCAAACCTGCCGCTGCAGGGACATGTGGCAGGCACGGAAATGGCAAATGAGGCTGTTCCAGCTGCCCCTGCACCGTGCAAATCCCATTCATCGGGACAAGGGCTGCTGCCGGGAGCCCCTGGGCTGAGCCAGAGCCACAGCAGTGCTCCCAGAGAGCCACCGTGGCTGGGAGAGGAGCGCTGCACTCGGGGATGTTGTGTCCTGCTGGGAGCATCCTGCAGCTGGTCCTGCCGTGGGATGTAGGATGAGCCTCCTCTTCATCGGGGTGAGACTAACTGATCAGCAAAAAAACACAAAAAACTACCAACAAACAAACCAAAGGAAAAAAAAAACAAAAAACCAAATCCCAAACAAAAAACCCCAAAGGGAATATTCACGTTTTATATATTCAATTTCTGTTTCTCCTGCTGATGTCAGAGCAGGGCTGGCTCTTCCAGGCACTGAGCAGCACAGTCAGCACCCAACTCTCCTTCACCAAGCCCTACAACTAGGCAGAGCATCAGGATCTGTTTTAAACCTCTTGTTCATGCACGGTCAGGGGGTTGGATATTTCCAGGGGAGGAGAGAAATCCCCAAACATTCCACGGTCTCTCCACCTCCGAGCAGGGCTCAGCCTCTCCCCTGCAAACCATCCATCCCTGAGCGCTGCTGCCGCTGCCCAAATTGCCCAAATTTTCCAGAGCGGCCAAAAATCCATCACCCACTTCCCTCCTCCAGGAGAGAAGGAGCTCAGGGCGTCCCGGGGCTGCACCCATCACGTGCGGGGCAGAAAAATGCAAAGCGCAGTAATTATCTGTTGCAGAGCCCTGTTAATGATTAAGTTTGGGAGACGCTAACAATCAAGCCTATTGAAAAGACTACAAGGGTTTCAAAGTGTTTCCTGCGAGCCATGTGACGGCAAATTGTTCCGAGTAGACGGCTCTTAATTCAAATGCTCGTTGTCATGGGGACGGGAGAACACCCCTCCTATTCAGGGATGCCACACAAGCAGCCTACTGTGCGCCACAATAGGCTCTTTGGTTCGAGCCACGCTTTATAAATAGCCCCAAAAAATAATCTGGGGATTAATATCGGCGCTCACCTTTCCTGGGACAGCACGGCCAAGAGGGCAGAGGGTGCCAGGGCTGGAGAGAGAGCTGGGAACATGTGGAGGGATGGAGGGATGGATTGATGGATGGAAGGATGGATGGAAGGTTGAAGGGATGGATGGATGAATGGAGGTGGATCCATGGATGGATGGATGGATGGAAATGGATGGATGGATGGATGGATGGATGGATGGATGGATAGATAGATGGATGGATAGATGGATGATGGATTGAGGGAGGGATGGATGGATGGATAGATGGATGGATGGATGGAAGGACAGATGGATGGACAGACAGATGGATGTGGGAAGCAGATCGCTGTGGCCCATGATCTCATGGCATTGATAGGGTTCATCCATCTGTGCATGGGCAGGAGTTTCCCTCTAATCCCAAAATGTCACTGTCAAAGTCCTGGAGCTAAATATCTGCCTGGAAGCTGCCGAGGCATCATCAGACACTGTAGGTGGGCAGGAGCCACTGCTGGCACTGGCTGGGAATCCAGATATGGAGAATCATGGAGAAACATGCTCAGGTTCTCTCAAAGCCAAGCATCACTGTCTCGGCTGAGGATCACCCATCTCATTGCACCTTTCCCCACATCCAGGCCTTCAGAGGGATCTCCCACAGCTTATGAAAAGCATCCAGGTTTTGCTGCTTCCCCCAACCCCTGTAATTCCTGGGAGCAGCACACAGGAGCCCTGAGGAGAGGCCAAAGCTGATTTCCCAGAGCCTGCTGGGGGCAACTTGCTTCAAACTCCTGGGACTCATCCTGGTGTCTGAACCCAAGGAAAAACCAAACCCTGCTGCAGGGAGGGATGGAGAAGCTGAAACTTCACTTTGGGCAGGCTGTGAGCTCAGAGCTGCCAAATTTGGGCTAAAATCAGCTGTGACACCACCAGCTGCTGCACGAGCCGCTCGCTCTCCTGCTGCTCACAGGGGGCAGGGAAACATTTGTACAAAATATGAAATCAGCTCCCAGGAGCTGCTGAAACACGCCAGGAATTTCTGGAGCAAATCCTGCCGGCTTTAAGAGCTTTGCTCACGTTTGGGGTTGCAAGCACAGGGCCAGCAGGGTTTAGCAGTGGATCCCTAGGGGTGTTTAATCAGTGGATCTGCTTGCCCCGGGACAAGTGAGCTCCAGCAGGGACAGGATGAGCTCATGGGTGGTTCTTAAACACATGGAAAGCACATGTGGCTCAGGATATCAGCAGCTGGGAGAGCATCACTGCACCCTGCCCTGTCCCTGGCCTGGGAAGGGGACACGGGGCTTGGAGGGATTTTGTCCTCACCCTGCCCAAAAATCCCTTTATTTTCCCTTGGGTGAAGCAAAAACCACAAAACCCCCTTGGCTGGGAGGTGTGGGATGGCACTGGAGGGTCACAGTGCCACCCAAGGGTTCCACCCTGCTCCCCCTGAAGGCATCCCTGAGAGATGAGAGCCCTGAGGCTCCAGGCTGCAGGGGAACATCTCCGACAGCTTCATTGTTCCCCTGAGGAGGAAGGAGGAGAAGCAGCACCTCCCGCGTGGGAGCAGCGCGGAGGGAGAAGGGACCTGCTAGACAGATGAGTCACTTCCATCGCCACCTCCTCCCCCGGCGCTCAGTCCTCAGCAGAGAACAGGAGGCAATCCTTCCCCTCCAGGCTCCCTCGCTGCCGGCGAGAGAGAGGGAAAAAAAAAAACCAGAGAGCAGCCAAAACCCCATTCCTGCAGGATGTGTGTGCCCCCGGAGCCAGCAGGGATGGAGGAAATGCTCTCAGAGCACCAGTGGCACCCAACCATTGGGTGCAGACTCAGAGCATAGCAGCAGCCACCCAAAAATGGGATTTCCCAGCCCAAGGTTTGCCCCTCAACAGCATCCTGAGACAAGAGGATGGTGGGGACAACCATCCAGCCTGTCCTCATCCCCAAAACCAGCTCTGTGGAGGCATGGATCTGCTTCCCTCCCTGCATGATGCATCTCCAGCTGATGGTGAGCAAAACCTCTGTCCTCACTACTAAAACAACTGGGAAAGGCAAAAGGCAGCATCACACCTCTGCCAGGGGCTCTGCTCTTCACTCTCACCTCTGCAAACTCCCCTCCAGGCTGATGTTTGTCCCATCCTGCAACTCCCTGCAGGCAGAAGCCAAGGCTGCTTTCACCATTTGCTCCCATGCCTGGTAGCCAAGGAGTTTAAAGCCAGGGAGGAGGAGATGTGAACAATCCAAACCCTCTGAAAACTGTCAGAACACACACACAGCCCTACCATGGCTCAGTGCAATGTGTAAATATGTCAGGGAATTAAATAAGATGCTCTCACTAAGTGTCTAGACTCTGGTTTGGGGAAACAGAGGAAGAAATTGTGCAATTGTGGGGCTGTTTGATCAACCAGCTCATGGGATCCATCCAGAGCCACCAAGGAAAGGAAAACCACAGTTAGAGAGCCAGGAATGTTTTATCCTGCAAAGCACCAACCTGATTTTAAAAGTCTCTCTACCTCCAGGACGCCTCATTGTCCCCAGTCAGCAGAAGAGACTCGGAGGTTTCACATAAAATGTGCCTTTTTCGTGGGAGAAAAACGATGAAAGTAGGGAAAACGCAAGTGGAAAACACAGACTAAAATCAGGATGCAGCAGTTCAGAGCCTGTGAGGGCTTAGCTGCTTTAATCTGAGCCCTTTCTGCCGTTCCTGAGCTGCCCAGGGTACACAGAGCCGCCGCTGAGCAAATGGTAACGGAATATTTTAATCGGATTTTAACAAAATTAAAGCCCCTGCAACCCAAGTGGGAGAGCAAGGTAAACAGCAGAAAGGAAGGCTTAAATGTGCCTTTCCATCCCACTAAGTCCAGGTTTGCTCCAGCTTAGGCAGCAAAAGGACAGAGCCCTGCACCTGCCCTGGCACAGAGAGAAGGACAGACCTTTGCCACTGTCCCACTGCCCCCAACACTCAATCCCCATTTCCCTCCCTGTTGTCCCATCCTAACCAAGGCGTTTGGTGATGCTGGATGGGGAGAAGCATCAGCAGATCTTCCCATTTCCAGAGGGACTGATTAGTGGAGGGCTTCTCCATTATCGGGTTATTGCTCCCCGTTTGTCCTAATTGAGGCGATGCACCTCCATCCTCTAAACTTCAAGGATGACAATAATTAGCACAGCCAGTCGTTATTACTCTCATCATCTCTCCCCTTCAGGAAGTACAGAGATCTAAGGCACCAGCCCTGAATGGGAAATCCAGCTTTGCCAGGCACACTCTCACCGACCTCGCCGCCGCCCCGCGATCTTGTAATGAGAGGATTAGCCCAGAATACATATGTGGCCCTTTAAAGGAGAATATTTATTAAAAATACATCAATATCTCGCTGCTGGGGCGCATGGGAAGCTTATTAACAAGAGACCCCCCTCCTGAGCAGGCTTTTGTCAGCAGCAAACAGATCTGGGGAGATAAACAGCAGCTCCTGTAATTAAGAGTAGCCCTCGTGTTAATGCTGGTTGCTGTTACAGCAGCTTATTGTGGGCTGCAGGGCCTGGGGAAGCAGGATGGTGGCAAAGGCTAATGCTGAAAGGTGGATTTAGTTAGTAAAAGATGAGCCTGGAACATGGATTTTAGGCAAAAGGTGAGGGGGGGAATCATTCTTGGGTTTAGCCATCCTCAGGCAGGATTGAACTGCAAATTGGGAACAAGCATTTGCAGAGGCACAGAGTGGTTTGGGCTGGAAGGAGCCTTAAAGATCATCTCATTTCACTCCCTGCCATGGGCAGGAACACCTTCCACCTTCCCAGGCTGCTCCTGGCCCTGTCCAGCCTGGCCTTGAGCCATAAATCTCCTCATGTTATTGGTGAAACACACATCTAGAGATGTATCTGTAACATGGAGATATGATGTTTGTGTTTGATCAGAGCCCCATTATGGGCACAAGACACCATAAATATGTAGAACTGGGGGATCCTCTCCTGGTCTTAGTCCCATGGGATTCACTCTTTTACCCAGCTGTAGGGGATGAAATTGCCTCAGCTTCCAAAAGGACACTGCAGAGAGAGACTCACCTGCCAAATACCACAGGGTTTGCAATAAACTCACCCTGAGCAGCAAGAACAGGAATCCCAGGGCAAAGAAAACTTGGGGAGGGTTTGTCTTTCTGCTTGCACAGTCCCCCAGCTCCCCAGCATGGCAGCAACACATATAAGTGTGTTTAAAACACACCTGAGTGCTGCAAAGCTCATCCAAAGACACTTCCCAAGAGGGCAGAGGGCAGATGGGGACACAGCTGCAGAGCCACTCTGACCCCACATCCTCCCAAAACCAGCACAGAGCCCAACTGCTCCCCCAGCAGGGTGAGAGGAGAGGGGAGGTTATATTTGTATTTTATTATGCATACAAAAATATATAATATATAAAACATGATATATAAAACATATAGATCAGATGTTAGGAAGGAATTCCTGTCTGTCAGGGTGGTGAGGCCCTGGCACAGGGTGCCCAGAGAAGCTGTGCTGCCCCTGGATCCCTGGAAGTGTCCAAGGCCAGGCTGGACAGGGTTTGGAGCAGCCTGGGACAGTGGAAATTGTCCCTGCCCATGGCAGGGGGGTAGAACTGGACCATATTTAAGGTTCCTTCTAACCCAAACCATTCTGTGATTCCACAATATTTAGAAGTTCCTGTTCCCTGAGTGTCCCATTTTCAGTTTTTTTCCTTGCAAACACTCATTCCCAGGGGAGCCCTTGTGTTCTCACACAAACACCAACAAACAGGTTGCTCTTGCTGGTTTTCCTCATCAGGTTTCAGAAGCCTTTTGAGAGGACAGAGGTTTCAGTTTCTGCTCATTTCAGCTGGGTAACCAAATGCCTCCTTGGGTTGGGAGCAGGGACTGATCCTGCTCTGCCAGGGCAGCCAGCAGGGTGCAGGGCCTCCTTGATCCAAGAGTTTCACTTCATCACACAACCCCAAAAGCAGGAGATTCAGGACAGACATCCTAGAAAGCACAGCTGGCTGTTTGGGGTTCCAATTCCTGCTGTCATAGCTTAATACACCCAGGGACTGAGGACACAGACCAAGAAAAGTGGAAAAAACCCACTTTTTGCTGTATTTAACACCTGGGAGAAGGCTGGGGGCTCCATTCTGAGTCACTGAAAATCCAGCAAATCATCTCAGCCATGTGGGGGGAAGCAGCACTTTTCAAATTTCAGCTGTTGTGCTTCCTCAGCCAATTTACAACTGCATCCATTGAATTAATAATGACCAGGCAGGACCAGCACTGCTGATACAGACCAGCTCCCTCTGCTCCTGAAATATTTATTGATTTTAAAGAATTCCATCCCGAGCCTGATGCAGCTCAGGTTGTTTTCAATAGGGTTGGATTAGGATGTTTTAAGCAAGAGATCAGGTTTTTTAAGGATGGCCCTGCAGGAACACTCTGGCTCTCAATATGAGCTTTGAAAGGGTCTTGGGGTCTTTATTTTCCATGCTCTAAGGCTGGTTGAGGTGGTGAGGGGTGTTTTACCCAAAAATGTCCCTTGAGAACATCACAGGGGCCATGAACCTTCAGGGTCTCCATCCTCTCATGGCTCACAGTGACACAAACAGGACCCACAGGCTCATTGCCCAGTGGTTTTGTTAATGTAAAATTGCTGATGGCCAGGCTGGACATCCAAAAACCTCTGGGACCCCTCAGCACATCTGAGCTGGAGATTAACCCCAGATCTCCAGGAATTAATGAGGTGGAATTTAAAGCTGTTTACCAGGACCTCATCCCTTATCACCTGAGGGTCCTGGATGGGCACAGTGGGGCTGAGGCTGAAGTTCAGGGTCTGGGAGGTCACAGCTGCACCAAAAATAAAGCATCAATACCCAAAAACCTGGGTGCAAACCTGCCCTTCCCCCAGAGGAAGGATAAACCTCTGGACCTCACCCATGCAGAGCAAGAGGAACGTGGAAAATGTGTTTTTCACTGCAAAAACAGGGAGAGAACCAAACCCACAACATTTCCAGCACCATGGAATAAGCCCTGCTCCAGGGCCTGCGTTTCCCCCAGTTTAATTAGCTCCTCAGTGATGCAGAGCCAGCTTCCCCAGGAGGCTGGAGATGTATTTTTAGGTGCAGCCACTCCAAAAATAGCAGCATCCCTGCAGGAAGCTGCAGAGAGGCACCGAGGAGCCCCGTGCAGGTTGTGCTGGGGATGCACCAGCCCAGAGCACAACCTGCACCCATCCTGAGCACAGGGGACAGCAGAGCAAGGGACACTGCCAGCAGCCTCCCAGACACCCCCTTGGAAAAATAGAAACACAGGAATTCAAACAGAGGAATGAGAGGAATTGTTTTTGCACAGTGTCACAGCATGAGAGGTGAGGGTTGGCAGGGGACAAAGCCCAGGAAATGTCCCCAGGGAGCACCTGAGCAAGGCTTGGCATTCCCATGGATTGTCCTGTGCTTCTGCTCTTTAATATAGATTGAGGAAACTCCTCCAGGCTTTTCCTGACCTGTTTGCAACACCCAGATGGAGCTGCAGAGAAAGCCACCTCTTGCCTCTGATCTGCCCTGTGACAGGCAGAGCTCTCAGCAAATTCTGTGCCTTCAGGAGTTAGTTCAGCTCTCAGCAAAAACTGTGCCTTCAGCAATCAGTCCAGCCTTATTTGAAGCAGATTTGGGAGAGAATTCACCCTCCATGGAGACACTTGGCTGAACCTCCCTCCAAGGAGCACCTCTTGCCCATCACTCCCCCCCAGCCAGGGATGCACAGGGATTTGGGAGAGCAAGACAGATCTCCAGCAGGATGTGACAAAGCCTGACTGCTGGAAAAGCAGCAATCATGTAATTTTGTTTTAAAGATTTTGGAGACTTTACATCCCACAGCACCACCAGAGGCTTTGTCCCCAAACACTTTGCTGTCCAGCCAGGGCACAAGCACAGTCTGGCCCCATGGGGAAGAGTTTTTGCTGGAAGGTGATGTTTAACCTTGAAGTCTGGCAGAAATACAGTGGGTTTCACCTTCTGGATGCTCCCTTAGAAACTCCCACTCAGCCAGCAGGAGCTCTCCCCACTCAGCTCCCACCAAGACCCACAGAATAACCCAGGATAACCCAGGATAACCTCACTGGCAAGATCCTTGGTGACCACAAACATGACAGAGAGGACAGGAAAAAGCCAAGGTCACACACTGAGCCAGGGGAACACAGGGAGCCCCAGCAGCCCTGGGAGAACACACAGCTGTGTCATTGCAGTATGGCAAAAATCATCTGAATTCTTTGGGGTTGAAATGAAGTTGCACGAGCTTTTTTTTTTTTAAATTGCAACTGTGAATAGCTGAGTGAGTCACTGCCTGAGAAAAGCCAGCAGCAGCTCCTGGATGAACAACCTGCTGCTCCTGTCTGCCAGACTGAGCCAGGAAAGGGTGGGAAGGTCGTGCTGGGGGGTGCAGGAGAGGCAGCACAGCATCAGGGAGAGCTCAGAGCTTTCCCCTGCATTGCCATTGCCATTTGGAGGGATGCTGATGAGCTGAAAGCAAGAGGAGCAGGTCTGTGCAGGAGCAAGGCTCGACAGGCAGCACCTCACAGGAAGCACTCAGGGCAGCTTCTCCCCGTGCAAATCACCTTCAAAAAAATAAATAAATACAAAAAAAAATTCCACTGCCAGCATCTGAACATCCCACTTTGGGCTTTTTCCAGGAAAAGCATCCCTGTATGCATTAGCTATTGTCTCCCTCTAGCGCGGGCAGACACCATCCTGCCTCCTCTCCTGGCCAGGGCTGGAGCTCTGCAGAGATCCAGGGGCTGCCAGCCCTGGGAACACACCGAGCACCAGCTCTGCCTTTGCCCTGATGAATCAGCTTCCCACACTTCTATTTCTTTTCCTCATCCCACTTTCTCTCAGCAGATGCTCAGAGCAGGAAGGATTTCTCCGTGACCAAACCGGCAAGGCAAAGCTTTCCAAATTGGAGCTGAGTGCCAGGAGTGGTGCTTTATTGAGGCAAAACAGCATCTTTCCCTCTCCCCACTGCGCCTGGGGAACCTGCCTGACCTCTCCTCACCCTTCAGAGAGGGGAGCAGGCTTTGCTCAGCTGGGCTTTCCAGGGGATCTCTTCACAGCTGCCTTTAACACCTCTGCACAGCTCCTGAAGCAAAATAAAAACCTGCACTTAATTTCAAAATAGGAAGATCTCCTGTCCTCTCCAGGGAGAATTCCTGCCAACAGAGGAAGGGAATGACACTGCAAATCTCCCCTTTTCAGCTGAGCACTGCAGCAGCACCTTCACCTACTGCTCTGCAGCTCAGCCCACGGGAAATCAGGAGCCTGGAGACACAGCCAGGCTCCAAAGGCTGCATGCAGAGGCTCTCCAGGCACTGCTGTCCTTTCCAAAAGCTTTTTTTTTGCTTGAATGAGGCACCTCCAGCATTTACAAACTCACCTTTCTAAGCAAAAAAGGACATCATTGTACCTGCAGAGCCCAGTTCCATTGGGATGGTGCTTCACTGAAGCTCCTGGGTGATGTTCTTAAATCATTTTAAACCACTCCAACCTGCATGGATGCATTAAACTGCCCTATATCCCCCAAAAATAGGTGTTCAGACACCTGCCAAAAGACCAGTCTCTGAGCAAGTGTGGAGACCCTGCAGGGCTCAGGTTTTCCATGGATCCAGTGTGTCTTTCTACTCTCTACATCAAACAGCTACACAAGTCAGGCTGATGGCACTGGAGTTTTCACTCCATGGAATTACATCTCCAAGGAACGTGGCAGTTCAGTGGCCACAGCTGGAGACCAGGATATCTCCCTCGGTGAAGAAATCAGGTTTTCCAGTTTTCTCTCCCTCTTCTGAGCTATTTCACAGCTCTCAGCAGGACATGCATGATCCAGGAAACCTCTGGAAGCATGGAAGGAAGAGGCTTCTTCACCTCCTGTGCAGTGAAAGCCAAACAGTAACTAAAAAAGAGCACAGAGTGGAGTGTGGAAAGCTCAGGGTGAGCAGTTTGAACTGTTGTAGCTCTGCAATTAACCTCTCAATTAACAACTGACCCATTTCATTGCCTTCCTCAAGAAGAACTAAACCACCCCTCACCTCATCCACTGCACAACCCCACAGGACTGAAGGGTTCCTCTGGGACACATTTAAATCCCAAAGCAGAGGAGGGAATATCTGATCTCCCCACACCCCCAGGAGAATCCCTGTCCCAAAGATCCTCCACAGATTTGTTCCCAACAAAGCACGAGGTGGCAGAGCACCCAAATCCTCTCCCAGAACTCCTACCACCCCAGACTCCCACCCAGGATGTGGATTTGGGGCAAATGGACACACTCTGCACACCACTGGCTTTGCCAAATTCAGTGTTTCCAGCTGTTCCTCCCCTTACAATCCCTGATTTTTCCCAGAGATAACACACAACACAGAACCACAATTTACATGGCAGTTTGATGGGGACTTCTCATCTTTTTTAAAAACCTTAACACCTTTTCATTAAAACAAAAACTTGCTCTGGAGTTGGCAATCACCCCAGTTTGCCTCTTCTCAAGCTGGTGCCTCCTCCTCTGCCCAAAAACAAGCCCAGTGGGTGCAGCCTGATGCTTATTTTGGAGAGGGGAGAGGTGGAAACCTCACCTGAGTCATCCAAATTCACTTAAAAGAAGAAGGCAGGAACACCTTGAATAATAGCATCCCTTTATTTTGCTGACACCATTACAAAAACTGATTACATTAGCAACCAAAAAAAAAAAAAAAAAAAAAAAAAAAAAAGGAGTGTTTACTTGAGGTTGAAGTCAGAGGCAGCTAATCCCAAAAATGTAATTAAGTAAAACAGTGTACAACATCAGTATTAAAATGTCATTTCCCATCGGTGCCTTTACCACGTTGGAGTTTTCTGAACAAGTTTTATTGAGCAAAATAAGATAAAAGATTATGTGTTTACTGTCTCTCCAGGAATGTAAAGGTCTAATTATCCAAACAGGTTTGTTTTTATTATAAAACTAAACTCTGGAGGTGTCTACAGAGTTGGGTTTTTTCTTTAAATCAGTAGTCTAACAAGGATTAGAAAAGACAAAACTCTGTTCAGTGTTTCTGACGAAGTAGAAAGGGTGAAAACATAAATAAGGCTTTAATTTGGCAAAATATAATACAATGCCTTCTGCTATCCTCAAATGAACGATTCCCCCGTGACTTCACTCTGCAAGAGAAACACAAATCACCAGGTTAGAGGAGCAACTTCCCAAGGGAAAATCCAGAATTCCTTGCTGTCAGCCCACGAGGAAGGCCAGGGGAATGAGCCCTGCTGGTGGAGGCTGAGCAGGAAGAGCCTCCCAGAGCAGAGGGCAAGGTACAGGAGCACCTTCCTCCCATCTCAACACCCTGGCACCCTCTACCAGCTCTGCTGTCTCTGTTTCACAAAGGCAGGAGCATAAAAATCAGGAATCAGGCAATTCCCCATCCTCAGCAGGTAAAAGAGAGCTGGGATAACAAACCCTGGGATAACAAACTCCTTGCAGCAGCTCCTTCAGTGCCAAGGCTTTGCTGCCTCCCCACACAAACAGCTCCCAGCTCACACCCAGATCAGCTCCCTGACAAAGTTCAGTGTCTCAGGTTTATCCAACTTTCAGCTAACTCTGGGTCACTTAAGTTCATCAGCACCAAAGCCCAGGTTTCCAAGCTGGCTGTGCATTAAAATAAAACCTTTGTCATGTGTCTGTGGCTGGATGAAGAGCTCATGCCAGGCTGATGCTTCAGACACTCACACCCCATGACCACAGCTGGCAGCTCAGGGAAAGCCCAGGGGGTTTCTTAAAATCCTCCATCCCAAAGCAATCAGAGCATGGAAGGGCAGACAGTTTGCTGGTGGAGCAAACAAGGAGGAGAAAAGGCACAGACTCTGGGATAACAAAACTTCAGGGAACAGCAGGGAGTGGAAGGGAGGGGTGGAATTACAGGCCTGGAGAGGGACATGGAGACACAAGATTAGTCTCAGCTAATTGGCATGTGCATCCAGACAGGAATAAATCCAGTGCCTAGCAGGAGGTTTTTATGATTTGCACATGTCGTTTAGATTAGGTATTAGGAAAAGATTCTTCAGTGAAAGTGTTGTGAGGGTCAGGCTCAGCACAGGCTGCCCAGGGCAGTGGTGGAGTCCCCATCCCTAGAGGGATTTAAAGCCATGTGGATGGTGGCACTTGGGGACTTGGTCACTGGTGGCCTTGGCAGTGCTGGGGCAATGGCTGGACTCAGAAGGCTTTTCCAACCTTAATAATCCACTGATTCTGTGGTGTGATCCTAAAAAGCCTCATATTTTGACACCAGACTTGTTAAACTCAAACCAGGTCCCACCATCACAGAACAGTGGCCTTGCCAAGAGCTGAACTGGGAGCCACTGGTCACACTCACCTGGCTGGTAGTGTCCTCATCCCTTTGACAGCATTTGGCTTACTGACACGAGCAGCTTCTTGAGATGACCCACATCCTGGGTGAGATTCACCGCCACATTTCGCCTTTTATCACTCAACTCCTGGAAGAAGGAAAAAAAAAAGAAGGCAATCATTAAAAACTCATTTACAATCTAATTACCAAGAAAGCCTAGAATTAGATCCTCTGTATAAAATTCCAACTCGTGGTGCAGATGGGAACAATTTTTGTGAGTCAGAAGGTTATGGCCACGTTTAAGGAGAATGACTCAAAGTCGAGGAGCCCTTTCCTGCTCCAGGGAATCACCTGCTCATCCAGCTCCTACCCTCCCTGTCTGGGACTTCACTGACTCCCTGCTTCCAGGAATTGTGTGCTGATCCAGCCTCAAAGGTTATTTCCCCACCAGCCTGGCTGAATCCCCCCCAGATGTGGTTTATGACATAGATCAGGGTGCACAGGGGGAGGAATGACTTCTGACCCCACAGCTGGACCAACAAAACTCCTGGACCACCAAGGAGTGGCTCTGACTGTCCTCAGCACCACCTCACACCCAAGGCAGCTCCAGCTGTGAAACAGCATTTGGAACAGCTGCCTGCAGCTCCACACCCTTCCCCACCCACACAGCAATCCCCTGGATTCACCCTCTGCTCCAAAATCCTGGGAAATTCCCACTTGCCAGCAACACCCAGACTTGGATGAGGGTTTCACAAAGCACCAGCCAATATGGGGGAAGAGGAAAAAATGAAAGCTACCACGAGCTAGAAAGTTTCCTGTGCTGAAATGAAAATGCTGAGCTTGTGTTTTGAAACAAAAATAAATATTTTTTTTTTCTCCCCTAGGAATTTGACAGTTTATTAATGGGGAAGTGTCACAGCTGAAGATGGACTCTCCCCCTGCTGCCTCCCTGCCTGTCAGCCTTGCTGGGCTCCCAGTGCTCTGCAACCCCTGTTTTATTACCTTTATTGATTAACTCCTCCAGAGGAGCACAGAGCACTCCACATCTCACACACACACCCTCCCTGCTCCTTATTCAGCTCAGAACACAGACATGCAGATCACCTGCAGGAGAGCTTTTCCTTGCAATTTAGCAGCTAAAAATAAGCAACTGTGCCGTGGTGTCAGCACTGCAGAAGTAGCCAGTTCTCCACAGGAGCACAGAGGTGTTTGCAGGAGAGCAGCATCTGTCAGCCCTGCTCTGCTGGTACCCACAGAACGAGACTGATGCATAATGCTGGTGCAAATCTCTCCCCAGAGCTCCAGGGAAATTAGAAGGAGTTCAGAGAGGACCATTTTCCCTGCTCCCATTTGGCTGGAAATGCAGAATGAGCAGTAAATCAAACTCAAGCACCTGCAGCATTACAGAAACGACTCTGGGCTCAGACAAGAGAACAAAACAATCCACAGCAAAGCTCTTACTCCAGTGCAACTGGTAAACATTTTTCTACTGTTAAAAAATCATTGGGATCTGTATTAGGGTGGCCTTAACCTGTTTTACCCTTATTAAAGTAGAAAATCAGGTCTGTCAAGGCTGAGACTTGGCTTAGCAATCTCATACAGACTGATGGAAGTGGAAAGGCAAAGGCAATTAGCAGCCCAGCAGATGAATTAATCCAGCAGTGAGGCTGCCTGGGCATCAGCACAGAACCCAGGAGGAGCAAGGAAGGAGCCCTTCAGTCCATCTCTGGGAACAGCTCCTCCCTTCCCTCCTCATTCACTGCACCTCCCTACTGGTTTGTGACCTCACTAATCTCAGGCAGTGCTCCCTCATGAATTACAGACACATCCCCAACTACCCCGGGGCCAATCCTGACTGATCTCCATGGATTTGGGCTCAGCACAGTCCTACTGCAGCTCATGGATGCCTCACACAGCCACTGCTGTGCCCCAGCCCCATGACTCAGGGGGAAAGAGGGGAAATTCAATCAGATGTACAGAAAAAATCCTTCCCTGTGAGGGTGGGGAGGCTCTGGCACAGCTGCCCAGAGAAGCTGTCGCTGCTCCTGGATCCCTGGAGTGTCCAAGGCCAGGTTGGATGAGGCTTGGAGCAACCTGGGATAGTGGAAGGTGTCCGTGCCCACGGCAGGGATGGAACTGAATTGTCTTGATTCAACCCTTCCAACCCAAACCATTCTGGCATTCTCTGATTCCACTTCTTTGGGGGGATCCAGGGATGAAGAGAAGAAGAGGATGGCAGTGGGGAAGCCCGGTGATTTCAGACCCAGCAGCTAAAGCAGGAGCTGAACTGTCTGGACAGATTCCCCTCTGCTGTTTCACACATATGGCATTCCCAGTTTCCAGTGATGGAGTGGTTTACACTGAGATTCGGGGGGAAAAGCACATTAGATTTCACATAAGCCTCAAAATAAGCTCAGTGCCTGAGCAAGCTGCTGCATATAAATGACTTCCTTAAAGCACACTAAAAGGCCCCCTTTAGTCATCAGCTGGTCCCATAAGTGACAAAGCAGCTGATTAGAAACCCCAAATGGTGTATTTTTAAATAGAAAGGAAAGGAGGCTAAAGAAAACACTCTGAGTGCGTTTGAGGGTTTATGCAAGTATCATTTCTCAATTTTGTGGGTTGGTTCCAGCACCCAGAAGGAACAAATATGTTCATTTTCAAGCATGTGTTTTCAGGTCCTTCGTAAAAAAAAAAAAAAAAAAAAAAAAGAGGCACTGTTGCTAGGTGGAAGTGGCTGGAAGACTTTCTTTTTTGATCTCAGAGCTATTTTCAGCTGGGTTTTTAGGCTTCTGGGGACACAGTTTCTTTTTCTCCCCTCAAAAAAAAGAAAAAAAAAGGCAGCAAAAAAGGCTCGGAGAAAAGATAATGTTCTAATTCCAGCCTCTGCCAATGGCTACCTGTCAAGACTGCTGCTTAGACAATTAATGTATTTTTACCAATGAAGGCTTAATTACAGGTTTATTAGGACTGTTTTTCCACACTCCTCTTTAGAATAAAGCCATGGATATTCTGGCAGAAACCTGAGTTCCACCATGAGCAGCTACAGTGGAGCAATGTGAGAGCCAGAGGGGTTTTGTGAGGTTAAGACCACAGCAAGGAAGCCAAAGGAGCACATTTTGGGCCACCACAGGGCACAGCTAGTGGCAGCCAGCTCAGGAGGGCTGACCAGAGTCACCAGCCACAAATTACTGTCCCCATGGCATGGATAAGCCATAAGGGCTCAGCAGAGAGCTGGAAATTGGTTTGAGGAGGGTTTTCCTCCAGCCTGCTGCAGACAGGGACACAGGGACAGGGACACAGCACCTGAATGGCACCACAAAGCCCTGGGAACACAGGGAGGGCTCAGCAGAGCTCCCATCCTCCCAGGAATCAGCTCCCAGGGTTGGCACATCCACCTCTCCCAGGCCCAGCTGCATCTCCAGCTCAGACTGGAGCCCAGGGCAGGAGTGCATCAGCATCCACCACTGATTAGTCTGGAAAAGCCATTTCATTGCTGCTAATGACTGCAGAGGCTTTGCTACAGCTCTCCTCAGAGGACCCTGAGCTTCTCTCACAGCTGATGAAGCCACTTAGGGTTCAGCAGCTAAAAGGAGTCGATATGAATTATTTGTCCTATCAGCAAGTGCTTCTCTCTCCCCTCTAATGACAGCATTTCCTTCCACTGTGTCCCTCAGAAGAAAATGGGTAATGAGTTCCATGGACACTAGGAGAGAACCTGCTTCAGCCTTCCCCTTCCCAACTGCCTTCTGGAAAGCTATTCCAGGGCTGGTGTGAAAGTTCTTCTTATCCAGAGATGGAAAAACCAGTGACAAAGACACAACCCTGTGCAGGTGGTGTCTGTGTGGCAACACTGAGCACCACAATCATCCCTGCTAACAGCAACCCACAGGCTCAGGTAAGTCATCTGCAAAACAGCCCACCCCATTCCAGACCCTGGAACTGGAATGCCATTGCAGGAGGACACAGGAACACCAGCAGTGTGCAGAGTCACCCACCCACAGCACTCAGGGCTGCTCCTTATTGAAGCTCAGCTTAGCATGGTTTTGCTGCTGGACCACATCAAGGTCAACACGAATTCCCAGGAGCCAGGAGCAGCTGAAATCAAATCCTGGCTCCTGGCCACAGCTGCAGAGCAGAAGGAACCACGTTCTGGCAAGAGATAATCTCTGCCTCAGTGCTGTAAGTTGTGCAAGACTGCCTTTCTTTGGCATTACTGATGTCAGCAAGGGCCAACCCAACAGTGTTTTCAGCTCACTTAGTCATCAGCAGAATTATTTTCAGCTTCCCTTTTCCCTTCCTGAAGGGACAAACCTGGGGATCTCCCCACTTTTGCCCAAACCAAAGCAAAAACCCACCAAAAGCCCAGAATCTCTCCCCTCCCTCCTTGCAAATCCAAGCCAGGGGAAGGAGGTAATAATTCAGAGAACAGCAGAGCTCCCAGTGAATCCTTGGGATACAACTCTAGAACACCACCCTGGCAAGCTGTAGCACTGGTAATTAGGACTTCATCAAGCCCTAATTACCCACCAGCAGCACACATCCTGTTCCATCCAACTCACTTCCCAAAGTTCCCACTTTGCCTGAGATCTGTGTGGCTCCTGAGCTCATGGGAACACTCACCGAGTCTGTGCAAACGTCGCTGTTTTCAATAACATTGGCATCCCCAAAAACCTTCCCAATTTCCCTCTCGAGAGCTGCCAAAGACTCCTGGGCCTGCAAGAGAAAGATATTATAAAAAAGAAGGAAAAAACAGGGGAGGCACAACAATTGGCAATGCCTGAGAAACAAAAAACAGGGAATGCACAACAGCATCAGAGACACAGGAAATCACTGCTCAGGAGGAAATCTGTTTCATGCCAGATTTGCTCCAGGGACCAACCCATTTGCCAAGACTGACATGTCTCCTCACAATCAGCATGTCTGCATCTCAGAGCAATCCTGCAGGGAAGCTTTAATAGTCTGACATCAAGTTATTAGGGAAAAATTGTGCAGTAAAATTTTGTTTTTGCAAGAGCAGAAGTTCAGGTCTGCAAAATCCCATACCAAGAACCATGGACATCAGCACAGCTCACTTTGTGTGTCAACAGCCAGTATAATTGTCCGGAGCAAAATGTTTTAAACTATTATAAATGGTTTCCTCTGGCTTCTCACCTCCTGGCAGTACTTTTCTGATCATCTATCCCTGCTCCAGGACAAGATATCCTCCACCAACAGCATTCCCCACTCCAGTCCTGGAAGAACTCAACCCAATTTGCTTACTACCCTGAAGGAACGAGGTGTTCCAGAGTCTGGAGCCAGAGCCCAGCCACTCCACAGGCTCTTCCTCTCTCCATTTATCAATTATCCCATGGCAGCTTTGATTCTGGGTGACAGACAGCACTGAGACCTCTCATGTTTAAGGATTTTCCCCTCCAAGCCATCTTGTAAGAGCAATCATGGAGGAAAAGTAGAGGAAACCCACCTGTTTGTCCCATCACACTTGCACACATCTAAGATTTGCAGTCTCCTGAGTTACAGTGGATATGTCACCATGTGCAAAAGGGCAGATGCCTTGTGAGCCAGCCTGTAACCCTCTGCCATTTGAGGCTGGATTTAAAATTCCCAGGCTGTGGTGTGGGTGGAGGGCTGTGGGATGGGCTTTTTGTTAGGCTGGGGTTTCTTTTAAATAAAGAATTGTCAGCCCCAAATCACCAGTTGTTCCCACTGGCATAAAATTATCATGAACAAGGGAGTCTTTCAAGGAGGCAAATTAAAGAGAGCTGTTGGTTGCAGTTTTATCATCTGCAGACATGCAGGTAGAGCTCTTACAGCCCCAGTCATTTGGGGACTCCACCAGGCAGCTCAAATCACCATTTCCAGCACTGCAAAACTATAGATCTTGATGGGTTTTGCTAATATTTATATCCACAACTGCTGAGGGTCTCTGCTTACCTTGGGCAGGTCACCAGCGACCTTTTCTCTCTCGTTTTGATCAACTTTGAGTTTTGATAGTGTTTCGTTTAGCTGCGTTTTCAGCTGCAAAAACAGTAACAGAGCAAATCAGTTTTCCTCACACACCCAGGGAGATTTCATCTGTCTGTCCCAGGGATTAACCCAGTGCACATGGACTGCAAAGGGAGTAAGATTTACTAACAATTACTGCACACACTGGATTAGTCAACATGTATGATGAGGTTTACAAGGACAGTCAAGGAAGAGAGACTCCATCTGTAGAGATAAATGTAAAGAATGGAAACTGCAGAAGACAAGAAGTGGTTGGCACTGGCTTTGTCACGAGTGGTTTCAACTTTTCAACTCCATTCCAGGAGGAGCATCAGCAATACTGAGAGTGCATCAGCCTCTCCAGCACCCTCCTCACAGGAGGCAGCCCAACTTAATTCACAGCAAATATGCAAAAATGAAGATTGTCATCTTCCTAGTGCAGGCTAAACAGTCTCTCTACTGCTGAATAAACTAAAAAGCTCTACTTGTCATCTTAATAAAGCACCACTTACTACAACTATGTTGACTTAACCAGTCTGTTAATGTCACATCAAGGCATGAATCACTGACAGGGGGATATTAAGTTGTCGATTGTGTTTAGATTCAATCCAAAAAAGTGAAACTATTTCAGTCAAGAGGGATGAATACTGCATACTGGCTGCAGTCAGTACTTAAACTGCAGCCTTCCAAAGGATGCAGAGTTTTTTTTTAAAGGATATTTTGATTGCTCTTCAACACAGCACACAGAACCAGCCACAGCACTTGAGGCTTGAGCCTCAAACAGAAGTGCTAACAAGGAGCTCGAGTGCCAATTTGGTTGGATTTGTGCCTCTGAAGTGTGCTGTGCTAATGTTCACTATTCCTGCTGTCAATCTGCTGGGGAGCCAGCAGGAGATTAAAGGAGGGAACAATGGGCTACTCAGAGCCCTGAATTCTCCTTGACTCCAAACCTACACATTGTGTTTGTCTCACCCTTGGAAGGCTTCTCCCTTTGGAGCACCTAGACTGATAAATGCTGGGTTTAGACATTTTGGGGAAGCTCCTCTGCAGTTTCAGCTTCTCCTTCCTCACCCTATAAACAGTGGGGAGCCCACTGTGAAAGCCCACTGTTTCTATTGCTCAGCCTCCTGTACAAACCACTCACACTCACACTGGACAGCATTTCTGAGCCAGCTGCATGGAGGAGGTTGTTGAACACATCCTCACACCTACCAGCACAGCAGCACCACACTGCCTGAGCTGGGAGCTCAGCTTTTTAAGCTTTTGTTGTGCACAGACATAATAAATTGTTGCCTCTCATATTCAAAGAGGTTGGTGTTTACTGATTAACTCCCAAGATATGTGCTCAGTTCCCATTTCCCTTGCTTTCAAAATGCTTTGCTTGCTGAGGCAAGTGTACTGTTAACTTAAGCAGATTGTTACTGGGGTGGTGGTGATTTTTCTAGATCAGCTGTTTTAACCCAGTTACACCACTGGCAGTAGCCTGGTTGTCCCATCAGCCCAAGGACAGGGTGACAGAGACAACCTTCCCCAGCTCTGGCTCAAAAGCAGGAAAGCACTGGCCAAACACAAGCAGAAGAAAGCTCTGACTGCTCCTGCAGCCTTAAAAAAACAGGTCACTGAAACAAGTGAGAAGGGAAAAAGGGCTCAAAATGGAAAACCATGCATCCTTAGGTCTACCCTCAGTTAATCCAAGTCCTTCTTGAGAAAGCTGCCATAGGAGCATTATTGGCTGGAAGCATTTCTAGCCAAACACGCTGTAACACATGCAAGCACCAAGCCAGCACAGCCATTCAGCCACAGCAGGGTGTCAGCAGCTGAATGGCTGAATACTCTGAATTAATCTAACTTTGGGGTTAGCCAATTTCAGTACACACAGAGCAGGATGGAAAAGGCTCTGCACAGTCAGAGCACGGACACCACTGCTGCATCCTCAAAAGCTTTGGGGGGGAAAAAAAACCCACCAGAGAATAATCCTCCTGTTAAACCAGTAAGAGCAACACTTTTGTGGCTCCAAGGACATTACATTTGCTGCTGCATATGCCTACAACTGCAAATCTTCTCAAGAAGTTTCAGGAATGAAAAGTCTTACAGACTTCAGGAAAAAGGTCTCAAGAACCAGACATGCTATTGTTAGGAGCAGAGAAAAGAGACAAATTGTAAAAGTCAAGACTACATAAATTATTTCAATGGACAAAAATATCAAGCTGAAGAGGTTAGCAGAACAGACAGGATTTGAAATAAGTCTCCGCTTCAGACGTATGCTGGGAGCCTCGTTTGTGCCCAACGGAGAACAAGCTTCTTACCAAATTTAACTCTTCATTCTGTCTTACTGCTTCAGAATATGAATCATCAAGTTTTTTCTGCAATTCAGTCAAGAGATCTTTGAGCTGAAATGAAGTTTAGAGTTTTAGGATTTGTCTCCTTAGGGATGCCCATTCTCTTCTGCTCAGTTGTTAGTGTGCTGCTCTACCCTAAGGTCACAAGCATACAAACTCCTCAGCCACGGGGGCTAAGCACTAAGGTTAGTTTGCCAGCCAACTGGTAACCAGAAGAAAAAAAAAAATAAATAACAGCTTGGACAATTATGTTTACCTCTCTGACTTCTGAAACATAAGTAGAGCGTTCTATTTCTGCCTTTTCTAGTTCACTTTCCAAATGTTCTCTCTCTTTTTTAAGCTAGAAACAGAAAAACAGAGTTAAAACAGATGTTTGCAGTGCTTTCTTGCAGTATCATTTGCTTGGTTTATAATTAGCTGTAAATTTCTATCAAATATTCCATGACGTTTGGAGAGCATTTCAAACCCAGTGATTGCACGGTGCAGATTCAAACTTCAAAAATAAGATAAAAAGAGAAAAAGCAAGCCCATGATTGTCAACAAGCAGTAAACTGCTCAGCCTCACAAGAAAGAGCCCCAGTGGGTGAGCACAGCAGTAAAAAATCAGAACAATTTTCCACCTTCTCTGCCTTTTTAAAACCCTGCCCAAAAGGCTCAGGTTAAACTGCAGCACAGGCTGTGCCACTTGCAGGAGAGAAGCCCAGGAAATTGAGATTTACAGCACAAGCCTAAATCATGTTTAAACAACACAAAGCTTCAAAGACAAAAAGAAAAAACCACCTGCACGTACAGTTTCTACTTCTTTGCTCTCTTCCTTTAACCTCTCCACCTCGTGCTGCAGAGAAGTGACCACGGAACGCACCTGCAGTTTGGGGGGAGAATAAAGATATTTAGTTGGGTTGGTCTAAGACAAACTCTCCATAAATACACAAGATTGCTTCTACAATCTAAGAATATTGAGGATGAGATCAGAGGGGATGAGTAATAAAATAAGATGTGCATTCAAATCATTCAATGTGCTGAATCTACACCTTTCCTAGCTACTCCCAACCCAAGTTTTTGATATATTTAGAGTCCACATGGCTGAAAGATTTGGAATAAAAGCACTCAGCCAGTTGTCCATTAGCCATGGTAAGCAAAACATCGTTCCCAGACAGGGAATTGTCACCATCCATGTACCCAAACCAAGCGTTTTTAGCTTTTTTTGGGGCTGTGGAAGTGCAGCAGATGGCAGCACATCTATAGTTCAAGATCTGACAGCCTTTATAAGCCCCTCAAACAAGATGTTTATAAATCATCTGTTTGCTGCCAGCCTCACACTGTGGCACTCCAATTTACTAAGCAGAGATACTTTAGAAATTACTTTTCAAAAAAGCAGTTTGACCTACTTTAATGCTAGATTAGAAAAGAAACATAAAAGCTTTTTTTTCTTCCCACTTTTGCTAGCAACAGAGCCTTCCTAAAAGGAAAGCTTTGCAGTCAATTTCAAGTGTAATTAGTTGACCATAATGGATTGAGCAGTACTTTAACAGCTTCCAAAAAAACTGTTACAATTCTATAATACTTCAATTTTAGCACAAAGAGTCCATATCTGCTCACAAATATACTTGGAAAAAACCCAGGTGCTCAATAGAAATACAGTCCAAGTTGCTAGGATCAGAAAAATATGTATTCCTGGGCACATTAATGGGACTCTTGTACATTCCTCAATCTTTGGCTTCCTATCTCATCAGCTTTAACAAATTTACTTATTACTTGGCTGCTTCCTGCAGCATCTGCAAAGGACTCCCCATCTCTGGAATTGTCCAAGGCCAGGCTGGATGGGCTTGGGATAGTGGAAGGTGTTCCTGCCCATGGCAGGAGGTTGGAACTGGATGATCTTTGAGGTCCCTTCCAACCCAAACCATTCTGGAATTCCATGGCTGTGACACAAATTGGTCATAATGGTCAAAGACCTTATACCTGTGCTGTTTACTTCCTCTTGCTTCTGTAAAGATGGTGGCAGGAACAGCCACACAAATCCAAAGATACCAACAAATCCTCCATTTTTCAGCTGTTTAATGGAAATACATTCCTCTAAAAATTAAAAATCAGCTTTTCCATGAAGCTAAAGTATCAGAGCACCAAAGGACCACTGGTGTGAGGAATCATCCCTATCATATTTGTTGCAGGCTTCACTTTTTTCATCCCCTGGCCATGCACACATCACACCAGGCAGCCAGGGCTGCTCCACACCTGCCTTCACAGAGCTCAAACACCCTCTGTGACTTCAAGCAGAACCTGCCTGGCTGCTGAGGAAAAAAAAAAAATCAACTTCAGAAATACCTGTTTAAGTTCCTTCTGTGATTCTTCAACTTTTATCTTCCATTTGCTTTCTTCCTCTTCCACACTCCTCTGTAGCCTTTGTAAAATCCCCTCCTAAGAAGAGAGAGGGATTTGAAAGCTCAGAGCAGAAGAAAGGCAGCTGGAACATCACAGAGGTGACCAGGCATCTCACTTACTGTCTCTGCCAGAACAGATTTGTATTTCTCACACTCCAGCTGCAGCAGGATGTGCATTTCCTCAGCCTCCTTCAACTTCTGCTCCATAGCCTGGCAAAGGAGGAAAGAAACCACAAGAGTCACATATCAGTGGATGGATTTCAGTTCTATTCATCTTATTTCAACATGCTGGTATCACTCCTGGGCAGGTCTGTCTTTCCAACCCATGAAAAGACAACAGCAAGTGCAGTGATCACTTGTAACTCTCAATAGTCAACCACAAACTTTGAGCTACTGAAAGAAAAATCCCTGTTACTTAAAAAAAGAGAACATGGATTTTCAATGTCCTGAACTTACAATTCCACACTTCAAAGATGCAAATAAATTTCTGTAAATATTTAAACAGCAGGTTGCCCAGAGAAGCTGTGGCTTCCCCATCTCTCTAGGAATGTTCAAGGCCAGGCTGGATGAAGCTTGGAACAACCTGGTCTAGTGAGTGGCCAAGGCTGGGGGGTTGGAACTGGATGATCTTCAACCCAAACCATTCTAAAATTATATAAAACAATTTTCTTGTGACTTGTCTGACAACCTGAACTTCACAACCCACAGCACAGTTTGTAAGATTTATACTGGAGAAACACATTTTGCCCCACACCAGCTGTCCACCTTTTGTGCCTACCTTGACATCTTCAGATCCTGAAGCCTCTCTCAAGTATTCTTTAGCCATCTTTTCAAACCCACATATCCATTCGCTGTGGCTCTGTTGGGAAATCACTCAGTTAGGGCTGGGAATAACCTCAGGAAAACTCTATTGAGGCCATTTTTCTCCCCACTGCAGGCTGAGGGAGCAGCATTTCACTGCCCCAAGTCCCTGGAGCTCACACACAGCCTGATGGTTGTTGTTCAGCCAGTGCCACACACAGCTGGCAGCAGCCCAGCAGCACGAGGTGATGAGACACTCACAGCTCAGGGGGCCTGGATGAGCTGAGATACAGCTGGGAGACACAGGACTCCCTGCAAGTGTCAGGGCTCTGCACAAGCATTGGAAGATTCAAGGGAATCTTTCCCAAAATCCCTGAGCAGTTAAAGCAGATGCTGCGTAACTCCAAGAAGGTTGTTTTATAACCTTACAGAAAGGCTTTTTAAAGACTGGTTCATCAGGACATCTACTTTAGCACATTTGGGAGCAACTTGAAATATGAATATTCAAAACCTCTGGAGGTTATAAATGAAATGCACCCATTTTTCCAGACCCAATGTTATCCACCCCATCTGAACCCCACAAACCCAGGGCATCTTCCCCTGCAAACCACTGAAAGCCACCAAGAATATAAAACTGGCAATCGGTGCTTGGGGACAGAATAAAGCCTCCTAAATTGTATTAACTGTCACTGAGGCACTGCAGCTCCTCTGGAAAGGAGGGGAATATATAGATCCCCATCGTGCCAGCCAGTGAGCAAACACAGCAGACCTGGGGAAATTTACACCCCTGAAAATTGACTGTCTCAGTGAGACACGAGGCAACACACACAGGTAAATCAGTTGGGGCGTAAAACACACAAGATAATAACTTATATTTTGCTGTTTTAACACTTCTTGAAGCAACCATCTGCAGCTCTGCCTCCCTGTGCAAGTACAGGCATCACCAGCAAGAGACACACTCATCCCACTGCAGAAACCTTGGGATAGAGAGGACAGTGAGGAAAAACTCCAGGACTGCCCAGCACTGCAGGACCAGAGCTCCCTGGCTCCCAGCAGAAGGAAGGTGAAGAAAATCCACTTCTCTTACCATGTTGGAAGGGAGAGAGACTTTGGGGAAGAGCTTCTGGAGGAGCTGGCGTGTCTCCACCTCGGCAGCTTCCAAATGCTGCTGCTTCTCCTAAAGCAAGAGGAGAGCACAGGTGAGATTGGGCATCACACTCACCCACCTGCCAACAGCCTCTTCCATGCCTACAGCTATTTATTTAATCCAAAAAGATCTTTTTTTCCTAAGTGAGAAAGGCGCTCTCTAGTCTCTAAAATTGCCAGTAAATTGCTTCAAAAATGGGCACTGAATTGCTTCAGAATTTGGCTTCGCATTTGCTCTCGCTCCAGCTTTTATTTTCTGAAGTTCTCCTCCAATCTAGCCTGTTTGTACAGAAATTACACCTTCATTCACTTGTCCACAACACAAACTGCTCTGTGCTGATTAACTGCAGCCACAGATCACACCAGCCCTGCCACTCAAGTAAAGTGAGCTCAAAATCAAATCGTTTGGTCAATCAACTTTTTTTTTTTTTTTTAAATCTGTACTTTTTAAACAATTTTAGGTGTGAAAAAAATCACCATAAGGTAATGTTATCACATCAAAAACAGAGAATCAAAGCCAAAAGGAAACTTTGTGTTAATGCACATTTGAACCAGGCCAAGAAAGTAAGACTTTTAAACATTACTTTTACATACTCAAGAGGAAGCCCCTTACATCCTCTTTTCCCAACCCTGGATGCAATGGGAAATAATTATTAGAGCTGTGTGACAATCTCCAGGTTTTCTCTGTTAGTGCTCTGCAAATATAAATACCCAGAGCCACAGGCACCACAGATCTATCCTTCCATGTATTTAACATGAAAAGCAGAGCAGCCACAGGACATGTGCTTGCTGGGCTTGTAGCAGATTGGTTTAGTTTAGCCACACAATGCTCAGGCTCCTGTTTAAATGTAACTGTAGAAAGCCTGAAACACTGCACAGAAGGGCAGCTTTCAGCCCAAACCCTTCACTGATATTTGGGATTGTTTTTCCCTTTGACATCAGTCTGGGAAATCTGCTCTGAGTTCCTCTGCTGCAAGGGATCCATGGCGTGAGCAGGTTGAGATTCAGAGACAGAAACAGACAGGAGACATTAGGTTGTGAGGCTGTGCTAAGTGTGTTAGTTGGCAGCAATTTAGGAGCCACCATGAAGTGGCAAAAGGCTGTTTTTGCTGAAGTCTTCCAGCTGCAAGAGAAAGCAGGCAAGTGTTAGCACACAGCAAGAGCAGGGAAAGACTCCTCCCAGTGCAGGGCAGCTCCAAAAAGCAGACACACAACCCCAAACCAGAGCTCCTCTGCTTCTGGCTGCCTCAGTGGTGGTCTGAAAGTTAGCTGGATGCTTTTTTTTGAGTTCAGCACAGTGGCAATTAACACAGAAACAAGCCCGCAGCAGAGCAATTCACACCATGTATGATTTTGAACATTGGTCCAATGGTTCCTGTCCAGCTTCACACCTTCAAGAAGGAAATTCACAGCTGTGGGTCACACCACTTTCCTGAGATGTTCCCAGGTTTTTAAATAATAACAAATTTAGTCCTGGTTCTTCCCAGGTCCAATAGATTTGTTCAAGCACAGCCAAAGCCCAGTAGAAGAAAGCAGGCTGCTCACCAGCACAGCTTTTATTCTGGAGCTCCCCACAAATCAAAAAAAAATTCACGACAGCTCTAACAATTATGCAAACAGAAATCAAAACTCAGCATGCCCACACACTAACAATAAAAAATAAAAAAAAAGAACCCTAAAGACAACAGGAAGAAGCAGAGGTGAGAGTATATGAATGATCACTCAGAAGAGATTATACTTAAACTGCAGTAAAAGTTAAATGTCTCCGTTTCACTTAAAAAACCAGCTGCAGATCTGCTTCTAGCTTAATGCACCATTTCTAGCAGTCAACATTACAACCTTGGCAGTCTTGTTCACTTTGTCCTGCAGCAATTTTTCAGTTGATGCCAATGCTTCCATTGCTTCCCAGTTTTTCTCCCGAAGGTCCTAATCATTTTTAGAAAGAATGATTTCAGTTCAGCCAATATTCAAACTGTTCTCGTTTTTACTTCAGAGATATATTTCGCATTACATTCCACCATTTGCATTTAAATGCTGGTTACTGCAAGGTGATTTTGCTGGGGAGTATGACATACACTAGCAAAAACAAGTGTGATGTTCAAAGAGTCCGAATGAAAAGGAGAGGGGGGGAAAAAAATGCCAATTTCTGCCCAACCTGCCCCAATGTCCAAAACTGATGCAAGTGTTGCTGCAGAGCAGTTTCACTACAGCGACCCCAACACTTTGACTGCACTTGTAAGAAGAAAGAGGGAAGTTTTCAAAAGTAGTGAGGAACACAGACACCAAACCACAGATTACACAACAGAGTGTTAGGCATGTCGCAGTGCAGAACCCAGCATGGCCCCAGGAGACACAGAGGTGTGCACATTTACTCCCCAGATCCTGCAACCAGACCTCAGCCCAAAGCTGCTGTGCCGGGGCTGATTTCAGGAACACAGAGCTCAGGGTTCACAGCTCTCTCCACTGCACCCAAAGGAAACTGGTTTGGTGCTCAGCAGCCCCCCTGGGAGGCTTTGGGATGTCAGCAGTGGTGAGCACATCCCAGATCCACGTGGCAAGGCCATGGTGCAGTGCTCTGCATCTTTCTTGGCGAGGTCATCAAACGTGTACTCCACAAGACATCGACACAGAACTCAGTGAGAGGCTGAGAGCTCTTCTAAGAGCAGCCTCACAGCTCTTCTCCAGGAAGGATGGTGGGGCCTTGCAGCGAGGAGATTACAGAGCTTGGGATTTAGGTTTAATTTTTTTCCAACCCTCAGAGCAAATCTCCTTTAGAGAAGGGCTGTTTTGGAGAGGTTGTATTTTAAATTCATCAAAAGCCTAGCAAGCACCTACACTGGTTTTACTTTACCACTTCTATCTGCCCACAATCCTAAGGGTTGTTTACAGGATATAAACACAATAGTGGATAAAATTGAGAAAAAGCTACAGGCCTGGTCTGCCTTTAGCAGCAGCCAGATTTCTGCCTGCACCACAAAGGGCATTCAGACCTTGTGAATCCCCAGGAAACAAGACCTTCTGTTCTACCTTTCCAGCTCATCTGTCTTCTGAGACTACTCAGCTATTTTGTCTCTACTTTATTTCAGCTCTTAAGCAGCACTCCTTGCTCAAAAGTTCAAGTTCTCAATATTTTCCTTGTGCATCTTCCTTAGGTTGTCCCACCATTAAGCAGTAAAGCTTATTTCCTGGTATTCATTGGATTTTACAGGCTATCAAGGAGAGATAGGTGAGATAAACCCCCTGTATTTTAACTTTCTTCCATATAACTTTAAAGATAACACTCTCCTGCCCTGCACAGGTAATACATTACAAGGAAGTAACTGCACAGCTCTGAGATGGAAGATACAATCTTTTAACTCCATCCACAACAACCCAGACTGCACCATCAGCAGCTGCTGTGAAGGAAAGCTCAGTCCTTCTCCTTTGGAAGATCAGGATCAGTCACTCTTAGGAATGGGAAGAGCCAAATCTGAGCACCCTGAGGGAAAAACCTCCTCACATGTCCACACACAAGGAGCAGATCTCTATAACAGGCACAGCACCTTTCCTCTTCCCACCCTCGCTCCCCTCCCCTCCCCTTGGCAAAGGACTGTTTCTGAACAGGGTTAACCAGGCTGGAATCCAAATCCAAGAACTTGCTGTGGGATGTGTCCCCTAGCAAGTCTCCTCCCTCTCATCCAATCAACAGATTGTCCAGGAGTTGACAGGACTGTGAGCAGTGCAGTCAGGTGTGCTGAGTGCCTCCCAAGAGGAAAGGAGTGCCCAGGGACACACCACAGCAGCCAGCTGTCAGAAACACTCTCTGCAAAATGCCCCAGGCCTCAAGAAGTGCTGAGAACACAGATTTGGTTGTTCTGGGGGATTTTCTGGGGCGGTGGGGGAAGAATTTCCTTACGTTGTTCTTTTTCCTCTGCTGCTCAAAAGCGTTTCTCTGAGAGGCGAGCTCGCTTTGCAGATTGGCGATTTCCCTCTCTTTGCCTGCAACCCTGAATGAACAAAGGGAACCACAAAAAGTCAGGAGACATTGAAGGAATTTCCAGTGAAGCACTGACACCCTTTCCCACACACTAACTTGCCTCCCCTTCCAGCAAAGCTCTCTCTGAAAAGCTGTTTTCACTGACTTGGCAGCATCACTTGCTTCCCACTGCTCCCTGAACCACTTTGCCTGAGTAAAGCCATTGTAAAGCTGTTGTTTGCCTACAACAGGCATCTGCACACATTTATCAAGGCCATGGAAAGGCAACACATTAGCTGAGGGTAGAGTCAGCCAGCCCACACCAGAACAGCACCACGGAACAGGCACTGCCTGCTGGATGAGAGCATTCCCTTTCAAGCACCTAATCCACAATTTTTAAGTCATTTCACTTGAAAGACAAATGATTCAGCCAGCCAAAAATGCATGACAGTGGCAATTTGCTTAGCACAATATAGCATTAGCTTCCACACAGTTATTTAATGTGTTTCAGCCCCACGTTGTAACACACTTTTACCCCTGAGATTTTCCCTGGGAAGAGATTTCCACCAGACAACTCTGTAATAGGAACAATCCTCTGCTAAGCTGAAGTTCCTAGAAAAAAGCCTGTCACTTTTGCTTGAAACACCAACATTTAACTCTTCAGCCATACAGCTGAGCTGGCACACATTCAAAACTGCATCAATCAAGGCTTGCTTCTGTGGTGGGCACAACATATTGCCAGCACTGTCTGTCTGCAGGAGATTACACCTGAGGATTAGCAGTGTGAGCAGATTCTCCATGTTCCATTTTTATTAGACAGTAAGTTAATTTTTTTTTTTTTTACTGGCCACTTCATATATTCTGATATTGTACATTTAGCATTTATTTCTAAATTTCCTGAGTAATTAAGTGAACTGAATCAATTCTCTAATGCATTCAACTTTTGGCAATACTCACACTTGCAGAAGCTCCTCGCTTTGGACAGCCAGAGACGCCTACAAAGAGATCAGAAATGTGTTAGGAGCAGAGCAGCAGCGAAGAGCAGGATCTGCCTTGTTAGCCAGGCACTGCAGCAACACCAGAAAAGCTGCACTCTGGGCCTGTGAGGGAATCCTGCCCAGCTTCCTTTGGACAGAACACAGCAGGCATAAGAGAGAGGAAAAGGCTGCAAATCCACATGATAAAAGGAAGCAGGAAGAGATGTGCAACAGCCAGAAAAGCTGGCTCAGTGCAACCCAACCCTGAAGCTGTCCCTGGGTTTCCATGGGCAACACAACTCCTGGTGTTCCATGCCATCCATGCAAGCTACCACCACCCACTTCACTAAGTAATACTGCAATTGGAAGCTGTACCTGTTTGCAGTTCTCCTGCTTTAATTCCTGTATTTGAGCTTTGAATGATTCATTTTCTTTTTGCACATCCTGTTGAAAGAAAAAAGACAATATATACCCATGCAGACATAGAGATACACACTCACAATATAAATACACCTCAACACAAGGTGTTTCTATCAAAACTTTACCTGCAACTGTTTTACTTGGTTTGCAATTTCTCTCTCTTTTTCTTCCACCATAGCTTTCAACTTCTTCATTTGTTCTTCTTCCCCTTTCAACCTGCAGGGATGGTTTAGAAAGTAAGAAGAAAGGGTTAAAGTAAGATAAAAAAAAAGTTAAAGCAAGAAAAAAAAAGTTAAAGCAAGGAAAAAAAAAGTTAAAGCAAGAAATTATGCTAAAAAGGGACAGACACTCAAACTGGGACAGTTTGTGCAGCAGAAGATAAATACATTTTGTATGTTGAGGCTGCCTCAGGTACCACACAGCTGTACCAGAGCTCTGCTGGGAGAGCAGCACATCACAGGAGCTGCTTTGAAGACAGAGCCCTTCCTGGCACAGTCTCACACCACCTTCCTCTGACTTGGAGCAGCCAGACAAAGCAGAGTCAAAACAGAGGAAAGCCTGGCAGCGTTTCTCCATAAAACAGGAGCTGGAGAATTGGCTATTGCATCTCAGCCTGCAAATGGCAAAAACTGGATCTGCTTTCTGCTGCTACCAACTGAGCCAGGAGCACTGCAAGCCTTAAACATGCTAAACAGAAGGAGAAATTAGCACTAGACAGGAGAATCAGCAGCAGTTTCACTGGTTAACAGAGCCCTGGGTGCACATTCCCAGTGTGTGAGCAGCACAGCTCAGGGCAGGGATGCTCCAGGCAGTGGCACTAACAGCTTATTTTAGCAAAGCCCATGAAATTCCTGACACCAATTCAAACATTCCAGCTGAAGATAAACTCAATGCACATTCTCAGCAGGCACTTGAGGAACTGCTAATCAGTATACTCACAGGCTCTCCAGGTTCTGGACTTGGGATGCAGCAGGCACCTGAAAAAGGAATTCCCACTCTCATTTTGATGGCACAGTTTTCAAGTGAACAGCAGCTCTTTGCACGAGAAGGGGAAACACACAGCTTGCAAGAGACTTGCCAAAGAAATACCAGGAATTCTGCATCAGGCATTGCTCCAAGAATATCTGAACACATAATGGATTTCAGAAGCTTACACCAAGCATCTCAAACTCCACACCAGCCAACTGTTCTCCATTCCATCTTTCCCCTGGGATAAATGCCTGTGTCTAGACATCCACCCAAAATAAAAGTTCAACTCAGTCTCTTCCTTTTGCCATCAACAAAAATCCAAACTGAGCCAGAATACCACCTTACTGGAAAAATTCTTCCATTAAGCAACACCTGGCTTCAAGGGTGTCCAGTTGTCTGCCCTCAAGTCCAGTGCAGGAAATCAAAAGCCAAAATATCCCAGCCCCAGGGAAAGGCAGGAAGGAATCACAGCACAGCCTGACCACTTCAAGAAGAGCTGCTACATCCAGTTACAGCCAAAGTTCCTGCACAGCCTGAGCCCTGCAGAGATGCTGCTTCAGCCTGGCAAGGAGGTGCCTGGGACACAGCTGGGGCTCTGTCTGTGAGCTCCAAGGCTTCCAGACCACCAAAGCTCCTCGTTATGCACAGTGTCACCCAGTTAAAGCTCTCAGAACTTGCTATCCATGTAAAACCTGTTTTGGATGAACACAGCTGAACTAGTGGGCTCTCTGCATTGTAAACTAACAGCTTACTCAAGAAAGATTTAAAACATCTCTAAGTTGGAGCCAATGCAAATCCTCTGTGTGAGGCAGAGGAGAAAAATGTCTTCCTATTCCACCAAGCAGCACTCTCAAACCACATCCACTCTGCAGGCTGTACCTGTTGGAGTTGTTGCAGGTTCTGTTGTTCCAGCTCCTGAACTTTACTGGTTAATTGTGCAATTGTATCCTTCTGACCCTTTGGATAGATAAAAATCAAGTTTAGAACTGTGAATTTATTTTTCCCAGCCAGAAAACCTGCAACAGAACCTATTTCTCTTCAGAATATTAAAGCAGCTTACCTGCAGACATTCTCCCTTCTTAACAATCTCTTTCTCCTTCTCTTCCAATAAGGCCTCCATGGTTTTCACCTGCTTTTCCTTCCCCTTCAACCTGTACCATTAAACACAGACACACAGCATGAACCCCTTGCTCTTTCATCCATCTGAAAACAAAACATCCTATGCTTTGCAGCACCTAACAAAAGCAGCATCTGGGATCACAGGCACAATTCACCTACTAAAAACCAATGTGTGATCACTTCCACTTCACCCAGGTTAGCAGGAGATGCCCTTGATCAATGGCACTGCTCGTTAGGTGAAAGTAAACTCTGCTGACACATTGCAGGGGTTTCACAAATCTGTGCTCTCCTCATCCAAAAATACTTCCTTGCCCCTCCTCAGATACAAGGGACTGACTGATCATTTCCTCACCCCTACAGCTCAGGTATTACCAAAGTAAGTTTTCACTATGCCATGCCTTCATCTCTCCATCCTGACTAGAATTTAAGGGCTCAGCAAGGGGTGCACAGGGCAGATCAGACATTAATAACTGCACTTACAGAGTCTGAAGTTCTTTGACTTGTGATGTTATTGACACCTAAAGGAAAAAAATCACTACTTCAGTTCAAGGCACATGGAAAAGGCACATGGAAAAGGCACAGAAATGCTAAAAATTGCTCTATGAAGAAACAGGGAAAAGCCATCAGACATTACCAAAATAGGCACTATTTATTGCAGTAAGCATAAACACTTCAAAAAAATTAATTACAAGATGCCATGTGTCTCCAGCTTTTTACATTCCCCACATTTAAAATGTGATTTCCAGAGCAGCAAAGGAAACAGTGCAAATGGGAACACAAGCAGACCCACAGGAGACACACAGGAAGAAGCACAGTGTGACTGTGATCACCACCTCACTGGCAACTGCAGCTCCAGCCACAGAAATCAGCTCTGCCCACTGAGATCTCAACACAAGAGCTTTTTGGATGCTCTCTGAAATGCCAGCACTCCCTTAAATTCCCATTCTTAGGCTGAATATGGATTGAAGACACAAGATTTAGTGGGAATGCTACTTTGAATTCTGTATGAAAGCCTGACAGTGGTTATCTGTGTAGACAGACAATCCTCTACCACAACATGGCAGGAGTTTCAGACATTCCCAAAATTCTCTGTTCTGCTTGCAGGAGACCAAAGGGTGCACAAACACATCACCTTTGGAGCAAGCATCCCTCACAGAGCATTCCAGCAACAACAAACCTAAACTGCATTTTTTTTTCTGGGCTTTGTCAGTTCCAGGGAAGGAAATACACACAAATAACTCCCTCAGTTCCTGGAAATTTGCTCTGGAGGAAAAGCCCAAGATGGAAACACATTCAGTGAAGCTTTGCCTAAAAAGGACAAAACTAAGAGGAGAAGGGGGTGACATGTTGGAATGCAGCTAGAAGGACTGAAAAAAGTGCAGACCAAAATCACAACCCACACAAACAAGCAAACTTCCTGACAGCACGATGGATTCAGCTGCCTGCAGAATGGGCTCCCTAAGGAAATGTGGCCTTCCCTTGTTTTGGATGCCAGACAGCAATCATGCCAAAAAAGCCAATACTCCTCCATCCCTGCATTCCTGACAGCTAAAGCAAAACTGACTGTGCCAAGACTGAACTCTTTCTGGGCACTGGGAAGAAAACAGACTTGGGTTTACCTGGAAACCAGATACTGTTTGGGCTTGTAGTATTGCTGCAGCAACACAGAAAGGCCAACAACAGCAGGAACAACTGCAGCACTTGAAATTTCCAAGTTGCCAACCCCCAGGGATGTCCCAGGGTTTTGTGTTTACTACAGGGACAGTGTGCCCAGGCAGAGTTAATGTTGCAAAGCATTAAGCTATAGCAGTTCTTGCCAAATTTCATATTAATGGTCCAAAAAGCTCAGGTTTCCAGAGGTGTGTGGTTTCTGAAGGACAGCACCAGTTGTCCTACATATTTATGGCTTTATAGCCAAGAACAGTGTAGCTCCACCATTAAAAAGTTCCTTACCCAATGACATTCACCAGTGAAACAGAACACACTAGAACAGAAAGGAGTGAGCAGCACATCCAAGGCAAGGCTGGTTCACACTGCTGGCACTAAAGTATTTTACCTGTTTCTCCATCTCAAGCTGGGAATTTCCTACTTCTTCTTTCAGAGCCTCTATTTCCTGTGTCAAAGCCTTTTCAATGACAAAACAAGACAGGGTTGGACAATGGAAACACAAAAACGCCACAAAAATGGATGCTACAAATTGATCACTGTAGAATGCCATGCAGTAAACAAACAAATGTGGTCGTGGCATCGACACGGAAAGGAAGGCAGGAACTGCACAGAGATACCTGAACAGTCTTCTCCTTGTTTGCCACTTTGAGGATTTCAGCTTGTAGGAGTTCTTCCACTGATTTTATTTTTCCGTCTTTCTCGTGGATCCTTGAAAAGAGCAGAGGAACAGATTAGCTGGGTGAAAAAAAGGTGCTGCTCAGGCAAACACACAAAATTTGGTTCTGCTGTCCCATCACATCCCATCACCAGCCTCTGGCATCCACAAATAGGAAGAATAAGACAGCAGAACCAGCTGGTTTTCCATAACCAGTAGTTCACATGCTCAATAAATACTATTACAGTCCAAAAATGCAAATTAAGATATCCAGAGTGCCTGGAATGACACACACTTAAAATGAGCCTTCACTGGACATTCCAGCAAAGTATTTATCAATTTAAAACACACACAGAGGGAACAATCTCACTACTGAACAAAAATGATTATCTGACAAATCAGTGCAATTCCTCATCTAGTCAAAGTCTGGCTTATGAAATTAACTGCTTAGCAGAGAAGCAACTGGATTATCAGCAGGTATTGATCTGGCATGACATGTTTCAAAAATGAAAATGCTTCCTGCCACACACACACTTCACCCAGTTAAAAGCCAATCATTTCAGGGAAGCAAAATACTTGTAGTCATGGAATAAAGACAGAGAGAATGAACAATCAGAAATTAAATCTGTGCATTAACTTACACTTTCTGCAGTTCCTCCACTAGTGATTGGAAGGAAACCTGTTAAAAACAGAGCTTCATCTTAGAAAAAACAGAAGACACCAAAACAATCTGCAAATGTTGAGGAGTGAGGACAGAGAGCTGGAGCACTCTGGCACTGGATGAACTATGTAGCAGCCTAATGATTTTATTTATCTGGTTGCTCCTGAGAAAATTAGCTGTCAGTCTCCAGTTCCTGGCAAACCAATAACACCAAGCCTGCTGCAAGTTCCAAAAAAACACAAGCAAACCCACACCATCTTTAGCAGGAGAGGGTGAGGTTCAGGACCAGCATTCCATCAGCCAACCTTTAACACTGACACTACACTACACCTCTTCAGGGTCACTGTGCCTCCTCTCTTCCATAAATGATATTTTAGGAACTAATTGCCCTGCTGACCTGTCCAAGCAGAGCTGGGTGTCAAGGAAAGGCACCTCCTGATCAGCACATCCAAAATGACAGCACTGTGACACTGTCACTGATCACACACAAGGAGAAGAGGGAGAAGTGACACCTGCAGAGTGAGGATTGACACTGGGAAGCTCAAACATGAATCATGAGCTGCCTGCCAGCCATGCCTGCTGCTCCAAGCTTCTGGCAAAGGGAATCCACAGCCATTGCAGAGCATGGCAACCTCAGACTAACCCCCAACCAGCACTGACTGGATCCTTTACATCTGCCCTGCTTCTGACACTCCTGCAAAGGAAATACTTGACAGAAGTCTCAGCTCCCAGACCAACGCTGAAAGAAAACAGGATGCTTTGCCAACAGGCTTCAAAGGCATCTCCACCTTTTTCCCTTGACTTTTGCAACCACAGCAAGATGCTTTCAGATTGAGTTTAGGTGTAATAAAAGTTTCAGATGAAAAGTAGTACCTGCTCCGATTGCTGAATTTGCAGGCTTTGAAGTTCTTTTCTCAGAGACGAATTTTCCGTTCGCAGGGCCTTTGAAAGCAGACACACAGATAATGAAAGACTCATTTGTGGGGGGAAAAAAGTGTTAGGCTTGTCAGGAAAGTAATTTCTTTTAGAATAAGTGAAAGACTTTGAAAGTCTGAAAGAGACCCCCTTCTGCAGCTGTTGGAGCCAAAATATTCAACAGACTAATTATTCACCATGGATAACTTGGAGTGGATGCCAATCTATTGGAAATTAGAATTACAGAGCAAGGTGGGAATGCTGTAACTGGGCAGGGAGGTCAGAAGAACAAATGTAACAAATCATGGTAAAGGCCACCTTTTGGACAGTCCATTTATTTACATGTATTTACATGATATTGGGATTCTCTCTCACAGACAGGCTTCTTGCCACTTTGGGAATGCAAATAATAAAAACCATAAGACCATGGGCTTTAACAGTCTAGATCCTATTCTGGAGTCAATGATAATGTCCAAAATACGTAAGAATTTTTCAAAGATGCCTTTGTACAGAAACACACTACGAGAATAAAAATCATATATTCTAAACTTTGCCGTCAGCATTATTAAAAAACTGCAGAATATTATTTCAAACAAATAACTTGCAAAATACTGTCATCCCTGGAGGGATTTAAAAGCTGTGTGGATGTGGCACTCAGGGACATGGTTTAGTGGGGGGCTTGGCAGAGCTGGGGAATGTTTGGACTTGATGATCTTAGAGGTCTTTTCAGCCTAAAGGAGTCTCTGATGTGCTCACACCTGTGGCTGTGCAGTAGCCTCAGAGTTTCCAACTCCTCCCCAGCACAGAGCTGTCAGCAATGCCCCTGCAATCCAGGCTTGTTAAGGAAGGGAATATTGTCTTGGTTATGCCCAAGCTTTCCAGCAAAAAGCTTTCCCAGCTGAAAACAGACAGGGATTTTTGTCCTGGCTCTCCAGACTTCTCACCACAACCTTCTTTATAACCAAACAGGAAGGAAATAACTTTAACATCATTCCAGAAGTGGCACTAGTTTATAATCCACTTAACCCTTCAGATTAACAACTAAGCAAATAAATGCAGAAGCTCTATAATGCCAAGTTTTTACAAAACAACCTTTCCTAAAGAGAGATTTATTGGAGATTAAGCCAAATGTACAGCTCTGGAGATATATTCCCTTTATGCCAAAAGTCACCAGGATGGCATCCCAGCAAAACGTGCTCTAGACTAAGCAGAGAGAAGCACTTATTCTACACCATGGATGCTCATGCTTAGCCTATCTTATAAAAAGGGTTTTAACCTCATCTCCACGAGGTGCTTTTCCTAATCAGAAGGAATTCAGGCTGAACCATGAGCACTCCAACACTCACTTTGCACAAGAGCACTTAATCTCTATTTCTCCATCAAAAAATAATACAGGAGATTTTACCTTCAGCTCCTCCTCTTTGTTAGCCACCTGGATAAGTCCTGCCTCAAGCAGCTCTTCAACTGTCTTGATTTTATCATCCCTCTCTCTCATGCTGAAAAAGCAAGAGTGAATATTAGGAAAAAAGAGAGTTTAACTTTGAAGGCAGTTTAGCTATCAACAGTAGCCTTACTGCCACCAAAATCTTTATTTTAGCCTGTGATTCAACAGAAAAGAGTTTTTTACCTTTTTTCCATCTGCTCTATCAAGTCTTTGTTTGTCTATGAAGAAAAAAAAAATAAGGCCATCATTAATTGGATCAAAAATGGTTTGGGATTTAAAAAACAAATAACTGGAAATCAACAACTTAACAAGAAGCTTGGTTACAATACTACTCCAGAAAGGAAAACAAAGCAGGGGGAGAAAGTCCTCATGGCATATGTGTCTAATATTGATGCTGGAAAGATGACAATCTTTCAGGGGAGGGATAGATCCAGCTTAAATGCCTTGGTGGTTTTACACTGATGGACTTGCAGCATCTAATCCATAGCAGCCAGCTCAGCACCTGAAAAATCTGCCTGTTTTGAGCATTTATCAGAATCACAAACTCCACCCCAGGCTCACTCAGCCGAACATTTGTGATTTCTCACCACCACCACATTGTGAGAGACAAGCTGGGAAATTTAAACCAGCTTCCAAGAAAAATCACCTCCAGTCTTTCAGACAGGACATCAGATCAGCCAGAGCCAGGGGAGCAAAGGCTGTAAATCTGGTTCTCCACCAGAGCAAAGGGAGCTCTTCCAGACAGGGAGCTCCTGACTAACAGACACCAACACAGCACAGGAAAAGTTTCCTGTCCTGCAAGTCTTTTTGCAGTGTTTCAGGACGTTTTCTCATTCCACAGTGGTGCAAAGTCAGGGATGTCCACAAGGGCTCTCCCAGGCAACATTCCAAAAGAGATGGAATTGAACAACACAACAGCTTTGAACCTGCAGCATGAACCTGTGAGCACCAGTGTGGCTGCAGCCATGGGCAAAAATGCAGAACAGGAGGCAAAAACATCACAAAGTAAAGAGTTTTCTATCTCCATGGGTCAGAGTGGAAATATTTGCACATATAAATTCTTGCTTGTGTTTAGCTATCAATCTTCAGGAGTGGTAAAAAAAATAAAAATCCACATTTTGTTTGGACACTCTTGACTAGATCTACAAGACAGTCAAACTCGACCCTCTATGGAAGAGAAAATACTTAAAATAGCATGAGGCTTTGACACCAACCAGTTCAGCCTACAGCCAGGTTAAGAAAAAATACTGAAGAAATTAGAAGATATTTGATAAAAGCTCAGCAAACACTGGCTATACCTGCTCAGACAAGAGAGTCTGCAGCTTCTGAACTTCAGCTTGCAGAGTTGTGTTTTGATCCTTCAGAACCTGGAAGAAAATTGAGGCATTTTATCAGTTCAGAACTGCAGAGCCTAAATACAGCATTTCCATAATGGCAAAGAGGCAATTAAATAGCACAGAAGTCATTACAGAGAGTTCTTTGGAAGCTACAAGACTACAAAGAGTCCTTTCCTACTCTGTCTTGCTTTTCTGTATTAAGGACAAAAGAATCATCCTTATGTTCCCATGAGAAATTCAGCTGTTACCATCTTTATTCCCTGGCAGAGAATCAGATAGTACCAAGTGTGAGAAGCTCAGAAAAAATGCATTTTCCTCCTAAAGCAGCATCAGCATCGTGTCAAGATTTGATAACTGCCTCTTACAGAACACTCATCTGAGGAAGCAAATGGTCCAAAATCCCTTTTTTTGAGTTCCCTTCAGCTGTCTCAATGCACAGCAAGGAACTGGCAGTCCAGCAGCAGAGAGGTTTGCACAGCTCCCATCCTTGCTCTGACTGCAGGCTGGGGAGAGGTGGATAGGGAAGACAAACAGACTTTTCCTCTCCTCCTGCATTCCTGCTCCACACAATGGACACAGCAGCCCTTAGCAGACAGCCTGCCTGGCCAAATTCCTCAGATGTATTTTAAATCCTCCTCTATTATTGCTTTTTGTCTTTCTAAAGGCTTGCTTGGTGCTGCACAGAAGTGAAAAGCAGGACACCTGCTCTGTGCTGCAGCCCCAAAGCCTTACAAGGAAAACACAAGCAGGAAGGGACAGCAGCAGTGAGGATTAAACGCTCTGCTCTGTTTTGGACCTGACTTTTCCCTCTTTCATGTGTGTGGGGAAGAGCAGCACTTCCTCAGGTGGAAGCATTTAGAACAGCATTGTTCTGGTTCCTGTTTGGGATCAAAGAGAGGAGGAAGAAGAGAGCAGCAGTGCACATAATATCCATGCTGAGAGCACACCGTGGATTTCTGCACCATCATGATGATCTGCATTCAGTTCTCTGCTCACTTCCCAAGAGCTGCCAGAACTGCCTGCAGGTGATTTTTGCCATTACTTAGCACTGAATTGATTACAGCACATAACCATTCACAACACCTCTAAGGCCTTTTTCCTGGGTAACAGTTACTACAGAAACCATCACACTAAAAGGATGCTCATATTCCTTCTCACATTCATTTTCACTTCACCTACCATTTTATAAAGTTCCACCACACTGAAAGCCCTGAGAGTATCACTAACTTGAGACTTGCCCACTTACTCCAGCTTGACATCTCTTCCCACTCCCCTTTCCACACTGTTTATGCCCCTGTGACCCAGAACACGCTTCACTGAAGATTCAGTCAACAGCTTTATTCCAAAAATCAACTGAAATTGTACTTTGTTTCCTATTCCATTAATTGAACAAACTAGTTCTCTCATTCTCTGACTGCATAGAGAAACTACAGAGCCTTGACAAGGGACTCTCACCAAAACCTCTTTGAAAGTGTCACTTTAATACAAGAATCAAGTTTACTACCTGCTTCAAAGAGCTCCAGGAGACTCCACAGGCTTCTCCTACAAAAGCATCTGCCTCTGCCTCTGCCCCTGCCTCTGCCCACTCACTCTGTTCCTCACTAGTGAACTCACCAAGGTGACAGTGGGAGATTCAGAGGGACTGACCTCACACCAGAGACATCAGAGGAGCAGCAGCACCCACCACGGGCTTCAAAGGAGTTGAAAGGGATGGAGTCATCACCTTTCTCAGGAATCAGGGCTGCTTCTAACAGCCCAAGTTCAGAAGGAAAAGGCCAAGGTGGCAGAGGGCAAGGAGGAATTAAGCTGCTCTCTGCACACACCATCTCAAAACAAGCAGCAGCTTTGCTGTGCAGACCCCAGATGTCAGAACAAAAGCTTCAGCAGTTTAGCTGCAGCCTTATGAGAAACAGTCTGGAAGGGGGCTGAATTAAAATAAGCATTTTTACATCTGCCTTGACAGAAAACAGAGGTTTGGCATGATAATCCAAGCAACAAAGGCTCCAAACAAAAGCACCAAGGCCCTGGAAGGCACATTAGAAGGTGGGATGCAGGAAAATCACAGTTTTTACTGTACAACCTCCTCCTGCAGAATTCAAAGCCCTCTCTCTCCACAACTGCAGACACTGCATTTAACTTGTGCTGTCCCACCTCTCACTCTGCTGCTCCTACTGTGACATCCCACATTGCTCCTGCCTTACAAACACAATACTATAATTTACCTTAACACCCAAAAGCCAGTTTTATTTCACTGTTCTACAGTTGCTCCACAACCTCTGGAGCCTGGAAAACTTACTGAAAACAAGCAAAAAAATACCTGTTCTGTATCTTACCTTGAATTCTTCTTTTGTGTTTGAAATCTGAGTGAGTTCTTCTCGAATCTGATCTTCAAGAGCTCTTATTTTGTCATCTTTTATGTGAATGCTGAGAGACAGCAGAACAGTTAAACACTTTTCCCCATCCAAGTCTTACAAAAACCATCATTAAAAAGAACATAAAAGACTGATAAACATTGTTTATCAAATCCCAGAGCTATTTACCTTTTCTGCATCCTTTCCAGCTCATGTGCAGCAGCAGCCTAGATATAAAGAGGATTAACACAGACTTAGGATACATCACATGATTCAATCAACCTTTCATTCCACATTATTAAAAAGCTAGAACAAGTCATTTGGCCTCCCAGCACATGACTGAAACCAAGAGTGAAAGGGGTAAGCTTGTCTTCATGCACTTTTACAACACCAATCTACATCAGGCAAGCATGCAATCACACAAAGGGAAGATCATCTCCAAGAGATTCATTTGACAACTGGGATTATCTCTAATTAAACACTTCATTTCCACTTCTGTAGTGAACAAGTCATAGAGCAGTAACAGAGGGACAGCATTTTGTTTGGCCCTAAAAACATCTCTATGGTGAGGCAAGGGGGTTTGTGTGCTTTGGGGTTTTTTTGGGGGGGATGTTTATGAACCTTGTATGCAAATGCATATTCACAGACAGTTGTGGTCACTCCTGTGAAGTGTCCTGCACTCTGCATGCCTGAAAATCTAAACCAACCAAGCAAAATGCTTCAGTAACTTGGATATCCAAGTACAAGACTTTGCTGGTGAAGGAGGGGGAAGTATTAGGCCTCCCACCAGCTCTAAGAACTCCAGGGAATCAGATATTAGCCCAATCCGGAAGCCTCACACCATTAATGTGCTTAAGCAGAGCTTGCTTAAAGCCAACAGATCTGCATTTGCATTTCTGACACAATAGGTACTGGGAAGGGAGTAAAATTAAACAACTGCTTTACCTGTTCATTTGTCAGAGCCTGTAACTTCTGTACTTCTGATTTCAGAGACAGGTTCATGTTCTGTAAGACCTGAAGGACAGAAAAAAAGAAGTATATTTGCAGTTCATATACAGATAGTATTTCACTCTCCAGGGTGAAATTTCAGGGCATTTTTTGAAGGAAAATCCTCAAATTTCCTTATCAAAAGCTTTCCCAGTATCTAGCATTGGCCTTGCCCGGAAGAGCAGACCTGTAGCTGAAAAGGCTGTTTCTACACCCAAAACCAGCAGCCTTGGGGCTTCATTTTGTACATGCAGCCAGCAAGCCTCTCCCTGGATCAGCTGGCATTTGCACATGCTTTTATTGTACCTTGAGCTCTTCCTCCTTGCTGGTCAAGTTGGCACGTTCATTGCCTAATGAGTCCTCCATCTGCTTTATCTGTTTGTCCTTCTCTGCAATCCTGCACGAGGGAGAAACAGCAACAGATCAGTACAAAAGATCTGGGGGGAAGTGGCACAGGAAGCATCAGGCTAAACCCAAAATACACCCTGGCCCTTTAGTCCAGCTCCTACTCCAAATCCTGCTGACTGCACACTTCGGGTCCAAAAGCTTTTCCATTTTAAATGTTGTCTGCTTGCCAAAAAATTTATGAGACATTCCCCAGCTCTGAAACACAACTACCACCCCATGTCCCAGAGGGACAAACCTCCTGGCACAGCCCCACAGCCCAGACAATAACAATTCTCATGGTCACGCACATTCCTGCACGCTGCACTGACCCTGCAGGGCTAAACAACAGGGGAGATGCTGCTTTCTCTGCAGCAGACTCCAAATCTGAGGCCAGACACGGAAGGGAAATCCGTAGCAAGAGGTTTCCCAGCTCCCAAGTTGATCTCATGAGAAGTTAAAAGCACAGACAGCAATATTTCCTTCACCAGTCCCTCCCATGTGCTCTGCACGTGAGTGGAGGGAAGGTGGACAGGCACTGAAAGCCACTAACACCTCCCAGATCCCACAGGAAATGGATGCTCACACTTTGTGAAGTTCTTCTGCCAGGACTGAAGCTGAGGTCTGCAGGAGGAAAAAAAAAAATAAAAACAAATAACTGAAAGTAAAGCAAGTCAAATAATCCTCATCTACAGTGAGCCAGGAATAGCATTTGTCTGGTTATTTTAAACTGGCACAGGATGCTTCCAACTATTTCCTGGCTAAGGAACATAGAAGGAATACCAGCACATACTAATGTCCCTTCCCCTTTGGCCTAATGCAAATATGAAGGGGAAAAAAGACCCAAATTATTTGCCCTTTACAAGATTCAAACAAGCCACATGGCTCACCAGCACTTCCCTCCCAGGAATTAAGTGTTTTATGGGAAATTCTTCTGACAAACCACTCAAATTAAAAAAAAAAAAATCCTGCACAGTGCATCAGGAGTTGTGTTGGGAACAGAAACAGCACCATAAAATCAGCAAGTGGCATTTTTCCCTCTGGAAAAAGTCTATATCTATGCTGTCACAGCCAACAGGGCAAGAGACACACCACACTGGTTCTGAAGGCCTCAAGGGACCTCTGCAGAGTGACAGAACTTCCATGTTCACAATTCCAGTCCCTCTTAACTAAAAGAGTTTCATCTTTCTGATACCCAGAGCACGATGTAATCCTAACTCACTTCTTCAAAGTGTTATTTTCACACCCTCTGTCCATGGTGGAAAAACATCCCTGAATTTTCATTGCCAGTTGGGGCCACCTGGGAAAAGCACACACCTCCAACATCCTCCTTGTGTAACCCAGAGCTAAAAAGTGACATTTCCCCAGGGATTTATTCCCAAAGCCCTTAAAGGACTGGGATGAGAGGATCAGGCCATGAAGATGCTGTAAATCTAGAGTGGCTCTTCCCTCACTACTCTCCCCACCCAATGGGCTAAAGCACTTCAGGCAAAGCCAGATTTTCAGCCTGATGTCGAATTTAATCAAATTCCATCAAGCACATCCATGATTAAAAGAGGACAGCACCCAACTGCATAGGAACAGCCTCCACTTGTGCCCCCAAAGCCTTTCTGAGCTGATTGCTGTGACTTCCCTCTACAAAGAGGCAAATCCAGTGATCCTGAGGCTTGAGATAGTGTTTGCAACAGAAATAACATCTCAAATAAACTAGTCACACCAAAATTTTAAAGATTAAAATAACTGAGAAAAGCATTGTGCAGGTTTGGAGGGGTTTTGGTGTGATTTTTTTTGGTTTTTGCTTCTGCACAGAAATCAGCACTAAAATGAAGAAAGTTTCATACAGGAGCTACCAAAAGACACCATTGCTCACAAGGGAAAAAGCACAATCAGGTGGTTCACAGGAGGACTGCAGAAAGACCAAAAGAACCACAAAACAGAATTGTAGGCATGCAAAGCTACAGAAAAAAAAAAACAGTGAAGAAGATGATATACCCTTTAGTTATAAATGAAAGCCACTATGGGAGGAAATAAGTGGATTTTCCCCAAAACAGACAGAAGCCTGAAGTTTTAAAACAGTTTAAGAAACATTAGAAAAGAGGCTGCTAACAATTCTCTGCTTTCAGCACTACATCTCCTACCCAGCTACAAAAGTCTTACTTTTAATGAAAGTTCACAAGTCATGAGGACAAAAGAAAGTCTGAGAACATGCTGTACCTGGGCTGCCATTTGTGAATGAAACTTCTGAAGCTGAGCATTCAAAGCATCATTCTGCTCTATCAGCTCCTTGTAAGAAAGCACAGAAAGAAAAGCAGGCTGAGATCTGCAGCTACTCCACTTTTGCCAGGATTAGCTTTTAGCCATGATTATGTTAGTAAGAACAGTTCAGCATTTACATGTCAGACACTTTACAAAAGATGGTTTATTTCTCCCTGCTAAAATCAACCAGCTGGAGTGGAAGATACTGAAACAGGACAGAAACTGTCCTGTATGAAGGAAAAATATTCCCTGCTCCACCATAATCTATTTGGTTTCCCTGAAGTCCTCAAGAGTTATGTCCACATTGATGCCAGGAGGAGGGAGATCACTCCAGGAGAGCTCATAAAAACATCAAAGCTCCATGGCTGCTCTCCCAGGGTGTTCCCCAGACCATGGATCATTCCACAGCTTGGGAAATGGGCTCACCATGTTTTCCTGACTTGCCCCAAGTGCCCCAAACCTCCTCACAGCACCACACACAAGGTCTCATTTCATAACCAGACTGGCACAGTTTTCTCATCCTTCATTCAGTGGGAAAGCTTTACTAAAGCAGCATTTCAGGGATATTGCTGTGTTTCCACAGACACAAAGTGAGAGGAAAAACCCCAAACCCTTGAAATATTTCAACAATACTACCTGCACCTGCATTTGCATGGAGTCCTCCTCAGTAGCTCTCTTTTGCTCAGCCTCCAATAACTGCAGCATCCTCTGCTCCAGCTGCTGTTTTGACACCATTGTATCAGTAAGTTTACTGTGCAAGCTCTGGATTTCATTGTCTTTGGCCACAAGCTTATTCTGCACATCTGTAGCAGAAATGTCAGGATTTTAATTCAGGAGTCAATTTTTAACTTTGGGGGAAATCATTTTCGCTGTAAACAGGGAGGCTGATCAGAAGCCTCGCTCCAACAAGCCAAGGTTCAGCTCCCCCATCAGCATTCAGACCACCTGGGATCCCAACACACACTTTCCCCAGGGTGCTGAAGCAGGGCTGACTTCACCTGGGCTTTATTTAAGACATTTACTCAATAATGCCCTTTTTTCACAAGTGCCAACAGCCAGTTCACTGCATTATTTGGGAATTTTGTGATACGTGCCTTGTTGTGCTGCTTCGTGTTCTGCTGTTCTTTTCCTGAGATAAGCCTGGATTTCTTCCCACCTTCTCTCTGCTTCCTGCTGCTGGACCTTCACAATAAAGAAAGAGCTGATGAAAAGAAGTCTAGCCTTTAATTTATTTTTGAAGCATTCAGAGTGCATCTCCTCAGTGCTATTCCCAAAACATATGGCAATGAAGTGAAATTGTTTCTTGTTTCCATTAGGGCACATCAGAGAGGCAGAGTGCTCTGTAATCCTCCTCCTAGACTAGTTTAGCCTATTAATTTGAAAGGCAAATTGTGAACAGGATTTCATTATAGGCTCTTAACAGAATGGTTTCTGTAATATGAAAATGTAGCATCTTTGCCCTGATAGTTCAGAATTAACACCAGAAGCCAGACCAGCCAAGCATCACATAAATCTGCATTCAGTAATTAAAACATCTCAGCTCTAGATACCAACTCTGCACCTGCCAGGGCAAAGGCATGGAGAACTTCTGGTATGTAAGATTTAATTGCAAATATTAAAGAAATCATGAGCTCTAGATTGGCACTGTCACCTGAAAACACTAGTTTATCTCCTAAAAAAATACGAAAGTCCTTTTCTTTCAAAGAAAACTGAAGAGATTCACCCAGAAGCCAGTCCATTTACATTTTAACTCTTTAAAAAGTACATTCATTTTAAAAATTAAATATACATTTAAGCAAAAGCATGAAGCTTCAAATAAAAAACACACAAGGACAAAGCCATCTGGATGAATGGCTCAGAAGTAACAACTCTTGTTGGAACTGTACTCTCAGAAAGCAAAGCAAAAAGCTTAACTGGTGATGTTGAAAAGATATTTACCTGGAAGGTAAGTTTCACTTCACAGGGAGGTCTGTAATCACTCAAAACCCAGTGCACTGAATAAAAACATCCAATAAACCCCTAGGCCAGCTCAGCCCATCTAAAACAAGCAGCTCAAGCAATTCCCACGCGCCTCACATCCCACCGATTCAGGAGGCTCAGATAAAAGCCCTGAGCACAGCCTGACAGGCAGAGAAAACCCCAGGCACCTTCAGCTGAGCCACTGCCTGCTCTGCATTCTTCTTCTGGAGCTCTTCCTGCTGCAGTTTGCTGCTCTTCTCCCCCAGCTCGTTCATCAGCCTGGCGTAGTCCTGGCGCAGCTTGTTCAGCTCGGCCGACTGCCTGCAAACAAACATTTCCACTGGGTTTTTCTACAAGAGGCAAAGGCCACAACAGCAGCTACTCAAATGTCAGCACCAAGTCCTATATTTGCAACCACAGGGCTGCACAGGGTGGGTTTGGAGTGGTTTTTTCCCTCCCTCCAGAGCTGTTTCATCCTGGGAAGGGGATGAGGGTCAGAAAAACTAACAAATAACTAAAACACATCACTCCTGGCCATCAGCTCAACCCAAGGTCAGAAACAAAAGGTCAGCAAGAAGCCACAAGCATCCTTGAAGAGGTTAGCAAGCTGATTGGCATGATTTGGGCAGGCTGATGTAAACTAAAGAGGCTCAGCAAAACAAGAGGTCTCGCATCAAAACTCAGGCTTTCCCTCTTCCCATAAAGGATTATTGATTCCAGGCTTGCTCAGGACTATTCTTCCTGGACTACTAACTGCACACATTTCTTCAGACTATTTGTTGCCTCCTGGCCTTGACCTGACTATTAACTCATGGAGGTATCTGATGCACTCTCTTGGTAGAGAGAGAAGATGCACTTGTTCAGCCCAAGGGAAGAATTTTAAGAGGCTCCCCTTTGCACCTAAGCAAGTAAAAAGCATTTCATTTTTATCTCAAGTTTGCTTGAACTAAAGGCTTTTTCAGGGTAACTATCTAAAAGATAATGATGCTTCATTTAAATGAACAGGACCCCTAAAATCAGGGTTCCACACTCTTCTCTGAGCACTTGACATTCCAGTCTCCAGCAGTAACAAATATCTGAGAGCAGATATTGTGTCAGTTTTGTCTTCTCCACACCTTACCAGGGTGTTCAGCTTTTACCTGCACAATGCACAAAATCCTCCCTGCCAGCTCAGGGGCAGCCCAAGTCATAACTCACGAAACACAAAACCTTCAGATTCCTTTTTTGTTTCTCCAAATGTTTGCACCACCAGCAGATAAATCCAAGAGCCACCCAGCAGTATCAGTAACTGCATGGTATCGATACTGATCTATAATTTTAGAGCTGCTGCTCTCCCAAGAGGCCAATCAGCACCTCTCCTAAAGCCTCAGAGGAAGGATGTACACCCTGCCAAAAACACCAGAGGTGCCTCAGCTCTGCTGCACTTCTTCCTCTTAAAGCCTCAGCACCAGTCTAAAAGCTCAGGCTTCAAACTGATAAAAGATAATTATTTGTTCTGAAAGCCTTGGCTCAATGCAAACATCACTAGCTACCTGTCCAGCCCAAAATATTTGTGTTCCCAGCTTAACCAGCAATTCAGAGACAGCCAAGGACTTGGAAACAAAAGCAGCAGAGTCCAGAACAACCCTTCAGGGGAGGCTCAAAAACACACAGAGCTCCAAGTAGCTGCCAACATACTTGCTCTCCATTTGATTGGTGGAAGTACTGACAGCATCTCTCAGGATACCATTTTCCTGCTTCAGGTGGCTTATTTCTGCCTCCATCTGCTCACGGAGCTGCTGGAACTGATGGGGAAAGAAAGATCAATTCTGTAAAAGATTAAGTTAAGGAGCAATAAAAACAAAAAAAAAAAAAAACCAGCTTGTAGCAATAGGTAAGATATCACAATAGTTTCAGTAAATAAAACTAAGTGGATTTTTTGGGAAAGTGGGAGCTTTGTTCCTTCCTCACACACCAACTCTTAAATTAAACTGTGCTACTGAGACCCTCGTGCTCAAATCAAAGCAAGGTTTCCTTCTATATCAGTGTATCAACCTATTTATGAAAGCAACCTTTTTATTGTTTAAAAGGCTACATACGTGTTACTCAGAATACCAATTGCTCAGCTACATAACTTGAGATATTTATCAATAACTGGATATCAATATATTACTTTTCCAAAGGGAAACAAAACAAACGTGCTGTGAATTATCATTAGAAGTTTACAAAGCCTTTAAACAAAGCAGAAAAACTAACAAATAACTAACAATATACAGATCACAGCAGGCAAACTGCACAAAGCTAGTCCTCATCTAATATTCTGATTTTCAGCAAGGTTCCAAACTGAGGCAGAAAGAAGCCCTGAAGGACAGGATCCAAAGAGAAAAAATGGATTCTGCAGAGCTGATCTTGGAGCCCAAAAGCTCTGAAAATCCTCAAGCACACACAACACTCTTCCTTTATCAGTGCCAGATTGTAGACATGGCTGACACCATTCCAAGACCCAGTTTCATCACATGGCTGACTCATCAATGAGCATCTTTTACATTAAAATATCTAAATAAATCTCAAAAAAACTAAATAACCACAGCAGCAGAAAGCAGTCCCTTGTAGGGCAGCCACCTCTAGCCCTGCATCAACAAATGTAACAAGCTGGACCTTCCTTGGACATTTACTGGGAGGTTCTTTTCCTTGCCTATTTTGGTTTTTAATACCAACAACAGAAGCAGGGGAACAAACCCCACCCAACTGGAAGCTGTGACCATTCTCAGCTGCTCTGCAGCTCCTCTGCCATGCTGCAGCACATCAGCAGAGGGAGCAGGACCAGAGCCTTAGATCCTCTGTGCTTCCTTTCTCCAGCTCTGCCTGGCACAGCAGCACTTGCTAAAGCCTCCAGGGTGTGCCCAGGTCTCCTTCCCCTTCCCCAGCCAGCAGCAGGACTCTCTCATTGCCCAGTTATCTACACAAGTTCCAAGGAAGCTCCCTCTGCTCCAAAACTGCAGAGATGCTACTCTCCAAAGGGCCAAGACAGAAGATAACAACAATATTAAAGTTGGGAAGTTCAGGTGTTTGGCTTGATGCTGTGACATCCATACAGAAAAGAACTGCTAGAACGAAATCTAAGCATAAAATGGGCCATTTTCCTCAGAAAACTCTTAAGTTAAATTTTTTAGTCTGATGAAGCAAACCGTTCTAAGGTCACTCCATTATAAAGCAACTACAATAGAAAGTAACAAGGGTCTTAAAAAAAATTACAAGTGTCTGCTCTTCAAATATTTCCAGGAAAGCCCTCCCCCAGGCAATGATATTTCACGTGTATTATGCTATGTTGTCACTCTGTACCATAATCTTAAAGACATTTATCTGCTGGTAAATGATCATCAGCATTAGCGACTCCCTTAAGCAGAGTATTTCAATTAGATTTTACACTTTAATTGAATAACATTTCAGCAGAAGACCAGGAAGGAAAAGTAGCTAGATCAGAGACCAGCACTGGTCTTTACACACCACAAAAGTCACTTGTCAGAACACCCCATCCTTCTTTTAAGTCAGGAAATTGCCACAAAGATTTGCAGTGATTCCTCACCACCAATCTGCTTGTGCATGAGCATCACCTCCAGCAGTTTGGGCAAAGCATTTACCTTTATCTTCATCTGCTGAGACTCTTGGTAACTGACGTGTATTTTGCTCTGGAAGGTGTTGTGCTCCTTCTCCAGCGCGTTGATGCGCTCTCGCATCTTGGCCGTGAGCAAACCATTCCTCTCCTTCTCTGCAACCAACTCCTGGGGTGGGGAGTGACAGGGAAAGGGAAACAAGTCATCCTATGCTCCTTTCTGAAGGCTAATAGTCAGTGCTTTAAGATAACTGAAAATACAGCGAGTGTGCATCAAATCAAAGGCAGCATCAATCTTCACACAGCAGATTTGCATGATTACACCAAACTCCCAAAGCCTTACACTGATCCTAAATCATCGTGAAGCTCACATTTATTAAAAAGTTTGCCAAGTTACCTTCTGACTTCCATTGTCTCAGAAGAGATGGGAGTCTTGTTTCTATCAAGTTTGGTCAAATCACAGTCTTAATAACTAAAACCACAGATATCACAGAGGGCAGAGCTTAGATTTTCATCCCAAGTTTAGCAAAATGGAAGAACACAGGTAAAGCACTATGGCCAAATAGAGCACTTTAGAGCAAAATAATTGCTCTGTAGCAGGCTGCAAAGCCAAAAGCTTTGCCACAGGAGATGAGCTATTAGTGCACTACAAAGGCCAGAGAAGCCCTGAATCCCACCAGCATGATGCCATATTATAGCTTTCAAATGAAAATACACATTGCTTTTTAATCTTTTATTAGCCAGTAATTCAACCCAGACACCTGAGAAATCCACAGAGCTGCTCCTCTGCAATATAAATGCACTTGCTGTAGTAAGCAAAAACATTAAGTGCAGCTTTCAGCAGCTCCCATCACATAAATAGGAATTTGTACCACCCAAGTTTCAGGTGTCTCCAGCCACACAGTTCCTCACAGTGCCAGAGAGCCCTGACACAATTTAAGTGCTCTAAATTATTAGCCTGAATACCCTCCATCCCTTCAGAGTAATTACAGGGTTTTTTAGCTTTTAGTTTAAATAAAAGCTATTCTGTCCCATAGAACAAACCCGAAGTTTCAAATCACTTCTGCAATTACAATATAAACAGCTTGGCATAAATCTTTCTCCATGTTATTTTTAACTAAGATGCAACTAAAAGAAGAGCACCAGGACACACTGCAGCCTCCTCTATCCTTACATCAATCCCACCACTCACTTGCAGTCCTCAGTAACCCAACTACCCTGTCAGGCCAGAACCAGAGGTCCTGGGAAGATTAACTTTTCCCCAGTTTGTGTTTTGCCAAATACCTCTGAGTCTTGAGGTACTCAGCTCTTGCTCTCATTTATCCTCTCCAGTTATTATCTTTATCAAGATCCCTGCAGGAACAGCTCTGCACCTTAAAGCACCTTTAGCTTTTGACAGTGTTTTCTGAGAAACACATTAATTGGAAGATAAGAGCTTTTATCAGTCAAGCTGAGCTTTATCCCTTGTTTATCCTGGTACTTCAGCACTGCAGCAACTTTGCTTTTACCCATTTTCTCCCAGGTTCTCCTTTGCCCAGTCCAGATGGGAAAAACCCTGATAACTCCTACCTCTCTACAGCTCCTGCCTCACCCTCACAAGCAACATTTTACAGATGTGTTTTTCCCCAGCCACATTTGCATTTCCCCCACCCAGATTCCTTCATCCATTCCCTCTGCTTCTTTGGCAGCAGATACCTCTCTCCAATTTGATTCTGCAGTCCTGAGCCAGATTCATTTTTCCCTCTAAACACATCACAAGCCCCTTCTCCCTATCTCCCATACTATCCCAAAACTCATGATCCCACCTGCAAACACCTGCCAGGAGCTTACACAATGAACAATTCCCTTCTTCCCTTCTCATCTCCCAAGGCTCCCAACTCCTGCATCCTGTGGCCACTCTACTCCCACCTTTGGCCACCCAGCTTCCCATGCCCAAGTTCTGTCCCACAACGTGGCCTTCCCGAGTCTAATGCTCCTCTGCTTCCAAACTACACAAATCCTCCTCCCAAGACTCTCCAATTCAGGCCACATTTGCCTCATTATTTGCTCTACTGTAACTGGTGTTCTCTGAAACCTTCATAAAAAACTCAGTTTTCATACACTAGTTTTGACAGTGATGCATTAGCATCCCTCTAAGTCCAAAGCAATCAGAGCTGCATCTCCAGAGGCTAAGCAGGCAGACTGCATTTTCTGTACCTTCCTTCTTAAAGAAAACTGATGATTGCTGTGCCTAGAAGCACACGGGCATGTGAATGCTACAATATGAACCAAATTAAAACTGCGATGCAAGAAAGACACTTAATATTTGCATCCACAGAACAGTCTCATACTGGTGAAGGAAATGTTTTTAAAGTAACTATTTGAAAAGAAAAACAGGCTCAGCTTACACGTCTCAGTAAATGAACTCCCCGGAAAAACTACTGGAAAGTAACTCTGCATAAATACATTGTAAAACCAAACACAGTGTCTTGGGAAGCTTTCTCAGTATAAATATTCCACCTTATACTGCACTCAGTAAACCAGCATCTGCTGGCTGCTAGTCCTACAAACCCCTGCTCCTCTCTACACACATGAACCCCTCAGTATTTACCTGGGAGAGCTGCTTGCACTGCTCCTTTGCAACAGCTGCCTCCTCCTTCATGGCCACGAGCATCTTCTCCTTGTCCTGGAGCTGCTGCAGAGCTGCAGCCGTCTCAGCCTTGCTGGCCTGCAGCAGGATGACATCAAAATAACCACAAAGTAATGGCACAGCACACTAAAAGGCAGCAGGAAACACCCCCTCCTGCCCCCAAATTTTCCATCCACGTGGCACCACCGGTACCCAGTTCTGCCGCTAATGGATCCCATTTCACCAGGCAAGGAAATGCATTTTCGAAGCCTGGAAACCAATTAAGAGGATAAATGGGCTTTTAAGGTGCTTCCCACTGGAAGAGAGCTGCTGTGGTGGCAGCAGGGAAAATGAAGAAGAGCCATTAAGAGAAATAATGGGAAAAGATGCAGAGATGCTGGATCAGTCAATAATTGCCGTTGGAAGGACTTCCAAGATCACCTGGTCCAGCCCACGCCTAAAGCAGGTATAATCCAACAAATGTAAATGTTCTAAATGTCTCACCACAAAGGGAAAAGGAAACACTGATCTGGTGTCTCCTTCCACGTCCCAGGAGAGCCTCCAGCTGATGTAATTACATTTCTGCTGGCACACTGACACACAACGTTTCAGAGGTACTACAGGGAATAGACCTGGAGAAACAATCCCCATGGTTCTGCCATGGTGCTAAAAATTAAATAACTGCAGTAAGGGCATAACTTCTACGTGTTTGTGCTCAGACTTCACCCAGTGAAGTGTGATGGTTGCCCACAGGGGCTGTGCAGCCTCAGTCCTTGAAGGTTTCAAGCCAGACTGGGTAAAGCCCTGCACAGCTTGGGCTGACCTCAGTGATGCCTAAGAATCTCTAGTTTTCACTCTTCACATATCTGTAACTTTAGTGTATTATAAAAATGCTAGAGCCTCTGTTCCCAGTACCTTTAGCCAAAACAATTCCCTCTGAATAGAAATCCAAGGACACATTTGTTGCCCTAGAGCCCAAAAATATGTAAACAACATTGGGTTGGGGGAAGCAGGCCTGGGTGGTTAACATCATCACCTAAGGGTGTGATTGGAGAATTAAGGGCCAATATGTTAATACAACACAATTTATAAAAGGTGAGGAACTCATGACCAGTCATCCATTTTGGGTATAGCCTCACGAGGGGTCTTTGCTTGCCCTGAATGTACCTTGAAGGCATTGAATAAATTTGTCTGGTTTTTATTCTCCTAACTTTGTCTTGACCTCTATTTCAGGTAGCCTGTTTTAGGCATCATCAGAGCTGGTGCTGCTTCGAGGAGGAGCTTGGACTACTTGGACTTCACTCAATGAAGTCTGATAACTGAAGAAGCAAAGAAGTGTCAGTCCCACACATGCTCTCTGAATTTGTTTGGAAATTCTCCTTTAGTGGTATTGTCATGCCTGCAGTACAAACACACAGTCAGTGACTTGCATGAGCTACAGGGAGAACACTGTTCACACTTCCACCTACAGAAACCTACAATTTTTTTGGTTGCATACAAACCCAGGAACTCATTTTGATCCTAAAGGTTCAGCTTTAACACCAAACCTTCCTTTAAAAGAAAAAAACACAGCAAGCAGGGTGCCTGCTAGAACAGGCAACACCATTCCAAGTGTAGCACTAGTGGGTTTTGTCCATGGAGGTTTTCAAGATCCAAGTGAACAAATCCCTGAGCAACTTGCTCAGAATTCAGTGTTGGACCTGTTCTGAGTGGGCAGCTGGACTGCACAGCCCCCTGAAGTCCCTGCCAGCCCCAATTGTGTTGTTATGCTGCTATATTGCATTAACTGGACTGACACATCCCCAGTTCTGCATTTCTGCTCTGGTTCCGTGTCTGCAGAGGAACACAGGATTGCAAGAGCTCAAGTGTGACACTCAGGATGTGACAAGCACACAGTGACACCCACGATGAGTCAGGCAGGGAGGAGAGGGTGTGTGCCCAGCAACAGGATGGGGAGCAATGGCCACAAACTAAAACACCACAAATTTCACCTCAACATGAGGAAGAATTGCTTTCCCAGGAGGGTGGCAGAGCCCTGGAACAGCTGCCCAGGGAAGGGCTGGAGTTTCCCTCTCTGGAGGAATTCCAAATCCACCTGGACACAATCCTGTGTCACCTGTTCCAGGTGACCCTGCCTTGGCCAGGGGGTTGCACTGCATGGCCTCCAGAGGTCCTTTCCAACCCCAAGGATTCTGTACTGATAGGATACTGGTGTACATCATTCTCCTCTGTCTTCATCACAAGAATCAAAAAGAACTGCCAAGCAGACAGGTTACCCAGAGGGGTTTTGCAGCCCCATTCCCTGAAAGCTTCATGATATCCAGACTGGATAAAGCCCTGAGCAGCCTGGAGCTGGTCCTGCTTTGAGTAGGAGGCTGGACTACAAACCCTCTGAGATCCTTTCCAAACCTGTGCTGCCCTACAATCCTGTGAGAAATATCCAAAGTCAGACTACATTGCACAGACTTGCAAAACACAGAATTAGCTGATTGAGTACACAGCCACAGCAGCTTTTTCTTAATTCCTCTCATAGCTCATCCTATTTACACATTCAGGGAAGATCACTCCCAAAAGTCACCAGCCATCCTTCCCCCTGCCAACACACGCACCAGCAGCAGCATTCCTGCTGTATTCCTTGCTCTCCACGGCCATGCCTGCCCTTTCCAGTGGCCAGAGCCACCCTTGGGATGGCAGATGGCAGCAAAAAGGCATCTGACAGCTCATTCCTGCATGCAAGGCAAGCACAGACCAGCTGGAGAGAGTCTTCCAAAGACAGACTGCCCAAAACACAACAGAGCATCGACAGCTAATTTGACAGCACCTCTTCCAATTTCTGATTTTTAGTAAGTTTTGTCTCCCCCCCACACCCACAGCCATTCACCTTTTGCAAGAAATCATGAATTGCACCGGATTTTTCCTTCAACACCTCCACTACACAACGGGCCTCGTCCTCAGAGAAGATCATATTCTTCATGGATGTTACAAAATCCTTGAATTTTACTTCAGCATTCTCTGCAACACAGAAGGGAGGATTTATTTACTTTGGACTCCATACAGAATTATTTATTTTGCCTTGAAACAGCATGTGATGGGGTATCATTATGCATTATATTTAATTCCAGTCTGAAATGCCAAGAAGCAAGAGGTCATGAACATTCAGCAAAAACAACATGTCTCCAATTTAAATCCGATAGCAATCTGCCAGCTGATAGTTTTGGGAAAAGAGAAAATCCCACCACTTTGTTTGCACAGTTGGTAACGTTTATAATGTTGCTTGCAAGAAGACAAAGCATAACATATTTTGGAGGAGAAAAATAGCATAAATGTGAAAAATTGAGGAGTCCTTTCCAGTGTATTATGACAGTAATTTAAACTGAGCTCTCAATTTGGAGGACAGCCTGGCTGTACAAGCAGTATGCACATGACAGGTTAATTAATTTAAAAACCAGCACATTTTTGATTACAATATATGGAAGATAAAAATATTAACTTCCAAATTTAGATTGAGGGAGCTGCTGCAAGAAGAGTTCAGCAGCAGGAAGATAAATCAGTAAGATCCCTCTTAATGGCTGACCAAGCATTTAAAAAGACACACACAAGGAAAGACAATTCAGCTGAACTACGTTTTAACAAACAAAAAACATTGCTAACAAACAGGCTGCACATAGACAGGTCATTAGGTGGCCCCCTGACTCCAGGAAATGGGAGCACAAGACCAAGGCACCCCGTGTCCCTGTCAAACATTCACCAGTGCCCAAAAGTATGTGAAGGGATGGGAAGAATAAAAAAAACCACAAAGCTTAAAAGTGATTCTTGGTTCAGAAATTGTCCAGAAGATCATGGAGAAGGGTCTGGGTTTCTCACCACAAGTGCTAAACATGCTCCTGAAACCAAGTTACACATCAAACCCAAAGATCAGTCTGAAAAATAAATGAAGACCAAAAAAGCAGCAGTGACATTATGCCATAAAAGAAATTATCAGGCATAAAATCACTGAATAACAGACCATGGGGAGGGAGTGCTGAGGAATTCTAGCACTCTCTCTCCTAGCCTTAAATCCAACTTAGTCTTGGCCACACACTTCAGCTCCCATCACTGCTGCATTGACATCATCAGTGATGCTGTTCCCAGGAATATGCCAAGATCCCGAGGCCACAGTCCAGTGAGCTGGGAATCGATGGCAGCTGAGCCAGGACCAGCCTGAGCCCTGTGCTCCCTGAAGGCACACAGACCTTGCCCTTGCACCCAAGGAGCTTACAGTTAGAGCAGAGCAAGATTTCTATATTGGGAGGGCAAATCCCAGCTGACACAGGAGAATTAGGAGTTCATGGAGAAGGTCAGAGCGTGCTGAGGAAATGAGAAGGGACGGCTGCACGTGAGGGGTTTGATGCTGCAGGACAGTAACGTGCAGCCATGGAGCCTCAGGAATGTGGGAATCCAACCAAAGAGCTGCCAGCAAGCTTTCAAGGGGGTATTTTAGAAGACAAGACTAAAAAAAGAGGTTCCAAAGAGGGAAGTGAGTGACAAGAGAATGCTGAACCATCAGCCTTCTGCCCAAACCTGAGCTGGGTGTCACTGCTCAGCCACCTGGCTTCTCTCTGGCTGCTCACAAATTTGAGGTCTCACCTCGTGGCTCAGTAAGTCTGTCAAGCTTTGAGATGGCCAGAGGCCTATTTAAAGCTTCAGGGTGGGACACAATGCTCATTAATCACTCCAGGCATTTGTGGGAGAGTATGAAGGAAGTTCCCCTGACCTGACCAATTCCAACTGCTCTGAAGGGAAAATTCAGAGTCTTCCTGGAAACTCCCAGACTCTCCCCACTGGCAAATCTGCTTCAGGTCGCTCTGTGTTGCCCTGGGTCAGTCTCAGATAGCTCCATGAACAGCCCCAGAGCACACAGGCTGCAATTCCAGCCTCCAGCAGACTCCTGGAGCTTGTGCTGAACGGCCTGGGTTTGGAGTCCATCCCTGTGGGCAATGTCTGAGCTCTCCCCTGTGAACTCCCTGGCTGCATCTGTGTGGTCTGCAATCAGCCCTTTGCTCACTGAGGGCACAAAAGCCCAGTCAGAGCTGAAAGGATTCAGATGGCACAAAGCCCCTTCCACAGTGCCAAAGACAAGGCAGAAACGAGCACACACAAGAAGAGCATCCTGCAGCCACGTTTTCCTCAAATCCCTTCTTCAGAGCACATCAAAGAGGATCCCCCTCCCCACACATTTTCCCTGTTGAGGTTTGCAAGCAGGCTATGCCAGGGACAGATTGAATTATCAGTTTCTTACCTTTATCTGTTTCATTCTTCAGTTTCTTGCCACTGCTCTTCTGGATCCCCTCATTCACATTGTGTTTTACAACTTCAACCGGCTCACGCTTTTCCAAAGTGCCTGAGTCAGAATTATCCATCAAAGGAATATAAGTAGTTGCTTGAATAAGAGGTTCATCCACCAAAACTGTAATCATAAGTCCATAGGATGGGTTAAAGCTTTGTAATAATTGACACCAATAGTTTTAGAAAAGGTGCCTAACATATTAAGAGATGAATTAAAGCATCTCTAATCTCAGTAGTTAGTTATACTCTCTGTTTCTATTATCCTTCACAGTTTAACTCATTAAAGCTCTTCAGGTAAGTCCATTAAATAAAGGTCTCTAATGCATAGTAATTTAATAGCTTCAATTAAATTTCTACTTCCAAAGCTGCCTTTTAGCATTTTAACAAGAAGAGAAGAACCTTTACATTTTGACTTTCATTTCACTTTAGTAAGAAAGTTGCACACAGCATCAATGAGACTGTTTTAGTTGTGGCTGTGCAGGAAACCATTCAGCATCCCTAAAGTATGAGCAAAGTCTTTTGTCCCTATTCTGTTAAAAGCCAGCATTTTCAGGGATTACATCACCTGTGAACTCAGCCACTTAGGCAGCACATGCAGCAGGGACAGCAATCAAGCTTATTTTGCATGCAGACTCTGCTGCACCTAATGAAGATCTCTCATCTGTCAGAGCAGGCTTTGGGCACCATTAACATGCAGAGAGGTACCCAGGGATATCTCTCTGACCCCAGCTCTGCATTCCCACACCACTGCATCACTGTGGCAAGGAGCAGCCTTTGTCCAAAGAGCTCTTCAGCAGAGACAAACACAGGCAAGGGGAGAGCAGCAGTGACAGACCTGGGGCAACAGGCACAGCCAGAGCTGCAGCTGCTGCTTGCTCAGCTCCTGCTCCACTGGAAGATGCCAGAGGTTGTGCACAGAGCCATGGCCCAGCAGGAAAATCACTGCCCCAGCCAGCCCAGACTGCAGGGCTGATGGACAACAGATGCCAGGCAGTAGCAGAGAGAGGAGAACTGACTGGGATGCAGGGTTTAGGGCATCAGTGCAAAACAAACATGCACTCCTGGCTGCCGGAGAGCCAGTTATAAAACACTCTTAAATTCTGGCTGCTTGTAAAAGGAGCAGAATAGGCCAGATGGACCTTTTTGTGTCACCTGGTAGAGTCTTTCCACTTAAGCAGCCAGCAAACACCTGCAGGTACACTGCAGGCTCAGAAGAGAGCTCTCCTCTAGCAGAAACAACCCTCAGCTAATCCAGTTGCTCTCCTCGTATTTTCCCTTCCTCTCCTTATTAACTTCCCCTCCTTTCAAAACTTTTTTCATATCAATGAGACATTTTGCAGTATGAAATCCCCACAGTAATGTCTTGGCTAATCCTGACATCCACCACAGCTCATTTTTGCTCCGTCATTTTGGAGAGGTGGCTTGAAAATAGAACAGTTTGCATTCAAATAATGCATGAGCTATTCCACTGTAGCACTGGCAGCTCAGCTTTACTGCTGGCTGAGCTAGTACTGACATTTATTTGCCAGGTGAAGATAAGTTTGTGGACAAATTTGTGGACCCTCAAAAAATGCAAAGCACCCGTTTCCATCAAGAAAAGCACAAGAACATCCATAAAAGGTGATCCCACCCTAGGTTCCCCATCAGTAGTTTCTTCCAGAAATCATTTGGAAGTTTTTCATTTATACAGGAACCCTACACTGCTTGGAACCTCATCCTGGTCTGACCAGGAGCACAACAGAACAAGACCCTGATAATCTGACCAAAATATACAGGGAACAGTGAGCAACAGTGTCTACTCCAGGAGCAGCCCAGCAGCTTCCAACTTCAGAGCTGCCCCAGCAGAGAAGAGTCTGGAGAAGCTAACAAGGTGGCCCCACAGAACTTCATGGTCACACTGTGTCCAAAAGCCAGACACAACAGCACTCATTGTAAAAAATTAAAAAAAAAAAAAAGAAAGAAACACACAGAGGCACAGTGAGCCAAGAGGACACAAGAAGCAGCATCTTGGCAGAGAACAAGGGATGACGAACAGTGAAGGCCTTGACAGCAAAGATGAACAGTTTATGTTGGAGCAAGAGCCAGCCAACAAAAGGACAATAAGAGAGGAATGTGGTCAAAGCAACTGGCTGAAAAAACTGCAATCTTGTTTGGGGCAGATGCAGCAGCTCCAGACATGCCTTGCTCAGAGCAACTTAGAGCCTGCTCAGCTTCTACTCCAAGTCTACACATTGCTCCTCATTCAAGGGTGGATGTTTGGATCAAAGAGAGCTCAGAAAGGTTCAAACATTTATTATCCAGTGCTCCGTGGTACCATGTGTTCATAAAACTTAATAGGAATTTTAAACAGGAATTTAATAGGAATTTGAAATTTTTAACAGGCTCAGAAATCTTTCCTACCTGGAATTCCTGGTTTTTCAAACCAAAGGAATTATTATTATTATTATTATTATTATTATTATTATTATTATTATTATTGTTCTACAAGTGCCTTTTTCAAAGCAAGAGAAACTAAAGCATGGATGGCAAAAGGTTTAACAGTCAGGTTTATCTTAACAAAGCCACAGACTGAATTCTCACCATTATCAACTTTCTGCTTCTTTGCAGAGACTTTCTTCTTGCCCGACACATTTTCTTGCTTTACCTCCTGGTGGAGCAGCACTGGTTCTTGCTTTTTGGCAGGAGGCACAACAGAATCAGTCTTACTATCTTGATCATCTGCAACAGACAAGACAATATGCTCTCCTGTATATTCTCAGCATTACTTTTAAATCAGTGAATCTGTAACAACCAAAGTCTCCACTCCCAGGAAAACAAACTCACATCTTTTAAATCAGAGCACAAATTTATCTATACATACACACACACACACAGACTCACACACACACACACAATTCCCAACTCAGGTGAGACCCCAAAGCAACAGGAAGGTTTAGCAGAGTCAAGAGCCACAACACCCAGTGATTTTTAAGACAGAAATCTCATGTGCAAGCAGAACACATGGCAAGGCAAGGAACAGTTTAACAACTCCAATTTAGATTTCACTGTGACAGAGCAGACAGCACACGTTACCCATATTAGCTTCTTATTTAGAAATGTACTTTTCCCCTCCACGAACCCACTTGGGCACTTAAAACACACAAACCCAATAGCTACTGGGACTGTGAGAAGCAGAAAATAAGTGTTTCCCATTAGGGAACTGTTCTTTTTAAAAGCAGCTTCTAGTGAGAAATTCTTCTTTCCTTTTGGACAGCCTGTGCTATATTAAGATTCTTGTCAGAGCTGACACACACAGCACAGGGCTCTGGTGTCAGCTCCTGGAATCAAGGAGAAGAGTTCGTTGTGGCTGCCCTCAGAACTGTGCTTGCAGACCACATTTCAACTGTGCCACAGAGATTTTAGGAGAACACCCACAAACAAGATTGGATATTTTCTATGTTGGTAGTAGGTGGACTTTTTTTTCTCCTTTTTTTTTTTTCAGAATAAGAAAAAATCTACCACATCAAGCAGCAATGTCATTCTTTTTCCTCACTCCCTGTGCAAACCTTCTGTGCCTGCATCTCACAAGGGGATCTGCAAATATTTTGGGTTTCATTTATTTCTAGAACTGGGTATTTTTATTCTTTCTTAACTTCTATTCCTAGTCAAGACAACCACTCTGAGACATGTCAGCTGCTGAGGATATGGTCAAGATAGTCAGAAGTGATTCTGACAAGTTTTTTGGTCTGTTCTAGGTTGGATATTTCAGTTACAACAGCCAGACCAGTTTTAGCATCAGTTCCATTCAGTCATAGAGGTGTAGCAGGTGGGCAGCAATGAATCAACCACCAATCCATGAATCAGCCACCAAACACCTCTCTGTGCACTAAGCCTGCACTTAAACAGTGATTTATTTTAGTCTGCTATGAGGTTTCTCAAGATGCCCTCCCTTATCAGAGCAGCCACTCTTAGGACTCCACTTTTTCCCAGCCTGACTCAGAATGCACACAGCAAACATCTCCTGGCTTTTTCTCTCAGGTGATCAAATTTTTGATTGAGAGCAAAGCAGCCAAACCACAGAGGAAAGCAGAGGAACGAGCTACTCTGTTTCACTTCATCTTTAGAAGAAAGCAAAGACGGGGAGGAGGAAAACCAGAGCACTGCTGCCGGATGAAAAACAGGGAGGAAAACAAGCAATAGCTCATCAAAAAGGAGAAGGTTAGAAGGGAGCTTTGCCCCGTAGAGATCAGGCAGAACAGTTGTGAGAGACACTCTGTGGCCTTGCAAAGAGCAGAACACGGTTTTGGCGTTCTGTGCAAGAAGCATATGCAACGTCAGATACCCATTCCATTTTTCTGCTTCTTCTGCCCAGGCTTCTTCTTAGCTGCTGTTGGTTCAGATGGTGGAGTGGGCTGTTTTGTAACAGGGACTGGATCTACTTTCTTGCCTGAAGACTTGGATCCTTCCGAGTCCTTAGTTACGTGATCATCCTGGTTGGCCTTGTGCTTCTTCTCCTTCTTCTTGCGCTCCCTGACGCCGGCAGAGGTCTCAGTGACACCCGAGGGGACAGGAGTGACATGCTCTTCGTCCGTGCTCAGGGCATCAGAGAGCTTAAAGTCCCGAGGGGCACTTTCCGAGTCAGACTCGTGGATGTTGCCATTCTGAGCCTCTTTCTTCTTGTTCTTCTTCTTCTCGGTTTTCTTCTTGTCAGCCTTGGTAGGTGGGAATTTTAGGTCTCGTTTTTGTTTGGCGAGGACTTCATCGTATAAAGTCTCTTTCATGAAAAGCCAGAAGAAGAGGAAGATGACTGTAATAACCACAGAAGGAATGAGGATGATGAAGTAGGTAGACTCGTAAAACTCCATTGTGCTTTTTCTTAGCTATGACTTCTTAAAAAAACCTGTAAGAGAAAGGAAAAAAAAAATAAGAAAAATTAGGTTTTTAACAGGTTTTCCTCTCGGTGTTATTTCCTCCACCAATTATAATAATAAAAGAAGATTTCTCATTGTTAGAGTAGCCTCAAAGTAGCTTTAATAAAATTACAAAACTGCATCAGCCACAGAACAGCTTCTGGAATCATTTACCATTTCCCTCAAAGCTGTTGGCCTGGATAGGAAGAAGTGTACTTTGCCAAATTGCTGATCTAGGGAGAGAATAATTCCTTTCCCTTGCTTTTCTTCATCTTCCTCACTCTTCCTTCCCACATGACTTTATGAAAGTTAGAGCTTTTGATTTCAGAAATATATGAGACAGCATTTTCAGAGGCTGTGAAATAAGGACCAGCATACACAGAACACTTTTCTTTTTTTTCTCTTTTTTTTAATAAATCAAACATAATGAATTAGGGTTCTTATCTTGGCAAGTGGGAGTTAAATTTCAGCTTCCTTTTGTTCCCAGACTTATGACAGCTTCAGAAGTGGAATGAAGGGAAGACAGGAGAGAGCCCTGAATTTTAGTCAGCCATAAAGAAGCAGGTATTTTCAAAACTGCTTTTTGAAGTCTAAAACCCAGCTTCACACTCATGAAAATTCCATACATTTCTGGGAAAACAGGAAGATCTGTTACTTATTTTGAACATGTAATGGTATAAAACTTCCAGGGCACTTGCACAGACCAGATTATTCCAGGATAATTTGCTGAAAACAATATTTTTGTCCCAAACTTTTTTTTTTTTTAAGCAGGAACCACAGAGTTAAAAAAAGTCAAAATTACATTAAAAAACCTAACTCTGGGGTTAAGACAAGCCAGATTTTCCCACTTCACAACTGATTGCTATGAACAGACCTGGATTTTTGCAGGAAGAATCCAAATCTTCTCCAGACTGTTTGTTCCAAGGAAGAAAAAAAACCAACAATACACCACCAAATATTGGGAAAAAAATACAGATATAATCCCAACTAATTAGGCAAGTGCAATTCCCAATCCACCAACGCAGTTCAAAACCCAGCATGGGAAGCACTACTACAACTACATTTTCCTCTACACTAGAAAAAATGGCTCTTCAACTCAAGTGTCCCTTGGGATACCCATTCCCTTGGGAATGAAAGGCAAGGGATTTAACCCAGGTTGCTCAGAATATTTCCACTACTGCTTGGAAAATGAAAACAGATGAGCCTACCGAGGGCACAGGGAATAAAGTCCACGGAGAAGCTGCATGGTGCAGAGAGAGGAAAGACTCTCCTTGCCTCTGGGCAGAAGATTTACTGATTTCAAGTTGTTTTACCTCAATTCCTGACTGTTTTGGAAGCTGCTATCACAAACTGGCTTGTGCTATCCTGTCACACTGGAGAGAGCTCGGTGTGGAGTCTGGCTCTGGCTCAAGAGGGAATACTTGTTTTATAGAACAATTTCTGGACAGAGAGGAGTTACTGTGATAATATATTTGTACAGCGCATTGAGCAGCACAGAAAGCAAGGATTGGGAACTCTAATTTGGCTATTAAGTTATCCAAATAAAAGACTAACATTTCAATGCACTAATTATTCATCAGTTGTCTTAACGTGAAGTCTCCTCCCAGTTTGTATTTATTTTCTGCATGCACACAGCTCACTGAAAATTACAGGGTCTAAAATTACACCCAGCACAGAAAGTTTTGGAAGGGCTGGGAGGGATGGGAAGAAAAGCTTGTCTTTTGGGGAGAAAAAGCACAGATGCTCAAAACTAAGCTGGAGCTTTCAAAATGATTAATTACAGCTACTTGATAAACCCAGCTCCCTGCACTAAGTGATCTAATATTAGTCATCTCTTGAAGGAAGCAGAACTTGAAAATTCGTCTCAGCCAAAGTCAATATTGAATGCTTACGGGGGGAAAAGCTAATCCCCAAAGTAAATATGTAATTAAGCAGATTTTTTCACAAGCGTAATTAAGTTGATCATTGTAATACATTAGTGCAACAGTTACAATAGCCAAGGCCAGGGAGCCCAGCAGAGCCCAGCTGTGCCCTGCTGATGCCAGCAGCACACAGGGCAGCCATGAACTCATGGGATGGACAGTCACACCCTGTCAGAACTGCACGCTGCCCAGCATCTGCCAGCACATGCTCAGGTCAAACCACAGGCTCAGGGCAACATGTGCTGCTCCAGAGGTTCAAGGATTGAGGGTCAGGAGGGCATTACAGCCATCGAGGCAGGACATGCTCGGACAAAGGGATTGTTGCTCCGAGAGCAGAGCAGAGAGACACGTTTAAAAGCTTCAGCTGCTTCCAGAGGAGCCATAAATACATAATTACAACAGCTAGTCGGGGTGGGGAATGTGTGCTGGACTAGCCGAGGTGTGATCTCAGAGCTGGACAAGCAGTGAGAGCTCTGCTGAGCCTCTGTCCCCCTCCCTGCACTTCACCAAAAACTGCATCATCTCCTGGATCTGGAGCATGACACTGCAGGGATGAGGTCCAGAGCCTCTCCAGGCTCCAATCCTGCTCCTGTCCCCCTCCTGTTCATCAGGGTGAAGCCAAGCACACAAGCCCTTCCACCCCAAACACTAATCAGAGGCAGGTAGATCTGATCTCTGAGCTCTATACAAAAATCCAGTTTTTCACATGAAAGCAGGGTTCAAAAAAACCCCTAAACCTAAATAAAAGTCTCAGGGTGTAACTAGAATTGATTAAGCACACAGGAATGGCAAGCAAAAGCTCTGCTCTGATGGCCATACACTAATTTCTCATCTCAGCTCAGCAAGGGTATTTAAAACTCACTCTAGAAGGATCCCATTGCTGCTGGCTCTGTGCAGAATGACAAAATAACATCCATCACACCACCCCCTGTCAAAATGTCTTTATAAAGTGGCACCCTTGCCATGGGGTAAATTGGCAGTGTTTTGGCTCACACACAGCTTCCAGTTGTCCTCTGACAATCCACAATTACTAAAACAGTTCCATCATCCCCATTTATATTTCTGTATTACACTGACAAGCGATCTAGGAAAAAACAGAACCAATCTATAGGGGGGAAAATATTCTATGGCATGCAAAAAGAAACAGGATGAAGAAACTCATTCTAGTAAAGCAGAAAAAAGCAAATGCTACATTGATACACCTTCACCTACCAGCTCAACTGCTCCATTTAGGAGACACTCACATAAAAAAGCATTTCTCCCCCGGAAGTGCTGCAATGGGACTTTTACCACTTGCAGCTCACTCAGGGAACTCTCTGGGGCAGCTGCACCAGCTCCTCACCCACCCAAACCCACAATCCCAGCAAGGCACTCCCAGTGGCAATCACACTGCACACCCCCTCCCTACTGCCTACCAGAGGCACAGAGACTTTAGGTTCATTTAAATCTCAAGGTATTTGGTTAAATGCTCACCTTTCACTCGTATTTGGGATTCAACCTGCTCTCCAGCACGTTTCTTGGAGTCCAGCACCCGTGCCAGGCTCCCCCCTTGCAGACATGCTCCCGTAAGTTCCAGACCTCACAACATCCCTTTAGTCATTCTGAAAAAGGGGAACAAGCTGCATCTGTCCCAGGCCGTGCACAGACCCAGTTACTGTTCCCATCCTGCCTTTAACAAAAGAATTGCACTTTTGTTCCCTACACAGAGCCCGTGCCACAGAAAAATAACTATTTCTGAACTCCAGCGCGCTATTACTGCTTGCACCTGACTTCCCCTGCCAGTTGATGCTGCCCTGGATTTTCTAACCCACCCTCTGCCTTTTTGAATTTAAATCTCAAGTTTCGCCCTGCGCAGATACGCATTTCACAGGATATTCATTCAGTTTAGGTCCAGGGGATTAACTTACTTGCGAAGATAGAAATAAATTATAGCTCCATCTGGCTAATGAGTCACTCATAGCTTAGCCCCAGCACATGAGAAGTACAGCTTCTATAAATGCTTGGGTCCCAAAATGCACATAATCTTCAGGGATTTGTGCCTCTTTGAAAAACTAACATTAAAGGGGGGAAATACAGGTACCAAGGTGCCTTTCTTTAAATACTAAGCAGTTTAAGAGATACCATGTACTATTTAGCTAAGCTAACAGCTCCTTTAATTGGGATATTTTCCTGGGATTTTCTCAAGCTGGCAAGCAGACTCATATCCAACAGTCACTAGGAACCCAGCAAGAAGTCCCAGAGCAGTATCTGGATTCAATAAATTCCTCAAACAGATAACACTATTTTTGTTCTCCCTAATCTGCACACAGTTTGGAACACACTCCATTATCAGCCAGCTGCAAAGAGGATCCTCTGGAAAACAGCTTCACTCCCAAGCTCATCCTCCCCCAGAGCTTTACAGGAGAGGATGCCCAGCAGCTTGGGCAACTAAACCTAGATCTGCCAAGGGCAAAGTACAAAATTAACAAGAAGTTCAGCCACTCCATGCCTATTCCACGTTCACACAGCAGGAGCAACCAGCTCTCAGTATTACCTGACTGAAGTGCTGCTGGGCTCAAGCTCTGCTAAAGGGGGATGCCTGACAAACCTCAGGGTAGTTCATTTAACATCAGTGTTGGTTCAGTATATGGGAAAACTGCAGAATTATGGCTTAGGTTGGTTTAGTTTGGGAGTTTTTTAAACAGCACTGTGTGTTGCTGAAGAAGCAAGATGGGTTTTTCATGCCCCAAGACAAGACACAAAAGAGAGCAGAGCTGCTGCGATGTGACACAAAGGAGCTGTTGGAACAGGCAGGGATTTTAGCCCATCAAACTTGTTTGAGTTCATTAACACCTGGATAACTCCAGCAAGTTAGGAAGGAGCCCTTGCTGACCTCAGCCTTCCCAAAAACAAGCAGTCCAGAGAACACCAGCAAGGAGCTGACTGCACCTGAGCAGTTTTTTACACAGGAGAATAAGGAATTGCACATAAACCTCACCTGACACCTACATAAGGAAAAGGCACAGCTTCCAGTAAGATCACACACAATCTTCTCAGGGGTCACTTTTAAAACTGCACAGTTTAAAGCCATGCACGAGGCACCCACCACCCAAAAAAGCTGAAGGTCTAAATGGACCTGTGAGTTTTGATCCCAATGGCAAAATCAGAAGATTACAGAAGGGAGTCCTAGAATATCCTGAGCTGGCAGGACCCACAAGGATCAGAGTCCAACCCCTGGCCCTGCACAGACATCACAACAATCCCACCCTGGGCATCCCTGAGAGCATTGTCCAAACACTCCTGGAGCTCTGGCAGCCTGGGAGCTGTGCCCATTCCCTGGGGAGCCTGGGCAGTGCCAGCACCCTCTGGATAAAGAACCTTTCCCTAATATCCAACCTAAACCTCCCCTAACACAACTTCGTTTCCCTCAGGTTGTGTCACTGGTCACCAGGGAGAAGAGATCAGCATCTGCCCCTCCCTTCCCCCTGTGAGGAGGCTGCAGACCAGGATGAAGTCTGTCCTCAGTCTCCTCCACTCCAGGCTGAACAAGCCAAGTGACCTCAGCCACTTCTTGCATGGCTTCCCCTCTAGACCCTTCACCACTTCCATGGCCCTCCTCTGGACACTCTCCAACACCTTTATAACCTCCTTATATTGTGGCACCCAAAGCTGCACACATTAATCAAGGTAAAATTTAACCTACATGTTTGTATTCTTTTTACATTCTAGTTTTATATCTGTATTTCCATGCTCTGTTTATACCAATCCTCCCAAACCCAAGACTTTGTGTTGTGGGGGGAGGAGAAATAATAAACAGCATTTCAAGCGCTGAGTTTTTCATTTCAATACTTGCCCCGACAGCATGATTTGTGCAGCCACAAGAGAAAGCTGCAGACACTCAAAACCACCAACTGAGCCATTCAGGTATGAAAACCACTCTTCCCAGGAAGGAGACCTGTCCAAGGGAAGCTCAGCAGTGCTTGACACCCCCTCCAAGGTGCTGACAGCAAGAGCAGAGCGAAACTTGTCAATAAATCTTGCTCTCCACTTTATTTCACTGATACAATTAAGCCATTTGCAGAGCACAAGCTCAGTGCTTCAAATACCCTCTAGGTAAATATTTTCCATTCCAAACATGCCGCTGTTTGTACCATCTGTTGGGCTCTGTCTGCTCTCAGTCGCTTGATGTTAGTTAACAGAGACAAGCTCTTTATTAAATTCCAGAAAGAGTAGCTTTGCTCCAACAAAAGCCTTTACTTTCAGAGGGTTTTTTTAATACAGCTTCAGAGCCAACACCCGACAAAGTGCAGCAGCATTGCCCAGAGGAAGCTGGGAGCACAATAAGGCTGCACAACCTTGCCACCAGTACCCAGCAGATGTCCTTGATCTTGTCCCAGCGCCGGCAGCGGGGAGCACCCAGGTACCTCCTGCAAGAGGTTTCCACCACAGCCCGGCTGCTCAGGCAAGTTCCTGCAAGATAAGGCAGGGCAGGGATTCACCAGGCTGCAGCTGACGCCCTGAAACCACCTGGGCTGTAGGATAAAGCCCAGAACTGGAATTAGCAGCAGTGAAAGTGGAGCAAGCAAGCTCGCGTTTAGCCAGGGATAAACGCACACACACCTGCTGTTGGCACTGAGAGAGGAAAACCACGCTCTGCACTCCTGCCGGGGACCTCACCCAAATATCCCGAAACAGCACAGACCCTGTCACAGCAGCACCCCACAGGGCTCACCAAAACATGGCCAGAAATACACTGATACCAGCAATAGTGTGGCAGCAGGACAGGGCAGTTATTGTCTCCTGTGCTGGGCATTGCTGGGGAACCTCCAGTCCTGGGGGCACTTTTGGGGCCATCACCACAAGAAAGATGCTGAGGGGCTGGAGAGTGTCCAGAGAAGGGAATGGAGCTGGGGAAGGGCTTGGAGCACCAGGGACAGCTGAGGGAGCTCAGCCTGGAGAAAAGGAGGCTCACGGGGGACCATCTGGCTCTGCACAATTTCCTGACAGAATTGTACAGCCAGGGGGAATCGAGCTCTGCTCCAAGGTAACAACTGACAGGACAAGAATAAACAGCCTCAAGTTGCACCAGGAGAAGTTTATTTTGGATATTCGGGAAAATTTCTTCATTAAAAGGGTGGGCAGGCATTAGCACAGGCTGGGCAGGGCAGTGGTGCATCCCCATCCCTGGAGGGATTTAAAAGCTGTGTGGATGTGGCACTTGGGGACATGGGTTAGTGGTGGCCTTGGCAGTGCTGAGGGAGTGATTAGACTTGATCTTACAGGGCTCTTCCAACCTAAAGGAGTCTTTATTGTCCAGCATAGGAAATTCTTAGGAAACCAAAACATTTCTTGCAGTATTTGTGAGGAGATGTTATTTGGGATAAAAGCCAGCATGCGTCGGGACAAGTGGAAAATGTCCTTGGCTCCACCAGATTCCAGAAATTGCAGGTTTCCCCTTTAAACCACTAGCAGCTAACATACACACATACCTATTATCTCCATAGTCAGAAGATAATTTGTTATCTTTATGCTACCTTTTTCCAAAGTGCTTGTAAAGAATCAAAGGCTTCTTTCTTCCAGCAGGAATTACTCAGCAAGTCTGCATCTTCCCATCGCTACTTCCAAGGAGTCCCTGAGGCTTCCCCAGCTCCTTCCTTCACACATTCATGTACAGACAAGCTCTGCCCACACCACCATGAACTATTTGAGAGGCATTTAAACAACTGAGCAGCTAGCTCAGGCTTTTGGGTAAGCATTTCCCCTTTCCCAGCTCTCCACGCAGACAGGGACCAGATCAGACATTTGCTCTTCAATCACCACCCGCTTGCTTCCGTGCACAGCCAACTGGGAAGTGGTACTTCTCAAAATAGGAAGGCATAAAAAAAGATCACAGAATTTTCTCAAAATAATATTGCAAATAAGAGCCAAATCTGGCAGACTTATGGCCAAAGCTGAGTTTAGGTTCCCAGTCTGAGCAGCAGTTCCTTATGTCGTGTAGGTTTTGAGCATCAAGGGATCTCCTGCACCATGAACCCATCCAGAAGCACGAGCCAGGTACAGATTCGAGCCACAGCTCTTGGGTCAGCCAGGCAAAAGCATTAAACACACACAACCACACCTGAAATCTGCTTCTACCCAGCACAGAAGCAGATTCTTCTGGGCCACACCTGGTTTTATTTCAATTAGCTGTCTGGGAAGTTCACAGGGCTTTGTACAAGCCAGGTTGCTGTGACACTCCACAGCAGCTCAGCTTTACCACACACAAAAGCCATTTACACAGGTTTAAAGCTGCTGTGCACCTCAACAAAGGCCTTAAGACAGCTGTTGTGGTCTAGTGTATAAATAATCTTCACCTCAGACCCACAGGAAGCCTCAGGGAGCAGCTACTGGCCCCTAAAAAGCCAGGGGCAAGTACAATGCAGGTCTGAGCCCAGCTGGGTTTGCTCACTGTAACACAGCTTAATCCCTTTCTGACGCAGGAGTAAGTTGCATTAGTGTAAGTATGTTCATTCTGCACCTACCCCTGCCATGCTCTAGTACTTTAACTCAATTAAAACAAGGTTTGCAGCACCCATGGGAATGATGCAGTTGACCACCCTATGGTCACAAATGAGGCTGAGCCCCAAATTCCAAGTAAAAAAAAAAAAAAAAAAATTTAAGGTTGCTACAACCCTTTCATCTCCTTACACCCAATTCCAAGCACGAAAGGAAATTCCTGGCTGTGAGGGTGGTGAGGCTCTGGCACAGGGTGCCCAGAGAAGCTGTGGCTGCCCCTGGATCCCTGGAAGTGTCCAAGGCCAGGTTGGATGAGCCTTGGAGAAACCTGGGATAGTGGAAGGTGTCCCTGCCCATGGCAGGGGCTGGACACAAGATGGTCTTTAAAGTCCCTTCCAAACCCAAATAATTTTGTGATTCTCTAACAGAGGAAAGCAGGTATGAGCAGTAGCTTCTCAGTACTCAAATTCCTCTCATACCTTCACAGCAATCTGCAAAGAGAAAACAGCTGGAATGAAACATTTTCCCTGAGTGTATATAGCAAATATAACTATACAAATATATATTCCTGTACTATGAATTCTTGTTTATATTTTAAAAAATAAATGTAAAATAAGAGGAGGCAGAAACAAAAGAAGCAAAGGCCTTTGGTCCACCTTTTTTTTTTTTTTGCCTTAGCAGATTTTGTGGAAGTATGAATGGCATCCAAGTACTGGGAAACTAATGCTCATTCAAAAAACCACCCCAGGTTTTTATATACAACAGCAGCAAAGAGTCAAGGCAAAGACCTGCCTGTGCATCCCAGGAGAGGTAAGATCTCCTCCCTGTGAGTTCTGCACAGCCCCAGCTGCAGTGCTTTTCCCTCGGGCTGTGCGGCAGGAGCAGCTCTGCTGCCCAAGCCTCACCTCCCAGGGCAGGCACAAGCTGTCTTGAGTCTGAATCCAGGGCACAGCAGACGCCCTCGGCGCCAGGGTGACAGGAGAACCACGACAGATTGCTAAAGAGCATGGCATGTTGTTTATGGGTTGTGTTCCTCAGTTATGTCCAAACTTTAGAAGAGATCAGTCGTAATTTATTGCTCGATTCGCCAGATTTCTACTCAGCTTTGCCCTAAACCATACTCATCAAACAGCTTTTTAGCCTATTCACTTGAATTCCTCCATCCACACAAGAACATTTTAAACCTACCACTTGTTCTGCAGCTCTTCAGACCGCCTGGTGCTAAAGCTTTTCTCCCAAATTTCTCACTAAAGCAGCCGCAGCAGTGGAGAAGCAAAAAATAATCAACCTTGAAGGGTGAGCAAGTCACTCAGAGCAACTTTAGCAGGTCCTTGTACTTGGATTTAATAACCTTTGTACCTCCACACCCTGAGGGTGCAGAAGCTGCCAGAACTACCCCACAGCTGAGCCATGCACAGCCCAACAGTGTCACACTGCTGCTTTCACCAAGTTGCCACCCACACTAAACGAGGTCACACAGGAACTCAGGGAAGGGGGAATGTGTGCATGGAGGTGATGGCACAGAAGGAAGGCAAGAAACCTCAAAATAAATGAATTTAGAAAATTTCTGACAGCAATGTATCACCAAAGGTTTTCTTGCAAGAATATATATTAAATTCATGGTAAGAATATTAATCTTGCTCATATTAGAATTTCTTTCCACTACAAAAACAAATCAGGCAAAGATATTCGTAGTCTAAGCACCATAAAAGTGACTTTATCCAGATGTATTTTTAAATGTATATTTAAGGCATGAGAACAGAATTCTTCTGCCAACAAAGACAGGTATCAACCCAAGAGAATCTTATTTAGCTTCAGACTTCTTAGGCAGACAAGATTTCACTCAAGTGTGCACACGCTGTCCTTTACCCTGTTGCGAAAGGAACAAAAGAAGAGGAAATGACTAATCAAAGCAGCAGCACATTAATATATTTTGGTATGTGGAAAGGGAAAATTGTAGCTGGTATTTTTAACATTCCCATCAGGAGAATGCAGTGCCATACATACACCAGCCGCCACGGAGCTCCCGGGAGGGGAAAATGAAAAAAAAAGAAAAAAAGTGGAGTTGTGTCCTAAAGAGGAGTTCTGTGTTTTCTATTTCCCAGCATGAGCTCTGCTGGAATGAGAACCTGGAATGGAGGCATGGCTGTGGCCAGCAGCAATGCCTGAGTGATAACAGGTGCACTTTGCCTGAACTGTAGGGAAAACCCAGCCTGGAAAGGTGCTCAGGAGGGAAAAGGTGAGTTTCCTGGAGCACTGCCACCAGCAGACACTCCTGCAAGTCCCATTGCCACCCTGCTCTGCTGGGTGCCCTCATCCACAAGCTGATAAGAGATAGGGGAAGATAAGCGTCTCTGTGTGCCAGGTGGCATCCAGCAAGTCACAGCTCACCCATGTGCCACCCACCCCACCCCATCTCAAGCCTAATTCCCCCAAACTCCTCAAAGCTCTCCATTCCCTGAATGAGCAAAACACAGCACCTTCACATCTCTCCTTGCAGCTACTTTATCACTGCAGCCACAGTGCCAAGCCACTGATGTCCAGTTCGACTGCATTTAACAACTGGTTTTTAATCCTCCCATGGGAAGTTCTTTGGGGCAGCCACGATAACAGGCTTGCTCAAAGCAACGGGGCAGGAGCCTGAAGGACTGCTGTGATAAACCCAAAATTAGAGCTTCCAAAGCCCCTCCTAAAAGGGATCAAAACCAATCAATCCAGCGACAGCCTGGCATGGTCATTTGTGCAGTGGGATGGCACAGCACAAAAGCTTTGCTCGCTCAGGAAGAGGAGCTGGACTGCTGCCTGTCTGTCCAGCTCCAATTGTTCCCATACTTCATAATTAAGGGCTACAATTCACCCTTTTTCCAATGCCAAACCCCAAAAGGCTCATAACAAAACCATTCTAAACACTAAATGGGAAGCCACTGCTGAACTGACTGTAATTGTCCAGATTCCCTCCCCTTGCTCCAACACTGTTGGATGTAAGGAGATACAGAGAAACTAATATTTAATGCTCTTGTAGAGGGATTTGTGCTCAGCCACCCTGTAACACAGCCAGAAGCCTGAAGCTTATGCAGGCCTTTACCCTGGTATCACAAAATGACAACCCTGGTCATTCCAGCAACAAGATTTTCCCATTATTTCTGTTCAGTGTGCTGTTCCACACAGCTATACAAAGAGGTTGGACCACTGACAAAATAAAAGAGCTTCGTTAACCTCTCAGTGACTCGACAATCCCATTGTTGAACAGCAATGGACAAAAGGAGAAGCCGGCAGCAGACTGATGCTCTCATCTCTCCGAATTCCTAGAGGAAAATGAAATTGAGCTGCGCTGGGAACAGGCTGCAAGTCAGAGGAGAGTTGTTAGCTCAGAGGGAAATCAAAACTTCAGTGATTGTGAATCACATCAGATCTCTAGACGCTTTCATGTGGTTTCTTCTAACTACCTGGAGTTTCAAGGTATTATTTATCGCACACATTATGTCTAAGCAGTTGAGTGATTTCAGTTGTCTCTAAAGAGAAAACGTGCAATTGCTGTATCAAAATTACTGTCAATGCGGCACAGATGTAGCTAAACGAGAGCAGCAAAAAGCAGCAAGTGAAACAAGATTGCTGTACCCCATCATCAGGCTGAGTCTTGGTAATTCTTCAGCTGGAAAGGGAGAGAAATCAACAGGGAAGAAAGATTTTTCTCTCTCGTCACAACACACGGTACAATAAAAGAATGGGGGAAAAAGTATCCATCAGTTAAACAACCAAAGTTCACAGAATGATAATAAATTGCCAATTATGCCAAGAGTTTAAAACTCGGAGTATGCAGTTAGTTTCTCAACCCCAAAAAAACCAAGTTTCTCAAGATTTTATAAGGGCAGCTTCAGTTTAGGCTGGATGACAAGAGGAGCAGAGACTCAACATTGAGAAGTCAAAGTCTCTGTAAGTGGACAGAGGCATCATAAATGAAATTACCACCAACATGCACAGCACAACTACCAAACTAGAATTCAGGGAGTACTACAAGCCTCCCAGGCTGGAATTGCCTCCTCTTCAGCCTACGCAGCCGGGTAGGCACTGCATCAGCAGCTCTATTTTTGCTCTTAATACTCTACACCACAGTCGTGGGTCAGAAAGACACAAAACAGTGGAAAATCCCAACAGCCAGGCTCGAGCAGGCATTACTTGCTACTCTCCCCTCCCTGTGCATGAACAGCTCTGCTGCCCTGAGCTACACCCAAGGAACAGGGCCATGCCCAGAGGATCAGCTTCCTCCACTCCCACCTTGCAGGGAGGGGTTGAAGCCAGAGGACAATGCTGGCGTGGGAACAAATGGGCAGCAATGGCCACGGCTGCATTTTGGCTGCAAGTCGGGAAAATGCTCTTCAGTTCTCAGTCCAATGAGGTGCTCAGTGCTGTAATGGTCAATCTGCAGCTTCTGTACAGAGCACTGTATTTTATTTCACGTTTTTGCTGGTAGCAATCAATGAGTTTTAATCCATACTCGCATTAGGAACGACACCTCCAAAGAGGGTTGGATTTTCTTTCAACTGTGCATTCAATTTAAAATCATTTGCCAGATTAAAGCATTGTTCACACTCTGTTTACAAACCCTTTGAACACAGGGAATATTTAGAGGTGTGCTCAGGACTGAATTTGGACCACAAAAGCTTCTGCTGGTGATGGGCTTCCTACAGCACCAATATTTTAACTTTATGCTCCAGCAGAAATTTGCACCAGCTGAAGGCTGAATAAACTTCCATCACCAAAACTTCCACAGTGGATATGAGTTAGTTTGACTGCTTCATAGCAAAGCTGTCCTTCAACATTTAGCCTAAGGCACATTTTCATGCAGGCATATAGACAGCACTTCTATATCCAAGCCAGATTCCTCGTGCTGTAGAATATGGTGCAGTTAATCATCTTAGAAATAAAGTTTCAAAATTGTTTAGGAACAAAAGAGGCTTTAGAAGCAATCCCTGCAGCACTGGCACCATACAAGTTACACCAGTGCATTTCAAACTATAAATTGCATCACAGGCCGGAACTTCTAACTCTATTTAAAAGCACAACATGAAGTTTTATAAATTGCTGCTGAACTGTGGTCATTTCCCTGCTGAGGCAGGTGAAGTGTTAAGGTCTTTCTGTGCTCTCCTTTGAAACACTGCACGTATCTCATTTATCAAGGGCAGCACAAAGAGCTCACCTCATCATCCATCCAAAACACCTCCTGCACTACAACGAGAATTTCACCGGCTGCAGCTCCACCGAGATGCCATCCTTTCACCTTCCACTCCAAGGAGATTTGCTCCTAAACACCAACACCACACATTCCTCCCCACAAGGCTTCTTTTCACCTTGTTAACCTCTCTGTGCTTCACTGCCCAGCCTGCTGAAGGCACTCAGAGCCGAAGGAATGACACACAGCTGGTGTCATCTCGTGGTGTCATCACCCGGATCCTTTAGGCTCTGGCAGGCAGCTTCAGAAGGTCACATGTTCTCAGGAATCAGTGCAGTATTTCAGCAGACCCCAAGAAAGCATTTGCATCTGAAAACACCCAGAGCAGGGGACCAGACTCCCGTCCAGCAGCAGGGAAAAGGCTGGAGCTTTTTCCAGCTCCTCCACAGACTTGCTTAGCACTTGAATCACACCTGAGCCATATGGTGAAGGTTTCTTTAACCTCCTTCCTCATGCAGCTTTGATGCCCCAGGTGAGTGATGCTGAGGGTTGCTAATGTTTCTCTGAGCAGCAGCAGCCCACTGGATGCTGCAACACTCCTCACTGGTCCCAGTGCCACAATCCAGTTCACTGCATGACCCCAAATACAGAGCAGTGTTGAGAGCTGGACAACACCACCCAACAACCCTGCAAAAGATGTGTTTAAAACACATCTCTGAAGGTTTCCTGGTTCTTCCCACTTGTGACCATAAAGGACCAAGACTGTAGGAGTTTCCCAAAGGAACTGAAAACAGTGAAATGCATATTTGAAGAGCCTTGAGTTCAAGTCAAGAACTCAACACCCCTGAGTTCTCCCCCCAAAACGGCCTCCCAACACAAGCACACACACCCGCCCCAATGTGCTCAGCACTGATCTGAACTCAAGAACATGCCAGGCTGTTAAAAAGGCCTAAAAATGCTCAGCAACAGACATGCAGAGTAATTGAGGTCACTTCTCTCACGCTTCTCTGGGTTCTCACTCCCTTTGCTTTGCTGTCCCACAATCTGCTCCTCCTTTGGCATTCAAGAATTGAACAAACACTTCACTGCAACCACACAGATCTAAACTTTTTTGCCTCCAACTTAAGTTACATCTCAAACTATTACTCCAGTAGCCTGTAATGCCAGGCAGGGATTAAAAAAACTAGAAACAGGTACATCAGACCTGAAGCCACGAAATTCTTCTTTTGGCACACCAACAGCATGGGAAAAGAGGAAGAAACTTGGAGATGGAGGGTGGGATGGCTAAAAAGGCAGGATTGTAATGGAAACATCTGATCAAGAATTTTCACAAGCCTTTAAAAACTTCTGAAACCCAACCCCTTCGCCAGCACTTCTCACATGCCTCAGACTGCAGACCATGTTATGCAAGTCCTAATTGTGCCTCCAGAACCCTCCCTCCCACCCACGGGCTCTGCACCTCAGCAAATCCATGTGCTGAAGTACACCGAGGTGGAGAAGAAGTGGATCTGCTCCTCCCACACCTGGCCTGGGGTGCTGCCACCTGTGCAGAGAAAGCCAGGCCTGGTTGGGCATCTTGAATCACTCTAAGCCCTTTAAAAGCTGCTTTAAAAACTCTCTGGTTTTACATACACACACCAAGCTGTAAAAAGGTTCACTAAATTTAGCACGCAACCCAATCCGAGTGGTAATGTAGCACAGGCTGAAGATATGGGAGTGACCTTAGGTGAAGGTAACAAGGGAAAACTGTCAGTACTCCCATTGAGCTGCCATGGGAAAGCCCAGAGAACCCAATAAAATCCTTACAAAACCTCCATAAATCCCCTGTGCAGCCTGGTGGTTTCCAAGACTTTGAGATGCCACCTCTGCTTCTCTTCTGGACAATGCTGCTCGTTGTCCACACTGGGACAGGGTTGGGAGGAATCTTCTCAGCAAACTTCAGGGCAAACAATTCCCATGAGCTTGGAGAAGTGAAGTTTGATGGATTTCCACCACCACTGGTGAAAATACAAAACCAGGCAGCATGAAGAGAAAAAGCAGCACAGTCCTTTGTCCTTCCATCACAGCTGGAGCCACAGGTGCTGCCAACAGGTGTTGAACCAAGCAAAGCTCAGTAGGTGTGACATGGGATATAGCACTGACCTGTAAGCTCCATTTTCTGCCAGTTCCCAGCATCACATCCCCTGAGAGCTGCAGACACTGCCTGCTCCAAGGACAGGACACGCTGAATCTCCTTGGAAAATAGGAAGCTAAAGGAGGCAAATGAGCTCCCACCTAGTCCTGGGGGAAAAGGCCCTTCCTGGCACAGCATCCCAAACTGTGATCACTTCCCAGATCTGAAAATGCCCAGTGAAAGATCCAGTGGGTATGAGCTGCTGTAGCCATGGTGATGCTCTCAGGTACACCTGGAGCTGAGGCAGAGAAGAACAGCAGAGATGCTGCAACTGCTTTCATGTACCTGTTTTTAAGTTCTCACACAGTATTACAGGCAATGCCTACATGAAAGCCAGGCTGTGATGTCCACATGCAACATTAAGTGATGACTTAGTGGGCAAAGCAGCACTGAACACCAAGGCAGGCTTCCAAACCCATTTGGGAGGCAGGAAGCAACATCACTTTCTGGATCCAGGCTTGGCCTCCCAACCAAACCACAGCAGAGACCCTGAAAGGAAGGGGCACATGGGAACAGTGCTGCTTGCTGCAGGAAAGCAGTTTCATGTCATATCACAGAACGGTTTGGGTTGGAAGGAACCTTAAAGATCATTGCATTCCAACCCCTGCAATGGGCAGGGACACCTTCCACTATCCCAGCTTGGTCCAAGCCCTGTCCCACCTGGCCTTGAACACTTCAAGGAATGGGGCAGCCACAACTGCCCTGGGCAGCCTGTGCCAGGGCCTCACCACCCTTACAGGGAAAAATTCCTTCCTAATATCTAATCTAAATCTCTCCTCTCTTAGTTGAAATCCATTCCCCCTTGTCCTGTCACTATCTGACAAGGTAGCTCACCCACCAGCTGACTGCCAGGGGTTTAGGTCACACACAGGACCAAGAGAAAGCCACCACCAGCTGCTCTGCTGGTGACCTCCTGGCATCTTCACCTGCAGCTGCCTGGCCTCCGATTTCCTTTCTGTAAAAGGGGCAGGTAAGTGCCATGCCAGAGCCTGACACAGGCACAGGGCAGGTGCCTGATGGAGAAACATGCATGTGGGCCAAATGCAAGACATCAGCTTCAACAGTCCTGCCTCCCAGCACATCCCACCCAAGGCTTGGGAACCATTCACTTCCTCCAGTGAACTGGACTTTTTATCATCATCAAGTGTAGAGTTTCCAGCTTAAAACCCCACAGCAAATAGGCTGGGAAAGAAAGGCAGTTGTGGTCAGTGGTCAGCTCAAACCAGTAACAATAAAATTAGGAGCTGACTGATATCATAGGTTCTTTTATGAGTCAGTCATGATCCAGTCCAATCCTGGTGAGCTCCCTCAAGAGCTGCACCTTGTGCAATAGCTTAGTCATCATCTTCCTTGAGAGCTACGCACTTGCAAATAGATTATGAGTCCACTCACATTTTCCCGTGAAAATTTTCCCCTCTGTCCTACTACAAGCAGGACGGAGCAGACTGGTGCCAGCCCAGGAGTGGGCAGCTTGTCCCTTGCAGGGGAAGAGATAAAGCTTTTATCTCCCAGACTCAACAACTTCCTTCCTCTGTGGTAGCAGGCGGACAAAAGACACCTTTTCACACCACAGACAGGAATGAGATGTACTAAAATTTGTCACAGCCCTGAAATAAAATACCCTGCTTACCATTTTCAGTCCATACGGGAGAGTGTAAAACAGAATTAAGCCAGCTTTTTTCCTACAAGAAACTTGCAGGGTGGGACTTGGAAGCAAAAGAATAAGGAGCCCAAAATAACCCTGGTTGAGTTTATACTGCTCTGGCAGCTAAGCAAAAGTTGATAACACTGGACTGAGGTACTTCCCCTCCGCAGGATGAGAGCTGGATTGTTTTTGGAAGCACCATGAATCACGGGCATAAATATACCAGGCTTTAAGAGCCTTTGACACCCACGTAATTCTGAACTCCAGCTTGATTTTCCCTGGGTCATTCAACACATGCTCAACGAGCTGGACACCAGACAGGCAGGCTGAGAAGGTCAGCCATTCAATTAATAGGTGTGATCCCAAAACAAGAACTTGTGTTTTGCTGGATAATATCAACACACCTCTTCTGAGAGAAAATGAGCCTCCCCTGATGCTCCATTAGTCATTCAGCTACAACTTGAAGGAAAACAGGAGTTTTGCTCTATTTCCTCAACTTCACAGCATAAAAGGGCTTAAAGATGCTTCCTGCAGCAGGGGAGCTGTGATGCAGTGGCTCCAGCAGAGCAGTGATTTGCAGGATTGCCTGGCTGCGAGCTGATCCAGACAGGGAAGCCAGGCAGTGGGATCAGCCAGAATAAAGAGTGTCCAATGGGAAAAGAGGGGGAAAAAAAAATCTGCAAGAAGAGCTGTTCCCCGTGTTTTACTACCACTGAAAATCTTGCACATCTGACAGCAACCACAGCAAAGAGCCATTAGTGCAAGCAGAGGACAGCACTATTTATAATAGGGATTACTAGTGCAAGAAAATGAGTAGCTTGTCCACATGACTGATTTACAGACACTTTCTCCGAGTTATAATGCAGCCCCAGTGATGTGGAAGCAAAAATGAGCTTTCATTTGAAAAAAAAAAAATTCCTATTCCTCTAAATAAATCTTCTGGGGAAGAAATGGAGAAGAAACTAGTTTTACTTCTCTTAAGGAACGGCAATTTAGAGCTGTGGATTTTGTTAAGTAGGGTGGCCACAAAGCAGTAACAAAAACAGAGAACATTGCAGAAAAGGAGGGGGAGAGCTGCAAAGTAACTCTCTTGATTACCCCACAAACCTTCAGCTCCTGCCCCTCTCCTCTCCCTCCCACCCCACACTCATTGCAGAGCAAAACTCAAAGCTTGAAGCACCCAAACTATTCCTTTACAGCACAAAGTGGCAAGGAGAATGTTCTTTGTGTTAGTCAGAGATTGTTTCCAAAGTTTTCATGTGCACACACGTAACAGACACCTTTCCTCTTTTTCCCTGTTTTCTACAGCATCTAGGAGATTTAAAAAAACAAAACAAAAAACAAAACAACTCACCTCTAGTTAAATTGGAAGCATTAAAAAGGATCATGAGATTTGCATTCTTTAGCACCTCAGATTATTAGAGTTTCCACTGCCATGACTTCCCCTTCCAATTCCCCACCAAGCTTCAATGAAAGAATCTTCATATTTGAGTGGACTTTGGCATTTCTTGTACCAAGCCACTGGAGCAGCCAGGCCGACAAGATGGCAAGGCAGCAGAATTTATGCATTCCCAGGAGATCTCTGTTTAATTTTGCTGTATGGAGTGATCCTGCACCAAGCCTGCCCTCTGCCCAGGACCTATATTTAGGGCCTGAGCTGACCCGACAGTGCCCCTGTAAGCTCATTTATTGAGATTCACTTATTCATTCTAATATGATCTAATTAGATGCAGCAGTCTTGTACACAAGCATGGCAGTGACCAGGAGAGGATGAGTTCAAACACAGGGAACCCAGCCCAGAAGCTGCTTAGTTCTCACAAAGAAGGGAAAAAAACCCTTTGCAGAGCAATGGCAGGAATTGCAGATGCCTATGCACTGTCTTGGAGCAGCACCTGGATCCACTCTGCTTCTCCCCTCCACCAGGTAAATGACAATTCCTCAACTGCAAGGAGCAGCAGCAGAATCCAGATCAATGTATGCTGCTGGGCAGGGCTGCTGCTCCTGCTCTGAAATTCCCTGGAAATGGGGGCAAAAGAAAAAAAAAAAAAAGAAAAAAAAAAAAAAGCAGGAATCAGGCTCTCAGGCAGTGCCCACGCCAGCAGGCACAGATGTGTTCCCAAACTACAGACCACAGGCATCAGCCTGGAAAAAGTGCCAGAGTCCACATTGTAAGAGAATACTTTAAAGGCTTCATTCTGGCAAGAAATAGGAAGTTTTCAAAGCTCGCAAGTACCCTCTCTCCTGCTACCAGCTGCAGTTCAGGCATGCGAACAGGAAGAAGCTTTTACATTTCTAAAAAAGATAAATAAATACTACTTTTTTTAAAAGTCCCCATGTGTTTTATTTGCTTGGACATCTTGTATAATGATGAGATGAGAAGCAGATTCCTAGGAGTCATGGGCTGGTAATTCTCCAATCTATCATCTCCATAGTTTATGCAGAGTCATTAACAAGAAGTGATTTGTCTGGGACGGATTTAGCCCAGCAACTCCCTGTCTCGTTAGCCTGAAACAATTACCCGAGGAATGTCAAAAAGTTTGTGAGCTTAGTGCAGTGAGCAGCCCCCTCCAAAATATTCCTACTTTTAAAAATAGTCCAATCCTGCTGCTCTGCCAATGCAGAGCAGGAAGTTTAAGAGCTAAACACAGACGCATAAAATTCCCTTTATATTAAAAAGGTTCTGATGGGTGAAGGCAAAAGGTTGTCACTGACAAGGAAATCCTGAGAATATCGATAAGAGAACAACACAAGGAGACTTAAAGACTTTGACTCATTTAACCTACGAAAACAAGGGGTCAAGAGGGGATCCGATTGCTCTAATTACATCAGGGAGGGAAAACAACCATTTAACCCAAATGGAAACACTAGAACCAGAAACAAATTACACAAAGAGGCCATGAACACAGTGAGGATGGAAATTCAGCAACTGCTCACGACTCTGAGGAGGTTCTCCAACAGCTCTCCCACAGAGATTGGGACAAAGAATAAACTGATCAAGTTTCACCTTGAAGTAGCTGTGTTATGAAAGGCATCCACAGCACGGATGGATGCTAAAAACAGTGAAAATAAACTTGATTTTGGTTGCTGCCACAGCTTCTGGAGTGAAGAGAGGGATGAAAAATTACCTCCTCCTGCCACCCTACCTTCTGCTTCCTCCCCATTCCTCTGGGACAGCACAGGGGGTATTCACACTATCCACTCAGGCATGTCACTGGGATATGACCAGGGCACTAAACTTGGGAGCTGAAGTCTCACAAAGTCAATGGTGAGAGGTGGGTGCCTTGGCAGCAGCAGGGGAAGGGATTAGGAGTAACCAAGTTTGATGCTTAAAATAAAACACACGTCCTCTCCCCCGTGTCCTCACCCTTAAGGGTCTTGGGTATAGATTAAACACAGTTCCGGCCATCACCTCTGAAATTCATACAGAATTCCAGGTCCTAAGGGACTTTTTTAGCCCTGGCTTTACAGCACCCAGGGTCAAGAATGATTAGACATTTTTGAGCCATAACCACCAAATCTCCAACAGCAAGAGCAGATGACGCAAACGAAAGCTGTAACAGAGCTAACCAAGCAACACCACAGCTTTACACAGGCTTGAGCAAGTGTTTCCCTTTTCTTCAAGGGGTTTCAAAAACAAAACAGTCATCAGGTCTGTAATAGGGGTTTTGTGACAGCAGGGGATAAAGGAACATTTAAAACCTAATTGTGTCCTTCAGATCCTACTGCTGCTATTTCTGAGAGCAGAAAGCATCTTCTTGAGAGCAGCTAGGGAAGGGGGGGGGTGGTAGGAAAAAAACTACCAAAAAAGGTATTTGGTAATAACTCTACCAGAGAATTAGTGTTTCTCTCCAATCCCCAACCTTTCGCTGCTGCAGTTACACACAAAAGTTATTTTAATCACAGTATGCAGAAAGCAGCATCAGCATATGAGGCAACAGAAAAAATATGTGGTAAAGCGAGTTGCATGGCCTGTTCGCGGGCAGAAATTACAGCACAGTTACAGGCAAGAGGTCCACGAGGCAGAGGAACCTTTCCAGCCCAAGCCAAACAGGAGGATGATAGCGATCCACCAGGAGAGCAGGCAAGGAAAATATCTGAAAGGAGGTGGAATATAGGAACTGAATGCCTTTTCAACTTTTGCAGCAATCAGTTTGGACTGCCCAGCAAGAGATTTTTGCCTTGTCATAGGTAAAGAGACGTCAAATTGAATAGTTATGTCTACTAAATTCCATTTGTGCTGGTGGACAGAGACACTAAATGCTAAAGGAATAGATAAAAGAGGGGAGAATTTTAAACATAAAAGAGCTACAGCAGGGTATCAGCTCAGCTCCTCTTCCACAAAGCAAGAAATGTTCTTTGAGGTTTTCTAACAGTGACCTCAAAATACACAGCACAGCCTTTGGGGAGGGCTGGGGGGAAAGAAAGGTTATAAAATGACAAACCTAAGGCACACGGGTGGATACACATCACTGGAGAGCAGAACTTGTCACTGTCTAATGCAGAAAAGACGCTAAGCTATGTTATTCTTAATAACCACCTACTCAACTAAAATACTTCATTAACTGAAGGCAGCTGGGTACAAAAGGTACAGCCTTGCCACCTCAACTCCTGTTTCCTTCTCAGTAACTTGCACGCTGGAAGAAGGGAGTAAGATGTGAGCAGAGAAGAGGTGATGGGGCCATTAACACCTCCAGGGTTAACAGAGCCACACACAACCCGTGCCGTGGCTCTACCAAAGGGCAAAGGCAAGCTCAGAAATAAAACACCGCTGACAACACCGCTCACGAAGGTGGGGAGCAGCGTTTGCGAGCATTTGACACCAGCACAGGCACCCGAGCCGGGCCGGAGCGCGGTAATGAAGCGCAATGCTCATTAAAGCTCGCACGGCCACCCGGGCGCTGCAGCAGCCGCCGCTCGCCAAACCTCCCCCGGGGCTCGGCCAGCCACGGCGATCGCTCCCAAATCCCATTCCGGGCGTCAGTTCTCGTCCGGCCGCCCCTCGGCGGGCGGTTGAACGCGGCGAGCTCCGGGAGCACGGCGTGTTCGCCCCGCTCCTCCCGGCTGCGCGGAGATGCGCTCGGCAGACACCGCAGCCCCACGGCAGCCCCACGGCAGCCCCCCGAGCCCCGCCGGCCCCACGGCAGCGGCCTCTCCCCGCGCGGAGCCGCGCCCGGACCTCCCCCGAGCCGGGCCGCAGCCCCGGGCCCGCCGCGGCCTGCACCCACCGCCCCGAGCCGGGAGGCCCCGAACCCGCTGCGACCCGCGGCGCTCCCCAGGCGGCACTCACCGAGACGGCGGCGGGCAGGGCAGGGCAGGGCCGTGCCGGGCCGGGGCTGCGGGGACGGAGCAGGAGCGGCCGGTGGCTGCGCGGCGCGGGCGGCAGGAAGGGGAGGAGGCGGCCCCGCACGTCCGCCGCGCCTGCGGCCGCCCCCCCGCGCGTTAAAGGCACCGGCACCGCCCCGGCCGGGAGCCCCCGGCACCGCCCGGCCCTGCCCGGCACGGAGCGGGGAGCGGGGTGCCCCGCGAGCTGGAGCGCCCGCCCGGCTTCGCCACGTGTGTGGGTGCATCACCCGGAGCCGCCCGTGCGCGGGGGATCGCCCCCCGAGCTCCCCACGTGGGGATCCCTCATCCTGAGGTTCACCCATCCATCCGCACTCCCGCCACGCGGGGATCCCCAGGGATCATCCACCCAGAGATTTCCTACACGAGGATCCCGAGCATCATCCACCCAGACTCCCCCCACGCGGGGATCGCAGGGATCAGACATTTCCGACGTGGGGATCCCAAGGATCATCCACCCGGAGATTTCCTACACAAGGATCCCAGGGATCACCCACCCAGACTCCCCCCACGCGGGTATCCCTGCACCCCCGAGCTCCACCATGCAGCAATCCCTCACCTGTTCCTGAGGATCACCCACCTAGACTTCCACCGGGCGGGGATCCCCAGGGATCTCCCCACCCTTACCCCTCCCGTGCACAGGGATCACCCACCCAGACCTCCCACACGTAGGGAACGCAGGTACATCCACCCGAACCCCACCCCGGCGTGGGAATCACCTCCCGCACGCAGGTCTCCCCAGGATCTCCCCACCCATGTGTGAGGACCATTCTCCCCAGACCTGCCCGATGCAGGGATCCCAGTGCCCAGACCCAGCAGGCACAGGATCGCCCACCCAGACCCCCACCCTCCCTAATTAGCCCCACAATTCCAGCCAGTTCCCCCCATATCCCTCTCCACCCCCTTTCCCGGAGCTGGCAGGGTGGGCAGGTATGGGGATCCAAGGGGCCCAAGGCAAGGAGGCACAGCACACCCCAAGGTCTCCTCCAGGACATGAAAGAGACCAGACACCTCCTCATGACCAGGAATGGGGCTTGTCTTTCAATTTCCTTTAAATGCCTTAAAACTGCCTGGCAGCCCTGCCTGCAGCTCAGACATACCAGGGGCTCATTCAGTGACATCCCAGCAGTCTGTGGAGTCTGCAGGGAGCGAGATTAACTGGATTCTTTCAGTTCTGACTTCTTTGAGCCTCGAGTTGTTCTTCCTTCTGACGTTGATCCTTCCCAAAGTGCTCACAGGGCAGATTGCTTTCTCCTGCCTGAGCTCAGTGCCTGACCACGGACCTGTGGGTACCCACGGGGATGGAAACTGATGCTCTGTCAGTTACTTGGGGACAGCGAAACAGTCCAAGAAGCCACAGAGGGCACCCGTCCAGCTCCACTGCTGGGGGACTGACATTAACTCTCAGCTTCCCGGCATCCCAAACATTTGGGGGAAAACACAAGAAAATGCCCCTTTTTTGGCTCAGCAGGACAGCCAAGCCAGCAATGGCTGTGGGTCAGTGGTGATGCTTGGTCAGGATTAGCATCCCAAGCCCTGCTGCAGGATCCAGTGTCCAGTTGCAGCAGGCAAAAGGGAGTTACCCAGCGCAGCAGGGAGGCTGCTGTCACCCCAGGGCTTTGCATGCACCCTTCCATCATTTCTTCAGACCTCTGGTAATGAAGAGTCTCGTTTGACTTCCAGGCTTGCTCTGAGCAAGCCGTTTGTTTATTTGTCCCAAAGCATCTTTGAGAGATCAACCACTCCGCAGCACTGGGTATCAAAGAAGGATTTGCATGGAGCTGCAGGGAGAGCTCTCCATTGCCCTCTTGGCCAGCTCTGTGTGTCATTCAGCTCCAGGCCACCACCGCATTCCCAAATGCTGCTCCGGGGCAAACAAAGGCAGCGGCGTGAGGCTGATGCTGGCAGAAGCTGTGCCTTTGCCTGGGAGGTGAAGCAGCCCTGGAGGCGAGGCCTCGCTGGCAGGATGGCCACGGGGAGGGGGTGGAGGTGGCTGGACACTTACAATGTGTGACCAGCCATCAGCTGGTGAGGCAGCATTTTGCTGCTTCATCCCAGAGCTTCCCTGGCTCAGCACATCCCGGTCGGTCACTCCACTCTAGCAGGAGCGCTGCTGAGAGCAGCACATGATCCAGCCAAATGCAGCATCCCCACCCTGCGCTTCCAAGGTGCAAATTTAAGGCCAGATCTTCCTAATATTAACCATTCCAGGAGTGGTTGTGGCAGGGCTTGGCAGCAGCAGATTGTGCAGATGTTTAATTGCTTTTGTCCACAGCAGAGTTTTCCAGCTGGTATTACAAGCAAATCGTCGCTTCCCAGGAATGGAAACAGATTTGCTGCCTCACAGATAGTGGGGTGGGGGTCCTGCCAACAGAGAGGAAAACATTGGAGCTTAGATCCTGGGAAGGGTGTTGGAGGGACAGGGATGCCCCTCCTGCCAGGAGAGGAGCCACAATGGAAGAGCAGAGTGCAAATCCAGCTGCTACAGCTACAGAAGTGACAGGCACAGATCTCTGCGCTCTGTGACCAGGGACAGGACCCAAGGGAACAGCTGGAGCTGTGTCAGGGGAGGTTTAGGTTGGATATTAGGAAAAAGTTCTTCCCCCAGAGGCTGGTTGGGTACTGACAGGGAATGATCACAGCCCTAAGGCTGCCAGAGCTCCAGGAGTGTATGGACAACACTCTCAGGGATGCACAGGGTGGGATTGTTGGGGGTCTGTGCAGGGCCAGGAGTCAAAGTCATGATCCTTGTGGGTCCTTCCAGCTTGGGATATTCTGTGATTCTGTGATTCAGAACTCTCTCCTCTTCCTCATTCTAGGATTTGATTTCCCTGCTGGGTGGTCACTGCTTGCTCTGAAGGGTTTCAGCTGAGAACATTCCACTTCTACCAGCTCAGAAATCTCTGGTCCTTCACATCTTATGGATTTGCCACAACATCACAGCATAAAGGACCTGAAAATGCTTTTAAATCCCATGTCAGATACCATTACCCAAAACATAAGGCAATAAACTATCTCAATTGTGTGGATTGGGAAACCTGGTGGAAAACCTCACCGGAGAGGCACCGCTGTGCCAAGCAGCCAGGCAGGCTAATGGTGCTGAATGTCCCAACTGCAGGGAGGAAATAATGCAAACAGCCACTGAAATCCCACTCACATTAGGCAGCCACTCATGGGGAAAAAGAAAAGGTTTTAAAATGCTGCAGGAGCCCCAAGTCATTAGTTTTGTCAGGAGTTTTGCTTTCTCAGATCACAGGGAAAAAGCTTTCAGATCTGTGGATTCAGAGGAAGCCCGAGAGAAAGGCAAGCTATGCACTGAGCAGGGCTGTAAGTCATGGGGGCTGATTATTGTTAATTTAGCATTTTATATAAGAATGTGAGAGATCCTTATCAATGCCAGAAACAAACACCCTGCATGTTTCAACACCGCACTGAGTCCAGCTAGGAAAATAAAAAAAGACCAAATGCTGGATTTTCTCTCTCTATTTGCAGTAAAATTTTTCATACTATTTATAAGTATGAATCCCTACAATTGACAGGAAGTGGGAATTAATAGATTATATGCACACATGCCAAAAAAAATTTCAGTTGCTGCTAAAGAAGATCACAAAAATGACTACAATTTTCTTCTCAGAGTAGTCATCTAGGAGTAACTCCATTGTGGAAACTTGAGCTACATGGAAAAAGATGTTTGATCCAATTCAACTGTAAGGGAATAAAAATAAATCTGTCCTAAGCAGCATGTGTCAGCAGAAATGACACTGGAAACTCTTACAAGAAGAGTAAAAGCTCATAATAAAAACCAACTATCTAAACCATGACATTGTATGTGAGCAGGATGAAAATCCATCAGGCTACTACCAGCCTCCACATAATCCACACACTATCCCAATGTAGATATGCTTTTAATTAAATTGAGATGGTCACATTTTGTACTTCTGCAAATCCAGCTAATTAAGTGAATTGTTAGAAGCTGTTTCCGAGCTCACTGAAAAAAAATGTTTATTTATAAACTACATTGACCTTCCATTTCTGGATTTCATCATTGTAACAGAGCACTGAAAAGCCCAAAATTGGGTTTAAAAGGGTACTGTTCAATTTTATCACATTTAAAATATGATCAGCTATGAGCAGCACAATTAGAGGCACCCAGACAGCTCATCTCAGTGACTGACTGACTGACTCTTCAGAGTGATCACACGTAAATCATTATTTCTGCCAGTTTCCCTTGAGGCTCTTCAGTCCCCACCTCCCAGCACAGGCCAGATACCAGTCACTCTCAGTTTCCACATTTGCAAAATAAAATGGGAACTGCAATGGGAAAATCCCTCTCCTGCCTTCCCCAGGCTGCTGTTCCTGTGCCAGACACCCAAGCCACACATGTCCACTCCCAAAATGCTGTGGTTTATACCCAATGCAGCAGCAGGAATTGCTGCCTGATACTGATACACTGTGAGTGCTGCATCCCACCCAGCTGTCCCTACTGCACAGCCCTTGGCCATGCCACAGCTTCCCTAAATCCCCCAGGCCACAGTCCTCCTGACTGTCCTGTGTACTCACACATGCCAGCAGAACAAAACAAGCACCTAAATCCCCGCAAGATCAGGGCCTGCCGTCCCTCTGAATAATCCCTACTCAATTTCAAGGCAATTATTATTCCTATACCTGCATCACATGGTTTTAATGATCTTTTTTTCCCAAAAAAAGTTCGGTTTGGACCAAAAAGCACCAGCTTTAGCTGGAAGCACTCACTGTAAAGGAAAACCTATTTACTCTTACTCCAGCAGGTCATCAGGTCTGGGCCACAGAGGTGGAATTTAATTTCTAATCTGGAGATCTCAAGCCTTTGGTATCAGATAGAGCTAAAGGGATCACAGGGAAGCTGGACAGAAAAGCAGCTTTCCAAGCAACACTATAATAACCGTGCTTTGAATTCCCATGAGAGTGCTATTTCAAAGCAAGTTCCAAATTTTCTTCTTCTTTCTTGGTGGCATCCTGGCAGAAGATGATTTTTTAAGAGTGGATAGTTATTGTAAAGTAAAGCAAATGCAGGAATCACAAAGACAACACCTTATCTCCTGTAAAACACTCCCTGTGTGGTAGAACAGTGACAGTTCAAATCCTTTTCTCCCATTCATCATTCACAGCAGCTGCTTGTTATTTATGCTGTTCTACATCAATCTAGGGCAGGTTTCAAATTAATATTCTTCTTCATCAATACCTGTGGAATGAAGACATTTTCCTTTGCAAAGAAAATCATGCAACACCAACACAACGTCCCTCCTCATCACAAATCTGTCATTTCCCTGAAACGTAGCAGGATGGACAGCAAACAGAATATGCAGTAAGATGGGGGAAAAAAGAAATGGAGAGTCAGATAGACCTCCTGCTTCAAAGGCTCTTTCAGTGTGAGGATCAGGTATCCCACGGCTGGAGCAGCCTGAAGGCTGGCTCAGCATGTTTTCCTCCTGCAGCCAGGGAAGGACATTGATTGAGCTCTGCGAGGCATCATGGGAACAGCGTGTGTCAGGCTGTGACAAACCTGTGAGGAAACATGCAGCAAACACCCTGGTAGCCTGTCTGGATAAATCAAAGAGCACAGGAACCATCCCAGCTGCTCTTGCCTCCGCAGAGGAGGTTAATATGAAAGCATTTTGTCTGCAGCTCCACAAGGGATGCATCAGCCTGCCTGGTGCAATGAGTGTCACACTAAGGGGAGCTTTGTGCTCTGGTCCCCAGTTTGCCAGCCCTGCTGGTGACACACATCTGTGTCCCCAGGGTGGCTGGAGACTTGGAAATGTTGGCAAGTCCTTGGGTCTGAGGAGACATCCTGTTCTCTGGTGCCCCAGGAGATCCAGCAATTCCCAGCAATGTCGCAAACTCACCGTGCATCCCTCAGTGAGCTTCTATTTTAGCTCACACCTAAAATGAACAAATATTCTTCTCTTCACCTATATATCCAATTTTTTTAGATAGTAACAAGACTATCCATAGTGAACCTACAGCTGCCCACATCATGCCTAGACTTCTAAGGTATCTAAGGGTTTCTATCATAGTATTTGTAAGGCCTGGGGGACAGAAAGGGTTAAGAACCAACTCAGATTCTCTAGGGAAAAACAAAAAGGCACCAAAAAAGCCAATTCAACTGATTTTACCCAAAGGGACAAAGAAGGTTTAGTAGGTCCTTTATAAAATGTCAGAGAGAAAAGCTTTATTTTCCCACAGGGAAAAACATAGCCATTAACAAATTAGGTGAAAGCCGAGTGAGATGTAAGAGGTCTGAAACAGCTGCATTCCTCAACGCCTTTAAACTGCCTGTCTTCACACACTTCATTTATTTTGGACAGCAGCACTGCCCATGCCAATTTGGGAGCAAAGGGGACTGTAAAAATACCTGGGGATACATGTATTTTTAATGTTACTGGGCAAATCTTAATTGATCTGAGCAACACTATTTGGGTTTTAGCAAACAAACAACTCAGGATCCTCCCAAACACATGCCCATCTGGGTACCTCATTTTCCTCAAAGCATTGCTGAGCAAACCTTCACAACTCTACCTGAGTGGAAACAGAGCTCAGGGGAGCTACTCTTGAATTTATGAGTTGGGTAAATGCCCATTGAAGGGAAGCCAAAGCAATCACAGCATTTAATTATTCCTGACAAGTCACAGGAAAAAAAAAAAAAAAGAGTAAAAGAATAACACCTTCAGAACGAAGGGCACTGTGACAAGTGAGCTTCCTCCACAGCCTTCAGACACCAAAAATATATAAAAATAGTCCCTATAGCATCTTGGATGGTATGGGGAAGATTAACTCACATTTCACTTCTAGAAACTGACCATAAAAGCTATAAAAGCCAATGCCATAACCTGTTTGAGGGAAACTGCAAGGCCAGCAAGGAGGAGGGAGGAAGATCCAAATGGAGGGATGAAGCTGTACCAAAAGGGATCTCAGGCTGGGTTCCTGTTTGGCTGGGATGAGCATGGAAATGAGATGAAGTGCAGGAGCACAAGAGAGCAGAGCTGGGCACAGACTCCTCCATCACAGCTAAACTAACACCATTTATCAGCAGACCACGGGTGAAGGGCTGGAGTGACAGAAACAGGATGGTGTTAACAGTTAATTATGTGTGGTAAAAGTACAAAACCATCAAGGCAAGGGGATTGCAGCTTCTGCTGACATCTGGCAGCCTTTTGGGGAAGCTTAGTTCCTCCTGAGGTCCTCGTTGATTCAGGAGCACTGATTTGCTGACGTTAATTGGAGGAAGAGGTAATGAGAACTGACTAATCACCGAGCTGTGCACCCTGCAGACTCATTCCAGTGTCAGTCATTGTATCTTGCTGATCACTCAGACAAAACTCAGTTTTAGGGGGAATTCAGTGACTGGTCAGCACCCTTCCTTGACTGATTGCATTTGCATTTAGCTGGACAATAAGCTGATAAAACCTGTGGTGCTGTCACACCTCAGCTGACACAGCAGTGAAGGCATCACAGTCGGTGCTCTAATTCCTGGAGAGCTTGCACTGAAGGTCTGGACATGCTAATGTCACTGCTCGTGTCTTCAATGTGACTGTGACCCCTGCAAACGGAATTAACAGAGCTCTGCCAGCATCTGCTGCGTGCACACCTCTCCTTTTCCGTGCAAACACACAGGACTGCTATTACTATATTGTTTTCCCAGAAAAGGCTTAAAGGATCAGTATTTAATTGCAGCAGGGAGTTCAAGGTATGAGACACGGTGTTTGCATTAGAGAGATTTGTCACCAAACTTGGAGGGAAACAGGAGCACTCGGCTGATCCATCACACACTCACCTCATTTAAATGCAATTCAATTTAGCCAGACCCTTTGGCACCAAAGTGGGAAAGATGACTTAACAAAAAGCATGGAAGAATACTTCTGACCCCAGGTGTCAGATGGATTTGTGTGTGACATTCACGGAGGAGCTGTCCAAGAAAGCCTGCAGCCATTCATTGCTAGGCTACAATCAAGGTGGCAGCCAATGTTTAAAACTCTCTTCATCCCATTCCCCCCTTTTCTGGCCACATTTTAAATACAACACAGAATGAAAAATAAAATTAGACTGCTGTGCTCTGCCCCACACAAGGCTAGGACGAGTGGATTTCTATGCAAACAACACACAGAATGCCTTCCTTTAATCAGTTTGTTGCCTGACACAGATAGGAAAATTAAATGAAGTTAACTGTACAGTTTTCAAGTCACCATTCAGCCTTTCAGTTGAGACAGATGACTTTTACTTACAGTGCTTCTTCCTCTGGCATTCAGTGGAAGATTTGGCAATCCTCTCTGGGTCTGGTTCTCAGCAATTCTCTGACATGGGGGCAGTTAGTGTCTCCATTGCACATAATAGAGCTGTAGAAGCCAGAAAAAAATGGCTCTTTTCTAGCCAGTTTACCCCTTTCCCATCTGACAGAAGTGATTTTCTTTCCTGGTCCAGAAGTCAACACATCCTGGTCTCTGCCAGTGAGCATGGCAGGCACATGAATTAGCACACAAAGGCTCAGAGTCCACATATGTTTGCAAAAAGTACCAAATTCCCCCATTACTGCCCTTTTCAGGGAATAAGAGAGCCCCAGTTTAACCAGGGCAAAGAGGCAGCCTTACCTATTGTAATTTGGGCTGCATCATCTGATGCAGGGAGGGGCACACAGTACTGGGGGTAAATGGGAATTTACAGCCCCTCCCATTACTCAGTAAACCTGGGAAATTACACTGGACTCCAGCTCATTCCAATTACTGTAACCTCACTTCTGCCAGAGGATTACTCCTGATTTACCCAGGGCAAGTTAGACACAGATATCAAATTTAATGGACTTGATTCTCCTCATGTTTACACCAGCACAACCTAATGACACTAAATAATTCACAATTAAAAGTCAAATTACTCACTATTACTTGGTGAGTAGTCATGGCAACTTATTTCCTTCCCTGGCAATAAATCCAGAATCTGTTGATACTGCCAAGCATTGATCAGGTCTAGAATGGAATATTATGGGACAGATAAGTATGAGAGAGTGATGGTAACACTTGGCAGACCAAAGGCACTCCAACATCTCTCTCTGAGTTGCCTTTTGGGCTGCAGGCATTCCTTGAGAGCTTTTCCAGCTCCATACAGACCCTTTGCTCCCACTGACATCACTGCAGCTCATCTGCTCCTCTCCCTGACCCTCTTTGGGGTCCCCCTCAGCACCTCACTCTATTTACAGCTCTGACATGATGGGAATCAAGGCACAGGGACCAAAACAAGGCTAAACCACACAGAGGGAACAACCTTCACAGCAAGACTTGGATTCTGCTGTTGACAGGAGAGTGCTGGGTCCTGGAGTAATTAAAAGGTGCTGAATTTGCAGACATCTTGTGCACAAAATATTGGATTTTTTTCTTGGAACATGGTCCTGCTCTCAGTTGCTCTTCTGCATGCTCAAAGGCAGAGCTTTAATGCTGCAGGCAGCAAGGGCACCGGGAGATGCAAACTACACCTGAGGCAAACTACACTCCTCTGAGACAATTACAGCTATAAAAGTTTAGCATAAAGCTCAGGAGAGCAGAAAGCAGAACACTGTCAGTCACAAGCTTTTAACTCTGAAACTGGCTCCTAAAAAAGATAAGATAAAGCCAAACCAGATTAACCAACTTCAAAGCAAGCAGCAAGGCATTTAGGGCATGCTAGAATAGAAGGCAGCTGTGCAGAGCACTGATGAATTAAACAGGTAGAGCTTCCTTACTGACTTGCTCCTGGTCCCTTCCAGGTTTTTGGAAGTTCCTGTGATTAGTCCCATTCCCTAACGAGATTACAGCATGCAGGTGATGCAGCAGTGTCTGGCACAGCAATGTTTGAGAGGCTGATCCAGGCGTGCTAACAGGAGCTCTTGTGGAACAGTCTTCCCCAATTAGTTATCCGAGGAAGAGTGATACTGAATGACTCTTACAAAGAATACACAAAGCACTTATTGTTGCACTAATCATCAACTTTCTTAGTGAAATTAACCAATTTGCTAATTAAGACTCATGACAATTCATCATCCCAGTAACGCTGCGCTGCAGTGATTCATCACCCCATCACCGGCTCCTCTCGGGGATGTGGGGAAGGGCTGCTCCTTCCCTGCTCTGAGCTGTCCTGCCATGAGTCACTCGGGCCGGGATCTGCACGGCTGCTGCTTTCCAGAGGGAGTTTAAAAGGTGGGGAAAAAGAGGAGAGGAAAAGAAGAGAGGTGGGGAAAAAGAGAAGGAGAGGAAAAGAAGAGAGGTGAGGGGAAAAAAGGGAGTCAGGGGAAAAAAGAGGGTGGGTGGAACCCCAGGCAGTTTGAGAGAGAAATAATGTTTTTTAAAATTGGGATGAGGAAAATAGTTGCCTTTTCTAACATGATTTGACTCTGATGATCAGAAGTCAAGCAGGTTGGTCTCATGAGGTCCAAGTGGTACATTTTAAATTAACAGTTGTCCAACCCATGCCAGGAGTCAGTCTCCTGCTGAAGAAGGGAGGAGCAGAAAGTGAATGATGCCTATGAACACTAAGGAGGAGAGACACAGAAATTGGGAAATGAGAAGCCCAGGGATTCAGCACCTCCTGCTCACTAGATCACTGCTCTCTGGACCTCCCACTACCTGGGCCTTCACTGCACACCCCACACTGGGCCCAGCTTGGAAGAGGAGGCTGTGAGCACAGAGCCCTCCCAGGGCACAGCCATACCTGCCCTCCCTTGGGCAGCATCCAGAAGATCTTCCTCTACAGCAAGGCAACCCTGAAAGCTTGGATTGCACACACAGTGTGACTCTTGGATCCTCAGATGATGTCTCAGCTTTCCAAACATTTTCCCTCCCTCCCCACCTCCAGGTGGGTAAACAATCTTACACTCATTTAACCTGAGACACCAAACTCCATGACTCACCCAAAATCTCAGCACTTCCTGGTGCTCCTGCCATTTCAAGGCAAGAAACAACACCACTATCAAGAGATTTGTATTTTATGTTCATCTCTGATGTAGCCTCACTCCCTTGAACACCATAATTTGACCTTCTTTATTTCAGGTTCACAAAAAGCAGACAAATCAGTTTCCAGGGGCTGCAAGATGAACATATCCCATTTCCAGGGGGGTTCTGCAATGAAGGATTAATTAGCTGAGGAAACTCACAGCACCACAGCTGCAATGCTACAGGCAGGGCCACACCACGGAAGCCCCAGGAGCACCACAGTATGCCAACTTCCCAACTTCAGCACAGCAAGTGTCACACACTGGGGGAGCACCAACTTCCTGTCCCTGTGAGATGTCACTGCAAGGGCAAAAATGAGCACAATCGCTGAGCAGAGCCCCCCAGCACAGCCCTCAGTACCCCACCCTGTTGTGCCTGTAAAAGCAGCTGAGGCCACAGAGCTGTTTGCAAGCACCCCAACCACCTGCAAGGCCTAAATGGGACATTTCAGATTTAACCACCCTCAGCTGATCCAAGCTAGCTCCACCAGCCTCCCTAATTCAAGGTACAACCTCTCTGAGCCCTCTGCTTGGTTTGCTTCCTGATTTGCCTCCCGGGTGCTCCAGGACAGGCTGTGTGAATGTAAATCAATCTGCCTGAGGCTGGATTTTTCTGGAGCTGGGAGGATTTGGCACCTATAAATTGTAAGGTGAGTCCCAGAAATACCACAAACCAGCCCAGCAGGCTGCCTGAGGAGGGAAGGATGCTCATCAGCCATGTATGCTCTCTTCCTTGGATAAAGGGCACTAATCCAAGTCTTTGCAGCTCTGGGGCAGTGAGAAGAGCCTGGCAGTACCTCCCAAGGACCTGTTGCATGTCTGAGTTTTGACATCTTCTTCCAAAGGCTTTCTTCAGCTCAGCTTGCTGTTTGTAAGCAAATCTCACAGCAAAATCCTCTCTAGCAGAGCAAGAGGTGCAGTGATCACGACAGTCAGCACATCCACCAGCCCAGGCAGGGACAAGGATGTGTTCCCAGCTGTGCCTCCACAGAAATCCATCTATCCATCACCACACAGCAACAGGACAGGAGAGAAGGAACAAGTCAGACAGCAACTGCTGGCATCGACTCAAGCAGCACCCAAGCCAAACTGTGTCGGCAGCACGAGACTCCCACAGCATACATCAGCTAGGCTCAACACGAGTTCCGTCCTGGGAACGTGCTGCCTCTCATCGGGACACAGGAAAAGGGAATGGACTTAAATCATCACTTACAGAGGGCAGAAATAGACCCCAGAGGGGAAATGTCGGCCTGAATGTCAAGATTTTCCCTCTAAGCAGTGTTAGCCCAGCTGAGAACAAACCTTCATCACAATGCTTTCAGTTTGAAGTTTATACTTTTGGCTGGGAGACTCCTCTCGAAGGATTAGGTGTGCCTCATTGCACTTGATGAGGCAGGTGGGAGAAATTAAGTGGTACATGATGCTTGCTAAAAAGCATCATCTGTGCAAGGTCTAAACTACGGGTCCAACTCCCTTCTCTTCAGCCCTGCAGAGAGGAGCAGGTTCAGAGGACGTTGGAAACAAGGGTTTAGACTCCTGTAAAGCACACGAGAACACCACGATTTCTCTAGTCCTGCAGGACAGGGCAAACCCTGTCAGCCAGCCCTGCCTAGGGCAGGCGAGAGGCTCCAAGGCTGCTTCATGGGGCTAAAACTCCCAGGTGCGAAGGGCTCTGCTCCCTGACGAGCCGCACCTGCCCCCAGTGTTGTCCCCGGGAGTTAAAAGCAGAACCGGAGGAGGGGTGGGGGGTTTGGGTTGGTGGCTGCATCCATGGAGGGTACGTCGCCGCTGGAGCAATACCTGGAGAGCTGCAGCGCGCAGGTAAGAGAGGAAAGAAAAGGTAAAGTGACGCGGAGAAAAAGAGGAAACTAGAGCAAAAGGAAGCTGCGTTGGCCGGGAATCGAACCCGGGTCAACTGCTTGGAAGGCAGCTATGCTCACCACTATACCACCAACGCCACGCTGCCCTGAGTTCTGCAGCTGCGCCTCAAGTGCGTCATCACCGCGTTCCTGCCGAGCTGAGCCCAAAATTCCACCGTCCCGGGGGATTCCTCCCTGCCTCGGGCCGTTCCAGAGCTGCAGGGAGGAGCTCTGAGCAGCGGGACGTCGCTCGTACTCGCTGGGAGAGGAATGATGCTGCTGCGGCTGCGTTTAAACTCTTGCGGTCTGAACTCAGCGGATGCTGCTTGCGAGGAGCAGTCCGTGTGCTGGTGTGGGTGGGTGCTGAGCGGGAAGGAGGCTCGGATCTGCAAAAGTTCATCATTTTGGTATTTGAAAGGGTTCTCCTGATCTCAGGCAGTTGTAGGAACAACAGCTGGTTTAGGGACTAGGAGAGGGGTAGACTCCACAGCTGAGCATCCTTGTTACTCAGAGACTAAAACTTCTTTACACCCGGTTATAAACTACTTTTCAGCTCAGAAAACAGTCTTAGCACGAGCTGTTTAAATCCAGAAACCTTCTTGTGGCACTGGGTAAAGCTGTCTGAATATGCCCCCACACAGTATATAATGTGGTGAGGTTTTATCAAGGTTTTACAAATGATAGTGAGCTTTTTCTATTTCAGAATTGCTGGGACACTTGATAATAGGAGATGTGTGATATCACTGCAGGGAGGGTGAAAAAAAAAAATCAACGTCTGTTGCCTAAAGCAGCTGGGTTTGATTTGTGTGTACCTGAGTTGCAGGGATTTCTGCAGTGGAAGTGAAAAAGGCTGTTTCCCCTCAAGCTGCCCCAAACTGAGAGATCTCAGACAGGATCTGTGTGTGAAATCTCCTCCCCAGAGCTGCTGGGAGATGTCCAAAGCTATGCAGTTGGTGGGGCCTTCGGTGAAGTTAATTAACCCAGAGTCTATAGCAATAACCCTTGGCAGGCAGCCCAATGCAAACATGGTCTTGTGCCCCTTTCACAGCCTCTGAGCATCTGTCTGACAAGAAGGAAATATTCCCCAGCATTTAACCCTATCAGGGCTTTTCTTCAGACCTCTTGGGTTCAAACCTGATCAGAAAGGAAAATTTGCTTTCTGTTTCTACCTGTTCCATGCAATTTACTTTACTTTTTAAAAAATTTTACAGCTGTGTAATACTCCCAGCTTCACATATTACTCATTTCTCCATCAGCTTCTTTAAGATATGTCACAAACTGGCTTTGGTTGGTTGTTTGTGGTTTGTTTTTTTTTACTGTTATGTTCATTCTTTGATGCCTATTAGTATGATGTGAGTAGTCTCACAAGGGGTTTTTTGTACCATTTTCTCTACACCATGGTTTGTACAAAACCTTCCTAATGAGCTCCTGTACAGCTAATTCTTAGTCCCCTGGAATTCTTGCAGAGACTCTGCCTTCCTTCTCCTGCTGTTGACTTGAAAAATATCTATTTAAAATAGAAGTATAGTTGCGCTTCCATAATATATTATTTGTAACTGTTAATACATTTATATGTGACCTTAATTCTCAGAAAATGCTCTTGGATCCTAATTTCCAAAGAGTGACGAAATACCTAGACTTATTCAACAGCAGCCTGCCCCACCTGATCTTGTATGGGGCTTGTATGCATTTAGAAGTCAGTTTTAGAAGCAGGTTTGAATAGAAGTGTTTGTAATGCTTTCTGAGCTGCACCTGATTGCCTCTGTATTCAGGCTAGTAAGGGTTCTCTGGGAGGATTTGTCACTTTGTAAGAGTTTTCCCAGTGTCTGCAGGCAAATATACTGCAAAGCAGGAGTAGAGATCTCCCTGTGTGCATGGCTGGGCTGCCAAGTGAGCTGACTAGAAGAGAGCAGCACTAGCTCAGGGCTGGGAAGCACTGATCTGGAAATCCTGCTCCTGCTGGAGGTCAGGCAGTTGCTGCCAATTCAAGGGCCTCAGTCTAATGCACCATTCCCTGTTCTGATTTGTGCTTGGACTTTTCAAGTCCTTCTGGCTCTTGAACCTAAAAATGCCTGATTAAACACAAAACCTCTTGTATGGATTCTTTAGTCCAAGCTGTCACCTGCTGTGGATGTTGGCACAAATCACCTTCAGGAAGAGGCTTTCCACTGAGCACAGGCTTATGCACCAATGGAGAGGGAATAAATCCTGTCCTAAAACTCTTGCCTCATCAATATGATGATGCTTTTTAAACAGCTTTTAATAATAAATAGTTGATAAAGAAGGACATCAGTATGAAAGAGCTTACTTGCAGGTGTGTTGTGTGCTTGATGCAGGGCAGGATGCTGGTTCTGCTGACTGTGGTGAGGCTTTTTTTAGGACCATCTTCTCATCTATAGCTTCAGTCAGGCTGGTGGCCCCCAGGAGCTGAGCAATAAACTGCTGCTGGTTCTGTGAGCTGCTGCCCTCTGTTGCACAAATCCAACGCTGACACTGTCCCCTGCTAGCAGGGAGAAGAAATGGAATGGGAGGTAAAGGCAGCCAGAAAATGCTGTCTGTCTTCCTTGGAATAACACATGAGTGTGATAATGTGGTTGTGTGCATAGCTGAAGTGTGACAGTGGCTTTGAAGGGTGAAGTGCCAGCATTGTACCAGGAGCCACAGCTGAAGGTGAATAGCATTTCTCAATTTGTGCTAGCCCAGGAATACTCTAGAGTGCTCATGGAATGTGATGGGGAAATGCCTATCTCCATTATACAAGCTATCTGGATTTTTATACACTCACAGAAAAGCAAAGAACACACTTTCAATCTTAAAACTATTCTTTGCTGTAATATATATTGGGGTGGAAATTATTGAAACTTCTCATAGAAGATTAATCTGAATTTACTCTCCCAGTTAAAGTAATTTTTTTTTTTTAATACAAGACCCTTAATGGCACTTTTTCTTAATTCAAGGATGACTTCTCCACTAGTTCTCATCTGTTCACTCCTATGAGCCCTTATGATGTAGAACTTCCAATTCAAACAGCTGAAGATGGGGTGTTTGGTTCCCAGTTTAGTCAGCCCAAGGAGCTTCGTCCAGACTTCTCCTCCGTGGATCTCAGCTTTCTTCCAGATGTCACCCAAGATAACAAAGAACAAAATCTCTCTGAGGATGGTCATGAAACACAAAAAGTGCTTGATGGGTCACTATCAAATAATGAGGACAGTGGTGTTTCCATGGATGAAAGCAGCTTGTCACATCCAGGTGAAGCCCAGCCATCTCCTGAGGCATCTGGTGTGTGTCCTCCCCTGACTCCAATGACTCCTGTGACCCCAGCGACATCTGCTTCTGAAAGCTCTGGAATAGTTCCTCAGCTACAGTAAGTTTATGTATTATTTATGTAGTATAAACCATAGTCAGAGTTTGGCTTGATCTTAAATAAGCCAAAAAACTACAGGGGCAGTTATTCCTCTTGGAGGGGAGAGATGGAGAAAATGGGCAGACAATATTGGATAAAAATATGAAAATACTTGAAAAAGAGGATATCTTCCAGGAAGGAGAATGTGAAGGATGACAGCAGACTCCAAGGTTTTAAAGATGTTGCTGTGCTCTTTCAAAAGAAGAAACAGGACTGAGTAAAGAGGCACAACTGTGAGAAACTTGGGGCTCATTAAAAAATACTATCCTATCTAGGTTAGAGCAATTATGGAGTAGTTTATACCTGTAGAAAATAACATACCAGTAACTCTAAACAGTCAGTAAGGGTTCAATCCAAAGCTGTGAAAGACTTCAGCAATGTAGTTATTGGAAGACACACAAACTTGTAATTCAGGGACTAATAATTTCATACCTTGCTATGAAATTATTATAGTTATATCTTAAAGTGCAATTTTTGGTATTGAATTACTTAAGTTTTGCCAAAAGTAGCTTAATGCTAGAGTGGGAAAGAGACAGGCAGGAAATCAGCTGATGGCAATTCTTAATTGGAATGTGACTCCACATCAAGCCAATAGTGCTGGGGGGTGGCTCTGCAGTGGCCAGCTTTTGCAATGAGAAAATTCCTCTCTCATTCCTCAGGAATATTGTGTCAACTGTAAACTTGGCATGTAAACTGGATCTGAAGAACATAGCTCTGCGTGCCAGAAATGCAGAGTATAACCCAAAGGTAAATCTTAGACTCAAAGCTTTGCCCTCACTTCCCTTTCTCAGTGCTGAGGGATCCCAATGGTCCTGGGACTGTAGTCTTAACCCCCCTGCTCCTAGCTGGGTGGAAAATAACTTCAGGGTGGTAAAGAACCACATCAAAAGCAAATATATGTTGTGATAAGCCTTGAAAGTGTTAATTGTTGCAAGACTGAACAGAAATACAGTACCAGCTAAATCCCTGTCAGGTCTTCCCTTGAATTTGTAGAGGTTTGCTGCTGTGATCATGAGAATCAGGGAACCACGAACAACAGCCCTCATCTTCAGTTCAGGAAAAATGGTCTGCACAGGAGCAAAAAGGTATTTTTCTGGCTTTTCCCTTCCCTCTGAAGGTCTGGGTCTTGCAGCTATGCATATATTCTGATGGAGAGTATCTGAAAAATCTTGTTTAAAATATCTAGCAAAGGACTAATTGCAAGGAAAAGTGGAGCACTGGTATTGACCAAGTCTTGCTTTCTTCATGATGGCACCTTAGCAATTTCTGAACTGTGCACTTCTGTCCCTGAATTTAGATTGAGCTCAGCAGACATCAGCAGAAAAGCTGTTAAAATTCACAGGAATTGTTAAGGGATTATTTGCATTTCTCACTGACTTTTAAAGTGTTTAGGACATGTGTCTGTCAAGTCTCTCTTCAGTGTCTGTGTTCACCAGTCAACACATCTGCCTCTAGAGAAAATGGGAGTTGGGGAAAAGCAAAGTTTATTTCTGTACTCTGAAGCTTTCTTTTCCTTAACTCCAGCAGATTGCCTTGGTTTTTATGTCCCAAAACTGTCAATTAGAATTAATTAACTCCTGCTTAGGAGACCTCCAGCCCTTATCACCATGCCAGGTAGGTGACTGTACTGGTGCCTGCAGTCAGCTCTTGGATCAGCACTGAGAAGTTGTTTTGAGGAACTGAGAAACCTCTCAAAAGGGGAACCTCTGGGTGATGCAATACCTCCAGTGGGTTCAACCAGACCACAGGAAGGTGAATGACCATTTTAGCTCCCTGCAGTGGTTGTAGGGATAGAGCCTTGCTATTTTGAGCAGCAGGGTCTCTTTTTCTGGAGTACAGATGAGCACAGTGGTGGTGATAAACTGAATTCCACCTTGAGAGAAGAGGAAAGCACTAATCAAAGTTGATTTTTTTTTTTTCCCCCCTCTGCTGTTCCTTTGATGAAAAGCCCAATCCCTGGAAGTGTCCAAGTCCAGGTTGGATGGGGTTTGGAGCAACCTGGGATAGTGGAAGGTGACCCTGCCCATGGCAGAGGGGTGGAATGAGATGACCTTTAAGGTCCCTTCCAGCCCAAAACTGTTCTGTGATTCTATGATTTGAGGACTGTTTGGAGATTACAATTAGAGGTTTCTTCCTTCAGTGAAGAGCAGTCACGGCTGGCAGCCAGGAAATACGCACGGGTAGTGCAGAAGCTTGGCTTCCCTGCCAAGTTCTTGGACTTCAAGATCCAGAATATGGTGGGGAGCTGTGATGTGAGGTTCCCCATCCGGCTGGAAGGCTTGGTTCTCACCCACCAGCAGTTCAGCAGGTATGTGGAAATCCCTGGGGGATGTGGTTACCACCCTGAGCACCTTGGAGCAGGGTCAGCATTTCTCCATTGTGCACTTTGAATACCAAGGTGGCCTCGGAGCCCCCAGCAAAGCAGGTGCCTGTCTGCAGGGATAAGGTTTCCAACCTTCAGGCATGAAGCCAAACTGCATTTGCAAGATACAGAATTGCAACTGTATTGTGTTTTTCTGGGATATTGTTTTGGTTCTGTTTGTTCATTAGTCATGAATTGAAAGTAAAGCTGAAGGTGAGTGATGGACATGCTCAGCCTGCAGGGTCAGCTTGTTCAAAACAAGTTATTGCCATCAGGAAAGGATGAAGATTTTAGCACTGACAAAACCAAAATTCAGTTGTCTTTTACTAGTGCTGCATCTAACAGTTTGCATTTAACTTAGGAACTAAATATATATTAAATATTCACACTTAGCTGTTATCTTGTCTTAGTTGCACAAGATGCTTCCTGATAATGGCTCTTTGCAGACTAGGCAGCATTTACTGTGAGGATGGTGAGGCTTTGGCACAGATTTCCCAGAAAAGCTGTGGCTGCCCCATCCCTGAAGTGTCCAAGGCCAGGTTGGACAGGGCTTGGAGCAACCTGGGATAGTGGAAGGTGTCCTTGCCCATGGCAGGATGTGGAACTGGATGATCTTTAAGGTCCCTTCCAACCCAGGCCATCTCATGATTTGAGGACTGTTTGAAGATTACAATAAAGGTTTCAATGCTGTGGAAAATCACAAGTGGTTCACAAGTCTTTAAAAGTCAGCATGAAGACCTCCTACCAGCTCCAGCTGGGTTTAACAGGTTTCTCTTCAAGATATCTAAAAGCTGACTTGCTTTTCTCAGGGCAGCTTGCTTAAAATCTGTGGGGTTAATTACTCTATTGTTAGTGTAATTAAAGAGCATTTTATCCATAAAACGCTGAAGCAGCATTTGCATTTCACTAATCTTACCTGTTTGCTTTGGAACAGCTATGAACCTGAACTCTTCCCTGGCCTGATTTATAGGATGGTCAAACCAAGGATAGTGCTGCTTATCTTTGTGTCTGGAAAGGTTGTACTGACTGGTAAGTGGTGCCTCTCCATATCTGTAGCCAAGTGTTACCTCATTTTCTGAGAGAGTATTTAAATTAAGCATTAACTAAAAATTAGTATCTTGACACAGTAAAGCCACTTGGGGATCTCTTTAATGGCTGCTGCTGCTTATCTGTGTTTTCTGCGGATAACATCAGTATTGTTGCACTAGAATCTTGTATTGTTTCATATACAGAGTCTCAGATTTCCATGTTAAGTATTTTTTTTTATTCAAAGCCTGATGCCACGTGCCAATGCACAGGATGCCAACAGGATGCCGACATGCCAGCAACTTCTCAGGCACTTAAACAGGAACCTCACAATAAGCAATTTAAAATTGCTTGGACAGGAAACAAACTTTTTAAAACACTTCACTGACAACATTTAGTAGGGATTATCAAAGGAAAGGGTGGAGATCTAAGAGCTTGTTCCAGACTGTTTGGCAAAACACTTGTGGAAGCAAAAGCTTTGCTAAGTGTGCTCAGCAGATACCTGTACATCAGATCCCAGGTCAAAAAAGGTGAATTCCTGAGCTCCTGACACATCCTTTTCATGAAGCTCATGAAAATCTTCTATTCAGATGTACTGCAACATAAATGGTACTTGTTCCCAGAAGCTCTGAATGCTGTATTTATATTCACAACACAGCTTTGAGATCTGTGAAGACAAGAGAAGTGTCTGCCTTAGCCAGAGATTCTCACAACCATAAATCAGGAATGAGCTCAGCTAAGTGAGGAATGGAACAAAGCTGAAATGCTTCCCCCTCCAATGTCCCCCACTTTCTTAGGTCCAGTAAAATCATACTGGTCAGTTCCAGTCTACTGGTACTTGCATTTTTTGGGGTACACTAATTGCTTCTGGGCTGCTTGCACACTCACTAAGTCCTTTCCAGTGAATACTGGGCCCAGCTGCAATGACAAAACTGAATTTGCTGAGCTGTGAGGATTTTTTTTCCCCTAATCAAGAAAGTAACTTTATGTTTGAAAGTAAAAGTTGTGGTAAGGCAGATGAATTATTCATGTCCAAGTGAGGACATGAGAAAAGGTTTACACATTCAACCTGAGCAGGGCTTAATTCAACTTTTAGTTCTCTTAAACACAGTTTTCTTGTAGCTGATGTTTGTTTGACCAGCATGAGAAGTGTCATTGGCAAGAAATGTTCCTGCAATGCAGTTTATGTGCAAGACTTGGTATTAAATATCTGTTTGCACTATAGTGGAAAAGGCTTTGAAATCAAAGGTGTCCTAACAGCTTAAAATTGCTTCTCAGAGCTGGAGGAGAAGAGTTGTCAAACTGTGGAACAACTTCCACTATGAAATAAAGGCCTTTCATTTCTTGTTTCTACCTTTCCACTTACCTTATCAACAGGCAGAGCTGTTATTCTTAAGCAGGTAACACCATGGTGGTGCTCAGTTGGTTTTTTTTTCCTTCTTCAAAGCCAATATTTTGCACCTGTCAAGAGCATAAAATTGCTGTTTTGGTTCCACAGATTAAACAAAACTAGTCTTAAAAGCAAGGCAAGCTAGAAATTGCTCTTTAAGGTGGCAGATAGAAATTCTGCCTTTAACAGTAAGGTGCTTTCAATCTTCATGGTTTGTAATCTTACTAGATTTAAATTGTATTCAGTAATTCTCACCACTCTGTTAACTCTTGGGGTTTTTTTTTTCTCTTAAATGTCCATTTAGGAGCAAAAGACCGTTCTGAAATCTATGAGGCATTTGAGAACATCTACCCCATATTAAAAGGTTTCAAGAAACCATCGTGACATGGCTCATAAAGCAATCCAGAATAACTCCTGGGATTGGGTTGCTGGAACAGAAGCCAAGGATATTCCTGGACCCAATTGTGCAGTTCTGGACTATTAAGCAAATGATGCATTTTGGAATGCTACATATGCTGATGCCTTTCTGTAGTTTGTAAAATGTTTTCTTCTTTGATTATGTCTGTAATCCACCTGAGTTCTGACAGCTTCTGTCGAGATAAAAAACTTTATAAAAATTATGCACTTTTAATAGAAGGTATATTAAGGTGGCACTTAAGAATATTTTGTAATAGAAGCTTTGTGTCTCTTTCCCTGTTGAACAGGTGAATCCACACTGCATTTCAAACTGGTTTAATCAAAATCCTCAGCTCTAAGTGTCCTGAATTGCTCCTGCAATACTGTATTTTTGTGTTTAAGCTCAAAATACATTTTTGTTTATAATATGGCTTACAAAATCCAGCATGATTTTGCTGTTTGGAAGACATGTACTGAATCACTCTGATCCTACTGGCTGGGTAAACTCTTGTGTGTGATGTAAGATTTTCTTTTACAGAGAAGACATTCCACATCCTGACTGCTGGAATATACCTAGAAAATCTGTGGGTGGAGGGGTAACTAACTAAATTATCTAATTTGATGTGACAAAAGTTAGATTTTAAGTAAATGCTACCCACTTGTATTAGTGAAATGCCCTTAGATGATGGGACTTTGCTGCAGACAAAAACATGTTGGTTTGGAATTTTGTTAAGAATGGATTTGAGGCAAATAGGAAAAGTCTTGGATGCTTGTGACTTAATTGTCTGTATTATTTAACCAGAGTTGAGCCAATGGCACTACATCTGGTAACTCTGGAGCAAAAACACTGGGCTTTGCTGTACTTGGTTTGAACTCAAGCCTTTCTTTTCAGAAGTGCTGCTCAGAGTGGAGATGTGAGTAGGAATAATGCAAAGTCTATCCCATGGCTGCTCTGGAAACTCCCTGGAAGCAAGCCAGCCCAGTTTGTCTTGTGTCCTTCCCTCCCGAAGGCGTGGTACCTGTCTGGAAACACCACTAGAGGTTGCTCTTAGATGACTGAAGCGTAACCCTGGCCAAAAGCCACCTCTGTCCTTGCTGGAAATACTCGGGATGGGCTATGGCTCATCACAGAACGGCGTCTTGCTGGGCTTAGTTTTGCTGCCACAAGTTTATTTCTGATCCGGCGAGGGTGTGACTTCATCCTCTGTGTGTGTCTGTTATGTGTCTCTCACAAGTGTTTTCCTATCTATCTCTCTGCTTCTCTGGAAAAAAAAAGTCTGGAAATCTTTGTGTACTTCCTCATGATAAACTGCTCTTAGCTGTTATCAGTTTTGCTGTCAAGCTGTGGATTTCCACACTCGAATCTATTTTAAACACAGGCTTACTTTTTTGTTTGCTTTCTAACACTGGAGGCTTTCCACAGCCATGGGCTGGACTTTTATTTGCACTGGGGCTGTTACAGCTGATGAGCTTCAGTTACAATAATCTTTAAGTGAAAACACCCTGATTTTATGGACGTGCTGGGGGGAAAAAAGAGTTTATCTAAGAGGAGCCCTCTTCAAAAAATCGCATTTTGCTTAAGAGTTTGCCCCGTGATTTCACTGGTAAAATTAGTGCTCTACAGAAGTATGGATAAAGCCTTAGAGATAAGAAATGGGCTCTGTGCCTTTTCACTGAGCTACTGATTAAGTTCATGTTTGCTGTGGTAACTCTTGTCTTAAAAACAACAATCTTAGTGCTACCTCCAGAGTGCTGTTCCTGCTAGTGTTTGATAACACTAGGAAGGGGAAAAATATAAGCTGGGTAAGCTTGGAATCTCTTTTAAAAAAAAAAAAAAAAAAAGGTGGGAGGAGGAAAAAAAAAGTAAGGCATGTTTTTGTTGTTGGGTCTGGGGTTGGGTTCCTCTTGGGAAAGGGGTTATTGCTTTAAGCTATTCTGGCTTGTGTGGACTCTGTCTCCTCTAATTGCCTCATGTTTCCCACTATAGACAGAAGGGGGAATGGCTTTTTAAACTGAGAGTAGGTTTAGGTTAGTTATTAGGGAAAAATTCTTTACTCACGAGGGGGAATGATGACAGGACAAAGGGGAATGATTTCCCACTGCCCGAGGACAGGGTTAGATGGGGTATTGGGAAGGAATTCCTGGCTTTGAGCGTGCTGAGGCTCTGGCACAGAGTGCCCAGAGAAGCTGTGGCTGCCCCTGGATCTCTGGAAGTGTCCAAGGCCAGGTTGGATGAGGCTTGGAGCAACCTGGGATGGTGGAAGGTGTCCCTGCCTGTGGCAGGAGGTTGGAATGAGATTTTTTTTTTAAGTCCCTTCCCACCCAAACCTTTCCCTGACACAGCGATGCAGCTCCCTGCTCCTCACCCTACTTCATCCCATGTATTTAACTCCTCATTCCCGCTGCAACATTGAGGCTGGGCTGAGGAAACTACCCCTGTGTCGGTGTTGAGGATGTGCGTCTGTATTTTCTCGTACAAGGCTATTACTGTAACTCCAGGGCCGTGCTTTCATTGGTAGCCGTAGTCCTCACAGCAGCCTTACTGACTGGTCAGGCTGAGGCTACCCGCCGTGAAGCCCCAGGAACCGGAATCCACCACACACCTCGCTCTGGGAGCAGGGCAGGGCTGATCCCTTTCCTCCCGCAGACGGAAAAGGGCGCAGTTTGTACCAAACCCGCGGTTTTCCCTGCGGAGCAGAGAGCAGCGCAGCTCAGCCCTTCCCGCGCCCTCCCCGCTCCCGCCCGCCGCCTCAGCGCTCCTTCCCACAATGCCCTGCCCGGGCAGCAGCGTCCCACGTGACCCGCGGCGCCCAACATGGCGGCTCCCAGCGGCCGCCGGCCGCAGCCCGCGGGGCCGGGCGGGGGCAGCGGGGCCGGGCCCGGCGCTCTGCGGGGCGCCGAGGAGGACGCCGAAGGTCTCTACGTGGCGGTGGAGCGGTGCCCGCTATGCAACACCACGCGCCGCCGCCTCACCTGCGCCAAGTGCGTCCAGAGCGGCGACTTCGTCTTCTTCGACGGGCGCGACTCGGAGAGGTACCGGCGGCGCTGAGGGGAACGGGACGGCCTTGCCTTGCCCTGCCGGGGCTCTGCTCGCCTCGGGGGGCCCTTGGGCTGGGGCTGGGGGCCGGTGGTGCCCCTTGTCGCTAGCCCGGGGCTCGGGGAGCTGCCCGGGGCTCGGGGGGCTCTGGCTGAGGGCGGCGGAACGCTCCGGGGGCTACCGGGCCCAGCGCGGACACAGCAGGGCCCTCGGAACGAGCCTGCCGATAACAGCAGCTTTAATAATCATTGATAAGGAATGGCCCCGGCTTTCGCTCGGTCAGGTGCAGCTCTCGGCAGATGTGTCCGTGTCGATGTAGCCCCAGAAGCTCCAGGGCACAAAGAGAGCCGGGCAGTGAGTTATTTCAAATGGGTTACTTATTTTCGGCAGCACGCCTTAAGACAGTAGTTTTCTAAACCGTTAAGCGAACTTAGGAAGGTGTGTAAGAAAGAAAATAAACATTTTCTTGTGTGTATAGCTAGAAACGTGGACAACCCCTCCTTCTGGATCACAAAAAATACTCCTCTGGAGTTAATCATGTGCCATCCTGCTCCTTTTGGAGCCGTGGCTCTGCAGGAGGCTGGCTGGATGAGTGCTATGCCCATAAACAAATTTTCTCATGCTATGACTCAGATGGTTCCTCCATCGCTGTTGTTCACGGCGTGTCCATCCCAGATTCTTGAAAAGCCTCCCAGTGCCATGTCTGGAATAGCTCTGATTCTTGGCTGGCACCGTGTTTTTGGTTCCTTGCTCGTAGCTTCGTTAGCAGCTGTTGGGAGTGATTCCTGGGGCTATTTTGGGAAGGTGGCAAGCAGCGTGTGGGGTGGTGGTGTCCTCACTCCAAAGGCTGCTTGTGTCCTCAAAAACAAGGGGACAGTGGTGCCTTTCACTCCTGAACAGCCAGGAGTGGGGAAAGGGTGTCAGCCAGTGTGTCAGCTCGCAGAACTGAGACCTCAGCCTGCCACTGGATGGATTTCACTTTTTTTATATAAAAAAGGTGTGTTGTAGAACCACAAATCATATTTAGTGTTTCTCAATTAGGTGGAAAAGTGTGTAGCTGTGTGAGACTGCTTAGGGTTTTTTGCAGATTCTGTGAAAATATTGGATATGGAGGTTGGAAGATAAACCAAGTTTGGTTTTGTTTTTTTTTCCTGTCTCTTTTGTAGCCTTAGGTTTTTGGCTAAACATCAGGTTTAATTATAGAAATTCAATTGTAGCCTTTTTTAGAGTTGAACCACTGTTGTTCTGTATTAACTAAGGCTTAAGAAGTCTCTGCCCATCAGAAAAATGAAGTCATAAAGAAGCAGCTTTAGCCAAAGTACCAGGAGCAGCAGTGTAAGAGAAAACCTTCTTTATCTTCTCGCATGAGACAGGATCAGCTTTTCTGCCTGACAGTTGTCACTGCATCCTCTTGAGATGCTTTCACTGCCCCATTTGTCTGTGGCTGGAAAAGCTCCTGTATATTTATGATGAGTTTTTAACTATAACTATTAAATATCTTTTTTTTTTTTTTTTTTCTCTCTCCCCACTCTCTCTCTCTCCCTGCCTGGATATCACAATTCCATCTGTGGGGATCACTGCTGGTTTGTTCACCTGAGACTTCCCAATACACTCCATTTCCCCAGGCTTTGTTTCTCTTGCTGCTCAGAACTTTTCCATGAATGAATTGCAGTAGTGCAATTCATTAAAAATGGCAAACTGATTTTAATGAATTAAAGGAGCAGCACACCTGTATGATGAATAACAACGTGAACAACCTAAATATGCTTGATGGCAGCAGGAACACTCTGTGTAGGATGAAAGCTTCTTGAGTTTTGAGCATAATGGGATTATTTTTAAACTGTGGCTGAAATATTTTGTTTGCATTCTCTAATTAATATTTGGAAAGACTGATGTAAGAGTGGGCAAGACCCTGTCACTCCAGAGGTCAAATTTCTTTGCTCTTTGTGGGTGTCTCTGAATTTCTTGTGCTGTGAGCCCTGGGAAGAGGGGAGATGATTTAAATGGTGACCAGGCACACAACAGCAAAGCCATGCAGGGGCAGGTGCAGCTCACTGGCTGCATTTCAGGTGGTGTTTACTGCCTTCGTTATTTATTTGTTTATTTTATGCCTTCTAGGAGTACCTGGGTTAATTTTAGATCAACCAGTGCTGGAGGAGTGTCATGACAAGGGCTTTGCTGGGTGGCTCAGTGTGAGAAATTCAGAATGTGGAAGTGTTTGGGGGCACTTGGGCCTCCCGTTTGTCTTTTTGAAGTGTAACAAGTGGGTGAAAAGGATCATCATCTTCGTAGTTAAATGTAAAGACAGCAAGCATTACTCCTTGTATTCAACAGTGATTCATTTTCAGAGTTTTCTTGTGATTTTTTTCTTATATGAAGACAAATGATTTAATGTTCTAGTTATTTGAGCTTTCACTGGACTATTTTGTGTGCTAATTTTTAGAAAAGCTACAGTAAAACTGGAAGTTTTTCATCTGTCTGGCAAAAATCACACCCCGTATCTGTGAGGGGGAGAGACTGAGGAGCTGTTAAGATTAATTACTGAAGGAGGGCTACAATTAAGGATGAGTAGTCCAGAAGTCTCCTCCAGTGGAATAGTCACTGACATTCTTCTTTTCATGAGTAATGTGTTGTATATTCAAAGTCCAAGCTGGCGTCTTGCTGTTGGTTTCAGCTCAGAGGTTCTTCTTCCTCCTGGGAGTGTCCTGCAGCTTGTCATGTGCATAAATTCTCAGAGTGTGTTTCCCAGACTACTGATTTGCTTTGCTTTGTGTGTATGCAGATGGCAAAAGCCAAAGACAATATAATTGTGACATCTGAGTTTGTCTAATTTCTCCAAGCTGTGGGTTGTGATTAGGAGTAGTGACTTTTTGCATCAAGGGAGTTACAGTGAGTGCAGTGCCCTCAGCTCCTTCAGCATTAATCAACACATGTAGATTAGGAAGCCCCTCTTTCTGGTTGCTTCTAATCATGGGCATGTGGAAATAAGCCAGGTAACCATAGAAAATCTCACCTTAATGTGATAAGACTTGAGGAAAGAGAAACATTTGATGGGTAATTCGAGATGTTCTCTCCTCTCGGTTTACATTTTATGGGAGTTCCTATAATAATTCATCCGAAGTTTTGTTTCTTTGCCAAATTGAAAGGCTAAAGATATATCAAGAAAAACGAGTTGCAGGATGCAATGCAATTGAAATCAGAGCTATATAAAGAAATGGAAATGTTTGCTTAGGAGAAATCTGCTGGAGAAGTTGGTAGGAGCTGTTTGACATTGCTGCCGAAGCGCGTGGTGAGCTGTAATTTCTACAGGCTTTCACAAATATTTCTGTCTTCCTTCCACAGTCAGAACTTAATTTATCCCTAAATTCTTTGACAGAGCATTCAACTTTTTGCTGATGTGGTGGACGGGAATTGGGTAATTTTGTCCAGTCATAGTCTGAGCCCATTAATCCACCTCTGAAACCAAGAATTGCCAAATTACCCCAGCGTTCTCACTGCGTGACTGCTGAGCTCCGTGTTTCTGGGCCAAGGGATTTTTGGTGGCAGCCAAAGGTCGGGGTGCAGTAGGTGTGCACTGCTCTGTGGTAAACAGGAGGCTCATGCAGTGCCTTTTGTCATTTCCATGATGACTCCTGGCGTGAGGACACACAGGAAGAAGGGACGTGCTGGGCTGAGCGGCTGAGCTCCAGTTGCACCACATTCCTCCAGCTCACGTGTGGCCTCTGGCTTTTATGCCAAGCACCTGCATTTGGTTTTGGTTTGTTTTGGAAGGAAAACAGATATTTTTGCCTGACTACAGAAGCAGCAGCCAGGAGTTTTGTTGTTCTAATGCTAATGTCATCTGGAATGGTGATTACACACGGTCTGAATCCAAAGGTAGTCACCAAGCTTTCAGATTGCAGCACTTAAAAAGTGAAGCATTTTGAAGTTCTGCCTGAAATCAAATCCACAGTGGAACAGAGAAGGAAGCCCAAGATGTCATCCTGTCAAGGCTTAGTGTACTATTCTTTCTAAAAAAGCTTAGATATCCCTGAAATAAAGGTAAAGTCATAACATCACATAGTTTGGGTTGGGTTGGAAGGGACCTTAAGGACCATCTAGTTCCAACTCCCTGCCATGGGCAGAGGTACCTTCATTCCCCAACCTGCCTTGCCTGAACACTTGCAGGAATGTGGCATCTGCAAATATCACACCTCTGTTAGGATGGAATTGTCAGTTCATTGTACATGTTGCAGAGGAAAAGAGAATGAACTGTGGAACAGCAAGGGGGGCAGAATGTGGCTTCTGCATACTCAAAGGATGAAAACACAGGATCATGAATCCTAAAAAAATTCCTTTCCGATCAGTTATCTGCAGTTCCCATACCCCAGAATCCAGTGAAGCAGAGCTGAAGCATTCATTTGGGTCATGACTGTGGGAGATAGTACTATTAATTTCTCCAGAGACTGAAGGTTTTTGAAGTACTCTATGTTTTTTGTAACACATGAAGTACTGATCTTACTAAGCTATAAATCTAGAAATAGCAGTAATTTGCTTACAAGTTTTCTAATTCTGCACCTGATATTTCCCCAGCTTAGAGGTTCTGTTGCAATTCCAGTGAGACACATGCTCTAGAATTCTGCAAGAGTTTTACACATTTAGCCATTACTTGCCAAGATGAAGACAGATAGATGAGGTTTGGAGAATCCCCAAGCTTCAATTTTATTATCTTTTTCAGACAACTTACAGTGCTGTAATTGTGCAAAATATCAATAAAAGAATTTAATCTCTTCCAGGTTTTCAGACAAGAAAGAAAGGCTGATGCATCTTAAAACCAAACAGAGAGAATTCCAAAAACAGTAAGTTATATTTATTAAATTGATATAAAATCTAAGAGATCTCATAAAAGAAAACAGTCTCTTTAACACACTGTTGCTGGAGACAGAGAGAGTCCAGAGAGACATAAAACTTTCAATCATGTTTTTTCCTCTAGTGTTTTGAAGGCCATGGAAGGGAAAGAAATTACTGATCAGCTGGTGAGTTTCTCTAAGTGTCCCATGGTTTTTAAACTCTCTGAATTCCTAGATCTCATAGTTTAAAGTTACAGTTTACCTTGAGGGCATTGCATTGCTTCCCCAAAGAGCCTGTTGTAAGCAAAACTGAAATGGGCTTTGCAAGCAGAGTGTTCCAAGCTGTCTGAATGTTTCATTTCTCACTAGATACTTATTCAATAACTTATTTTACCAATTGACTTTATACTAAGCATTCATTTTGTTCGTGGCATCCTTCTGTGCACAAAACACTGTATGAAATATTCAGTTGTTTGATCCATTTGAGAGCATCCTGCTACTTTTGCACTAAAGCTGCTGGCTTTGTTGTTAATCATTAGTTCAGCGTGTTTGAAGTCATTTGTGCCCTAGAGTTGCTGAATGTTCTTTTTCAGAGATGGAAAATAATGTCTTGCAAGATGAGGATTGAGCAGCTGAAACAGACCATTTGCAAAGAAAATGATGAAATGACAAGACGTGAGTAATGCCTGTGCTTTTTGTGATGTGGAACAACTCCCTGTGCCTTAGAGTGAAAAATCAATTGAGGTGAATTTGAGCGTTAGTTTTTTTAAAAATGGTGGATTTCCAAACAGTCTCTTCCTAAATCAACTTGAAGGCAAATCGGTGAGTGGATTTTGGCCTTTTTATGCTTGGGTTTTAATTAGCAAACAGCAGACATTATTCAGCTGGATGGAGATCGTTTTGCAACAGCTTTAAAAGCAAATGCTTAGCAGCCTGTGACTCTGGCTGTGTCCCTAGAGATGGCTTTATTCAGTGTAGTGTTTCTGATCACTTCCTCTTGATAAAGAGGAGCAAACAGCTCTGCAGCTGTTACAGATTTGGTGAAACTGATGAATTTTAACCCACACCTGTCTGAAAGTCCTAAAATGCTACTTGAGCAAGAGTGACTGGAATACAGTGTAGTCTTCATTCAGAAGCTTCAGTTTTTGAAACTCCTTACATGTTTTTACACTAAATTTGTGGGGTCATTTTTCAGAAGAGAATATGCAGCTCTCCTTACAGTGAGGGAAGTAGAGGAAGGATATTCAAAAGCATATTGATTGAATCTGGGATATTTTTATGGCTTGAAATTCAAGAGGAGCCATACAGAGCCTGGAAGCAGAGGCACAACCTGAGAAGAGTCATAAAGGAGTAGCACAGGGTTGGGGTGAAAAATCAAAAAAGGCTAAGATGCAAAATGATTTTCAATTAATAAGGAGGATGGATAGTGACAATAGGAAATGTATGATAAAGAAAAGGGGAAGGAGTAGACAAGTGTGTTAGTTAACAGGAAAGAGAGTAAATAACAGTGCAGAGAAGTCTGAAGCATTCAGTGCTGCCTTTGCTTCATCTTCCTGCAAAGAAAATGTAAACAGCTGCTTAGCCAGGTTAAATTTTAAATCGTGGAAGGACTGAAGGCTAAGGTAAGGAGACAGACAGCTACATATTAGTTTACTTCATGGAACCCAAGAAAATGTCTGTGGAGCATTTGGGAACACATGAGGGAGTGAGGATGTCTGAGGAAACTGAAAACTGCCCATTTTCAAAGGGTGCAGGAAGTAAGAGCCTCAAACTGATGACACAGGCATCCTGTTACAAACCTGCTGGTAACTGGGAGATAAGGTGGTTAAAAATAGGCATCACTTGGTTGTGATATTCATGTCAAATTCATGTTTTGTTATTTATGTCATGATGTTCATGTCAAGTCACTTGTCTGGGAATCAAGTGGTAGAGTGGAGGATGAAGCAGAAGCTGCACATAACTTGGATTTGGGCAGTGCTTGGAGCTGTCTTGTGAGCAAAGAAAGACATTTGCTCAGGGTGTAACTCCTGCAAGGTCATCACAAAAGGTTAGAAAAGCTGCATTCAAAGAGTGGTGGCACTGGTCAAGCTGAGGAGGTGAGACAGCTGGAGCTCAGCAGGAGCCAATTCTGGCCCAGTTCTCTTCAATATTTCCCATAATAGCTCAGTACTAGAGAGGGTGGAATGGAGGAAGCCAGGCTGGATGGTGAAATTACTTCTGTGGAGACCAAGACCAAATTCCAAATCATGCAGATAAACAGACAGCATCATTTGAAAAGGGCAAATTCAAGGTACTCGTTGTTGTAAAGAGAAATATAAACCCAGAGTGGGGGATGGTGGTGGAATTTGGCAGGAAAGGATCTGGGGAATTGCAAATTAAATAGAAATCATCAATCTTGTGCTGCTCCAGAAAGGTTCAGGGCTCTTTCTGGGTTAACTAATATAAGTGCTGTATTTAAGAAGAAAGCAGTTGTCCTGCTGTGCCAGGTATTGCTGTTCCTTCAGTGGAAATCTGGTGTCCCATTTAAACAATTTAAGAAAGATACAAATCATCTGGAGAAAGTTTGAGCATTGGAAATGAAACAGAAGGAATGGCTAAGAAAGTTCATGTTTGGTTTAGAGAAGAGCAAGTTGAAAAACAAGCTTTTCAATAGGCAGAAGATCATCAGTATTATGGAGATTATGATTTATTTTCTTTAACCTGTGAAGAAAGGAGAAGAGGAAATCAATATAACTTTGAGAAATTAGTCACCTTTTCTCAAAATGTAGCTCTGAAGGTGGCAGAGTGTTAGGACCAGCCAGGGAGTAAAGTCCTCCATTTTCCTTCTCTTCTGTGGAATTTATTATCTGCAGCTTTTGCAACTTGTCTTGATTCACGGTGAATTTGATTAGATTTAATCTAAAAACTGAGCTAACTATTGCCCAACTAACCTATTGTTAGCTCAGTTGCTTTTGGAGAGAGACCAGAAATGAATTCTAGCTGTGAGTAGCCAAATACATCAGGAAGCCAACTCGGTCACTCTTGGGCCACATTAAAACATGTGAAAAGGTTGTTTCTCTTCTCTTGGATGTGGCATAGTTTAATTTTCTGAAATAAGAACAATTTCTAGAACACTGGGTTCCTGCTTTTGGAGTTGACTTTCCTGGAGACCTCAATAATCGGTGGTGCTTAAAATAATGTTTTAAAAATCTGTGTGTTTGCCTTCTTTCTGTGCAGAGCAGTTCAAGGAGACAGGCTTGCAAATACCTGGCAGAGCTCTCTGGGCAGAGATCAGTGTGCCTGGGCTCACATTTATCAGGCAGTGCAGGTGTGTGGGACACAGTGGTGGCCTGAAATACTCCTGGGGGCAGATTTTTAATCACCTCATAAACTGGGTCATAAAGCAGAGGTGCTGTGCAGAGAACAGGACAGTTGTTTGTGCACTGGGACTGCAGAAGTGGAAATGTGAGTGCAGTGTGTCCCCTGCTCCCAAATAATTGCTGTTGGACCTGCAGGGAAGGGAGTTCACTCTGAAAAAGTGGCCTTTCAAGTCGAACATGAATGTGAAAATTGAACAGATGGACGTTTTCCTCCTCCTCTGTCTCTTGTTCTTTATGCGAAGGGAGAGTTTGGGAATATGAATGCAAGCGTTAATTGATTTTCTGTTGATGTTAGAGGACTGCTGAAAGGAAAGGGAATTACAGCTGACACATAGGGATTTTTGGTATTGCTCAGAGAAAAGTTGATTTTTCTACTGCTCCTCTAACTGGGGTCACTTATTTATATTATATAAACCTGAGCATTATTAGTTCTTATCTGCACAGAGGAGCTATTCTCACCTCCTTTAATTTGGGACTTTGCATCTCCCACATACCAGATCTTCCTTCCTACCAGACACACCGTGGATTGCAGCAGATCAGGTGACTGGAAATAATTCCTGATGTTCAGAGAGAGCAGCCTCTCTCTCTGCAGGGGCAGGCACACTTCAAACTAGGGCACATGGAGAGCTTTAAACATCTAGTTGGGGAGAGCACAAGAAATCTTTCCCTGTGCTTCTGAAAGACAGAGCTGGCTGACTCTGTTTGTGGGAGCATTACTGCAGCCACTTATTTTGTAGCAGAATCAGCAGATCATCAAGGTTGCAAAAGACCTCTAAGATCATCAGGTCCAACCTTGGATGCTTCAAGATGCTCTTGAAGGGTGTTTTTCCAAGCCTAGGTGTTGCAGCACCTCAGTGCATGAGCACATTTCCCATTTTGTGACTGGAAAGAGAGATAGCCATTGTTCCCTGAGGAAGATAGGAGCCTGAACTGTTGGGATCCAAGTGCTGCAAGAGCACATCCATGAGTGGGAAGCCCAAACAGCACACACTAACAGCAGCAGAGGTGCCAGAAATGGTGAATGAAGATGCTATCTGCACTTGATTTTGGCTGCAAGCAGGGCAGGGCTTTTTTGGCCAGCACGATGCAAACATGTACAGTCAGGCTATTTCTGTCAGGATGATTACCTCAGGAGTTTAATTAAACTGGGAAATCTTGGCTTTTGTGCTCCAAATCCAAAAATAGCTGGGTAAAAGATAGGGAAAGAATAATCCCAATTGGAGTCTCTTTGCAGATCTTCAGAGGAGATTAAAAAGTTGTACCACTGAGCAGCTGGAAGATGTTAATAGTTTAGCAGGGTTTTCTGTTTTAAGCTGCCATAGATCTTGTTTTCCATAAATATTAATAAAGCTTTTCTCCAGCTTTTCCTACAAGCACTTCCCACCTCCTTTTCCAAGGGATAACATCTGCTGCTGTTCTCACAGACACTGAGGGGCTGCTGAGGATCAAAGAGGAGAACCAGAAGCATTATCGCCGAGCTCAGAGGCACCAGGAGAAGAAGGAGAAGATCCAGAGGCACAACAGGAAGCTGGGAGACCTGGTGGAGAAAAAAACCTACGACCTGAAAACCCAATACGAGCACCTGGCAAACCTTCGCCGGTCGCACATCCTGGAGCTGACCTCGGTCATCTTCCCCATTGAAGAAGTGAAGACAAGCATGAGGTATGGCAGGCTTGTCCTTTTGGTCTCGTTTTGCTTGGTTTTAGACAGCCAGAAGGGAGTTGGGTCAGTGTAATGTAGGTGCTCTGGCTCCCTGTAGGGAGGAGGTGTGATCTCACCTGAAGTTTAGAGGTCCAGGATAGGAGAATCTGAATCTGGAGGTGCTTGCATTTCCTCACTGAGAGATTTGAGCTGTGTGTCTGATGTTAAACTTCTTCAGGTATGGATGCCCCACCCCTGGAAATGTTCCAGGCCAGGCTGGACAGGGCTTGGAGCAGCCTGGGATAGTGGAAGGTGTCCCTGCCCATGGCGGAGGGGTTGGAATGAGATGAGCTTTAGGGTCATTTCCAAACCATTCTAGGATTCTACATAAATAGGTAATTTAAAGTCCCAGAACAAGTGAAAGTAGTTTTGGGACTGAGGAGTTTTGCAGGAGTGGTCTGTAAGGTCCCTTCCAACCCAAACCATTCCAGGATTCTACAAAAATAGCTTATTAACCCCAGAAAAATTAAAGTAGTTTTGGGACTGAGTTTTGCAGGAGCATTCCTGGAAGCATTTTACCCTCGATAAAACCTAGCTCAGTGCCTGCCAAGCTTGATTCTCTTTTCAAACACTTCTCCAACTCTTGTGGGGTCCTGCAGGGACCCTGCAGACATGTCCTCCGAGAGTGACAATGCCATGACCTCCAGCACTGTGAGCAAGCTGGCAGAGGCACGGAGAACCACCTACCTGTCGGGGAGGTGGGTGTGTGACGACCACAACGGGGACACCAGCATCAGCATCACGGGGCCCTGGATCATCCTCCCCAACAATGGAGACTACTCTGCTTACTACAGCTGGGTGGAGGAGAAGAAAACCACACAGGGACCTGGTAAGGAGCAAGGTTTTAGGCAGCTGGGATGCTCCAGAAGCTTTGGGTGCTGGCAGAAGGCATTGAGGAGCAGTAGATTGAGCCATTTGTTCTCACCCAGAGCCAGAAATAAATGCCTGTATAGGGATTAGAGGAGGAGATTCCCTGCCCAGTTGGAACTAGGTGATCTTTAAGGTCCCCTCCAACCCAAACCATTCTGTGATTTTATGATTAGCTGCTGAAATCTTCTGCATGAAATGCTTACTGGGACACACAGCACAATGAAATAGAGAAAGTTAATTATTCACAGTTTTGACACAGTTCACATGTCATCATCTTAACAGGAATTCCAAGAATTACTATTTTCTTCCAACTTCTGACAGATTTCACTGGAAATGATTGCTAGATTCAGGCTGTTCTCCATACTTAGAAATGAAATATTCCAGAATAGACTCGAGTCACATATTAACACACCCACCGAGGTTTTATTTAAAACAAGGATTTCATGTTTTTCTTTCTTTCAGATATGGAACACAATAACCCTGCTCATACCATCAGTGCTGCATTGTGCTATGCAACTCAGCTTGTTAACACTTTGTCTCTCATACTTGATGTAAATCTTCCCAAGAAGCTCTGCAACAGGCAAGTAAACACAGCAGGGGAATCTGTGACCTTAAATCAGTTTCATTTGGGGAACAAAGTCATGAATTGGAACAGCTTTTCATAACATGGGTGGCTCATGGATTTTTGTGCTCTTTGAGGGGAGGGCTAGCAGGATTTTAGACCACAGTTGGCAGTCCCTCTCCCCTTTTTTCCTTCCTGAGAGGGAAGACCAACCATCACAGCTGAAAGTAACACCTTTCTAATTGACATATTCAGCATCCTCAGATGAAAGATGAAAAATGGTAATCTATGAATGGCACTTTTCATTTTATTGGCCCCCACTGTGCTTCACAAAATCCCAGCCCAGTTCAGCAGCTCTTGAACAGCTCTGCTACATCCTGGCATGACATCAATGTAATTCCCAGTGGGATAAAACATCCATGGAGTTTAAAGCTAGGAGTGCATTGTATAAACCCTATTTGGGATGAAAAGCACTGCTAGAATTTTGGTGTCTGTGTGGGATTTGTACAGAAGGAGCTGCAGACCTGGTCAGACTCCCAGGGGTCTCAAATGTGCTGCTGAGATTCTCTTAAAGTGTTTAAAATAGTGGCTGTCAAAGTGAGGGCACAAAAGTTGGGTGGGGTTTCAGCTTTTTCCCACCCCATGGCTCAGGGTTTGGAGCCAGATGATCTTGAAGTTCCCTTCCCATCCAACCCATTCTGTGATTCTGTGATTTTATTTGGGTGTTCAGCCCTGAGAGAACAAGAAATAATGGAAGATTTAAAAGGAGATCTGAAACAGTTTGGCTCTGGTGGATCTCTGAGTTCCCTACAGTTCACACCACCTGTCCTGTGGAAACTGGTGAGGCCAGGGCAAGCAGGGTTGTTGATAAAATGCTAACAGTCCTGCTAGGTGAAAAATTAATCTCCTGAGCACCCTAAAACTGGCTGTAGACTTTAAACTAAAGTGTTCACTGTGAGGATATTTACTCCAGGATTTGTTAGGAAGCCAAGGCACAGAATGCTGATGCCTCCAGTTAGTGTATTTTCACAGCATTTTGCTTTCTGTGTGTTTGTGTGTATTTGTGGTGTTTTAACAGTGAATTCTGTGGAGAGAATCTCAGCAGACACAGATTCACACGGGCAGTGAAGAAGCTGAATGCTAATATCCTTCACCTTTGCTTCTCTCAGGTAGGGGGGAATGCACATTTGGTATCTTTAAATAGCTTCTTCAAATCAGCTGTACCTGCTGGTTTCCTCCAGGAACTGATCATGTGGTTTCTTTTTCTCCCTTCCCCATGCCAGCATGTAAATTTAGATCTGTTGCACCCCCTGCATACCCTCAGGAACCTCATGTACCTGGTCAGCCCAGACACTGAGAACTTGGGCAGGTAAGAAAAGCAAAATATGAACTCTGCTGTGGCTGGATCCCTTTTGAATTTATGCCTTTGCCTTGTTATATATGAGGGAAATTCTCTTCTGCTGTGCCTATAGATCAGTCCTCAGCACAGAAATTGGGGTAGTTACAGAAGGAGACAAGACAGGGCAGGAAAAGGGGTTCCTGAGTAGGAAATTAAATTTCACAGAGCTGTGTTTGCTGTGCTTCTGCCTATGGCAGGCTCAGCTGGAGGCTTTGTAGCTGATGATGGACTTATTTCCCCTACACCAACAGCAGGAACTCCTTCCCTCCAGGGCACAGCAGCACATATACCAGGCAGCCTTGCCATGCTCCAAACATGACCTTGCTGACATGTAAATACCTGAGAGCATCCAGTAATATCCCTGAAAAGAATCCCAGGAAAACCTTTCCCAAAATACTTCCAGTCAATGAACTGCCTAGACCAAAGCTGACCCTTCAAATAATCTTCATTTATATGTAAATTAAGATCAAAGACAACTTTTCTCTTAGCATAGAACGTGATGAAAAGAATGTCAGTTGTGGCCTGCACACACCAGATTTAATAATTTATTTCTTTATTCTCAATTTAAATATAAGAAAGCAAACAACATTGATTTCCCCACTGGAATAATCCAGATCCAAGTCACTTGTGCCCAAGACAGTCTGCAAATATTTGTTTGATGTGCCTGGTGCTTTATCCCCCCCTTAGAGCACAATAACATTCTGAAATCTACTTTTCTGCTTTGTTCTCATGTACAGATCTGGTTTTATTCCAAAACCTGCAGTGCCACTAAGAGGAACTGCCTGTTCCCACCTCCTTTGTGTTTCTGGATATATCCCTACTGGTTCAGCCCAGACACATGGGGAGCCACACCTTTGTAAAAGATGTTGGACAAAAATCTGTCCTTGCTGCTGCTTGCTTGAAAACAAGGAGAGTGCTGGAAATACCCAGAGGATGGAGAACTGTGTCCTCAAAGGAAAGCAGTTCCTCTCAGAGGTCATGGGGCCACAGTGGGCACCTGTGCAGGTGTCACAGAGCTCCACAAGCATCAGCTGGGTCCAGATAGTGAGAGGAAGGGTTGCAGGAGAATTGGGTAAAATACCCACCAGGCTGCTGAATGGCTTTACAGACAGCAGTGGGAGCAAAGAGCCTGAGCTGGTTGAAATGAGGCACATGCACTTAACAGAGACATTAATTACCCACAGGAATGAAGGTGGGGATTTTGTTCCCTTCTGTCATCCTCTCAAGGCTGGATGAGTTTCTGGAATGGATGCTGTCATCAGGCAGGAGTTGCTGGGTTCAGGGCGGGTGGGACGAGTGGCCTTTGTTAGAGAGGAGGTCACTTGAGATGATCTAATGGTCCCTTCTGGCCTCAACCCTGATGACTCCCTTCTTATGTTGCCTCGTTAAGCAAAAGGCTTTGCCAGGAGGCAGAGCTCCCATTCCTTTCCAGATTATGAAAGAGTAGTGTTTGCCTTTCATTTCTCAGCTGGCTGCAAAGTTTGCAGCAACCAGCTCTCTTTATTTTCCTTTAGATGCCTGAGTCTATGGTTGCCTGACAATCTCCTTTACATGCTGCTGTTTTCATATGCTTATAACTTTACCAAGCTCTAATTATCTGGATTAAAATTTTCCATGATAAGTCACTGCTTTAGGCTCCTTCTCCCACTTAGGATGGAGAAACTCTTTGTTAAATGGTTCCTGTGTTTGATGGTTGGACCTTGGGGGTCTTCTCCCATCTAAAGGATTCCATGATTCCATTAAACTCTTGCTCATATTCACTGGGCAGTTTTGTGGTTAGGAATGAGCTGTCAGGGACGCTGCTTGCTGTGGGGAATTTGCCTTTTTCCATGGAATACAAGCAGCCCAAAGCAGTGGGATGGGGCAGGATGCAATCGCTTCTCCCACCAGGCAGTGGCAGCAGGGAACTCTGAGTCTCAGCACAGGTGGGTTCAGCCAGGGACCTGGAGATGCAGAGACCCTGCCCAGAGCAGAGCTAGTGCTCAGGACTGCAGCATCTCCCTGCCCAGGAAAAGCTGAGGGAGCTGGGGCTGTTCAGCCTGCAGAGGAGACACTGAGAGGAGACCTCAGCCCTGTCCCTGTCTGCAGGGAGAGCTCTGAGCAGGGCCCAGCAATGGCACCAGAGCAACAAGCAGGAACTGATGCCCACAAGTTCCACCTGAACATGAGGAAGAACGTTTCCTCTGGAGTGACCAAGCCCTGGAACTGATTGCCCAGAGAGGGTGGGTGTGGAGTCTCCCTCACTGGAGATATCCCTGAGCCATCTGGTCACAATCCTGTGCTCTGGGATCACCCTGCTAGAGCAGGAAGGTGGGACCAGAAGAGCCACTGGGGTCACTTCCATAGTGACCAATCACTCCATGGTTCTGTGTGGTGGGGTTTGGAGACCCCACAGCCTCTCTGGGCAGCCTGTTCAGTGTCTACCCAACCTGAGAGTGAGAAGGAGGTTGAGGTGTTGCTCGGGGCAGAGTGGAAATTCTCTCACAAATGGTGAGTTGTGCCAGACCTGTGAGTTGCTGACTACAGCCTGATGGAGCTGAGCCATCTCAGCCTGGCCAGGGCTGGTGGTGGAAATCAAAGCTGTTCCAAATTAAGCCAGGATTCCCACCAGTGGAGCCCTGAGTTATCACCAGTAGCTTTCTCTGCTGTGTGTTTCACTGTCCCTGCCAGAGCAGAATGGCTCCCCTGCCGTTCCTGCTCCGTGGTCTGGAACTCTGTCCCTTCCTTGGCCGAGCGTTTGTGTAATGACAGAGGTGACACAAAGTTCCCTCTGGAGTTTCTCTGCCAGCTGATAACGCCTGTGGTGCTTGATCCCTGCTGTGCTCCTGTGCTGTGGGATGCCCAGGGCTCATCCTAGCACTGTGTCCTCACCCCCAGGTCCGGCCCTTTCGAAATCAGCGCCGACCTGGAAGACTCCATGGAGTTTGTGGATCCCAGCGCGGCGGGCGAGACGGACGAGAGCGGCGACGAGCACGTGAGCGACGAGGAGACAGACCTGGGCACGGACTGGGAGAACCTGCCCAGCCCCAGGTTCTGTGACATCCCCTCGCAGCAGGTGGAGATGCTGCAGAGCCAGAGCACCCAGGTGTCTCAGCCCATCGCCAGCAGCAGCGCCGGAGGGATGATCTCTTCGGCCGCCGCCTCGGTCACCTCGTGGCTCAAGGCGTACACCGGGCACCGCTAGCGGCACAGGGGAGCTGTGCCAGCAACCCTTCCCCGACTGTGCTGTAGTCAACCCTCACCTATTCTGTTAAGTAGTGCCTGGAACAAAGGAAAGGTCAGACTTCCATTTTGTAAACCGGAAACAAAACCTTTTTATTTACCCAAGATGACTGTGACGGCCCCGTTTTGTAAATTAGCTCCCGACGGATTCTGTGAGGGCACTTCGTGTCTTGGTTCTGTCTGCATCGAGGATTGTGAAAGGACCCAGCGACCTCCAGCTCTTCTTTCTGAAGCAGGAACAGATTTTGGAGTGTTTGGATCGGGAGGAGTGCAGGGAAGGCTGCTCAGGGCGCGGTCTGGACAGTGGTGCAAATGCAGTTCCCACTTTCTTAACTCTTGACAGGGTTTTCCTTTGTGTGTGTGTTTTAAATCTGTCTTGCATAATGCAAAAATGCGTATTTCTAAATTTTTTTCAGTCAGGACATGAAAATTATGCATTTTTAACATGTTTTCTAATCTCTGTTGCCATATTTTTAATACAAATAATCAGCATGGACAGGGAAATTCACACAGCAAATTGCTCTTGTTTTAGATTTGGTTCGTGGATCTTAACCCAGTTTTGCCATAGAAAACTGGCTTGTTTCATGCTGTTTCCACTGGTAGGTGTAGAAGTTTTGTGTTGTGCTGTCTGAGGCACACAGGCTCTGTACTCTTAATACCATACACCAAAGAAACACTGGACGTTCTCTTGCTAGACCCACATTCGATGCTGATACAGGATTGCATTGTTGCAATAATGCCCATCGGTTACCACGCCATGCTGCCACTTTTTAACGTTAGAAAAAACCTCATTTCAAGCCAGTTTGGTGAAGTCACACGCTCTCCACACTACACGTGTTTTTAACCCTGTTTCATCCCTGTTTCATTTGATGTTGATGGTGGGGTTTTTTGTTTACTGCCTGCCAAGAAGTTGGTTTGGTTTCCCTGGCACAGCTGGCTCGTGGAACCCTGGGAGGGGATGCTGACAGGTGAGTTGGTGAGCAAAGGGCTCCTCCTCTCCCTCTGCCTTGCAGGACGGGGCACTCACTGCTGGTTTGCTCAGCAGAGCTTCCAGCGTTTACATGTAGAGCTGGGACAGCCAAGGTAAGAAGCTCCAGCCCTCCCTCCATGAGGGAGGATTTCTGCCACTACCCCACAGCCTGTGGGGACACAGTGAGGCCATGGTGAGTGACACAGAGGCCATGTCCCTGCCTGATCCCAGCTCCAGGGCTGGCTTTCCCAGCCACCCCACAGGGTGTTCAGTGGTGGTTTGATCTGTTCCTCCCCAGGCTGGCCAGTGCTGCCTCTGTCCCCACCCAGGTGTGGCAGTGACCCCTGTGCCCCGTGCTGGGGACCAGCTGAGTATTGTGTCTCCCAGCCCTCCATGGCAGCTGCTTCTCTTCAGCCCTGATGAGCTTGGGCATCTGTTGCCAGTAGGTTCTTTTAATTTTGCTTTTTTTCCTTTTTTTTTTTTAAACCAAAGACCCTTAACTGGGCGCGAGCACCGCGCATGTTGTCAGACAGCAGCACCCTTCTCCTGCCAATCGTCTGGTCTAAGAGCTGGGTTTGTTTTAGGAGAACAGCCCAGGCCCTGGACTGCTGCAGCCTGAAGGGCTCAGTGCCCCCAGCCCTGCTGCCAGGCTCAGCTCGGGGCTTGGGCTCTGTTGGCTCACAGCACTTTATCACTCGCAGCTCTGAGCAACCAGCAACACCAGTATTGGAAACTGGGCTCACAGCCCAGCCCCTTCTGCTTCCCCTTGTATTTTGCACTGGACCTCACCATCTAAATACCTTTTTTTGGTTTTTTAATAGGCATTTCAGTCCCTTTTCCTTGCTGCCTTTGTGCTTTGAGCCCCAGAAGGTCAGGCCATGACTCAGCTTCGTGCACTGTCACTGAACTTGGGGAAAGAAAATCCAACACAAGAACTTTTCTAAGCCATATACTGCCTATCCATGTTTTCCAAACTAATTTATTTGCAGCCCAGTCATATTCTGAGAGTGCACAAGGGCACCGTGAGGGTGTTCAAAGGCGGTGGGGTGGGGCTTTTCATGGAACGTTTTTTTGTAACAGAACACAAAGTTGTAGGTTTTTTTTTTTAAAGTGTTTTGCACATGTGTAGCTGAGGAAGAATTGTGTGTGTGTCCAAACCTTGAGTGCAATCACCAGGATTCATTTTCCAGGTTGTTTGGGGGCGTGGGGGAGGGAGGGCAGGAATATCTGTAATTATAGATATTTGAAGGCAGCCAGCTGAGAGTTTACAAAACATTTTGCGTAGCATGAACACAGGAATTTCCGTTCAGGCCGGGACTTCTGGTCATGACCAGTGACCTGGGATGGCCAATTTGGGTTGCCAAGGAAGAGCCTGATTTCGGAGAAGAGCCTGAAAATCAGGTGCCTGTGCAGGGTGGGACACCCAGGGTGGCTTTGTCACCTGCAGAAACTCGCAGCCCCTCTCTCGCAACTTCCGAGATGTAACTAAACACAAATGGTTTGGTTTGGTTTGGTTTTTTTTTCTTCTAAATTTTATTGTATTATTGCAATAAATCTTTAACAGTAATTTTTTTTAAAGTTGTATATTTATGACTGTTACTTCTGTGTGGTTTGTTTTTCACCGTGCTGGGCAAAATACACAAGAATTTCCAGCCTTCAAAGCATCACAGGGACCAGACCTGTTACAGTGCAATCAGTCGTACAGCGGTGGAATAAGCAATACCCATTCTAAAAAAATACTCTTACATAAAATAACTGCATCTCCATGGGAGCAGGGGGTGGAGTCCTGCACAACACACACACACACACATCCCTCTATGTACATGTAAACGGATAAACCTCTTATGTGAGCTTGGCTTGGGGCTGCTCCTGTGTCCAGTGATGTTTCTGCATGCAAAGGGACAAACTCCTCGTTACAAAGTCATTTCAGGATGCAAGAGGGTGTTTTTTGAAGGATGGAGTTATTAAAGTGAAGCAGTGTCAGAGCCACAGCGATGGGAAAGGGCTGAGCAGGCTCTGCCCAAGGTGGCCTGGAATGGTTCCCAGGCTGGTGGATGATGGGACAGAAACAAACCCTCCCACTCATTTTTTGTGATTGATCCGATGGGGAGCACTGATGGCCCTGTGATTCCTGGCTGTTGGACGCTCGGGAGTGGAGCAGCAGCCAGCTGGAGCTCCTGCACAGAGCTGGGGCACTTCATGGCGTCAGTCAGCAGAGTCAAAGCAAGGTCGGGCTGAGCTCAGCTCGTGCAGAATGCTCAGACCACTTCTGCTTAAGCAGGAGCAGCAGCAGGAGCTTTTGTCCTCTGCCCACTGTGGTTTGTGGCAGGAGAGCAGCCTGATCCTGCCCTGAGCACTGTCCCTGTGCCAGGATTGCCTGGATGAGCCAAAGGCAGGTGGGAAGGAGAAACAGCCCCGGGTGAGGCTTCAGCACCATTTCCACCCTGCAGGAAGTGGGAGTTGAGACAGAGGTTGGATCTGTCAGTGCAGTTTTGTGCAGCTGTGAAATCCTAGATTGGTTTGGTTTGGAAGAGACATTAAAGATCACCTCATTCCAGCCCCTGCCACAGTCAGGGACACCTTCCACTAGCCCAGGTTGCTCCAAACTGGCCTGGGACACTTCCAGGGATCCAGGGGCAGCCACAGCTTCTCTGGGCACTCTGTGCCAGGGTCTCCTCACCCTCACAGCCAAGAATTCCGTTCCAATATCCCATCTCTCCCTGCCCTCTGGCAGTGGGAAATTATTCCCTGTGTCCTGTCCCTCCATCCCTTGTCCCCAGTCCCTCTCCAGCTCTTCTGGAGCCCCTTTAGGCACTGGCAGGAGCTCTGAGGTCTCCCTGGAGTTTCTCTTCTCCAGCTGAGCACCCCAGCTCTCCCAGCCTGGCTCCAGAGCAGAGGAGCTCCAGCCTCAGGGGCTGCCATGGGGACAGACACTGCAGGAAGGTTCCTGGGTCCAACACAAGGAACTGATCTCTGCTGCAGCATCCCAGGATTTCTCCACAGGGAACAGGGCCCAGCAAAGGGAAAAGCTGCTGCAGAAAGAGCCAGGATGGAGCAAGAGCCCAACCACAAGCCTCAGCCACGGGCAGCTTTCTCAGTGGTGTCCATGCCAGGACAGCCCCAGAGCTTGATGAAAACTGGAAGCTTATGGACAATGGAAATGTTATTACAACTTCTTCACGGGCCTATCTGGAAATTCAGTCCAGACACTCCAAATGCTCCCAGGCAGGGAAGTCAAGCACATGGTGCAGTCCTTCGTCCTCAGTTCTAAACACTGAACTTTGTAAATCCAACACCGGATTTTTTTTTTTTAATTGCTTCTTAGTTAAAAAAAAACATTCATCAGACCTTAGCTTCTCCCTGAACCATCCCTTAAGGAAACAGAAATCTGCATTTTACAATGTTACAGGAAAAAAAAGCCTGCAGGCAGCTCTGCATGGCAACACTCAGAACCAACCCACTTCTGGATGCAAAAGCTTGCTCTGTAAAACAATTTTTAACAGCAATGCCGTGCAGGAGGGACAGTTCTGGCAGACAACATCATAAATGATGTATAAACCAGCCTGGGGGGAGGGCAGGGATGGGGCAGAGTAGACAGCAAGTTGTCCTCTGGATTTACCTGCTCAGAGAACAAAATAGCCTCATGATATTACTTTATCCTCATTTTCCTCCTTGTTCAACAAAGGTGACCAAAATCTCACACCCTGTTCCAAACACAATGACCTCACTGGCCCCTTATCTAATTACAAAATATTTTCCTCTGTCGCTCCATTCCTGCCTTGCAGGGACTTTCCTTGCTGCTGTCAGCCTCAAGTTTTCCAGAGTCTTGGGTGGAGGGGCAGGAAAGCAGCTTCTTTCCCTTTTCCCCTAATCAAAATTAAGATGAAGACCTTTGATGCCAATGGCTTTAGCAAAACAACAGCCTGGAAGGCATTTTGTTGCAGGTCCAGACTCAGCTGAGGGAGCAGATGGAAGTTTGGGTGAAGCCTGTGCCCTGTTAGAGGATGGAGTCAGGGATTAACGAGAGCTCCTGCTTTTCCTCTCCCTCTTCCCAGCCCATTACAAGGCAGCCACACCCTTCTTTTAGATTCCTAATTTCATTCCTCCTGGTTGTCATCATGTCTGCAGTGCAGGGAGGCCGAGCAGCTCCAGGAGGGGTGGCAGGAGCAGGTGAAGGCAGAAAATAAAACCAGCACATCCTTTAGACCTCCCTGAAAACCCTGAGCTCACCAAACCCCATTTCAGACTGCCAGAGCTCGATTTTCCTTCTCTCAGTTAATGCAAAGAGCAAAAGCTTCACCTTCAAACCCTCTTTTGTCCTCCTCATGCTCCAAGACCAGACAGGTCACTCCCTTGATCCCAGGGCAGGTGGAGGTGGGCAGCTCAGCCTGGCCCCACTGCCAGCAGTATTCCACACCTTGCTGCTGCAGCACCAAAGCACAGAGAACAGGATGAGCCAGGTGCAGAGCCACCCCATCCCTGCCTTTTCCAGCTGCTCCATGCGGTTTGCAGGGCAGAGAAAGGCCCAAGGTGACCCCAGGGGAAGGTGGCACTGGCTCTTCTTGCACCAGGGCAGAGGTTTTGGCTGCTCCAGCCGGAATGGTGGGAGGCAGGAGTCCATCCATGCCCTGAGAAGGGGCAGAGAAACAGCAACAGCACCAAGTGAGGGGAGAGAAAGGACTTGGCCAGAGGGAAGGCACAGCTGCCACACTCCATTTGGCTCCTTGGAAATCTGCTGCTGCTCCACTGAGTGCTGGATGTGGCTGCTGGACTGGCCAGGCTCCATTCCCACACTTCCAAACCATCCACCCTCACAGGGGTGGAACAGCAGGCTGAGGTCTGGCTCACAGCACAGCAGGACAGGAATGTATTCAGGGAAATTCTCCCGTGGATGCCACACTCTGCTCCCATTCCGGGTTTGAGGAATCACTCTTCATCCGACACAAACCTTCCTCTGGGAAGCACCAACTCACAGTCCTGGGAAGAGAATCAGAGGCTGCAGCAGAGCAGGGCAAAGCACTGTGAGGATTCTTCTTGTGAGGGAAAAATTCCATACAGAGAAGATAGGAAAGCTTCCAGCACATCACAGAGCCAAGGCAACTCCACACTGATCCTGCTGGAGCCACACTCCATCCTCGAGCATCCAGGGCACAGGGCAGGTGGCCACACAAGAGCCAAGAGAAGCAGGATGACCAGAAAGAGCCTGTTGTTGCAAGCTTTACACACCTAGCACCAGAATTCCCAATAAAAGAAGCCTCTGCTGCATGCAGGGCTGGCAGGAAGGAAATGAAAAGCTGGAATCTGTGAATGTTACAGCAGGGAGTTCTCCAAGTACTAGAGATTTGGGGTTTTTTTTGTTTCTCTGTTAGTAGGAGGACAGATTTGCTAGAGAAAGCACACTGCACGTCTGAACTACAGCACAGCACCAAGTTTCTGCCACGTGTTTTACAGCATTTTTATTTTGGGGCAAGAGTCTTACAAGAGAAAGTCTGGTAAGGCAGATCTAGAATGCACATTTTATTTATGTAAAAAAAAAAAAAAGAACCCAACCAGACAACATGGGTAAGGTAGACAAGAACTTTTTTATATTCTGACTATACAATAATATTCCTCTCTTTTTCTTTTTAATCCACTGCCACGCTACTATAATGGATCTGTTCTATAGTCTAAGTTTCAGGTTGTCCAGTTAAGTTGTCTGCAGCTTCTTTAAACAAGTTGACCTTTACCTATTTAGAGTTTCTTCTCAGAAACATTCATATATTATACAGGATATACAGATTTTGAAACAAGACACTTAAAAACACACACACCTATAGCCGCAACACTGGGATAGCTGCATTGTAGGGGTTACCTTGTTCAGCCAGCTGTAGACTCTGTATGTACAATTAGTTTTTATAGTGTTATTTACAGAGATGGACTAAAAGCTCTCTTTTAATCTAAAAGGTAAAGGCTCTTGTGTTTGAGTATGTGCAGTTTCATAGCCCTGTGGGGGAAAAAAAAAAAAAATCACGACAATTATATACACTGTAAACAGCACAAGGCATGAGAATCTCCTCCTCCTCTTCCTCCTACCCCAAACAATCTCTCAGCAAAGTGTTTGTGCACTAATATTCCTCTTCCACCTCGGCTCCAGCTCCTCGGGTTTTCTTATGGATGGCGCGGTTAAAGCTGTGGCAGGCAGGGACCCAGTGATTGTCGTGGAGACCCAACTTACAGCCCGGGATGCCCTTCTGGGAGCGGTGACAGCACATCCAGTAGCCAGGCCCGTAGGGCAGAGCCTGGCAGTAGGGCTTGGGGTGCCACCTGCACAGGGACACATCCCCCTTGACGTATTTCTTCTTGCACTGCTTGCAAGGGTCTTCCCTGTAGCGAGGGTCGCGGACCCAGCGCGAGTCCGCCGGCCTGATGTTGTAGTACTCGATGATGAATTTGAAGTAGTAGCAAGTGCATTTTAGGGCAACCAGGCTCCTGGTGGGAAGCAATCCAAAGATCTTCACGATGATGTGGTGAGGCAAGAAGGCCATGTACTGCTGAGGCTCCAAAAGCTGCTGGATTTTAAACCTGGTCTCCAGAAAGTCATGCGAAACCTGCCGCTTTAGGCAGGAAGGGTCAAGTACTTGCAAAGCCCCTTCTGTGGGAGGGACAGAAGGGGCTGATGGCTCTGTAGGGACACTGCTTCTGACACAGGATCTGCCAGATGCCACAGCATCCTCATCCTCATTTTGGGCTACTTCCCCTGGCTTCTCCTGGGTACTCTCCCGCTGTGGCTGTTGCTCGTGAGCAGCAGGCTGCTCACCCTGGAGGAAAAACAGCCTCCCTGGGAGCAAATCCTCACCAGAACTGGAGTTGGAGAGCTTCTCCTTCCTGCACCCTTTCTCGGTCTTGGTGACTGATATACTGATGCATAAGGGCTCCTTCCTAGCAGGATGCTTTGGGAAAATTACAGGCTCTTTTGATGTACAATCAACAGTCGCGTTCTTGCTCTGCAAGGGATCCTGTGGCAGCCTGGCAGCAGCTGGACAAGGGGACAGCAGAGCCCTGGGAGGCTCAATCTGCGTTTCAGTGTCATTCCTGCCAGCTGTCATCGCCAACACCGCATGGGCAAGTCCCGAATTCACATTCCCCACCCGGGTATCCAGCCCCGAAGGAAACGGCTGCTGGGCAGAGGCGCCGCCATCCCACAGCTCCGTGTCACCACAGCGACCTCCATACCCAGCCTGTGCCACCCCTGCCTCCCCCAGGCCGTCCCCCTGACTGGGGACCCCCTTGCCCGCCTCTCCCTCAGGCTGGGTGCCGCTGGCCAGGAGCACCCTGCCCACGTTCCTGCGGAAGCTGTTGTTCCTGGAGAGGCTCCCTGCCTCCCGCTCGCTCTGCCGCCTCAGGCACTCGGACTCCAGCTTGGCCACCATGTCCAGCACGCGCACAGGCTCGCCCTGGGGCTCCTCACAGGCCCCAGATGGGGAGAAAGGGTCAGGGCCGGGTGGGGCAGCCTTGGGCTGGGCGCTCAGCCTGGTGGCCGAGGTGGCCGTGCAGCTCTTGGCACAGTCCACCAGCAGAGCGCTCGCCCGCTGCTCCAGGAACGCCACCATCTCGATGACCGACAGCGACCGGCCGGGGAAGGAGCCCTCGCCACCCTCACTCCCAAAATGCACCGAGCAGTGCTCAATGCCACAGGCAAAAGGCTCCGGTTGGGAGCACCTGGCGTTGGCCTCCCTCATTCTTTCCAGCTGGATTTTGGCTTTTTTAAGATCCACCGATTTTTTCCTGCGTTTGGCCGTCCTGCCGTCGATATCCCACGTGCTCTTGATTTTCATGGAGCCCACGCGGGTGCTGCTGCTGCACTGCTGGGCTGCGAAGAAGGCGATTTTCTCCTTGGTGTTGCCAGGTTTCACCACAGCCCAGACATCCAGCGGCCCTTCCCCTTCTTCTCCCTGGTGGATCGTGGCAGACAGGGCGTTCTTCTTTTCCCTTGCGCTTGGACCATCCGCCGGGCCTTTCCCGTTCATATTGCACATAGTATTTGGATAAATAATCCCCAGAAGCTTTTGAGATGGAGTCACGAGGGAGGGTTTTGGGAAAACGCTCAGTTTGGTGCAGTTGGTGTATTTTTCTCCTTGTGCTGATCCCTGGTGGCCTCGCAGGGAATCCTGGCTTATTTCTGGGGATCGCTCTTTCTTCTGTAACTTGAGATATGGCTTTAAGTGCATACCAGAAACCCTGGAAAAACAGAAAGGGAAGAAGTTATAGTTGCAAAATATGCCTGTCTGGAATTAGAGAAGGTGGCCCAGAGCAGGCACCAGCCCACACCTCGAGAGGAACCACATGAGAAAGGAAAAGAGCCACCAAGGCTGCAATATCCACCCTTGCAGAACTTCCTGCAGTAGGAGAGAACTTCCCATTAGAGAAATCTGTTTCCAGGCGGTCACAAGGAGAAATCCTAAAGTTTAAGTTGTATCAGTTGTGAAAACATAGCTAGTGGTTCATTCTTGAGCTAGAGCCATCCTTCTGCCTGTTCATTCCTAAATCCAGTGGTAAGGTACACACAGGGTCACAGGGTTTATCTGGACATCAGCTACCACATACACTTTTCAGTAGATAAAATGTGGCTAAAGCTCAAAAGGGAAATTAGCAAGAGCAATTACATTAATCAGAGATCCCAGGGGATATCTAATCTCCTAGTACCACCCAAAAATCACAGAATGGTTTGTGTTGGAAGAGACCTCAAAGCCCATCTTGTTCCACCCCCTGGCATGGACCAGGACACCTTCCACTATCCCAGGCTGCTCCAAACCCCATCCAACCTGGCCTTGGACACTTCCAGGGATGGAGCAGCCACAGCTTCTCTGGACAATAAAACCTTTTAGCATATTGATAATGGCAGATTTGGTGACTTTCCCTAAGGCTCCTAATGTTACCCATCAGGTGCCTTCCCAAAAGTGACAGCAGCATCACATCTGGCTAAGGATATCCACTCTCAAGGATGGAGTTTTACAGTCAGGAATTCCAGAGCTGTGAAGGACCACATGGATGCTGCTGACACTGCAGCAGCAGCCTCCTGCAGCAGTCCCAGACTGTTCTGCTCTGTCACACCTCCGCAGTCATCTTCCGATCAAAGCTCAGAAATTCAGGAGCCCAGGGCACTGCCACACAGGATGTAACCACCAGGAGACTCCAGGCTCTTCTCCCAGGAGTACCACACAAGCACATTACAGAACTAACTATAGATTATGTTTCCATGGTAATCTTTGAATTGTTGCACTCAAAGGCCTCCTCTTTGGGGATAATCTGTGCTTGAGAGTTGAAGAGCAGCAGGTTCAATGCCATGTTCATCACGAGCTGAATCAGACACATTCAGGCACTGAACACGTTTCCCTTGAGAGCCACCACCAAAGAGAATTGCTAAAATACTGCAGCTTTGTAGGTTTCTAGCCTAAAACCAGCTTTCAACGAAAAACCTCCATTTGTTGGTCTATAAAGTCCAACAAATTTATAGCCGATGCTGCCCAAGCAGAGGAAGCCTCCAGGACTAGAAGCAGCCATGCTGCTTTCCCTGGAAGTTTGGTTCCTCCTTCTGGCCTAGTGACAAGAAGGGAGAGCAGGCACAGGGATTTTGGGGAGGTCCATCAAGAGGAAGGATTTAGTTCACCTTTCCACACCCCTTTGGTCCAAGCAGTGCTTTGAAGGCCAGGAAGCAAATCTGGAAAGGTGGATGTTGCATTCCTTCCCTCTGGATTTTTTTGGGAGACGTCACCTGGCTCTTGCAACCAGACAGTGCCAAAACCACCTGCATCTCACCTAGGGATTGTGGGGGTAAGAGATCTCAGTGCTGCAGACACACCTACCCAGTCCCTGGGTTAATTCTCTCCCCGTGCCTCCTGCGTGCCAATTCCAGCGCGTTGGAATTGGGTCACTCCCAATTTAGTCTCCTCTGCAAAACGCAACTGAGCTACTTTGTTTACCTCCTCAGTCAGATGCTAAAAACTAATGTAATGTCACAAAAATAGAACTTCAGGGCGTTGAAATAGATGCATGGAGAGAAAAATGGGAAATCGAGGTTGCTGGAGTTTGCTTCAGCCTCATTTTCCACCGTGGCTGCCTCATTCTGGTGGCACTTCACAGCAAAGCAGGGTCAGGCCCCCGATGTGCCCTGGCCAAGGCCCAGCCCAGAAGAGCAGCAGGTGAAGCACTGCAGCAAACTGCTGCAGAGAACAGTGCCTGCAGCCTTCCCTTCCCTTCCAGAAGGACATTTCCCAGACCAGAGAGAGAAAAGCTCCGGTGGCTGCTCGCCACTGTACCCTGGGGAGAAGAGGTGAATACAATTAAAACACGACTTTGCATGCTGAAATCTCCTGAGCCAGGAGCAGAAGATCAAATTTCATTCATGAGTTTTCATGCCAAGGTGTTTGAAAGATGAGCTGAGCTCGTTTTTAAAAGGCTTTCTCCGAGCAGTTTTCAGGAATCCAGCAGGACAATCAGCTCGACACCCTTCATTAAGAGAAGCTGCAAATGAAGGTGAGACCAGGTATTACATGAATAAAAACAGAACCAAACTGGTTACCCCAACAGGCTCAGGGGACATGTTCAGCCAGCAGAGTTGGTTCAGCTGCTCCCAGCTATTTCTGCTCTATGGAGAAAGACAAAGGGTAAAGTTCTGCCTCACCTATTACAGATTTCTTGTTTAAGGTTATATTTCTTTCTGTGTTTCAGTTAGTCCCTGGCTCGGCCAACAATACCATTTAAGGTTGAAAAGTTATAATTTACATAACAAAATTATGCCTTAGTCAGAAGTTTTACTGCCAGAATAATTGCCTCATTTGAATTCAGCATTCAGTTCATTGCACATGTTTTAATGGATCCGGATTTAAAGAAAACCTTCATCTAACAACTTCAGACAGCTATAAAGAGCACTGCAAACTCCACGAGACCAGCTGCCACCTGCCTCCGAGTTTTGCAGCAGCAGGGAAGAGAACTTTCATTTTAAAAGTCATCTGAGCAATGGGCCTTACCTGAAAGTGCCACTTGGAGAAAACGAGCCCCCACCTCACACGCCCTTTGCTGTGGACATTGAGAACGAACTTTTAAGCAATCACAGCTTCTTCCCTGCACGTCAGCAGCACATTTCATCTCTAGCTCCCCGAATTAGAACAAGGCTTCCCAGCAGAAATTGCTTTGAAGATGAACCAGAGCCCAGTCCCCACCCACAGACTCCCCTGTTTCTCAGTGCTGGCAAGCAGAGAGCTGTGGCAGCTGCAGGTAAGCTTTTAAATATTTAAAACCACCAAAAATAGTTGTTAAAAGGTGAAGTCACATATTCCCTATGACACTCCATTCCAGAATAATTCTGTTTGCTTTCCTCCACCCTCTAAGTTATCAAGCTCTCTAATTTTATCTTTAGAGACAACGACTCTTCAGAAGTCCACGGGAGCAAACATAAAAGGTTTTCAATCCCAAATGTGCGGTTTTAAATTGCTGATAAGAGAGAATTCTGCCAGGAGTGATCAGCACTGAAACAACGAGCAGTGCTGCCTTTATACTGTTATTCCATCCTTAAGCTGATGAAATAAAGGGGCCAGTTTTTCTATTTCTAATCAGCCATGTCTGAAAAACAGGATACTTGCACTGCTGGAATGACACTGCTGTTTTTATAAGTCGTAACTACAGCTTGTTTCCACTGTAGTTTTATCAAGTTGGTTACTACACATTGTTGATACAGAAATATATTCCTTTATATGAGCTCAGACATGCATACACCCCACTTCTCCCCACCCAAGGGAAGACCCATAACCCACTGGTGGACTCCCCATCCCTGAAAGTGTCCAAATCCAGGCTGGATGGGGCTTGGAGCAACCTGGTCTAGTGGGAGATGTCCCTGCCCATGGCAATGGGTTGGAATGAGACGGTCTTTGAGGTCTTTTCCAATCCAAATCATTCCATGATTCTCCTTGCCAAGCTGGCCAGAATCTTCCTGCATCCTTTTGTATTTATGTATGTTCTAAATCACAGCAGCCTAAAACAATAATATATTTGCTTTAGTGGAAACTCCAGCATTGGAAGAAAAATTGGTAGAAAAGATTCAGTTTTCACAACTCCTTTGTAAGGACCACAGAGAGCCTTAATTCCCTTTGGAGCTCCCAGATCAGGGACTCTGATGATGCCCTGTGAAGCCAAAAGATTTCCACTGGCCAGCAAGAACAACAACAACAAAAAAACATAATCTTCTCAAACAGCATATTCACACTGCAAGTTTTCCAGGCAAAGCACCGGAAGGTTTTATTAGGGCGAAAATTTCCATCGAAACCCCCAAGTTTCCTATGGATTTCTCCTTGTAAACACCAACTCCAGCCGACAAAAGCTCCTCTCTGACTGCACACCCAGTGCCAACTACAACTCTGAAAAACCCCTCAGGACATACTAACACAAGGCAGAAGCCAAAAAAAAAGAAATAAAAATCAACAACAATAAAAACCCCCACACCTCTGGCAAAGCATTTCTCTTCCCTGGCATCCCAGTTCTCTGTCCATAGAGCTTTCCTCCTCTGTAAAGCTCACTGACAATTAGCAAGGACTAAACACTGAGTGGGAGTTAACCATGGTCAACCACTTGTTATTTCTGGAAGGGCTTGGTGGGTCCTTTGGGCTCCATCTCCAGTACCATTTCCATCCCCTTTGCACTGCCAGGGCAAGGCAGAGCAGACAGGGAGCTGCTTCAAAGGCATTCCACGGATTCTGCTGGGGCGGGAAAGTCCCGGGGTGGAAGGAGCTCTGCTACTCATGGAGTTTGTTCTGGAGCATGGCAAGGCTCCAAGCTCAGAGAAAGGAGGGCTGGGAAGCACCCTGCTCCAGAGCAGGGGTGGGTTAGACTCTGGCAGCTGTGGAAGCATCTGATTTCCTGAAAACCCACTCCCCTTGGAGCAGCAGCTGCTCCTGACCCACCTCCCAACACCTCCAGAGTGCCTCCCACAGCACAGGGAGAGGCAGCGAGGATTAGAGTGGGATTTGAAGGCAAACAGAAGGCATGTGGCTGCTGAAGGAGAGCTCTCTGCTCCAGTGGCCAGCCTGGGGGAAGTGGAATGATGCCAAAAACGTGGGGCAGAGCTGGCCCAAAGAGCTGAGGAGCTAAATACAACATAAGAACCAAACTCCTAGCTCTGGACCCCTCCCCAGCTTGTTCACCTGTGCTCAGGTGAACAGATAACCTCACTCTGGGGGAAGCAACACCCACATACAGCTGCACACTGCACAGCCAGAAAATCCACCACACAGAGCCCATCACCCCCAGCACACAGAGGTTTTGGGTGACAGAATGCACCCCAAGCCCAACACAGACCCCTCCAGTCTGAGGCCTCCCCACCCATCAGTGTTTTGCACACGTTTTACACTAAACACACACACACCCTCCACTACAGCACAGTTGCCTTGGCTGCTTTCTGAATTTTGTACAGGAAGAAGTGCCACTGCTTTGCCAAGCTTTTGTATAAAAGCACTTACCGTGAAGGGAGTGATGTAGGAGTAATTCTTTGCTGAGCCTCAGGAAGCTCAAAGCCCAGCTTCCCAACCATAACAGACCAGACACAGAGATGACAAAGCAGAAGGGAACAAAAATAAACTGAAAGATTTGGAATTCAAGGTTATCAGCTGCTCCAGAAACGTGCAGCTCAGAAATGATGGGATGGCACATGTGGTGGGACAGGATGAGAGGAAATCACAGAGGGACAGCAAGACAAAAACTGGTGGTTTTACAGGGCTTCTGCTGAAAGCTGCCCAGAGCAGCACAGGTAGATGACACATTTCCTTCTGGAAATGTTTTAGCTTTATTAATTGTTTTCTGATTTATGAAGTGCAAGAGGATTAAGACCTTTCCTCATATCACAGTGCAACAAATTTCTTCTGTTAACGAACCAACACAGAGTGATGCTATTTATAGCCTTCAGTTTTGTGCATACGTAATGAGAACACATGAAAGGTTGTAGAAATTAACCTTGGACCACACGATCAGTAACAGACTCAGCATTCAAAAGGAAAAAGCAAGCAAAAGAAGAGCTGAAGGCAAGTTATCATGTTGCTGTTTTGAAACTCAAGACTGAAACTGGTTCATGGAGTAAGCTGTGGTGTGGAAGATTTCACTGCACACAGCATTCTCCAGGAGTCAGAAGGTGTTTTCATTACTAAGAACACATCCCAAACAAGATCCAAAGAAGCCCCAACTGGATGTGATCCTTCTTTGTGAAGGATACCAGAAGCAGATGCAGGTTTCAGGTCATATCACTTGGAAACTTCTACCTTAGAGATCAAAAAGTCCAGAAATAAACATGAGAACTGGTGCAGCATTAAGTCACTGCAGAGATATTTGACAACAAAGAAATAGTGAAAGGTTTTTTCAGTTTCTGAGAAAAAAAAGAGAAACAGGGCTGCAAGCAAGGGCAGGGCAAAGATCATGAGTACAACACAAAATACCAAATTTGACTCTGAACCATTTTTAAAGAGGGGTGGTAAGCGTGATGATGAGGGCAAAAGCCCAGGCGTTAATCTGAACAAGAGCATTGGCAGCAGGAGGATTAGAGAGCTTCATAAAAATTGTGAGGATTGGCTCATCCCAGTTTTAGAATCCAAACCAGATAGGCTCATGCGCTGCAGGCCAAGAAACAGGATTTATAAACCTCTTGAAAGGCAACAATAGGAGATAATAAACATGTGGCACATTGGAGGGGGCACTGCAGGGGAGAAAGAGAAGGAGAATGATCACAGCCTCTCCAGGGCTCGTATTCTGACTCCAATATAAAGGTGCTTTGCAAGCAAAGAGGATTAATGTGACACAGAGAAAAAGGGGAAGAGGGAATAGTTCAATATGCCAGACTAACCTCAAGGTTCTCAAAAAAAGGCCATTTTTTTAGACCAATCTACTATATCTTACTCACATGGACTTCAGAGAGCACAAAGAGATTTACTGGTTAAGACAGATTGGCAGAGGAATGGGAAAACAGACAAAGGAGCTGGCTTAGCAGCAGACAGCCCCAGGTGATGCTGAATAAGAAAATACCAGCCTGGAAACCAAAGACATGCCTCAAGAATCAGCCCTGGGAACATCTGATTTTGTTAGGAATGACCTCAGCACTAATTCTGCCCCCACAGAAATAGAGGCAGTTCCAAAACAGCAGAGGCACAAAGCTCCAAGTAACAGGAACTGAGGAGGGTTTTGAAACACAGACAGTGATGCACCAGCAAGAGGAACACCAATAAATTTTGGAAGTAACTGAGGTGAACTGGCCACCACAGAGACATCCATGAAATAGGGAAGTGGAGGTGATGCTGTGACAGCAGTGAGAAGCTCTCCAGCCAGCCCTGCTCCAGAGCACAGCAAACACTTCTAGCCAGGACTGAGATTATACTGTGAAGGGCATCACAATGAGAGCAACTGCTCCTCAAGAAGCTACTGGAGAACTCTTGGGTCACTTAGCAGAGCAAAACCACAGGTGAGGATTACAACCACATTTTACAGAATACAGAAGAAGAGGGAAACCACTGAAAATAAGCAGCGGTCCTTATGCAGAAGGAAAATAAAGGAACAGAAACTCAAATGAGACTATAAACTGCCATGAATGTTCAGCCTGGGAATGAAAAGAAGGTTCCTAATTGCACAGTGAGATCTGTCATCTTCAGTAATGGCTTAATCTACAGGAGGAGAGAAGAAAAGATGCAAGAAAAGATGTAAATGTTTTTAGGCTAGACTAAGTTCACAAAAGGGATTACGAGATACTGCTTGGGAAAGCAAAGAGCTGGGTGACCCAGGAAGTCTCTTCCAGCACTAAATTACCATGAGACTAACATAGCAAGTATATGCTGTCTACACAACCACAAAGAACAAAGGTTAAAAGTTTGCTTTAAACCCACACAGCCTTTGGAAACCAAAAAGCTGGCGCTCTTCCTCCAGACTGAGGAAGTTTAAGAGCCTTGGTTTCAGAAAAAAAAAATGAAAAAAAAAAAAAATACACATATATTTTGAAGTAGCTTGAACTCAAACTGGCATGTCCTTGCATTTGCATGAGGACAAGTTGTTCTGCACGGTGTTCCTATAAGGAGACACAGTGAGAGGCATTCATTTAATTGTCACATAAGCACAAGTGTTTGAAATCAATTGTGCATTTCTCCTTAATAAGAGACACAGGAGAGTGAGCAATGCAAAAATCTGAGCTTAAACTAATCTAATTACTTAGTCCATAGTAAGACAAACCGCAACAATGACTGCCAGCATTTCCACTTGCTTTAAGCTGCCTGCATGTTTTAAAGCCTACTCTGTGAGCCTTTTGCCAATTAAGTTTTACTTCAAAGTCATGTTTCCCAAACTAATTTACAGCTGTTGCTAGAAAACCCAAGGATTTCTGCAAGTACTCTACCAGCTGCAGTGAATCTGTAGTTGTCATTATCAAATAAAAACGTCAAAGAACATTTCTGCCCTTAAGCCATTACAACGTTTCACTGAAACACTACCCGAAAGTCAGAATTAGGAGCAAACACTTGAGTGACAGCGTGAGACAATAGGAGAGGACAAGGACAAGGCTAAAATCAGTGCTGAATACTCAGCTAGAGACAGAGCAGCCAGTCTGTTCGTACCGTTTGACTTGATGGAAGGTGGAGGATGTGGAATTCAGCGGTTCCCTGTGGAGGCCAGCTCTGCAGGAACTCTTCATGGTAACCACCTCTCTGGCTAAGGCACGTCGTCACAGCCAGTCCATCCTGGGCTACACCCCAGGCTCCCCCATCAGCTCTGCCTGCCCCACACACAGCTTCACCGTGTCTCTGCCACCTAAAAACTGAACAAAAGAGAGCTACGTGAGAAAATCACAAGCACAGGTGATCAGGACATGGACTCTCCCATGAGAGAGAATAGATACAGATACACAAATATATACAAACACAACCATGCTACGCATGCATAGATATAAAAGATACATATTCAGATAGAAAAGAACTTAACATCATCATGCCAGCATTGCAGCTGGAGTTTCTGAGCACCACTGAACACAAATGAACACGCCCCACCACAGCCTGGCTGCACGCACAGTTTTTTCACCTTATATCCAACTGCAGCACTACCTTGGCACCTCCCACGGAACACGCTGTCTTCCCAGCTCCATGTAAACAGGACGCACAAGATCCCTCTGCTTGTTAGCACCACATCAGCCTTTGGAGGGAAGTAGCTGCTAGCAGTGAGATTTGAGGCTGCCAGGAGTTACGTTAGCGCTCTAATCAAAATAACGTGGCGGATTTCATAAAAGGACAGAAAACATGTCACCACACAGCCTCCAAGCCTTGTGAAAACTGCCCTGTCTTTGCAGCACATGCAGATAAGACAGATTACACCAAAACAAAGCTGTTCTGCAGTATCTCTTGTTCTCCCTGGGCTGCTGCCTTCTACACCTTGTCCTTGGAGCAAACACTCTTACCGGTGCTTTAACGCACTTTGATGGAGAAAGAACAACAACCTTCAAGCTGGAACATTAAAGGGAAGAGTGACACAGCAAAAGAGCCCTGGAAAACCTCAAACACTCCAGTCTGAGCTGCCAGCAGATTGTTTGAGAGACTGTTTGCTTCCTCTCTAGAGAACTGTGCACAATGATGCCGTAATAAAGGAATGCCATTTGAGGATGCTAACTATGGAGCTGTCCCCCCAGGGGAGCTGAGATTTAGTGCAGCAGGTTGTTCTCTCCTTTTCAGCAGCTTTGCCCAGTGTTCCTACTGCTGCCCTACCCCTGTTTTTGCAGAGATGGAGCCTCTCCCATCACCCCCTTGCCCACCCCTCCCATGCAGAAGAGCCCCCAGCTCAGCTCATTGCTGCTTGACCAGTGTGGTTCACAACCAATGCTCCCACTAAACACTCCTGGCCAGGAAAATCTGCTCTTGGTAGCCACACTTGCCAGGAAAATGATGAAGGATGAACTTTCCAGGCAGGAAAAGCAGATGCTGGTTTAGATCCACCTGACTTGATGTCTGCTATCTCAGTTTCACAGTTCGTCTAATGATGGTGAATAAGAGGTTAAGCGTTTGCCTACATTTGAGTAGCAGGAGCCTAAAATAATATATAAAATATTATATAAACACATTCCAGGCTTCATGAAGAAATCTCTGCTGAGCTCTACACAAGGCTAAGAAACGTGTGGGGTGGAGGAGCATGGCAGTGGCAGAGCAGGAGGAGGAGAGCCTGTCTTCTGCTCCAGGGATTCAGCAAGACCAGGAGTTAGGCTGCTGTGATCAGCAACAGCAGAAATTGAAGCTTTGTAGTCAAACACCATTTTCAGTCTATAACAAGGACCTACCTCTATGAGTGAAACCTAGGCACAAAAACCAGCTGTTTCTGATGGTCTGATGCTGTAAAGATATATATTCACAAACAGTAATTCACAGAGAAGAAAAAGCATATGCCCAATGCCTTAGGAAAATCAAAGTCAAACAAAATCGTTGCTTTCCCATGAACATCAGTAAGAGGCACTGAAATTCTGACTTTTCTCCAAGCTTTTGTCTGGCTCTCCTTCTGGCTTTACTGACACTAGCATTTCAGACTCAGCAGGAACTGTATCACAGAAACATGATTATATCCACACCCAAATAAACGCAACCACACCATTTCAAGAATGCCACTCACTTTTCCAATAGCTTAAACCCTCTCCATGGATCCCTGGTTAGGGATACCACATGTTTTGTCCTAGTCCTACTCCTCTGGAGATCAAGTCAGAAGTAAAAGACAAGAGCCAGACAAAGAATTGAAACCCAAAGATATCTTATTTGCAGTAAAGAGGTCGAGAAGCAAAACCATCAAGAGAAGTGGTTCAGGAGCAGCCACAGCCCTGATCCAAGAACAGGCATTGTGTGGCAGGATTTCTTGAGTTTAGGAAGGGACCAGCAACTACCAGAGGGAAGCAAAAGCTGACAAAATAGACACAGGCAAGTTCAGATGGGCACTGCAGCACAGACCCAACCACAGCTCCATACAAAGCATGCTTTTTCCCTCCCTCTGTAGCTGCTGCGCTATAGAAAAGAGCTGAAATAGTCTATTAATGCCAGCAAGCTCCTGACAAATTCCTACTGTGTGAGAAGTAAAAAGCTGTGCTTGTGAATTAAAAAAAAAAAAAAAAAAAAAAAAAGGAAAAGAGGAAAAAAAACCCCAGCATTTAAGCTAGCAGATATACTTACTGCCTTTTAACTACCACTGTTTCTGTACCAAGGCTGATCCTTAGCAGAAGGAGCTGCAGCCGATTTGTTAGTTTTGCACAGAGTCGGGTACAGCCCGAAAAACTGAAATACAGATGCACAGAGAAACAAAACAGAAGAGGAAGTTAAAACCCTAATCGTGTTCTTCTCCCTCTCTGAAACCACCCCCAAACATATGCCTTTCTGCACAAGATGTGGGAAGGACTTGGGTTTTGGCAGCAGAAAGCATCACATCCTCTCAGCTGCGGACGGCTCAGGGAACAGTCCCACAAAACTCCCCATCTTATCACCAGGTTTGAACACTGCTGCAGCCTAGGAAAACAAATGTATCAGCTCCACCAGGCTGGAGTCAAGGTCTCCTCATCTGTGCAGCAATTCACTCCAGCTTTTGATATTTTGATAAGTGCAAGAGCAAGTGTGTTTTAGCTGTAGCAACAGTAACTGATCAACAAACCAGTTCAAAGGGTGGGCACATCCTCTCAGAAAATTTACTTTCTAGAAAGGAGGCTGTGGCCTCGGGACTGGATCTGAGCAACAATCACCCTGCTGGTAAAAACACATTCTTAAAAACACATTTGACCACCCAACCTCCACGCAGGACAAGCTTTGGGATGCTCCATAGGGATGTCATACTGAATCAGCTGGGCAAAGAGCATCAGCACACTCAGGGTGCAGAGGGAAGCAGCAGTAAGTGTTTCAGAGCAGAACTCAGAGGGGTTAATACCAAAAACAGTCATTAGGGTGGAAAAAGTCAGTGTTGAGGCTTTATAACAGATTAGGGGTTTTGGTTTTTTGCAAGAATTGTGTTCCATGTCCATTCCCCCACCACTGAGCTGGAGCTTAGGTTGTTCCATGATCCTTGTCTCCAAAAGCTTAATTCACGAGACATAAAATTCTGCCATTCCCTCCCTCCTTCCCCAAACACCCCCCAGGACACCTATAACAGGACCAGAATCTCCAAAGCCAGAAGCTTTGGCAGAAAGCTTTTCCTCATCCCAACATTCCCACTGGGAACGATCCACAGCAGCTGCCAGACTGTCTGACAGTGAGATAGATGACACACCAGGTCCTCAGCCTTAGACACCTATAGGAACACAAGCATTTCTTTTTATCCATTCTTCAGGCAATATCCACATATTTAAAACACCTCAAAGAATTGTCTTTTAATACTGAAAGAGCCACCACAGAAAGAGCCTTGTGAAACCTTGTGTGCTCAGCTTCCCCTCTGTTTGATGGTCAGTCAGATCTGATACTATCTGATCTAAAGGCAATAAAACAGCCACAGGCTCCAGCTGGAATAAATGTATGGGAGCTTCCTGTGTCTACTCCCACACCAAAACCAGCTGATAGCACTTGTAGGCATCAGGAACCAGAGCTGGCAAAGCAGCAAGACCTGGTTACCATTGCCCTTGGCTCATTTCCCCACCAAATTCACTTCAGCCCTTCCTTCCCAAAGCTCCTCCTAGCTCCATCCTTGGATCACACCAGACAGAGCAGCAATTTAAATGAAAACTGAAGATTCCCATGTAAGGGGAATCAGTGGAGGCTACAAAGACCATGAGGGGTCTGGAGCATCTCTCTTATGAGGACAGACTGCAGGAGCTGGGGCTGTTTAGTCTTTCACACCTTCTCCTTTATCAGCACTGCCTTCCTGTCTGGTTTCTCACCAGAAGCTGCTCAAGGAGCAGGAGTAGGGCAGAATTAACCCAAAAGCGGTCAGCTCTCCAAACCCACTTACCCCAGACCTGGCAGGACAAGGTTCTCAGAAACTCAGACTGGACTCAGCTATCTCCAATCCACACCTGGAACTGTGCTGGAAAAAGTATCTGCTACAAAGTGGGTTTGAGCTTCTTTCAAGTCAGTGGAAAGAAACACTTCTGAATGCACAGTGGGCAAAATCCAGTGTTTTGGAAGCAGGGAAATGAGCATGTAGGGCTCCAAGGCAACATTTGATTCCTCACTGCTGTCAAACAGCACTACTTGCTGTATTGATAAGCATGTGAAATACTTATTCCAATGAAGCACTACAGGGAGAACCTGTTCTCCTTCCAAGATCATGTCAATAAAGAATGGAAGGCTCCACGTTCGTAGCTCACATGCTTTCTCTCTAGGTGGGGTAAGCATTGGAAGGACTAAGTTGTCCCCACAGAAGGAAAATCTCAGAAGGGAAAAAAGAAAATAAAGGAAAGACAAGCTCTGCTGCACCCTCTTAGCCCTGCATGAGTATTGGGAAAAAATAATATTACAAATGTTTCCCTTGTTCAACTATTCCTGAAAGGCTTCAGCTGTCTTGCACAATTTGGGTAAGGACATCGCTTGCTGCTCAGCTGGGAAGAAGTTAAGAACTGGCTCATTAGATTTGTTCTGCTTGATCCAAGAGGAAAACAAAACCAGTAAATCCCTCACTGGGCAGCGCTGCTGCAGCTCTGGTGACAAACACACGGGGCTCACACATCACTCTGCTTTCTAGAAAGCTGCCTTGGCACCCCTTGGCACTGTCGCGTGCCCCGAATGACAAACTGGGGGGAGCAAAGCCCTGCTGAGGGGGGCTGTGGCTGCTGCACCCCTCAGCTCACAGGGCACAAAAATCCTCCCTCAACACACCACACTCGAGGCCATGTGACCTACTAGGACCACATCTGAATTATTTAGCCTATAAAACTACATTTGTTTTGCCGTGCAGATTGCGAATTAATGAAAGCTCAGCTGAAAGGCTACTTTCTTGGGGCGAGGGGAAGGAGAAAGCTTCCAGAAGCCTTCCTATTATAGAAGCAATAGAGCTGGTTCCAAATATAGTAGAGCAGCACTCCCAGAGCTCTGGAGACGTCGTGCCCTGGTTTTGTAAGGCTGAGGTCTCGCTGGATTGCTCCTGCAAATGCAAAGACGGGTAGGAAGAACTGCAGGATGCAGAACTGATGTGAAAAGGGAGTTTCAGGACAAACATCAGAGGCAGAAACCCAGACTGCCTCTACAAAAGAGATCAGCCTGAACACCAAGAGAGAGCCAGCCTGCCCCACTTTAGAGAAAACCAGTCAAAACCAGCAAGAAGAATCCCATCTTTTTCAAGAACACAACATTAGCTTGCTAAAAAAGATCCCGATTATTATTATTATTATTACAGCCCTGACGTGGCAGATTAGGATTGCCAACAATCATTTCATCACCCTGTTTTGCCTGTGGATGGCAGGAATCCTGGCTGGAGAGATGCACTTGACTCCCTTTGGCACGCAGAGGGTGGATTTGGTTTTGCTGTGACAGCTCATAAAGTGACCATCACATGCCCTGCCTGACAGTAATTCCTCACTAGCTCACCAGGAATAGTTTGTTAGTGATCCAACAGCACGGGGTAACAACTCACTCCAATTCTTAACATTTCCTTCTCCTGTCTGGTGGCAGCTCTTGTAACACAACAGAAATAAACTTATTTGCAAAACTCTGATTACAAGAGTATCTTTGTGTATCTCTGCATCTGTGTACTCCAGCATAGGACTGGCCTTTTGACTGGTAAATAGTAACAAAGTAAAATGTCACCAGGAAACCAAGAATCTCATACCTGACACTATTTAGGGGAGAAGCTCCCCTGCCCCACAGCACAAAATGTAATTACTATTTCTGTGCACCTCTCCATGGGGTATGAAATGGCTTCTAAAATAGTAGAACAAACATACATCTGACTTCTAAATATCCAGAAAATAAATATAGTTCCCTCTTTAGAACTCTGCTAACAAGGGAAACCCCACAACAGGTGACTCAATGTTAAGCACTAAATTCACCAGCTTTAAAACTCAAATTCTCTGAACTAAATATGGCTTTAACAGGTTTCTATGGCTCTAACTGGTTTGGAGAAGCCCTTGGGTTGTCAGTTCTCCTTTCAGAGACCACCCCACATTCCCTGACCACAGGTCCAGACCTACACAGTTTAGCAGAAAAAGTGGTAATTCATTTTTACTGACTTCTGTGAAATCTTACCCTTTAACCAAAACATGGTGTGGATTTTTATGTCCTATACCACTGTGGATACCTTCTTAACAGAGACAGAGGCACAAAAGAACCCCAAAAAACTCCCCAAAAAACCACAAGCAAACCAAACCCACAGACACACAAAAGACTCAATGCAGAATGTTACAGTTTTGTCCACATGGATTCTGCTAATCCACTGCAAGGCTGAGAGGTTACAATATCCATTAGGCATCTCTAATGTGTCCAGATTTTTCCTAAAGACCTCCAAATCCAAATTCAACAAACCTTATTCAGCAGCACAAACACTAGACTAAATATAATGGCACAAAAAAAGAGTTTTAGAAGTAACTGTGCCATTACTTGCAAATATTGGGATAGGTTGGATAAGGCCTTGAGCAACCTGGTCTAGTGGGAGGTGTCCCTGCACATGGCAGGGGGTTGGGATGAGATGATCTTAAGGTTCCTTCCAGCCCCTTAACATTCTATGATTCCATGATTTCTATCATTCAAAATGTCCAAATTTTTTGTATCATATTCCTGAATAGACTCTATTCTCCCATAAGAGCATTTTCCACTGTTTTTAGCATCAATGTCTCATGAATTGTCACAAAATCTTAAATCCTTTCAAACTTTTGTTTAAAGTAGGCCACTGCTGGTGTCCCAATGTCACACTTTCACAGAGTGCATCTTTCACCTCACAAGGACAATATAAAAATGCTGAACTCAAATCTCAAATTTACAGGTCAGCACTTTACAAAAAAGTCTGCTCTGCACTTAGGGAAAGAGCTATCCCAAGTATACCAAACTTCAGGACAGATTTCATGCAGAAAGGAGCTCAAACTACTTTTCACAGCACATTTTGGAACAAAGTGCCTCATTACATCTGCAGACTTCCACCAGAACAGATTCCTTAGGAGCATCTAAAAACAACCCACCCACCCACAAACAAACAGGACACACCACCACCCACAGCCTCTGAACAAGCTTTGGATTCACTGGGCTTTCCAGCTGTATCTTATAAAACTAAACAAAAAGCCCCTAAAGAACAGGTTATAATCTAAGAAAAGGAAAAAAAATAAAAAAAAGCAAATCACTAATTAATGTCAAGTTCTCACAGGGCCTCTGCAGGAGGAGGTCAGAGGTGCCCCAGGCCTCTTCCAGCCAGCTCCACTTGTCCCACCACAGGATGTGGCTGAGTCCATCACTGAACCAACTGGTACCACTGGGGAAACATTTAAGAAAGGGTAAAAATCACCTGACAGAGAGAGGATGGGAGAAAATCCCACCAAGACCAGAGAAGGATAAGGAAGGAGTGCTCCATGGCAGAGCAGGAAATCCCCCACAATGAAATGGGAGAGAAAAGATGTTGGTTTCACCTTTATTTTTGTTTCTTATCATTATTTTACTATTCTAGGTGTCAATAAATGATTTTTTTTTTTTTGTCCACAACAGTAATCAGTAACCTCATGAACTTTATCTTGACCTTTAAGCTCTCTTGGCAGTCTTTCCATGACATCTCCAATTCCAGCCCCTGGCAGGCAACAAACTCCTCTGGACAATCTGCCAGGTGGGCAGATGGATGTGTCTGTCCCCTGCAGTAGGAAGTCACCCACTGCAACCACTCACCACTTATTATGGATGTCAAGTCTTCAGGAGGGACAGGAATATTCCTCCTTATATGGAGAGTGACCACTTTCATTGACTTCTGACTTCTTATGAGACGTGGTGCAGATCCCTCTGGGATCCCTGATGTAGGAGGGGCATTCAGATTTCTGAGTCTCTAAGCTCTCTGAGAACAACCTGTTTCAGAGAATCCTACAAAGGTTTGGGTTGGAAAGGACCCTAAAGTCCATCCAGTTTCCAGGGACACCTTCCACTATCCCAGGTTGCTCCAAGCGCCATCCAACCTGGCCTTGGACACTTGCAGGGATCCAGGGGCAGCCACAGCTTCTCTGGGCACCCTGTGGGAGGAGAATCACATCCCCTGACCTGCTGCCCACTCTATTTTGAGGGAGCCCAGGAGGCAGTTATCCCTCTGGGCTCTGAGCACACACTTCCAAATCACATCCCTCTTTTCATCCACCAGAACTCCCAATTCCTTCTCCACAGGGCTGTCCTCAGTGACTTCTCCCAGTCTGTATTCACACCTGGGACTGCCCTGACCCAGGAACAGCCCCTTGCACCTGGACTTGTTGAACTTTATGAGGTTTCTCACTCCCACAAACGCCACACAAACCTCTTATGTCCTCATACAACTCCAGGACCTGGTGACACAGCTCCTCAATGAGGACACACCTTCTGCAGAGATGACTCTCAGCCCAGTTTCCTAGACAGTAAACAGCCACTCTTTACAACCAGAAGCCTCCAGAGCTACATCTGCTGCCACCTCTGCTGTCCCTCTTTGGGAGGGACCTTCTGACATCACTGGGGCAGCAGCTCCAGCAGCTGTCAGGAATGAGCATCTCTCCAACAGCTCCAGGCCTGCAGAATGAAGTCATGCAAGGAAAGGCAAGGCAGCAGGACACCAGGGTGTCACAGTCAGCAAAACAAAGCTGGAATCCTAACCAGTGACAGGAGGAATAGCACAGCAATGCAGACAAGACTCACAACAGCACTTGGCACGATCCAAGCAGACCCCCTCTTATCCATCAGCCAGAACCAGGCACCTGCAGAGCTCATCTGAGCACTGCCAGAGCAGCAGGAGCACAGCAGGGAGGGAACAGGGCTTTGGTGAGCAGAGCTGGGGAGCACAAATGCAGGTGAACAGTCCCATAACAGCATCAGGGTATTTCCCACACTAAACTGCTTTGCAGCTTGTGAAAAAGCACAGAATGAGCTCAAAGGGAGCAGAAGGGACTTTGGACACCCAAAGCACAGATATGTGACACGCTGTGGCCAAAGTGCTCAAGATGAAGACAGAAGGCAGCCAAGAGGATATGTTACAAATCCTTCCCAGAAAAAGTATCACCTGGTTTTATAGAAATTCTTAAGAGAACTTTATACACAAAACATCTGCTGAAATAACTCAGCTTCACATAAACTCAGGGGTTTTGACTGGTAAACTGCAGTAGAGACCAAGATTATATACAGTATCTTATTGCATGGTTGTTTCAAAAGGCTGTTTAAAATCTAAGCTAATCTGGAAACCTACCAATTCCATGGATCTTTAATCTTTTTTTAGCTCTATTTTTAAAGATTTTTTTGTTCCATTAATAACTCAAGAATTATTGAAGTAAAAAATAGTTTGATATTTTCAGAGCTTTGTAGTCAATACACCTAGCAACTAACACCATTAAAATTTCAGAAATCCTAAGCATAGCACAAATTCCACTGTAATTCATTCTTAAAGAAAAAAGAAAGGCCCCAAAATAGCATTGAAATTTCAGTAAAGGACAACTTCTGCACGCTCAAGTGCTTTACGAATTGTGACAACTTCTGCTTCAAGTCGTTCCCATTTCCCGATTCCTCTTCAAAATTTAGTGGCACAGACCTACAAGAAGATACCAGAAATAATTCTGGTGCAATTCTTTCCATGTTAATAACCATTCTGGAAGTATGGACTTTTCTAAAGTTCACCTGAAAACATCAGATTCGGGTTTGTTTCCCAAGATTTTAAACTTTTTCATGCAAAGCCATAGAAAACATAGAATCCTAGAACGGTTTGGGACCTTCAAGACCATCCAGTTCCACATCCTGCCATGGACAGGTTCACCTTCCACTATCCCAGGCTGCTCCAAGCCCTGTCCAACCTGGCCTTGGACACTTCAGGGATCCAGGGGCAGCCACAGCTTCTCTGGGCAACCTGTGCCAGGGGCTCCCCACACTCACAGAGAAAGATTTCTCCCCAATATCTAATTTCAAACTCTCCTCTTTTATTTTAAAACTGTCCACCTTTGTCCCATCCCTATCTGCTCATGTAAAAAGTTACTCTCACTCTGTTTTATAAGCCCCTTTAGGCCCTGAAAGGAGCTCTGAGGTCTCCCTGGATCCTTCTCTTCTCCAGATGAACACCTCCAGCTCTCCCAGCCTGGCTCCAGAGCAGAGCTGCTCCAGTCCTCAGAGCATCTTTGTGGTCTCCTCTAGACCTGCTCTAACAGGTCCAAAAAAAAAGCTTTATAATCAACACAGAAAAGGAAAAAAATACCTGCCTTGCTCTGCTAACCCAATATTCCCACTGCTCCCTCCAGCACAACCAATATTTTCTTCTCAGGGTTTCCTCCCCTTGGAGAAAACAGAGAAAATGTGAATAAAACCCACCAAACCACTATGAAGTAAAGCAGAAAATCAGGAGGCCACAACTGTGGTGTAGAAGGGATGGTTGAAGTGAACCAGCCTTGGAACTGGGGATTGTGACCCTGCTGTGGAAATCCTCAGCACCTTACAAGCCCAAGATGCCACTCCTGAGCTCCCACTCACCACGCTGGCTTTCACCAACCCATTCTCTCCCAAAAACCAGCTGCAGCTTGCCAGCCCCAACACTGAATTACCAAAGTAGTCACCAGTCTTGAGCCCTCACCATTTGACATCTCTCACCAATTTTCTATGAGCCTGCAGGAAATTTCAAACAGCTCCCTCAAGGAAAGAAGTTTCAAGCCTCAGTTTTTTCCATCCTGAGCCATCCCTGCACTATTTCATAGCTCTGATAATTGTACCACTGACTAACCTCCAACTGGGAATAGCTGTTTTTATCATCACTATTAAAAACAGTCCCTCACACTGTTAGGAATCTGGAAATTCACTGGAGCTGCATCCCACCCTTCAGCCTCTCAAAACACTACAGAGCAATGAAACTATGTGCTGAAACCAGAGGATCCCTGTGCTGAACAACTCCTGTAATTTCTGGGTAACTGGAACTGCTTCCTAAGCGAACCATAGAGGTTTGGTTATTGATTTTAGAGAAGCAAGTGGCACGAGAGCTCTGAAAGTCAAAGTGAATTTATAGTTTTCCATACTGGACTAGGAAAGTTTAAGTTACTTTAGAAATGCAGCAGTGACGTGTGTGTTAAAAAGCCTCTCACATTCACCTAATTTTTTGGTTTTATGCCTTTTTTTTAAATTCAAGTAAAAAGATCATCTGCAGTTTTCCTTTCCTTAACATTATCTTGGTTTTCACACCTTAGCCAGAAGAGTGACTGCCAGCTCTGAGAGAAGCAGCAAGATGCAGAAAAACAAGAGTTGAAAGAAGAATGGATTTAAAAAACAGCTTTTAATTATCTGAAGGTACAGTTGCCAAGTAGACTGCAAAGAGGCTGTGCATCACTTACAGATGGGAAAATTCCCCCAGGTTGATTTCACAGCCAATTACAGTGGATTAACCTATTAGAAAGAACAATATATATATTGTATATATATATACTTTTTGTGGATGCAAGTTTCAACAGCTTGAAAAATCATTGCCACTGGTACTTTGATACACAGGATCAGCAATCTGTTTTATCACACTTCCAGTCATCCCAATCCATAAACACACCCTAGAAAAAAACCTCACCCTGTTTTTTAATGCATCTTCTGTCATTATTTCCTTCTTAGGGAATGGCAACTCTCTTGGCTCCTCACTGAGTATCATTTCATATAACAGTACTTTTTTTATTGTTGTTAAAGAGAAACATCAAATACCTCCAAACTCTTTTACACACACCTTTGCACACACATACATTAATGTATCTGCCAGATGCCACTGTAGAAGGTATTTGTCAAAGAGAAAAGCACCAAAGCACTGATTTTCCAGCTTTCCAGGACCTCTGTGCTAAATCCTGGGTGTGCCTACTTTTGTTTGGTATCAAGTTCCTCCTGCTGGCTCCGCTGCAGGAGCAAACTACAGGGATAGTTAAGTTTTTCCCCACCACCAAAAACATCTGTTCCTTTTCTGAGTTCCCCAGACTTCCTTCCCCTTGACCGTATCACAAAGCCTCTCTTTTCAGCAAGGCTGCCTTCTTGATAGACCATCACCATTATCTTCTTGTTCTCTGCAGAGCAGCTTGAATCACTGGGTCTTGCAGAGCTTCCAGTCCTTTCAGCTCACGGCCAGGATCTGAATTCAAGCATCGTGATTTACAGAGAGGGTTGTTAAAGCTCCTTCCCTGACTCTTTTTAAACACTCCACAGCTTCCTGTCCTGGGAGGCAACCAAACTGCTGCAAGAAATGCCAGTTTCTGTTAAATATCCTCAATTCCTGTGACACCGAGCATTTAAAACAATTCTGTCACTTCCAAATCTTGCACCATAACAGCTTTTATCCCACAAAGTGCAAAGATGAGCAAAAATTACTTTAGCACCAAGGAGTGTGAGTTGGTTATTTTGCTGCATCTCACAGCATTTCTAGTTAACATTCAGGCTTGGCACGACCCACCATCCGCTCGAGCACACAGCACAATGTCACCCCTCAAAACCCCACTGTTCAACGTAAAGGCACTTTTCTTTTTTTCAGGTTTTTTTTTTTATTTTTTTTATTTTAAGGGTGCATCAGCTGCTCGCTGAAAGTGGGAATGCTTCATTTAGCACACACACACTTGTTAAACTGCTCACAGCATGCAAATAAAACACCGCATTGTGCAAAAGTCATTCAGTCTCCCCATCCCTAGATATGAGCAATGGAACTGCAGCCAGGAAAGAGAAACTTGGAACAACATGCAAATATTTCAGTCCCTTATTCCCAATATTCACATCCCAGGCTAAAGCCTGCAGCTCTGTCATGCTGAGGGGTGACCACGTTGAGAATCTGCCCTGTGCAATGGGTGGGAAAATGACCATTATCTGTCTTGCCCCTGGACTGCACCCTTTTATTTGTAGTTATTACTGCAAACTGCCTTTTTTTCCAGACAATGGTTGTGTTATTGTAGGTACCTTCATGCCGTGCCAAAGCACATACACACAGCAATTCAGAACAATCAGCCTTGTTTTCATGGGAGCAAAGGTTGCAGCCAAATGAAATGGGTGGAGATCACATTAAACAATCTTGGAATCTGCTAATAGGATATAGGAAAATGTGACCATAATGCAGATGCGGAGTTCCCCTTTCACCTTCCAATGTTATGGATAAAATAAAAGCTTTGGAAAACCAATTAAACTGTTTGAACAACATTAAGCAAGGCAAAGTGTTCTCAGGGTGCTTACAAGACCACTGAGAGGTTCTTTAAAATTAAAACAAAGCAGTGCCCTTTCAAAGCTCTGAAACCAGAGTGTGTTTCCCCACCCCAAAAATTCTGATCTCTTCCACCACCTGTTTTAAAGATATAATGAGACCTGCAAGTCATCTGCTTCTCCATGATGAAGAGAAGCTCATCAAGACAACTGTTCTCGTCTCAGAGACAGAATCCACCCCTCCTCTAAGCGGGGAATTTTCACACTGAGGCACCTTGGTTGGTCAGCTGCAACCTGCATTCCCCTTGTTTGCTTTTGAGATGTGCATTAGTCAGCTTTCTCCTCCACAAATCTGATTGTGCCTCTGCATGATCGTGCACTGAAGTCATGTCCTTGAGCGTGTGACATCAGTCTGTTGCCATGGCAATGTACAGGGCAGTCCAAAATTCAGTATTATGGCATCACTGCGGGATCAGACAGCGGAACAAGCCAACGCCTGAGAGCTGGTTAATGCAGCACGAACAGCCAAGACATTTCAATCTAAATGTTAAAGTGTAACTGCACTTCATCACAATATTCTTCATAAATATGCCTGGAAGCCTCAAGAAAGACAATCCAGAAGGTCACTGAACTGACGAAACAGGCGAGCCATCATGCATCACTAAAAAGAAGGGCAATATGTTTCCAAGGATGGCCACCAAGTATGAAGAAAGCTTAGTTCAGCTCTCTGAATAGAAACCACCATCTGTTCCTAAGGCAACACCAGAGCTGCCGAAAGAGATCATCCACAGAGAAACAGGGTTGGCCCCTCAGCACCCCAAACCAAGTGTTGGGCTGCACCCAGTTTTTCTGGAAGTCAGAGACTGAAGGATCAGGATCATAGCACTGACAGCCCCTTCAAAGAGGCAGCATTACATAAGACACAGTTCTTCAATTCCAAGCTCTGAAGCAAAGATCAGCACATCATTAACCCAGCCTGTAACAAAGCCATGTAGTTAAAAAAGGGTGGTACCTTCCAAGAGTTGTTATTCCATGTAGGGTTAGACATTACAGTTCTGGAGGTTCCTTGCACACTCACGAGAATGGCATTTCTGAAGAGCAAAAGGGAAGGAAAAAGGAAATTAGTGACACAGTAACGGTGTTAACAACTACTACCCAGCTCTTAAAACCCCAAAGATCCTGTTTGCCCAGAGCAAAGGGCACATGGGAACAACAATCCATGCATTGCTGACGTGGAGAACCACCAATTCACAGTCTTCAGTGCAGACTGATAGAGCACACCCCAAAAACAGCCCAGCAAAACTACAAGTGGCTGGGCACAGCCCATTTGGCCCCATGAGAGCCTGGAGAGCACAGATAGCAGAGAGGAGAGACTGCAAAGCCCCAGCAGCCATAGTACACCCCTTTCTTTACCTGTTCCTCTGCTCCCACCAAGCACACGTGTTTAGGGGTCCAGGTGTGGATTCCCAGTGGCTGCTCTCACACCCAAACTCCTCAAGTCCCTGGGGTGCCACTGCTGTTGCACGTCAGCTCCCGTGTGACCAACCCCTCCCCGTACGCTTGACTGGTTTCATTGCGCCTCCTTCCGCTTTCCCTGATTAATCCACGCGTCTCCAATAACTCACTCAACACTTCCTCCTGCAGAGCTGACCTCCAGCCTTCCCATCACCCCAGACGCACCCACAGTTTCTTAACGCTGCCATTAACAAGGAACATTTCGTGTTCTCCACGCGGATGTAGCCCTCGCCCACTTCTAACCCCTCCACCCATGTCCCTGGCTGTAATTACCCCATCCCTCGTTATCTAATACCCAGCACAAGCCTTGGGGCTGGGAACCACTGTTTGTTTGGCTCTGCAGTGTCACACACCCCAGCGGTGTTGTATAAATAAATTCCACAACCTGTTTGAGCCTGAGCTTGATTCAGACCTGAATTATCCCAGTTTCCAGGTGACTGCTGCAAATACCTTCCCTCTCTCCCTGCTCGCTTACACAATCGGCCACCAAGGCAGCTCCAGGGCCAAACACCACGACAGCCAATTGCTCCCACGGACCACAGCTGCACAGAAAACACCTTAAAGCCCTCTACTTTTAAATACAAATTGCAGATTATAAAGGGAAGAGACGGGCAGAGGCACACGGCTCTCAAAAATGTGCCTCTGCCTGTCACCTGAAGGACAAGTTTCATGTGTCAACATCACCTCTGAGCCACCAAAGCATCCAGGCTTTGCCACAACCCTTAACATTCAGCAGGTTACCCAGTCACAAGTCTGAAGGACCAGGGAGGATGAGATTCTGGAAGTAACTTTAAGCCAAATGGATTTCGGAGCAAAATAAAGCCAGCAGGCTTCATCTCCATGGAGCCCCTGCAACACAACATAGGCTGAGCAAGTCACTCAGGGCAGAGGTCTTTCTTATTAACTACCTAGTAAATTCAGATTAAAGTCAGACAGCTTCTCCCCCTCCCTCACATAAAATTCAGATGCTATCCAGCCCCAAAGAATCAATTCAGCTTCTGCAATAAGGAAAACCTGCTCACAGCTACATGACACCTCACACAATCAGTAGGATTGTGGCCCTTCAGGTGCTCATTAAAAACTTTTTCCCTAGAAAAGTCTCCAATAACAGCTTGCCTTCAAGTCTTTTTCTGCAGTGAAGAGGGATGGTGACTAAGTCCTGGATATGGAAGCATGAGAGAAGTCCCAGGGAAGCCATCCCAGGTCATGAACACACCGATGTAAACCCGTGGACATTCACCAAGTACCCTCCCACTCCCTTGTGCTGATTCCAACATCAGAGGGGCCATCAAACCCCTGAGCCAAACACCAGGAGGACAGGAAGGAAGCATCAAGGCACACCATGACCATTCAAAGGCAAACAGAAGCCGGAGAAGAGCCAAGGCTGGGTGTATGTGATGGTGTTTACAAGTGGAGGAGCTCTGCCCACTCATAAGAAGGAGCTGTGCTTTGCCAACCCTTCCTGACTAGCCAGCTGAATCTCCTGTCCATAGGTCAGTCCCTTTCCACCTGGATGACCCTTGGAGCAGGCTGGCCAGCATGGAAGAGATCACAGCCCATTTTTCAGCTTCTTTTCCCCACAAAGTGGAGGCACCCAACCCCTCACAAAGGCAGTGTGGTACCTGTGCTCCCACACGAGACTCACATCCCAAAACCTCCTCCCAAATAAACCATGGCAAGAGCCCTGTGGGTCAGCGTCCCCAGCAGGTGGGAGTCAGGCAGCCCTGCTGCCAGGCAGCACTTCAGACTTGAACCTCATTTTTATATAGGCAATACCCAATCCAGCCTGCCAGCCTCCTGTCCCTGCAACACCAGTGGGTAAAAACAGATGCAGGAGTCTGATCAGCTACAGACTCTCAGGAAAAGCAGGTATTTTTCCCCAATATGAATAGATAAATACCACCTTTTAAAAAGAAGGTGATGCAGTTCATCTCATTAAATAAGTCACACTGTTCTTATCAAAGCATGGATCTACTACAGTACACGATGCACAAGTCAGTTTGCAAAGCACTTTGGGTCTTTCCCTCTGAAACTCACTCTAAAAAGCTAAGACTCAATTAAGGGGACCTTGTACTCTTTGATCCTTTGAAATTCACTACTTCACCTTATTTATTCCCAGAGTTTAATGCTGCATTTGAATCTATATGATCAACCCTATCAGCCAAGTTACAACCAACACAACCAAGCCTCAACTTCCAAAACCTTTTAACTTTTACAAAGTACATTACATTTTCTTTCCCAAAACTTTTAACCTGTTAACAGATACCTGCCTCAGTGCATTACCATCCTCCCATTGTCCTGGAGTGAGTTAGCAGGCTTGCAGCAAAACACAGAGAGAGCCAAACACACTTTGCCTGCTGGCCAAGCAGAGCCTGCAAGAACAGACCCCCTTTGGGGCAGCGACAGTTGAGGTCAATTTAATGGGAAAACAAACTACTTTTCCATTCAAGTCCAAAGCAGAGACAAAGAATTTTATGTGGCTCAGATTGCACAGTCAGCTGTCTTTTTAGGAACGGATCAGATTTAATGGTTCTGTGGCAGTCCAGAAAAAATGAGCCTGAAGAGAGTTTAGGGTTTGGCCAGTGCTACACTATGCAAAGTCCAGGCACTTGTCTGGGGTGCTCTCATGGCCTCAGTACCTCAAAGTCATCATCATCATCAACAGCACTTCCAGGTATTTTATGAGGCCCTGGCACAGGTTGTCCAGAGAAGCTGTGGCTGCCCCTGGATCCCTGGAAGTGCCCAAGGCCAGGCTGGATGGGGATTGGAGCAACCTGGGATAGTGGAAGGTGACTCTGCCACGGCAGGGATTAGAAAAAGATGGTCTTGAAGGTCCCTCCCAACCAAAACCATTCTAAGATTCTATGATTTCCCAGGGTTCAGCCTGGAGTACTAATTCATTTTTACCCCATTTCACAGAAAAGCAAAAATCTCTGAAGCTCTGCCTGATAATTCTCTTTCACATCACATGGGCTGAAATTAACACCATTTCTACACCAGAGAACCGAAATGAGGCAATGCTTCAACGTGACCACTCTCACCACAGGGACTCCTATTCTGAAGCAGCAGAGATGTGCTCAGGCTCTTTCACTTGACTATTTCAGGGCCTAATGCAGACTGAGAAACTAATTAACATGCATTGCTATGGAAAGGAATATAATCCAAACCTTCACTGGTTTATATCTAAACCCTCTGAGACATCTAATGTCAAAGCTAAACAGATCTTCACCTGGCAAACACTTGGAGAGCCTTCAACTGAAGCTTCCAGGTAAGGCAATGCAGTATTTTAGGATATTTTTGCTCCATACACTGGGGACATACCTCTAACACACACAAAGCCCAGAGAATCATCATGACAGCTGCAAAAACAACTTTGTGCTGGCTAACATTCACATAACGAAATTACAGTTTCACTCCAGGGAAAAAGGAAAAAGCACTTAAGTTTTGTTTAGATTGAAGTGCTGCGAGCCACGCCACTTATCTGCCATCAGAGCAGATTGCAGGGCTGCTCCAATGATTATTCTGTAATGAAGTAACTGGAATTGGAAGGTATGCAATTAGTCCTATCTCCTCCTCCTCCACCACCCCCCTATCAAGAAGAAAACCAGCACAGACGTTATCACCTCACCCTCGAGCTCTGCTACCCTCACCACTTAAAATACCCACAAAGCAAAGTAGGGCTGTCACTTACAAGCTGCTAACAAGCCTGGCTTGGCCCTGACTGGCAGCAAAGGTGATATTCTCAGTATCTCCCCAGGAGAAAGTTCCAGGGTTACCTAATGGGATGCTTTCTCAGGTACCCACACACACATTTATATTAAGCTTACCATGCCTGCATTTAGCTATTTTAGTAAAAGCAAACCACTTTGGAGAGGGGAAAAAAAAAAAAAAAAGCACTGCTGTTGCTAGTAGCTTTAAGTTAAAGCATCTCTCACTAATCCTCCTGGGCATGACCACTGGGAAGTGAATAAATTACACTCAGGACACAGGTATCACTTGCTGGCACTCTGGGTAGTTTTACTGACTCCAGCCTGGCTCATTTTACCTGGGTCATTTACCCTTCCTTCCCCTAAAGAGCTGTGCTTAATGTCTGTAAAGTGGTATATGCAGCTTTCCCACAACTGCAGCTAATAGACGGAAGATGCAAAAAGGCCCCAGACACCCCACAGCCAAATGGAAACTCAGTGAATCCCTGATTCCAAACTGCAACTCTGATAAAATACAATCTGACATTTATTCAGGCTCAAAAGCTCACTCATCCCTTCCCCTCCGCCCCAGCGATACCCGCTGGTCTAATTAAAGACAAGGCTTCTCTCAGCAGCCTCTGCCTTGCATACATCCCAGGAAAGTTTCTCTATCTGTGACCCGAGGAACACAAGGGAGAGCTGAGGGATAGGGGACGTTCCTCAAATCCTTAAAATAAAATTTAAAAAATAAATATTAAATTTTAAGGCCTTACAACCACTATGAAAGCAACATCAACAAATTTGCTCTGTATGGGTCCACTACAGATGGAACAATTTTCACACAGTGAATTCACTCGAGTGAATTTCACTCAATTTTTACTTGTTCCTTGACATTTTTCTAAGTTCTTCCCAATTTCTTAAAAACGTTTTCCCAAAGGCAATGATCCATCCTGCAGGATGCACTGGTGCCTTTGCTTCCTTGGATTCTGTCAGGTCAGGGATGAAGCTGCAACCTCAAAAATCCATCCACAACCTGTTCCTCTCTGAATACATTTACCAATCCAAAAGAGGAAAAAGGGCTAAAAAAAACCCCTTCTGAGGCAAGAAGAGTGTGCAGAATGCTGCAGAGACATTTGCTACAAAGGTATGTAAACTACTAGTCTTTATCCTACAATTTACCCCATGGCCTCCAGCTGACACATCAGCTGACACCATCTTAACAACCCCATAAGTAGCTAAAGCTGAACAAAGCAATCATTAGGAAAACTGGTTTAGTCCACTGCTGGTGGCATCCCATGTCCTATCCATGGAGGAAGCATGACTCAGACTGCTCTGGGCTCCCATCCACAGCACAGGCTGCAAAGCTGCATTAAAAAGAGAATTTCCAGTAACTCCAACCAAAGTCACGTCTCCAGCTCCTTCTGCCGCAAGACCAATTCGAAGCGAGTTGGTTTATATTTTAATATGACTACATCTGCAGTCCTACTGCATCTAAAAAAATCCATAAGCACTTTAAGAGAAATACAGGGACTTTTTTTTTTTTCCTTAACACCATGGAAGATGGATTCATTGCCATCAGTAATCCTCCCACAGCCCCAGTTTCAGAAGCAGCAGCAGATTCACAGAGATTTCAGCCACAAAAACAAGCACTCTTTTCATCACTTCATTTATCTGTTTATTAAGATAAAGTTACCTTATTAAAAAAAAAAAGCCAATGGCAGAATGTCATGTTCTTTAGCGAGCAAATTAAGTGAAAAAATGTAGGGAACTAATAGTCTTTCCCACAGCTGCTGGCAAGCTCTGGTGCCCTGATGGTTAAATTGAGGTGTATAAACTCATTTTCAGGCAACAAGATTTCCTTTAGTTTTTTTTTTTAAGAATTTTCTTACCAAGTGCATGACACTTGTCTCAAGGTATCATGCTTGCATGCCCTCATTGCTCAGCAGTGGATCATCCTCTCCCTAGCACCAGGACATGTGCAGGAGGTCAGGAGGGGAAATGAATTGAAAAAAAAAAAAAAAAAATCACAGTAGATATGATGGCAAAGTAAGAGCAGCCTTTCAGCAGGAGAAAAAGGGGCAGTTTTGTATCTATGTTTACAGGGAGCTTTGTCTCAACCTCAGCAGTCAGGGTGGGATGAAGCACAGAAGCTCTGAAGACATAAAAATATTAAAAGGCCCAACACAAGAGTGAAGATTTCATGATGGAAAACACTTTTACACTTTGAAATACAGGTGAGGCTCAGAACAAAGACCTCAATGAAAAGCTTTATAAATGAAAACAGAACTGGGGTGCTCTGGAGGCACATGGAGCAAAGAACATAATCCACAATCCAACACTAGCCACTATCACTGACTGCACAAGTCCTGCTTGAACCCAAGGTCCAAAAATCTTTTTTCAAATATAGCCTCCAGTATGACACATCTCAGAAAGCCAGACCACAGGCACAAGACATGAGCTTGTCTTTGAAGTTCAGATACACCAGAAAATTACTTCACCTCCCTAGATGCAGAGGGATAGTGCTGCCTTTGATGCTACAAGAAATTTTGGTCTTAAACTGCCCAAGGACTTCAAATTGCTCGCTGGGCTGCAGCGTGGCAACACCCAAGCCTACACATCCAGACGAACATAATTATGCCTGGTCTAGACTTGGGGGGAGGAAAAAAAAAAAAAAAAAAGAAAAAGTATTTTCAGTGATGTTAGCACGCAAAGAAAATAATAGCACATACAAAGAAACCTCTAGGGTGACTTATGAAGACGATTTTAAGCTTGGCTTTCTGCCAATTAGAGAGGAATTAAAGAGTCTGGCAATATAACCCTGATCATCCTGAGGAAGAGACTGCATTTTTAAGTGGTCAACTGAGCAAGAGGCCTGAGAAAAGAGGGCCAAAGACTCAGGAGAGCAACTGCACAGAGCAACATAGGAAGTTTGTGATGGTACTGAGACAGAAAGTGGGAAGGAATAGTTCAAATTTTAAAATTAATCCAGTCTATTGCCTCCCAAAGAAAATCAGCATGTAACAGCTGACTCCAAATGACAGCATTCCTACAAAGCAGACAGTATTTTTTGCTATAAAATTCCAACTGCTTCAATATTTTACAGATTATACCCCTCCACTGAGTGCCAACCAGCAAAATCAGTGAAAGGTGGAGGTCACAAAAACAAAAGCAAACCAAGTGGAAAAGGCATGGCTAGACACCTTGGGAAGCTGAAAATGTGTCAAAATACAGCCTTTGAGTATGAAAGAACTTTTAGGAGCTATCTGCAAGGATGAATTTACATCCAAACTCTTTGGAGCTTAAAAATTCACATCATAAGACCAGTTTTCACCAGAATTAAGACCAGACTTGACATGCCCCAGTTTCCCCAAGGTTACTTTTGGAAACGTATCTACTCTTAAAATATTTCAAGTGCTCTTCTCACACTGCAGAAGAGCTACCAAATCTACCTTCTAATTTTACCTTTTTAGAATTATTTTTTTGCAAGAACTTAACTTCAACACTTTTATTTGAATGACAGAAGGAATTCTGGGTTACATTGCAGGTTGAAAGTACTGGAAATGGCACCAAGCTGCTGTTGCTTATATAAAGTCATTGCAAGGAGAGAAAAAAAAAAAAAAGCAGCTACTGAAGCTTTCTAAACCAAAACCTGTAAACCACCAAAACTACAAAATGAACCAGAAGTAGCTTAGAAGCTGCTAGGGATGTTTAAAGTTAATAAAAATTCTAAATTAAATGGCTGCCGCTTAGGTTTGCCAAAAAATTATGCAAATTTTCAAAGTTCATACATAGTAATTAGCACAGCAAAAAGCAGGTCCCAAATAAGTGATGAAGTTAGCCTCGCTCTTATTTCTCCAGCAGATGGAATTAGCTATGTGTGAAGCTATTTTTTTTTTTTTGCAATTGAAGATTAAACATATTATCCTGAATATCAATTCTGCAAGTGCAGCACATTGGATACATGCATTCATGGAAACAGGAATATGCAAAAACCAACCTAAATACTTCTCTTCCATCATTCTGAACAGGACACTGAAGAGATTAGGGGAAGGTTTACATATTTAAGACTTCATTTTTCAAACTGATTGCTGACAACTTAGTTGAGACAAGTTCTCTCAAAGAACGTTTAGAGTTAATAGTCCGAACGGGTTTTCCCCAATGAAAAATGTCTGCCTCGACTAAAAATACATCCTCTTGATGTGCTAATTGACAGATCTCACGAAGTCACCCGAACTGCAAGTTAAAACAACGTGTGTAAACAAAGGCTCCTGGGTTTGTCCATCACTCCTCCAAAACCTGGTTCACAGGAGTATCCATCATATATTGTGATACAAATTCACCTTTCTACTCCTACTATGGATTTGCCCCTTCGAACTTAGAAAAACACAACGTTCCCCTTCGCCCTGCAGCTCTCCAGCGAGGGCTGAACCTCGTGTGTGCCCTTGACCAAAACACTCCACCTGTGTGCCATATTCTGAATTCAGTTCCTCTCAAATTCTCAAGTCCAGAGCTGCCCCACCACAGCAAGCTCCCCTCAAAGGCACTGTAAGACCCATGCAAACCTTCCTCTGTTGCCAGGCTGCCTTTTATCTTTGTTAGAACAGCATGAGCCACGCTCATATCAACACATCCATCCAGTTTAGGGAGCACCACCCAGGAGCATCTCCCACTACATCAGCTGCAAAGTCTTGAGAAGGTGCAGGGAGGGCAACCAGAACCACAGTCATTGCACTGATCACAAAAAGACTGGATAAGCTCCTTCCTAAGCACCAGCTCCCAAGCAGAAAATCGATGGAAGAAGTGAAAACAAACTACAAGCCTCTTCCTACTGAATATTGCTTTCAGGCAGCCCAGAAGAGACTTCTAGAATCTGTGTGTGTTACAAAAAGAACCCAAAACTTACCTAATTAAAGGTGCATAGGGAGGGGAAGGTAAAGTTGAATGCTAATTTAAAAGTCAAGGAAGTGACACACTGGATTGAATGCTATTAGCCAAAATTGTGCAAGTTAAAAGTGGATATACTGAAAGCAGCAGAAACCCTGCCCACAACAAAATGAGAATTCTCTTACAAAAATACTTCTGTGGCCAAATGAAACACTGAGTTTAAGTAAGAAAGCAAGCACTTACACCTATCGTGCTCTCCCCCTCTTCCTCCTCATCTAGGGAGTCTCATTTATCTCAGAGCAATCAAAAGAAAACACTTTGATTTTGTAAAGTCAGAAAAGCTGCAGAAATTACAGCCCTGTCTGGCACGAACAAATAATATTGCTGAAATCAAAAAGAAGATTCTCCAAGTTAGGGGAAGGGCAAAAACAGTCCTGAATAATTTACTTTGCATAGCCCAATTCCTGCCAAAACAGTTCTGTAAATCCCATGGTAGTTCAGATAATTTCCATTCTTAGAGAAAAAAAAAAAAAGCTAGATTGAACATTAGCAACATTAATTGTGTGATATGACCTGAATGATGCAAGAACAAGTAGTTAAGTGAACCACAGCATCTGCTGAATTTTTAATCACTAGTTGTTTTGCTGCAAGGCAGAAGAACACTGTATATCAGCTTCCAAGCACTGCACGGAATGGCACATTAGGACAGCAAGATTTTAACTGGCAGGAATTCTGCCTCCCTGCTACCCAAATGCCATCACTTCACTGTGAATTGCAGAGCAGCTTCTAAAGGAGGATTATTTTTTAATCACACAGAAAAAAAAAACCAAAACCCACACTATTTTTTGCACCCCAAGACACCAGTCAGCCATTTCTAATTTTTTTTAAAAGCTGACACTTTATTAACAGCCATTTATGTGTCCCTCTGTAGTGTATTTCTACTCTCCAAACAGCTTTAAGCAGTCATGTGGCTGCCCAGCAGCAACTTGCTGCCCAAGAGGTGGTTGAACCTGGGATGTGTAGGAAGGTGATCTATGTAAACATTCCTATTAGCCCTGTACTGCAACAGGAGGAGCAGCTGCAACATGTTGGGGCACACCTGAGCTATATTTAATCCATCTCTCTCTGACACCCATTGCAGTGACGCTGCAGACACCCAAATTTGGACAGCCAGGTCATGGTACCACTGATGCCCATCCTGTACCTACATCAGCCAGTCCTGCTGTGATTTCTCTTGTGTTTGATACCCAAAATAGTTAAATAAACCAACCACCATGCCTTTGGTGGTAAATGCAGCTCCAGTTTTGCTCTAGGCATAAAACTGCAACAGCAGGATTAGCAAGTGATACAGCAGATATTCCCCTTCCACAACAAAGACAAAAAAAGAGAAAAGTTATTTGGGGAATAAACACTAATTCCACAACTACAATGCGAATTCCAAATACAAATCCCACAATTACAGGCAGAATTTGAACTATGGACAATTATTCTGTTTCATATTTTAGGGGTGAAGAAAGGACATTTGAAAAAAAAGGACAACATTCAAACATTAAAGAAAGACTGTCACACTGACTTTAATACGAGTTTAAGAAGTTTATAGAATCAAAATAGCCTAGAAAACAAAGCCAGTAAAATATGGTACAAATAAAAATGGAGCAGCCACACATACCAAAGCAGCATTCCTGTGCCCTCCTTCCTGCAGAGCTTACAGAGCTGGGAAGAGAATCTCTAACCCACAACTTTCACTAAACCAGTATTTCCTTCAAAAGCTCAAATGTATGGATAGGAACACCCAGTGATAAATCCAATGACCAAACAATCCACCAGAGCCAAAAAATCCCATCAGACAAGGATAAGAGAGATGCTTCCCAGGCTATATTATCTTTCATGATAGCTGTAGGATCAGTCCTGTGTTTTCCTTACAGGCTCAACTATCAGGTCGAAGAAAAGCTCCTCTCTTCTCTGAAATCTGGTATCAAACCTGCAACAGGAATATTAAAATATGCCACATCTGCTGGGAATACATCAACCTCTGTGTGAGGATTATACCAAAATGCTCGTTTGCTTATGCTACAGGGCACCGAGAAGCGAAAATAACACATTGCGAGGGAGGTGTTGACACCTGGAACCTCAGGGAGTGTTATTACCTAGGCAGTATCGTGCATCCACTGCACAGCATTCAGCTTCACATCACCCAAACCTAACCTCCAGACCCCAAAACCACGGTCCTTCCTGACACAGGAGCTACAGACCACCCTCTGTGAACGCTGTGATAAACACCCATAGCATGCTTCAAGATGAGCTTCTAAATTTAAGAGACACAGAAAGATGTTTTATAACCTGTAAGTCGCTCAGCTGCAGCTTAGCACTTAACAAGCCACTCACAATTCTTCACAATCTTTCTCTAAATGGAGAAAAGATTTTAAAGAGCATTTAGTGCAAGTGAAACATCCCCAGCTTTCTCCTCAGCCTCTGCTAGCTCTCCAATTAAATATGAAAAGACAACTTAGTCATACCGAGTGTGCTGGATGATTTTAAGACAGTGGGTATTAAATCAAATCCCACAACTTTTCACACCTATTAAATTGTTACTTTGTCATTAGGAGGGGAGATTTTGATAAGCACGACGCAATTAACAGACAGTGCCTTTGTTACCAGGCTGCTCATGATGAAGCCCAGGCTCCTTGACATTCCATTTCTTCCCCTCAAAGGCTCTGTGCTACAGCAAATTTATGGGTTTTAGCATGTAAGAGGAGAATTGGGCAGGTTACCTTCAAAATCAGTCAATAAGGCCCTTTCACTCGGGCTTGGGGAAGGCTGGTGGCTGCTGGAAAGCAACACAAGGCGCTCCCTTCCCCCTCCCCTCAGGACCCAAAAATGCTGCGTTCAAAACACTCCCATCCCCTGCAGCAAGGGATTAGCCATTTATTAAAAAGGAATCAAAACACTGTAAAAGGCTTCCAGTTAAGATTTCAAGGGGGAAAAAAAAAAACAAACCCAACATTAACACCGGTAGAACCAAAGTCACATTAGGAATTCTTCTGGGCACCGAAGAACATGCAGCTCAAATGCAAGCAGGATGTCGTTTGTCCCAATGATGCTGATCAAATGGCTCAAAAGGAGGGCAGAATTAGATTAATTTTTTTTTTTCAGTCAGTCATTTTACTGCCTCCACACCGAGCAGTTACAACATTCACAACCTACAGGCATTTACGGGTTTAGACTTTGGACTTTTCAGACAACTACCTACCTCCACGCTTGTTTTTTAGGGGGTTTTTTGGCTCCTCTCTAGGGGTGACAGACAATTATAATGGCCAATTATGTAAAACCTTTCATCCGAGAAAACACGCAGCACTACGCAAACACTCATTAAGACTCTCGGCTGGAGCCTGCGCCGCACGTTCGCCTGTTCCACAGCTCCCCTCGCTATCTCCAGCCACCAAAACTGCATGCCGAGCGCTGTGGCACGGCCAGGACAGCGCCCAGCAGGGCAGGGCCAGCTCCTGGAGTACTTACACAGCCTCGCAGGCGGCTTGTACAGCCCGCAACACGCTCCGGGCTGCCGGGGCTGAGCTTCACAGCCCCATCCGAGCCGGTTATTTAAAAACACAGCAGAGACACACGCGGCTGCTGGGCGTTGTACGAAGCACCTCGCAGGACGAGCCTTAGACCCACTTGTCCGGCTGATCCAAGCAGATTTTTCCAACTGGGAGCCGCATGGCACAAGTCAATAAGCTGGGTTTACTGAAGGAATTAAAAGCTACGCTTATTGTTTCGAGTAAGGCCTTGGAGGAAGTAATTCCGAGAAGAAATCACTTCCACTGTAATTGTACTTTTAACCTTTCCTTAGGTTCTTACGCCATCCCCACGTGAAGGCGTTATTTAAGAATTACCGCAATATCTAATAACGATCACTTATTCCTTTCGGATCACTGTTTACGTTTCCCGAGTTCACAACCCCTCCCTTCAGAAGGGCTGATCGATGGATGAACCACGGGGGAAGCCGTGCAGAAAAACACGACCAGGAAGTGACCGCAACTCAGGAGACCAAAATTTGGGGGGAAAATACGCGGTCTGGGAGGGGGGTTGGTATTAAAAGGAGGTCCGCGAAAAGACTGACCCGCAGAAAGCAGGGGGGGCTCGGTGCCCGCGGCCACGCGTGGGACGGGCGCGTTACGCAACCGCGGGGGAGCGGGGATGCTCGGCGCCCCGCACGGTGCCCGGGCGGTGCGGGGGACACGGCACCGCTCCCGAGCTCCCGCCGCACGACCCGCCGGGCCGGGAGAGCCGCGGGAGCGCTGCCAGAGGCGCCGGGGAGGGAGCAGCACAAAACCCCCGGCGAGGCCGGGAGCGCGGCGCGGGCGCTGGCGGAGCAGCGGGGATAGAATAAAGCGAGAGGATAAAATAAAGGCGAGCGGCGCGGGGGCAGAGCGCGGTGCCCTCGGCGCGGCCCCGTCCTGCGGGCGGCAGCGGCCCCTCGGCGGCCCCGCAGCCGCCATGGCCGGCGGAGCGCGGGCGCTGCGGGAGGGCCCCGCTCGCCGCCCGCCGCCCACCTGCCCGCACCGCGCCGAACCCAGCGCCCACCCACCCCCGCCGCGCCCGCGGGAGCCTACCGGGAGCGGGGCCGGAGGACGGGCCGTGGCGGAGCCGCCAGGTTCGGCTCGGCTCGGCTCGGCTCGGCCGGATCCCCCCTGCGCCCGGCGGCGGCGGGAGGAGCCGGGCGGCCGCGCCAATCCGGGGCGGAGCGGGGCGGGACGCGGAGCCGCCGGGGAGGGACGCGGAGCCGCCCCCGCGCCGCGCCAGGCACCGGCCGCCCCGCCGCGCCAGGCACCGGGGGCTCGGCTCGGGGCGCTTCCCGGGCTCCTCGCTCCTTGCAAGTCCCTGCAAGGCTAGCGAATTCCAAGGCAGCCCCCGGCGCTGGACACCCCGCGGTCCCCCGCTGGCCCCGGTGTGCCGGGCTTGGAGCTCACCGACGAGGTTTAGCGACCAACGTGGCACTGGAAGCCACGGGGGTGCCAGTTCCCAGCCCGCGGCGTGGCACCGGCAGCTTATCGGTGGATTTAGTCTGGTGATAACAGGAGAAAAATCTATACAGTCCTCTGCAGGAGGCCAAAAAGTCGTTCGATAGACCTCCTGGCTTTGAAACCTACTGAACTGCCCACTGCAGGGCCAGAAGAATCACAGAATCAATTAGGTTGGAAACGACCTGTGAGATCATCAAGTCCAACCCATGACCGAACACCACCCTGTCAACCAGATCATGGCACTGAGTGCCACATCCAGTTTTTCCTTAAACACCTCCAGGGATGGTGACTCCACCACCTCCCTGGGCAGTCCATCCCAAAAGAGCTGCAGGGAGGTCACTGGGAGTGTCCCTCCCTACTGGAACCCCACCAGCGTGGTGCCAGCTTTGCCAGCGTGTTTTGCCAACGTTGCCTCCCCAGCACAATCACTAAATACCCTTTGCTGTCATCTGTCCTTGGCAGAGGAAAACATGAGCTGCTGTTCCTGGTGCAGATGGATCCACAGCAGTGGTTTGTCATGCAAGTGTCACCCCAGCCATCTTCTCTGTGCAGTCCTTGAGAAGTCTCAGCCTGCAGGGAGAAAGAAGGGCACTGGAGAAATCCTCTGAAACCAAGGGTATCAGAGAACAGGAGAGAAACACAATGGGAAGGCATTGGGAAAAGAGGAATTAAGTGGTGGGCATCAGATGGTAGTTTAAACCTCAAAGGGTTTCTACAAGAAGGAGCTTCCCCTCTCCTTAAAAGATTTTGGCAAATCGTTTTCACTTAAATGGAAGTAGGTACCAAACTGAAAAGGCCTGGCCTGGTTTCTTTCCATGCAAGGGAACAGCTGGAGCTGTGTCAGAAGAGGTTTAGATTGGATATTAGGAAAAGGTTCTTCCCCCAGAGGGTGGTTGAGCACTGCCCAGGCTCCCCAGGGAATGGGCACAGCCCCAAGGCTGCCAGAGCTCCAGGAGTGTTTGGACAATGCTCTTGGGCACAGGGTGGGATTGTTGGGGTGTCCTGTGCAGAGCCAGGAGTTTAAATGGATGATCCCTGTGGATCATTTTCCACTCAGGATATTCTATGATTCTATAATTCCCTGACCTGCAGGAGGGCAGCACTACCTATTCTGTGTATGCAATACTCAGAGGAGATCCTTGAGACTGTTCTCAAGCTAACAAGCAGTGTGTGTCAGTCCAGCACTGTGCCATGACAGTCCTGAGGAGGGGCAGAGCTAATCAGCCAAGGCCCAGGATCACCCTAACATGGTGTCTGAGATGGCTGGGATGAACCTCAAAAGGTCTCTGTTGACTAGGGCTGCTATAGACAAAGACAAAGCAAGGGTGGGAGGGAAGACAGAGGTAAGATGAGTTGCTGAAGGTCAAACATTAGATCAGGACAGGACAGAAGACAGACCCTACTGTTCTCACCCCTCCAGTACTTTCTCCATTGGACTGTAACAAACCCCAGAACAACAACGGGATTTAGCTGCTGCTGACACAGTAGTTTCCTGTGTTCCAGGGAAAAATTCTGTATTTTGGTGTAGGACCAAGTGCATATGGAAAAAAAAAAACCCTATTTAGCATGGCCTCACAGTTCGGTGACATGCAGTGAGATGCAAAATATCCTCCGATGACTTAAAGGGGAGTGAAATATGTGCTCTGTCATATTAGAAAAAGGCCCCACAAAGATACAGCCCCAATCTTTTGTAGTAAATTGATAAAGACAGTGAACTGCCATTTGCTGCTAAGTGACTTCTAATGATTAAACAACCTTTCTCCTCCCACTCCCTCGGGGCATTTAGTGATAGTATAAGAAAGATTTTGCACATTGTTTAGCTTAAATGGCCATCTGGCCCTTCTACATTTCAGTAGCCTTGAACATTAAAAAAACAATAGATAAAGAAAGCCAGTCCTATCTTATCAGAGACCGGGAGAAGTTTAACTATGTCAGGGCAAAGAGGATTAACCAAGTCCTTACAGGTCTTTTATTGTTTCCATCTTGATTAGTAGTCATATTCCTTTGTGTTGTACTCTCTAAACCAAGCTGTTCCTTCCTGGCTGTATTAGTTTTAACCATGAAACAGCTCCAGCAGTTCCATCCAGCTTCCACAGGAGATGTTCTGCTCCTGGGCAATGGAGACACAACAGAGGCAAATGAGGCAAAAAATATACATCCAGGTTTTCAGCCAAAATAAAAAAAAAAAAAAATTGGAATTATTGTGCAAGTAGGGAAAGGGATCTCTTTTCAAAGGAAAATGCAATGGTCTTGGCCTAACTCAGAAACCTACTTCCTGCTGCTGAGACGTCATCTAATCCCACCCCACTAAGATATTTCTTCATCTGTTTTTGCTCAAGGGGATAAAAACACAATTCGCCCAAAGCAACTGACTCCAAAGTCCCTGAAAACAACAAAAAGTTTGGTCTCAACTCAGCTTATGGTTGGCTTATGGTTGAATCCAGCATTTGTTCTGGGGTTAATTCCCACTCCCCTCTTTGCCATGGAAGAAAACGAAAAAGGGTTGAGTCTGTTTGGAAAGAAGTGTGGTATCCTTAAGAATGTGGCTTTGGGCCTTGGAGGAAGAAGCCAGCTGAGGATGTTTTCACCTGCAGTGCTGGAGCAGGTTGGTGAGAGAAATCTGTAGCAGCAGAGAACATTTGGTGTAAACTCCCCGTAGATACCAGAGGATGTGCAGATATGCTGAGACAAAACCACTCAGGCTGTGCTCCCAAGTGCACTTTGCATCCTGACATTGCTAGTTTGCATTTTTGTGAAAGCTGGGAGCTTATAAATGTGCTACAACATCCAGCTTTTGGGTATCAGCTGCCAGAGTGCAATAGAATATCCAGAGTCAGGTACCTCGTCCTTCTATTTATAGTCCAGAGAGACACTTCCCAAGGGCAAATGGAAACTCCCACCTGCCGAGCAGAGATCAGGGAGCAGGAAACATCAAACCAGGGCTGTATTAGAGTCACTTTGCATAGCCAGTGTAGGTGTTTCCATCAGCTCAGGATCCCAGGCCCACACATTGGGGGTTAGGAGTCTGTCAGTGCCCTTTGAAGGATCAGAGCAATAACAATTTCTGTTTAACACCGTGGGTGGCAGGGTTGCATTTGATGTTATTTGTTGTATGGGCTGATCTGGGTGGTGGAGAAATACCCAGGAAAGGGAAGACACTCTCCAGGCTCATCCAGGTGAGAGTCCAAACATCTCTCTACCTGCTTGGACCATGCCCTCCTCCCAGGTGACAGGTTGAGGCACCGGGTGTGGCTTCCTCCCATTCCTGGCAAAATGGGCTGCAGGGCAAAATAGACCTCAGAGAACACAGCAAGAGGCTTAACTATGTTTCCTAGTTGTTCAAAGACAGGAATTGCACTTCTATTTTCTGCTCCTAGAATTTGTTCTGGTTTTTAAACTAGCAAGCACTTCAGATGAAAAGCCTGAGCAGAAGTGGGAACAGCAGCCAATGCATCATAATGAGTTTGCTGTTCAATATTTGATTGAGAGGTTATCAATTAAATTTGGCAAGATGCTACTCTATGCCCTCTGCAGCACCATATTTTGCCTACAGAGGATTTTCTTAGACTCCATGCAAGTGACTCTGGGGTACAGCTTTATAACTCCATTTGCCTGTACTTGCACCAAAATATATTAAAAAAATGTAATTATTTCAGGGCTAAAATTGGGGATAGGCTTCCCTACACATATTGCTGTTCATGTGTGCAAGGGTGGGCAGAATTACCTTCACAAAGAACAATATTCCATGAGAAGGAATGAAGAGCAGAAAGAACAAGTTAGCAGATTGCCACATAATGATCTCCTCAGTACAAAATGTATCAGATAATGACAGTTATATTGCCAAGAAATGAAGAAATTCAAATTGGTTCTCAGAGCTCGATGGCTAAAATGGGATATAATCATAAAATCATCAGGGCTGTATGAGAATAAGGAGTTCAACCTTTCAGGCATGGCTAATATCTGCACAGGATTATGAGTTTAGAAATTCATATCCCTTGTTTATTAGATGGTAATATGTTTACTCGTCTCAACACAATATTTCTCTAACCACAATAAAACCAGTGGCAATCAGGAATTTGGTTGGAAAACACCTTATTAGTGTGTTTCATCTTAAGTGACATTGCAACACTTTAAAACCTTGGCATTATTCAAACACACCGAGACCCTTGTGGTGACCTAAATACTGTGAGGTGCCTCTGCAGCACGTTAAGGAAACCCATTCTGGCTGCAACCTACCTGGCTCAGGTAACACCTGCAGAGGTGCACAGCAATCCCTGAGCCTGCCAGGACCCAGGGCAGGTACTCAGGTTCCTCAAAGGGTCTGCAGCTGCATTACCACTCGTGTTGTTATTTGAGCTCCTGAGATTAAGCCCGGGCTGTAGCAGAGCTTCCTCAATTCTGTATCGACATCCACGTGAGTGGAAATTTGCAAAGGTGCCAGTCTAGATGCTCCAAGGAGCAAAAAAAATATTGTTTCAGCATATTCAAGTATGCAGTAAGAAAAAAAAACCAACTATTTTTGGTTGAAAGGCTGGAACATCTAAACTCCCTTTTCCTCTAAAACTTGTGTTTCAGCATGGCTGGCATGATTTGATTATATTCTGATATTAGGTAGCATTGCTGAATGTCCTCAAATTCCACTGACAAAGAAAAAAAAGCAAAGTAACAAAAATCAGCAAACACCGAGGACTGCATTGGATTGTACTCTACGGTCTACAGATCTGAGCTCCTGTGGTTCTGTTGTTTAACTGGATCTTTTTCAAACCATCAGTTTGGCAGCACTCAATAACCTCCGTGCTGATCTTTTATTATCTCTAGCAAATAAATTCTCGTAGGATTAGGCTGGATGGTCAATATTTGTGACCTCTGCTGTAACCTCTGTCAGTCTGTGCAGAAACTGCAGGTGACTCTTCCCGACTGCTCCCATCCGGGATGCCCAGAGCCACTCACCCTCCAATGATTCCGTGGGGAACAGCCCTGTGTCCTTACTGTGGTCTTTAATCCATTTATCTCTGTCTTAAAATCGCGTTTATACACAAAATTACTGATGTATTTCTGTAAAGCCAGAGGGGATCCCGCATTTTCAGGCTGCGGGAAGGGCATGGCTGTGGCCCGCCGCTGACCACCGCTCTTGCTGCTCAACAATTTCCCGTTTCCCAACACTTTTTTTCTTTTCTCCAAACTCTGTCCCCATTTTTGCAGTGCCACCAAGCGGACGGTTCCTCCGTTAGCACTTGAATTTCCCAGGTTATATACAAACCCTTGAATACAAACACACAGCTTATCCAGTAGCTGAGTGTTAAACACGACCCACGCCAGCAAACCGCGGGGTTGGTATGATGCAGGTATGGGAGGAAATGAAAGGTCTTTAATAAAAACACTTTAATAATGTGCTTGTGGCCCTTTCAGACCTGTGGAGACCTGGCTTCGGGGTGACACAACGCAGTCACTGAGATGTGCACACAGACCTTGTGGTCTCCTCGGCTCGGGAAAGACGAGGAGCTCCTGCAGTGTGGAGCAGGGGAGGATGGCTGGGGGACTGGAGAATGTCCCTGCCCAGGAAAGGCTGAGGGAGCTGGGGCTGCTCAGCTTCGAGAGGAGACACTGAGAGGAGACCTCACCCCTCTCTGTCCCTGTCTGCAGGGAGGCCTCAGAGATGGAGCAGGCTCTGCTCCGGGGGCCCAGCAGTGGCACAAGGGGACGAGCAGAGACTGATGGCCACAAGTTCCACCCGAACGTGAGGGAGAACCTCTTTCCTGTGCAGCGACCGAGCACTGGAGCAGATTGCCCAGACAGGGTGTGGAGTCTCCCTCATCCAGAGCTGCCTGGACACAATCCTGTGCTCTGGGACCTCCCTGCTTCAGAAGGGAGACTGGACCAGATGAGCCTCTGGAGTTCCTTCTGGGATTCTGTGGGTGGTAGCAGAGCTCATCCCTGTCCCTGAGTCCCGGTGGCACTGAGGGCTCCGCAAGCCCAGGTGCCGCCAGGTCTGGGTGACCCCTGGCACAGGTGACCCCGGAACCGGGTGACCCCCGGCACAGGTGACTCCAGGTACAGGTGACCCCAAGGCACAGATGACCCTCGCCGCCATCTTGCCGCCCCCGCGTCCCGCCCGACAGTGAGGACCAACCTCACCCCCGCCCGCTCAGCCGCCTCATCCCCTCACACCACCAGCCAATCAGCGTCAAGCGAGGGCGGGGAAATTCCCCGATCAGCCAATGAAAATTAAGCGTGGCCACCGGGCCACCAATAAGCAGCCGCTCCGGCGTTTCGGCGCTGCCTATCGGCGGCGGCGAGTGAGGCCAATGGGAGCGGGCGGGCCGCGGCTGGCCAATGAGCGTCGGCGGGTGAGATTTGAAAGCGAGGCGGGCGGTGCGCCGCGGGGCGCGCGGGGCCGGGCAGGTAATGGCGGGCTGGCGGCGGTGCGGGGCCAGGCGGGATGGGGAGTCCTGGGGGCGCTCTGAGGGGCCTGGGGGAGCTCGAGACCCGGGGAATTGGCTTCATGAGGGGCCCTGGAATGGGGGTTTCGCCTGAGGGTGGGCTGGCAGCGGTGCCTTCTGTCTGAAGTGGGCTGGGAACACCCCGGAGCGCTGGCGGGGAAGGGGCTGAGGGGACAGTCCCGGGCTGAGGGGACAGACCCGGGCTGAGGGGACAGTCCCGGCTGAGGGGACAATCCCGGCTGAGGGGACACTCGGGCTGCCCCCTCCCAGCGGCTCTGGAGCTGTGCCCAGCAGTCTGTCCCGACCCCCGGGACCTGTCTCTAAACGGCTGAGTTCAAGTTTTACTCACTCTCTAAGCTTAACGGGTTTCCTCTCTAAACGTAGCGATGTTTGCTCTTCCTGCTCTGTTTTCTCGCTGTTCAGGCTAAAAAACAGCTGAATGTTTTCATGCTCGCATTGCCCTTTACTTCTGAGGGTGCTGCTGGTCAAAAGCGACCCTTTTCTCTCACTGTTATCTATAAAAATAAAATTTCAGCGTTAATTTCTACTAGTATATGTTGGCTAGTCACAAATCTTTTGTATAAGCCCTCTGTCCCTTTCTTACTGATGGTCTTTACTTGAGTTTATGCTAATTTAAATAACAATCTTCTAGGCTCCTGTTTGGGCAAGATAGTCCACTGGAACAGTAACCTGGAAGGAAGAGGAGACAGGTATTTTTGTCCTAATTTTTAGGATATTGAGCATGCCATCGGTTTTTAATGACCCCACAGAGATCACTGGTAACATGTATTGCTTTTACTAACATGGGTTGGGAATACCTTCATGGGACAGTCTCTCTGTTTCTCTGGTTTTATTACATTTGCCATCATCTGTAAGATTTATAATTCTGCAGGGTTTGTTACTGAAATGTGGATCACTTCTTCACGGGAGAAGTCCTAAATGGAATTGTACTGCAGTAAAAAACTGGGAAAATATTAAAAGCAGGAGATAGAATGTTAATCCCCTTTAAAAGTGTTAAATGTTTATCAGTGTTTAAGGCAAGTGCAGCTGGCTGAAAGCTTCCCTTATAGATAACAATGTATGTTCTGGGAATATAGGTTGTGTTACCATCAAGGTTAAAAATTGTGCCTGCACTTTGAAAGGATTGCTGAACTTAAAGAATAAGTTTAAGGGTAAATTTAAGAACTTTGTCCTGAAAAAAGATGAGTGTAGAGACCAACTGCTGCTTTGAGGAATGTTTCTCATCCACTGGGCTCAAAAGCCTGCTGCTTCTAGGACATAGATAGTAAGAGATATATTCCCACTGTTTTCTTTATGTTTTCTGTAATGCCATGTAATTAGTAACAAGATCTGTAATTGCTAACAATTCTGTAATGACTAATTCTGTAATTACTAACAGATCAGCTCAAATATGTTTATTGGAGATGCTCATGAATTAACCTTCCTTAATCACTTAAATGTAAAGCAGGGCAAATATGACCTATGAGCTGCAGTGGAGTTTTTTTGTAATCATCATTAACTGGCATTTTTAATCAATTTCTGAAAGCTGCAATGCAAAATGCAGGGTGAAGCCCAAGATATTCACAAACCAGGTGGTGCTGGCATGGACCAGCTCTTCCAGGATTGTGTGAAGGAGATCCAGTCCCAGATTTGAGTCCTGATTTTTATTACACTTTGCTCTTTAACTTCCACTGACCATTTTGTTCTCCTGCAGCACTGAACATATCAGAAAAAAAGAGGCAAAATACTCCCATTTAGGTTTCTGTCCAGGTGGTTGTGCAGATGCTGTTGGTGCTGTGCAAATTCCCCCACAAATGAACACTGTCATGGAGTGGGGAACAAGGAGCTGCCACTGCCAGCACTCATGGCATCTGAACAGTTTTGGGCTGTATTCCTTCTTCCAGCAGCTCAGGTTCTCTACTTGACTGCTTTTTCCATAAATACATGCAGTTTATTTCTGCACTATTTCTCTTTTGCTGCTTTTTTTCTTCTAACGCTTGGGTTTTCCAGTTAGGCTGCTGCGTGAGTTTTTGGCTTTTGGTAGCACATAGATGGGAAGGATTTCAAGAAATCCTGTACACTCACTGTCAAGGCTTTTCAGTCCAGTTCACTGATGATTCCTGTAGTTTGATTAGAACTTGCTGTCTTGAAATGAAGAACCTCAGCAAATCACCAATTTACCAATAAATTAATAACTGTTGGGTATTTAGTTTAGCTCTGTTACCCCACTTAGTGTAAAGATGTTTTCTGTAAGTGGTGGAAGATGAGATGTCTGAAAGACCCTGGCTGAGGTGGAAAACCCTTGACAAAGCAGGTTTTAGTGGGGATGCAGGAGATAATGGGATCCCAGATTTGTTTGGGTAGGAAGGGACATTAAAACCATCTTGTTTCAACCTCCTGCCATGGGCAGGGACACCTTCCACTGGTCCCAGGCTGCTCCAAGCCCCATCCAGCCTGGCCTTGGATGCTTCCAGGGATCCAGGGGCAGCCACAGCTTCTCTGGGTAACCTGAGCCAGAGCCTCCCCACCCTCACAGCCAAGAGTTCCTTCCCAATATCCCATCTAACTCTGCCCTCTGGCAGTGGGAAATCATTCTCCCTTGTCCTGTCCTTCCCTCCCTTGTCCCAAGTCCCTTTCCAGCTCTCCCATAGCCCCTTTAGGTACTGTTAGCACAGATTGTGCAAACCAACTGATGATTGGGTTAAGGCTTTCTCAGGTCAAAAAAGATGGGAAAAATGCTGCTTGAAATAACCACTGTTGTATTGCAGTTGCATCCTGGAAACATCCTGGTTCCGAGTACTCTGCTGCATGACAAAATTCCTTGCTATCAGATAGGTCTAATCTAAATGGGATGTTGCTTCCAAGTATTGTCCTACAGCCTTGTCATTTACTTGCTCATCTCCTTAATGTGGAAAACAGCTGTGGAGAAAGCAGCCCAGCCAATCCAAGGCATGGGTGCACTTTCCCCTCCTAATTCTGTGTCACACTTGTTGACCATTCAACAACCAAACTGGTCCCTGGAATAAATAAAAATAAGGAGAAATTGCTGAAAGAGTCATTACTGAAATTGTCATTTGTTTTCTTTGGTCACATTCAGAAACAAAGAATTTCAGGGCTTTGCTCATAACATGCCAGCTTTACCAAAAAGGGAATACAAACCATGACACAATTTTCCTAATCACTGTGCTTGTTGTCTAAGGTCATCAGGATGGCTGCTACCTCCCAGTTTGCCAGTAGGTACAAGAAGAATTTGAGTACAGAAGCCCTCAGAACCAAGGTTGCACGCAGGAAATCCATCGCCCAGAAGGAGAACAGGCACAAGCTCTTTGAAAAAGGCCGGCAGTTTGGCCTGGCAGATGTCAATGTGCAGCTCTCCAAGGAGAGGGGAATTTCTGAGCTCAAGGAAAACAGGGAATTGTGCTCTCAAGAGAACAGCAATGTGAAGCAGAGTAAGTAAAGACTTGCTGTAGATCCCTTTTTTTAATGTTAAAAATTTTAAGTAGATTTAGTGGCATTATCACAGAAACCTGATAGCAGTCAACATTTTAATTTGGTGGAAAAGTATAAGATTTAAAACCTATTGGCTTTTCCAATTGTTAAAATCAAGAAAATAAAATCTTAATACAGCTGTGTGTTCCTCATTCCTTTGATGGTATGAATGAGGTTTTGCTCTAATTTGGCTGCAGCAGCATAAGGAAGAATGGATTTTGTTAATATTCAGTAGGAAGAGTCTCAATGATTGCTTTGTCCTTTCAGACACGAAAAACTCCAATTAAAAATACCATCTAACATAACTGATGCCTATTGTGTTTAAAGTGTGCTTAGCAATGGGCAAGTGTATATTATAAGTATATATAAAATTATTAATGGATAAATGCACAGTGTAATTTTATTTTTATAATGGGTAGATTTTGACAATTTATTTTTCCTCCCAGAAAAGAGGGCCTCCATATATGCTGAATTCTGCCCCCTGGCTCTCCTGGGTGCTTGTAGTCTAGGAAATTAAGTTAACATTTAAAAATGTTAACAGTTTTTTTTAAGAAATATTTTTACCTTTAGTATTTTGATAGCAGAAGATTCTGGGAGGATGGTCCTTTATTTGAAGATTATTGGAGTGTAGTCAATATATAATAATATCAAATAGGGAATTTATTATTTTTTTTCTTGGTTGTTTTTAATAGATTTCAAGTGTAAGTAGATGTTAATTTTTCAGGTAGACATATAATTCAAATTTGGCATCATCTTAAGGTTTTATTCTTTCATAAAACTTACCCTCAGCCTGAGGCAGACTTTGGTATCTGAAGCTCTGCTTTCAATGACATTACAAGTGTTTGAATAGAGAAACTGGTAAAAATAAACAAAATGAGTAACTGAAGTGTTAATTTTCATACTAGCAACCTTGCAAGAACAGTCTGTGAAATGGGAATGAACTCACAGTAATCCTCAGGTGGATTTGGGGAGGTGTATTTGTAAACTGAAATTTACCACTGAATTCCCTTTTAGTGGGAAGAATTAAAGCAATTAAGAGATTCCAGACAGTTCTACTCTTCAACACGTTCCTCTTCTAGCTTGGAAAAGTTTATTGGGAATTTCTGACTTCATGTTGACTCAGAAACATCTTCATGATTTTATAACATGTCTATAACATGTATATTCCATGTCTGCTTCAGAACAAACCACAAATGCAGCCACCAAGAGGATGAACGAGCGCAAGGAGATGCTGCAGCGCTACAAAGAAGAAAAGGAGCTCCGCAAGCTGCAGGAGCAGAGAGAGAAAGCCAAGAAGGGAGTGTTCAAAGTTGGGCTCTACAGACCAGCTGCACCTGGATTTCTTGCACCTGAGGAACCAGTGGTGGAAAAGCCAAGAGATAAGGTAATAAGGGTAATATTTAATATCTAAATTAATTATATCTGTGCACGCTATTAAAATTTCTGGTTGTTTACAAGGTGTGTGTTATTCCAAATAAACTGTTTATTTTGCAGATGCTTTATTAATATTGTAATAAGGGATGATAAGGGAGTGATTTGGCTCATTCTCTTTTTTAAACAAAACTGGAAATAGTACTAGTGGTATGTGGATTTTTGTATTTATGACTATGTTCAGTTCAAAAACTGAAATTATTTATCCACAAATGAAACAGCTACATTATTTTACAACTAGTAACTTGTTCATATTTAATCAACTCAGCTTTGAAACCTTTCCAGATTACACACTTGATCCATTTTGCACAGACATGTTTTTCACATTTGTCCTTGCTCAATCTCTCAGTGATGAGGGGGGAAAAGGAGTGAATTAATTCTTGTTTCCTTGGGGATGTTCCCAGGCAGCTCCTGCTTTCTCTGGAAGGATTACTCGATCAAAAGCCAAGATCCAAGAAGGAAAATCTATGATACCAACTCTGATACCAACTGTTTCTAAGTCCTCTACGGTTTGTTTTACATATATAAATATTGTATACATATATATAAACTTCAATCACTAAATTTAGAGAGAAGGATGTAATTTCAGACTCCGGGTAGTATCTTTACAAGTTTGATTAGATCAGTAAAAGCAGAAAAGAGCACAGGTTTTCTTGATCTGTTTTTCAGTCAAGTTCCTCAAGATACTGAAACTGTTTCTTAAATATTTTTCTTCATTCTTTTTCTGCCAGTTTCTTAACTAGTTGGATAATTCATGTTAACATATCCCTAAACCAATTTATTGTAGTTATCCTTAATGTCTCTCGACTTTTTAAAGCCCTCTGTGCCAAATTATTTGACTTTTTGCTTTACTCTAATCCAGGATAGAAAGATAAGGAAAGAAATTGGGCTGCTGAATTTCTGGAAATGTGATACTTCACAAAAAAATGGGGTTTTTTTCTTGTAGGTCAGTGCCCGTGGGCAGAGCGTGCGCCCTACACAGCCAGGACACAAACAGATGAATACAGTGAAAGTGGCTGAAAAAGAGAAAGGTATGGAAGTACATCTGAACCTGAAAGGATACTGCTGGTTTGGAGTTTTTTGGGGGAAAGATCCACAGTGCATTTTGGTGTGTAGGAAGCAAGGAGGAGATTTTAAGATGGCCATTCCTACCAGCTGTGAGGGCAGCAGCTGGCAGATTCTCAAGCGTGTGGCTCCAGGGATCACATGAGCTTCTTGCCTCCATAGGCTGGGGGAAATGGAATGCAGGATACTGACAGTCCTGCTTACTGATTATTCCCCCTAGGAATAGGGAAAAGAAACAGGTCAGTAGGCAGAATTGCATGAGTGCCAGCTGCCTCTGCTCCTGGAGCTGTGCAGAGGTTTCTGTTTGCCTCCAAGAAGATCACAGGTAGTGACTGCTGCTGTTACAGAAGAGCAAGTGCCTTCTGTGTCTCACTTTCTATGCTACAATTACAGATATTTATTAAGAAAACAGTGTGTAAAAAAACACCTTGTGCCACCTCCAAGGGTCTAGAATACCTTGGATCAGAAACTCTTCCTCACAGCCCAGTGATATCCATGCCTTAAGTAGATACAGGCAAGTCATGTGGAATATTGATGTTAATGCAAGTTAGTCAGTAATTCAGAGTGAAATGACCTTCACATCATTAATCTAATTAAATCAGCAAGCAGCAGACCTTTATTTAAAGAAATTTCAGTAGTGCCTTCAGTGAATACTGAAAAGATCTATTATCAGTGTTTGTTATAACAATTAAAATGTTCAATTTTTGAAAAATAATCATCCACTATATTTGATTATTCCTTTTGTACTGAATCAAGGATATGTGTCATATGTACTTGAACGTCCCTGTCCATGGCAGGGAGGTTGGAATGAGATGATCCTTAAGGTCTTTTCCAACCTAAATCATTCTGTGGCTCTATGAAACACCAATATAAGAAATGCTTGGGAAGTGAATGTTTGATAAATCCAATGTTGTAGTTACTTATCCAGTAATTTTTTCCCAACTTTTCGTTCTAGCTTCTACAGAATCGCAGCTTGACATTAAAGACAGGAATAGCATTAACAGTAACCAAGTGGGGCTACAGGATTTCAGACAGGCAGAATATGGAATAAAGAGCTCCTGTGAAATTTGTCTGTGCAGGAAAACGCTGTCATTTCAAAAGCCTATTAGAAACAGTGCTAAAATACAAAGATGAAAATGATTAAGATGGGTAATGCGGTGCATGAACTTGTCATGTTTTATAAAATATTTCAGAGGCAATTAGTCTTAAGAGTACTTTGTTAGATTACATTAAATTCTGGCCTTGGAAATCTTTCATGTAATGGCCAGGGCATCACTTTGTTATACCAGTGGTTTGCTTAAGCTTCCAGCTGTGCAAATAACTGTGGCAAAGTTATTACTCTAGAAAATTTCATCTGTAAAACAGGGAGGGTGTTGACTCTGATTGCAGGGAGCCATGGGAAGCATTCCTTAGGCTTTGTGCATGAAGCACACTGGTGCCTTGATGGACCTGAACAGTAAAACCTCTTCCAGTCAGGATCCCTCAGTGCATTGCCTGGATGCTGAGGTGTTGCAAACTGTGCTGTTTACACTGCACTGACCAAAACCACCCAACCCTGCTCATTAGCATTCTTCTGATTTCTACAAAATGTAGGCTTTCAGTTATTACTGGAGTGCAGTTTCTTATTAAACTCAGAATCTCTGGAATGAATCTCTTGCAGTGTTGCAGACTGCAGCCCAACCAGCCCCAAATGTGAGAGTCACCAGAGCAGCTGCCTCTGCAGCCAGGCAGGTGCTGAAACCAACAGCTGTTGCTGCTACTGCTGGTAAGTGAGGCAGAGAGTTGTGTAGCTCAGCTGGACTTTAGACTGCATTTAAGTCATGCCAAATGATCATCTAAGAAAAGGACTAAATGCTGTGTCACTCAGACTCCACCTGGAGCTCTATTGCAATATCTAAATCAAGATATTAAACCAACACTGGAGAGTTTCCCACAAAATCCCATCAGTGTGGAGCATCAATGTCCACATGGTAATTACAAACTCAAAGAACAAAGCCAGAACTGGTGAAGATTTGCCACTTTGGTGTGTGACTGTTTATGGCCATATAATTATTGGATGTGTGAGCAGGAGTAGACACATCTCTGGAAGAGATGAGAGCCTTTATTCTTCTTCAGGTTAGGAATTTGTCTTTGTCCATGTTTGCCTGTTCACTGGAATTCAATTTACCAACAGAATTCCTATGTTGTATAGAAATTAAAAATCTAAACTCCAATTGGCTTGACACTCTCTCTAACCTTTAAGGCAATAAAGTGACTTTTATTGTTAGTATATGACAGCATGTGAAGATTAATGACTTAATGAGTCTGTTTTCTTGGTGATACATCTGTTACTAGGCTGTTAAATCCTAGGCCAGATTTTCTTTTGAATGAACTTTTGTAATGCTGTATCTTCCTTCTAGCCACCTCCCACTCAAGAAATAAAACAATCTCTTCATGTCTTTAGCAACTGGATTTTTATGGCAGTGTTTTGGTGAAAGATTACCTCAATCAGATGCCTTTTTGATCTCTTGTTCTAGGTAACCAGTCACAGAGAAAGACAGCAAACATAGGAAAGCAGAAGAAAGCTGTCAAACCTGATACCACAAAGGTAGGTAATTTAATAGTTGACATGGAAAAGCAGTAAAACTGATTTAAAAGCCAGTAACTATGTCATTGTAGCTGAAGTGTTCAAGCATAGGAATAGTAATTTCACTAATAAGCTAGATTTTGGGAAGGAGCTGTATGTATTTATACTGCCATGTTTTTAAAATTAAGATCAAATTTAGTACTCATATCACAGAATGCCATGAATTGGAAGAGACCCACAAAAATCATTTGTCCTGGCTCTGCACAGGACAACCCCACAAATCCCACCATGGATATGGTTGTGATTGATGGATGACTTGATTACTAATCCAGATGTGGACAATAATTTAAAATAGACAAGAAGCTCTTACATGATAGATCTCTGATGATTTTTCTAATCAGAAAGAAAAACTGCTTTCCTGGTTTAATCAAACGGCTGTAAATTTTGTTCAGTTCGTTCCTTTTTGAAGTATATTCTGAATGGATCCTTTTCCTGCTCAGGTAACGATATGAGACTCTAGAAGCTAAGAAATAAAAACAAATTTAGGTTTTGAACCACCAAAAAATAAAGCTGAAAATGCTATTCTTTGCCGGATAGAATGCTATTTGCTGCATGATTTACATCTGAAGGCAGTCATTGTGGTTCTTGGTGCTATTCCAGAATTTGTGTATTAATTCATGTGCAGACAGTTCTGTGCCAAGAGCTATCCATGATTTTTCTCCTTCTTTGCACTCTCACACCTCCCATCTCCACCCTTGTTCTGTAACTGCAGCTGTGCTCTGGTGTGTTTGAAATTGTGCAATCACACACAAAGGGAGGTAAGAGCAATTGTATCTTCCTCTTCACAGTTAGAAGTCCCTGCCAGTTGGTAAACTCTTGCTGTAACCACAGTCAGCCCACTTGAAAAAGCTGGTTAAAAGCACGAGTCAAAGTTTACATTCCTAGCAGGGGTGACTCAAGTATAACAAGACTTTCAGTGGATTGAAGATGCGTATTTTCTTGAAAAACACCCAAAGTTTTTCTGGCTGACTTGAGCTAACAATCTCTCAATTGGGTATCTCAGAAATGTGTTCTGTGTGACTATCTGGTCACTCATCTTGTAAGAATGTGAATTATTGTTTAATTTTTTTTCTCCTCTTTTAATGACATTCTGTGGTGCTAATGGCACTTGTCTTGAGCTGCATTCCTCAGCTATCAGCCTATTCCAGTTTGTTTTTCAGTCTTTGGATTGAAGTCTGTGTATAAACTATGATTATTTGACTGGCCTGGTTGGATTTTGAGCCAGTAATTCTGCTCTTGAAGATTTTATCACCCTAAAGCTTTTTTCTCCTAGCAGTGGAAGCAAGCAGTTGCCAATTTTAATTACTGTTTTGGTAGCTGAGGTGTTGTGCTTTAGCCTCTGGAGTGGATTGTTGCATTCCTTGTAGTGAAGTGTTACTTCTGTCTCAAGAATGATTTTCAGGTGTCAGAAATGGTGGGACTTGTTGGTAAATCATCACTGCATCACAGGTGTGCTGTAGTAGGAGGTGATTCACCTTAAGCTGTTCCCTTCCCTGATGGCTTTCAGTCATATTATAATTCAGCCCATGCCTATTGTAAACACTTGATTGATTTTATTTTTTTTTTTTGGTCTATTTATGCTGTTACAGGTAGTTCCTCCTAAACATGAAGTGGAGACAAGTGCTGGAGTGGATCCAGGGGTGAAAAGTTCCACAGCTGATTCCAAACACTCAATGCCAGTAGAACTTCAGCAAGAACAAACCTCAGTGGAAAACAACAATTCTTCTCCAAGGAGACCCAGAACACGCTCTTTTGCACCTCAAAACTTTGTGTTTCAGCCTCTGAGTGGATTAGCAACCTACAAAGTTACACCCATGTCTCCCTCAAGGGCAAAAGCTCTTTTGACACCCAGTGCTGTCTGGAATTTTTCAAAATCTCCAGTGTAAGATTCTTCCTTCTAATGGGGCCTAAAATGCAAGTGAATCTCTCTGTGGGGATAGAGAAGACATTTGTCTATAGAGAGATTGTGTGATAAACCTGTGGTGTTGTAACACCTGATCATCATGGTTTCTATCACTGCTTAAATGTGGACTTAATACAACAGCAGATATGGGTATAACTCATAATTCTGTCATAATGCTTTAGGAGCAGCTGTTAGGAACTCTGCCTTATATCCATCTGCACAGGTTTATTCATTTATTATTTGAGTTCTCTAGTGTGGTGTGGAGGTTTGCCTTCTAAACTGTGCACTTCTGTGTATTTGGCTATATTTGATGTCACTTTCTTAATGTGTGTTAACTCTAAATGTACTTTGGTTTGTTTCCAGCAAAATATTTGAAAAATCCAGTGAAACTAAAGCACGAAAGCCTAATATAAAAAGTCAAATTTCACCTGCTGTTAAAGGCATTCAAGAACAGCAAATGACCACAAGTGTGAAAGGACAAGGTAGGAAGTTCACATTTAATTTATTGTTCTAATGCTTTTAATTATCACCAGATTCTGAACAAATTACTTCCATGTTTTTCAGCAGGTGAATCTGATGAGAGAACTTCCACTCAGAGATTAAATGGAACAACTCCAGTCTCAACAGCACTTGAAGTGAAGTCAGATGATACAAGAGAGCAAGAGCATGATGTGCCCTATTTCAGGTTTGGGTTTACTTGTTTCACTTCCCTGATGTCCATTTGAAGGTTCTTATTATGAATAATGAGACATCTTCTAAAGATCAGCTTAATTTAGTGGTGATTGGTGTCTGTCAGCTGTGACCTGAGCAGGCACACATTGCTGTCTTCCTTTTTGTATCTTTGGTGCAAGGAGAGAATATAAAATTCTAGAGACTAAGGCTTTGTCCTAAGGAATGTGAGCTTGAAAGCAGTAGAAAAGAAACTGCACCTCAGCCAGTCAGCAAAACAAAACAACCTAATGGCTTCTGCTGAAAGACTGTGGCTTCTCTGAAAGCAAAATGATAGTAACCAGTAACAGCCACAAGTCAGGGAATTCTCCATATCTTTATTTTTCCTCTATCCCTGTATTTTCAGAAACATTCTTCGGACTGAGACAGAGGGGCTGCTGTCTCAGTGCCTCCAGTGGGAAGGAAACCTTGAGCTGGAGATTCCAGAGGATGGTAAGAATGAGCTGCAACAGGCACTAGGAGGGGGTTATGGGAGCTAAATGGCACAGAGGGAAGGACATGGATCTGCTGTTTGCCAAATAGCAAAAAATATTTGCAAAGCTGTACTAGAAAGTTTAAAGTTGTATCTGCCTCAAGTCAAAAAGTCTATTACTAAAATTTGTGTAGCACTTGACATGATGGTGATTGATAAAGTGAACCAAGTGCACATCGAAATACTTGTTCTGATGCCAGTTTGAAGTGTATTTAAATTTCTGAGCTTTAACCAAGCTGATTTTTTAAAAATAAGATTAGCTTTTAATGTGGAATAAGTGTCCTTATCTGGGAAAATAAAGATGACTCCATTAATGCTCGTCTTTAAGACTTAAGAGATAGTAATTTTTTGGTAAGAAGCAAGTGGACAGGGAACCTTCATTTGAATTGTATCGCAGGTCTTCAATAGATGAACAACAAATTCCAGACTCTTCAAACACTTATTTTTCCAAGATGTCCTGTATTTTCTTTTCTTTTTGCTCTCAGCTAAAGACCTGATTCGCACCACAGTTGGTCAGACAAGGCTGCTCATAGGGGAAAGGTTCAAACAGTTTGAAGGTCTGGTTGATAATTGTGAATTTAAACGAGGTGAAAAAGAAACAACGTGTGCAGACCTGGATGGATTTTGGGATATGGTTAATTTTCAGGTATGTGCTTGCATGTTAACTTCTTAGAATAAAACTGATGGAGTTCTTTACAAACCATGGATTGAAACTTACTTTTTTACTATTCAGGTTCTGGTTTTTATCTTTAATGTAAAAAATGCAGGTCCTTGTTTTAATACTTTGTGGCAGTGAATAGTTGCAGTTAGTATAATTCAATCATATAATTCATGAATCATTTAGACTTGTAATTCATGGACCAGTTCTGTTGTGTCTTCTTGTGGCCTGTGTATCTTGTCTGTCTCTTACAGACAAATCTTACTCTATTTTGGAGTGAGGACACAGTTACAGTATCTACCTCCCAGTTTCTGGAAAATTTCTGGAGCTCACCTGAAAATTTCCATGCTTCAGTATGAGAATAATGTAGAAAATACAGCAACTATTTAGGGGTGAGCTTAGGTGGTAGAAAACCTTCATCTCTTTTCCTCTGTTAATGCTTTCTTTGGTTTCAGAATGAAATATAATATTCTAAATTATCAGAAGGGCTCTTGCCAGTATTTGTAAATCAGCACTCAGCAAAAGAATTTGTGAGTAGTTAAATGTAAAGATGGGTTTGTTATGGTCTTAGTCATAGTCTGCTTCTTCAGAGATACTTGAGAGATTGTTTCCTGCAGAATGGAAGACTGCTTGTTTGGATAAAGGTTATTTTGCAATGTATTTATTTTGCTTTCCTTAAATGTAACCAACAGATTGAAGATGTGAATAAAAAATTTGATAATCTGAAGAAGCTTCAAGCCAATGAGTGGCAGCCACTTGATGTCCCAAGCAAAGCACTTCTCAAGGTATGAATAGCCCCTAAAGCACATCTTCTTTGGTTTCTTTAGATTTATTAAATTTTAAGTGAAATTCCTCTTAGGATGCACCTTCTCTCTTGCATCTCCCACGTGCACTTGTTTTATTTGGTGGGTTTACTCCTAGTTGCTTCTTTTGGCTGGTAAGATTAGAACTAAGAATTATCAACTACTTTTGTTGAGTCATTGGATTCTATGGTAGTAAGACAAATGTATTAAATTTAGGATATAAACTTACCCTTCAGTTGTAAACCAATTTATCTGGGCCACTGGCATTGACACTGACTTAACTGAAAAGGAAACCACACAGGAATTTGGGAGTGACTGCCAGTTTTGAGCAGGGAGTGCTCAATTATAATGGTGTCCCATTAAGCCAACACCATGGGTGGCTTTAAACTGCTGCTTCTCTAAGCACAAATGGCTCTGACACTCTCCAAAATAAGTTACTGCTTGTTGCAAAATAAGCTGTAATGTGAGTTGTTTTATCTACTCTTTGGTTTGAAATATACAATTGCTTCTGACTGAATATCAAGTCATATTTGCATTGCCTAAATGCTGTGCAGTTCCTTGAGACTGCTTAACTAATCATAAAAATGATGTGAAGGTGGATAAGAAACTCCAGGTGTGGAAAAACAGAGGGAGTGTGGTCTGTGGGAGCTGCCCATAAATGCCAGAACCCCACAGGTTGTACAAAACAAAACTTCCCTTGGAAAACTGAATGCCAGGAGAGACTTCACTGACTGCATGGAGTGTGTCCTGTGGTTACACTCTGTGCCTGCCACTAGGAGTCCCTGCATCCCAGTGCTTCCAAAATCTTAGTGAATTTATTAGCAAAAAAAGTTGTATTGAGGATTTTTTGAACTGCAGATTAATTTGAAAAAAACCCTTAATGTTGTCATCACAGACTTACCTCAACAGCTGGATGGCAGCCCAAGAGATGCTGGGGATGAGCAGAGAACTTGATGCATAAAATTATAGAATTGTTGAGGAAAAGTCATCAAGTCCAACCATTCCCCCAACACTGCCAAGGCCACCACTGCCCCATGTCCCCAGGTGCCACATTCACTTAGCTTTTAAATCCTTGCAGGAATGGGGAGTCCACCATTGCCCTGGGTAGCTGTGCCAGTGCAGGACAACCCTTTCAATGAAGAAATTTTTCCTGATATCCAACCTAAACCTCCTCTGGTACAGTTTAAATCCAATTCCTCTCATCCTGCCCCTGTTCCCTGGGAGTAGAGCCTGAATCCCCCCTGGCTGTCCCCTCCTGTCAGGAAGCTGTGGAGAGCCAAAAGGTTCCCCCTGAGCCTCCTTTTTGCTCCTTGCTGTGTCTGTGGCACCACCACCTGTGTGGAGTTTTGTGTAATTACTTCTATCCAGAGTTTCCAGGTGTGACCCAGACTTTCTTCCCATTCCAGAAAAAGGCTGTTCCAGGTGGAGTGCCCAAAGCCCAGCTGGAAGCAGCTGCCAGAAGTGCTGCCCGGAGCCGCCTGGCTTCTGTGAAAGCAGCCATGAGGGACAAAATGAAGCAGGAGGCAGCTGCTGATGGTACACAGCAGGAGAGGCTGCCAGAGGTAGAAAAAGTGGTTTTTGAAGCAGGATTTTTCAGGATTGAAAGCCCTGTGAAAAACTTTTCAGGTAGGTTAAGCTTAATAATGGTTTCTGTGACTTGAAAGTACTGAAGAGAGTTAAATCCATTTCACTGGGGAGGGGAATTGTGCTGTTTATACTGACCACAACTCCAGTACTGGACACACTATTTCAACCTAGTGACTAATTACATCAGGGCTCCAAAGTAAACTGGTGTACATGAATGTGCTGATTTGAGTGGTTATGGCAGCGTGAAATCCCTGCTTAGACAGAGGTGAAATAGCTGGTTCATGTTTTTCCAGCATAAATTTAATAATGAAATTCTAATCTGAGTGTTCCCAGGTTCAGCTGACGAGCCTCTTCATCAAAGTCATTGCCAGCTCACATCTTCTAATTGTAGGACAGGAATTGGGATTTTTTTTTTAACTAAAGCTCTTGCAGTGTTCTCTTCAAAGCTGCAAATAAAGTCTACCCATAATCTGTGTTCATGGTTAACGAGATTGTAACATAATCCAGTTTGCTATAAAAGCTGTTTAATAGTTTGGGGTTTTTAACAGGTGCTCAAAATATAACTTCATTTTCAGCATCTTATCTTATTGACATCTATGTGCAGCCAGTATTTCCAGTATTTCTGCTTCTCTTCCTTCCATTTCTAGTTCATAATTTGATTTTAAATCCCCTTTTCTTTTTGGTGCAAATCTCTTTTGTCATCACAAAACAAGAATTTTTTTTGTGTGCCTCTTCTCAGTAGAGGAGAACTCCTGAAAAGCTTTAAGCAACACTGGGTTTAAGCCAACTCCAGTTGAGAATCTGTTCTGAGCATCAGTTCTGAATCTGTCTTTTAAATTCTATTAAAATTGCCTAATTTGAAAGATGGAAGTTAATAATTTCAATTTCTCCTTGCAAGATATCAATGTCATATTTGTATAAGATGATTCAGCAAGCAGAAAGCAATTGTGTCCCTAGTTAAAATCATAATGATCATAATGATAATTTCAGCTTCTGGGAGCTGCTGTAGGAATGAAACATTAAACACATTTTTCAGGTGTGATTCCAAGGACACCTCACAGATCTTCCCAGAGGACTCCTGGAAAACTGGCAACTCCAAGGTCATCCAGCAGAGCTTTGCTCCTGAATGTCCCTTCTGCTCTCTGTGACACTGAGGATGCAACTGCAAAACAAACCCCATCAGGCCTCAAAGGCTTCCACCCAGCACAGAGTTTGAAAATGGACCAACTTCCCACTGAAAAAACTCTCCCATTGGATAAACTCCCTGATGGTGTTCTTGAACAAAGGTAGGCATGTTAAAGCAGCTTTTAATTAACCTTGTACAAATCATTTTGAACTGAAAGACATGATGTTAATACCCATTAAATGTTACCTTTCAGTTTGGCAGTGATGAAGTTTGCAAAGTCCTTGGGCCTTTTCTTTCCCTTAAGTAAATATTAAGAGCTTTGCCCAAATGTAATTTGGTTCTGGGTAGAAGTTTGTTGTTTGCCCAGGAAGTTTGATGTAGCTCACCAGTGCCAACCAAGCCAGCAAAACTGCAGAACAAATTTTAAGATTAGTTGGGCAAGTCAGAAGATGATTGAAAGGGATTGATGAAGATGATTGAGAAGAATTAAAATGTTTTGGTTTCTCTTCCAGCATTTCTATGGTTGCAGAAGAAATTTATCTTGATGCTGGCACAGCAGAGGGAAGTGAGGTAAGTCATGCATGGTTCATAGATGTGCTTTACATACTCTATTATTACTAGCAAAGGAAAAGGTTCTTTTGATTATCCCAGACACTTGGATTTCTGATCAAATCCTCACTGGAATCTTCTGTATTCCTCTGGGCTTTTTCCCTCTGAGGATGGACAAAGGTGGGGGCTGCTGCAGTTTGGAGACCTTGATTTGCTCATTAGAGCTGTATTTTGGAGGTTCTGGCTGCTCCATGAGCACACTTGTCACTTGGACAAGCAATGTTGCTGGAAGTCCACCACATCCTGTTTTCTGGTGGGAATTTTTTAAATGCTTGTGCATTTATGGACCATGACTAAAAGCTGCAGCACTCTCAGCTCTGCTGCTATAGCAGAGCATTGGGCTGTTAATCTCTTTAAAGGTATAGCAAGAACTAATCCAAGTGTCAGAAATCCATGTTCTGAAATGTGACATGCCTGTGTTTGAGTAGCCTTAAAAAACCAGGAATGTGGCCTCTAATTAGATTATACTGTGCTACTCAGTTGAAAGCCAGTGCTTTGGAGTTAATTAACATTTAGTACTTTTCCTTGGAAATGGAGTACCTTCATTTTATTTGTTAGTGCTTGGATCTGTGCATGACTGCAGCAGTCATTTCCTCTCCCATCCCCCTACATATATATTAAAAAAAAATCTTGGTTACTAATCTTTTCTTATGCCTTTTACATCATCCTTTATCAAGATGAGAAATTGCTTGTTGGAGATTTCACTCTCTGGGGAAAACTTTCAGTATTGCTGATAGGTTTTTCTGGAGGAAATGTCACCAGGTAACACTTGAAGTTCAAAATCTTCTTTCCTGTGGAAGAACTTCCTTTTTGCTGTCAAAAGGATTTTCAGGCTTTAAAGGATGTTTGGCAATATGGATCACAGCCTTAAACCCCAAGCCTGCAGTGCCTGGAGTTAAAACTCCATCTCTCCTGAATTGTCCATAAAAACTGTAGATGACATGTGTGGACTTGGTCTGACATAACAAAGACAGGGCTGGGAAGACAGCAAATCCCTGTTTTTCAGGTGCTGGGAAATTCTAGCAGTGAGCCAAAAGCAATGGATGGCATGGAAGAGATGGAGCTTTCTGCTGCAGAACAAGGACAAGACATCGTCATGGGCAGCCCAGAGAAGGATCCCAGCACAGACACAGACTTTGTTCAGTCTGGAGAGCCACAGATGCATCAAACAGGTGCATGTCTTAGTGCATGGTGTAGTTTGGGTGGCATTGCTGGGGCCTTTTGGTTATTTTAAGGTTTTATGGTAATCTAAATACTACTCTTTGCAATCACTGTCAGCTTGATTTGTGTGTGCTGTTAGCAAAGCCTCCTTTAGCTGGTGTGATTAAAACACACATTGCACGTGAGCAAACAGTGCTCCTGGATTTCCCTGCATAGTTTCAGTGTGATATGTGAAGCAGAAAGCTAATATAAAAGGAAATTAATACAATTTAGACTTTAGATTTTAATTTTTTTTTTGTAAATGCAGAACACAATACTGCTTTTTCAGCTTTGGCAGTATCAGACTCACTTTTTTTTTTAAATTATATACTTATTTTCCAGATGTTTCATGTGGTGATTTGACACTCATTGACAGAAATCCTTTTGATATGGTAAGTTGACCTTCAAGTTTATTTGACTAAGACAAGCTGCATGGTGCAGGACTGTTAACCTTTGCTGCAGAGTCAGTTACTGCACAAAGAAAATTAAACTCTTAAAGATGTTATCAAGCCAATTCATGTAGCTTTAAATACAAACCACATTCCAGCTGTCTCCCTGCCTGGGCTCACACTGATATTCCTTATTGCACATGATGAGTGTAGGATGAATCAAGACATTTATAACAGGACAATGTCTGATTCTTGTCAGATTGAGCCTTGAAATTGTGTTTCTTACAAATTTCCTTGTAGATATTCCCTAATGTAGCCTTGTTTCCTTGCACTTTCTTCCTGGAATTTTTTAAGTCTATCCCAACTTTTTTTTAATCACTTCAACATTTAGGGCTGGAAGTAACATTCAGCAGGGAAAAGGAGGCGTGCAAAAGCTTTCACACTGTTAATTGAATTTGTGTGTAGGATTTCTTGTGAAAAATCCTCTTTAAAAATATGGATTACTGACTTGAGTAAGGAGTGTCTGTCTTCAACACAGACCATGTGTAATCACTTTTTATTTTATGCCTGGAAATAAGCTTGCAAAGTTACTCTTGGGAAAATCAGAGTCCTTCCAGTGCTCCATGGTTCTGTGTGTTCCAAACACTGACTCCACACTCTGCCTCCTCCACAGCCAATGCTGGATGCTGAGCTTCCCTTCACTCCAGTCAAGACCAAAGCCCAGAAGTTTGCAGCAGCTGAAGTGTTCAGTGACCTCATAGTGTTTTCTCCTGTTGGTCCCTCTGGGGATAAATGAAAAGTGACTTAAAGTGCAAAATATGTAAATTCTATGGACAAGAAGCTCACAGAGGGTATCTGGAACACATTCTGCTGCCCTGAACTGTGTTGGAAGACTACCTGTGGCAGTGGATCTGATAATGGCTTTTGTATCATTTTCTGGTGCAGCTGTGATGCCCCAAGCTCTGCTGTATATCACTAGCAAGCTGTGTTCTGCTGATCCCTGCTGTATCCTCTGGCTGTAAATTCTGACTGCAACCTGGAGTATTTTTATGTTGGTATTGTTTCCTGTATTTCCTGTCTCCTTCAGGTTGTAAAATTGTTCCCTTTTAAACTTTTCTTCCCTGGCCTAACTGACCTCATGCCTTACTGTTATTGCAAGGTGCCCACCCCACCAGCTGTGCCTGTGCCCTGTTTCTGCTGGGAGGGCACCTCCTGGGGTGACACCCAGCCTGTTCCCTCCCCAGAGCACTGCTCCATGCTCTGTCACTGCTCTGGGTACCTCTGCACCCTCAGGCTCCAGGGTTTGGAGTGCTAGCACCAGCTAGGGCAGAGCTGGAATCATGCAGTTCTTTCCTGGGGAAATTTTCCTGGTGTGTTTAACAACCACTGGGTTTGTAATATTAGAAACTAACTCACAACAAGGATTTCTAAGTCAGATAATACCTTTTCTTGGCATTGTATTAAAATAGGCATTGATATTATTTCCTTTAAGGATGCAGTTTTCTATTGAGTATCTTAAGGACCTTCAAGTCAAATTATATTTTCTCCTTGTTTTTGACACGTTTAAGCTCAGCCTCTTCTCTCATTTTGTTCCTTGTGCATTCCCCCTCCAGACTGTAAAATATTTGTCTCTAAGGAGCATGCCAGTTCTATAGACTCTGGATTTCAGGAGTATTATTACTGTTCTACCAGTTGTATTTTTAACAAATACCTCACTGGGCTTCTTCTTGTACCAGTGACCTTAGTGTAACACACACATCCTTCCACCAGCCTTGATCCCAAACCAAGCAGAGAATTCAATCCCTCAGCAGAAGGTGTTGCTGCTGCTGCCAGGGGAGCTCCTCTGGCTTAAGTTTTAACCTGGAAGCTGTGTACTGATTACACTGAAATAAAGAGAGGAAGCTGATGTGTGCTGGAATCCACTTTATTCATTACTAAACTCCACTTCTAGGGATACTTTCAGGTACTCAGTGAATTTCCTGCTGTGGTCACTCATCAGCACAGAATGGTTTGGGTTGGGAGGGAACTCAAAGCCATGGGCAGGGACACCTTCCACTGTCCCTGGTTGTTCCAAGCCCTGTCCAGCCTGGCCTTGGACACTTCCAGGGATCCAGGGACAGCCACAGCTTCTCCCTGCTGCTGGTAGCAGTGTGCTGCTCTAAACTGCTGCATCTGCTGGAAATTTTAAGGACTCTGCTTGTAACTTGGCACTCAAAGTATAAAAGGATTCACTGTTATAAAACAGCATGAGACACGTCAGAGAAATCTTTGGAAACTTCAGTGGTGGCTGTTGCACTGTTGTTTTCCAGACAAGACTGCAGTGACTCACAGCAAAGGGAACATACTTCTGTTTTCTTTTTTTACCAGCCTGACTCACGGGGTGAATTTGCCAATAAACTTCCCCACCCTTGAAACCGGTCTTGACTCACACAGGGGTGCTGAGTGGGGAGAAGCACAAGGCTTGTGCTCCATTCCTTGGAGTACGTAATGCTCATAGGGATGGGATCTCCCTTGGGAGGGATTTGGGACATGCTGGGCAGAGATGAAGGACAGGGATGACTTCTCTAGCCACCGGGGAGCAGAGATTTTGCTTCCTCCAACTCTGAACCCTCTGCCAAAATGCCTTGTCCTGGTTAGGCTTGGAAGCTGTCAGGTTTTCCCTGTGCTTCCTAGAGAATTGCTGCCCAAGTTCACAGGACCAGAGACTGAGTGCCAAGGCTGCTTCCCCAAGTACTCCTCTCCACAGAAGTCAAACTCCTTGTTGCTGTCTCTACAGCAGGCATTCAGCTCCTTCCACATCAGAACTCAGCTTGCCCAGAGGGTGTTGTGTCTCTTGAGACATTAAAACCAAATCTTACAGGTGAAAATGTTTTATTACACCTCACAGTGGTCTTGTGAGAAAGGCATTTCCATTACTTTCCATAAAAAGAGCACAGAGTGGAGAAGGCACTTCTGTTACACCATAAAAAGAGCACAAAGTTTGCCCAGGTTTCCCCCCAGCTATATCATGGTGGGTGTGACGCTGGTGAGGTTGATGTCCCCCGCGATGCAGAGCTTGGTGACCTCGTTCAGCCTCTTCTCACGGAAGTTGTACTGCAGCAGGTGAGCATCATTTGCAGCCACCTTGAAGTGATCTGTCTCACAGAGGATCTGGAGCTGAAATAAAAACCCCAGATCAGCCCAAAACCCCATTGGATTTGTTCTAGAAGTTGTTTTAAGCCACAGGCTCGAGCAGGCTGGCACTGGCTGGAGGCTGCTGCCAGCAGAGTCCAGCCTGGGGCATGTGGAGGAGCTGGAGCAGCAACTCTGCTGCAACACCAGTGACCTCTGCCTTCCCAAAACTCCTGTGCTCTCCCTCCTCCATGTTCCAGCCCAGTTTCTGCCTCCTCATGCCCATGCCAGTCGCTCAAAGCAGGACTCCACAGTGTCAGCCTCCTTTGCAGGGAAAAAAATGCTGGCAGGGAAAACATGTTACAGAAACCTGTCCAACCACTGCTGCAGAGCAACAGTGTAAATAAGGAGGGTTTCATAATCCATGGGGATGGCAGGAGGGGGGAGAAGTTATGCCCTGGGCAGCTGGAGCTGCAGGAGAGGGTCAGAAGAGCTGGGAAGGTGCTGTAGGGATAACCAGGGAAGCACATGGGATGCCCCAGAAACACCCTGGGAGCTAATTCCTGTGCTAAAGCATCAACACCCTTACAAGGTCTTGCTGCCCAAACCCTCCTGGTGCTGTTGACTGAGAGTGACTGAGCTGGGATGGGTTTTTCTGGTACCTTGAAGGGTTTTCCAGCTTCAAATGGAAACCTGGGAGCTGTCCTCTCCTCCTTTCCCCAGTTATCCTGGAACTTGGAATTGCAGACAATGACTTTCTTGTTGTCTTCATTGAAGCGCGGGTTGAAGTGGAAGGCAACGTCATTCCCTCTCTTGAAATCCAGTGAAAACCTGCAAAAAAAAAAAGGATTTGCTGCTTCTGCCACAAAAGCCCTGGACTCTGTTACAGGCTTCACAGAAACAGCAGAAAGAAAACCCCACAGACCCCTTTGGGCTACAACAGTGCATTTACATGTTGATTTAGTGCAGTATTTGATGTTACATCAGGCAGGTGTTATTTAGGAATGGAAATTCCAGCCCTACTGCTCCATGGAAACACCCCACCCTCGGAGCTGGACACCCCAGTACCTGTTTGGGTTGGGGTTCACAGTGCCAGTGATGGTGATGAGCAGCCGAGGGACGAGTCCTGCCTGCAGGGGCAGCTCAAAGGGCACTTTCTGGGAGACAGCAGAGATTTGGTGTCAGCAAAAAATCATGTCAAAAGCCAACTGCCCCTCCTGGGGACAGCCAGCCCCAGGCCCCTCCTGTGGCCAGGCAAAATCAGACACTGAAGAAACAGAAACCCATATAATGATGGAGCCATTACCATTGGAGGAGTTGGTCCTCCCTGAGCTGGAGTTGGTCCTCCATGTGGAGTTGGTCCTCCTTGTGGAGGAGTTGGTCCTCCCTGTGGAGGAGTTGGTCCTCCCTGGGGAGCAGAAGGCCCAAATCCAGGGCCACTGGGTGGTTGTCCTGGGGCAGGACATGGTCCTGTTGCTGCTGGTGCTCCAGGGAATGCTCCAGGTGCTCCTGGATACCCTCCCTGTCCTGCTGGTGCTCCAGGGTAAGCTCCAGGTGCTCCAGGGTAAGCTCCTGGTGCTCCAGGATAAGCTCCAGGTGCTGCAGGGTATGCTCCAGGTGCTGCAGGGTATGCTCCTGGTGCTCCAGGATAGGCCCCTGGTGCTCCAGGATAGGCTCCAGGAGGACCAGGATAGCCTGGGAATGCCCCAGGAGCTGCTGGCTGGTTCCCCCAGGAGGGCCAGCCCTGGGCTGGGGGGGCACAGGGAGCTGGGTTGTTGCTGTTAGCCAAGGCGTCGGATAACTGGGGACAGAGGAGAGGACAAGGGTTGGGTGGGGAAATTCCTCCTGGGATCAGGTTGAGCTCTCCAATATCCATCATCTGCAGCCTGCAGGGTGTGCCAAGGGCAGAGCTCAACTCTCAGCTGCTCCCCAGTTTATCCCAGAAAACCACTGAGTGCCGATGGAACTGGAGAGGGTTTGGGGATTTGCAGTTTAGCAAGGATATGTTCCCTCCCATCCCTGCCAAAGCTCTCTGCTTCAAGGCCACAGGCACAGCCCCCATGGGTTTTTAAAGAAATCCATACTTACCGAGAAACCGTCAGACATTTTTCCTAAAACAAAAAGACAAAGGAAGCTTCAGTCACTTTTAACCTGCACCATCCAAAACGCAGAGATTTCTGAGAGGAGTTACAGTTTAGAGTGGCAATTGATGGCAATTGCTGAGTTCTCATCACATACCTGCTCAGCAGAGCCGACAGCACCAGTGCCACAGAACAAATCCTGGTCCAAAACCTGTGGGATAAACGGGAATCACTGCCTTGAGCAGCCTGAATGCACCACGAAAAATCCAGCCCAGACACCCTCCGGATGAAATCCACCACTGAGCTTACAACACTCCCAGGGTTATTCACTTCCCCGGCCCTGAGGCACCATCCTGGAAAAGATTTCCATGAAAAAACCCAAACAGAATCCCCAGGAGTGCAGGCAGAGCATCAGCCAGGAGCTGTGTGGGAGCTCCAAACCCAGCACAGCACACTGGGGGCACGCAGCCACCCTGTGACACATGGGATGGGCGCTGCCAGCAGGCCTGGAATGGGGACAGGAGGGTGGCAGCTATGGATCCAGGTCCCCTTTCTCCTCCCATGCATCCATGGTTGTCCCATCCTGGCCAGAGGGCACCGTGGGAGGGACACAGTGGCTCTGGGCCAAGGGATAAAAGCTGCTTTACGAGTTTTCTGAGTCCACACCACAGCCTGGCCGAACCCACCCCAGCCTGGGCACAGGAATAGCCCGAGCTGGGTTCCTCCCATCAAAGGCAGCATTCACAAGAGAAGGGAAAAGGGAGAGCCAAAAACAGGGAAAGAAAAGGAAAATTCCAAATTTAAAAGGGAGAAGGCAAATTCTCTTTGAAAGAAGCATTGGGATGCACAAAGCTCGCAGGAGGTGTGGCTGCCCTGCCTCAGGAGTAACAAACCCCCAAGTTTCACAACCAACAAATAACTCCTCTCCCTGTAAAACATTCTCCCGAGCCCACGGGGTTTTTAAGACAGCTTTTCCAGCGGCATCCAGCAGCCCAGAGTGCTTGGATCACCCACATCTCTCAAAGCTTTGATTTGCCTTCTGGGTTCTTTCTAAGCCCTTGGGTTTGGCACTCGTGGTGCACACAGCTCCTGCTGACTCCCCTAGCCACGTCAGGTTTGCTCCATGGCTGCCAATGGCTTGTGCTGCTCCAGTGGGAGGTCCTGCATGATCCCCAGTTTCCCTGGAATGTCTTAGGGAGGAGCAGTTTTGCTCCCTTTGGCCCCAATGGGACAGAATCTCCTGTCTCTCAGTCAAGTCTGGGATGGCCAGTTTGCTGTTTGTAACCAAAATCTCCAAAAAGCACCAATCCTCTGCCACCAAAGGGTGCAGGCAGGCTTGGAGCCAGGTGTCACCTCTCTGTCACTGCAGTGCTGGAGCTCTCAGAGCTCTCTGGAAATGCTGCTCTGGGTTATTTGCCTTGGAAAGGGGTTTACTCACATCTCCTCTGGCTGTGCCCCAGAGATGGATTGCAGAGAACCACAGAATCACTGAGGCTGGGAAAGTCCTCTCAGATCATCGAGTCCAACCATCCCCCAGCACTGCCAAGCCCTCCACTTCCCCATGTCCCCAAGTGCCACATCCACATGGCTTTGAACTCCCTCCAGAGATGGTGACTCCACCACTGCCCTGGGCAGCTGTGCCAGGGCTGGACAACTTTTACACAAAGAAATTTTTCTTAATATCCAACCTGAACCTCCTTTGGCGCAACTTGTGGCCATTTCCCCTTGTCCTGTCCCTGTTCCCTGGGAGCACAGCCCATCCTGGCTGTCCCCTCCTGGCAGGAGCTGCACAGAGCCACAAGGTCCCCCTGATCCCCCTTTTCTCCAGGCTGAGCTCCTTTCCAGCTCCCTCAGCCTCTCCTCATGGAGTACTTTGGGCTCTGATTTCCAACAGCACTTCAGCAGCTGAGCTCGAACTCACTTCAGCTCTCCCCGCCCCGGCAGAGAATCCGTAAAGCACCCCAAACATTCCTTATATCCACACCAAGCGGAAAAACTTCTGTTTGGGGAAGAAACACAAGTTCTCTTCCTTTCGGTGCTATCCCTGCACCTCCCCTGGCGTCTCCCTGGGAGTTCCAGCCTCCCGCTCACCTCCGCGGGGATTTTGGGGCACAGGCAGGGCTGCAAACCCCATTTCGGGCTCCTCCGCAGTCACCATCCCACCATCGCCCCTAAACCCGCAGTGCTTTAGGGACGCAGAGCCCCTGGGAGCTCACGCGTGTCCCACCCGCACTGCCAGCGGGACGAGCGCTCCCCCAACCCTTCCTTTCCCGGGATATCTGTGTTTTACCCCCCTGTTCCCCCCGATCCCCGCGGCAGCTCCATCCCCTCACCTGCGTGCGGCTCGGCTGCGGGCTCTGGGCACGGCGGGATCGGGGCGGGGCGGGGCGGGACGGGGAGGGACCGGGAGGGACACCCGTGACAGCCCGGGGACAGCGCTGGGCTCCCTTTATCGGCCGTGACATCACCGGCGGGGGATGTTAACAGAGAGTAATTGGGTTTTCTGGCGGTTTGTGCCCCGCCTGGGTCAGTTCCATTCCCCTGTCCCTGCCCTGCCCACCTGGAGCCACCGCCAGATGTTTTCCAGAGGTTTCCCCGTGTGTCTCAGGGCCCCATCCCCCCGGGTTTAATGAAACCTGGTAAAATACGAATTTGCTTTAAATTCTGAGCATTTTCTCCTTCCCGCCGAAAAAATAAAAGCCAAAAAAGCCCAAAAAAACATGTTTTTTCACCCGGCGCAGCGAGGCCAGCAGAGGATGGGCTCTGGGAAGCTGTTAGAGGCAGCTGGAATTGCAACAAGCCCCATTTCAGTTGAGGTTGAGGGTGAATCATCTCTGGTTTGCTCAATGGGCTCCACGGCTTGAAGCAATGGAAAAGAAAAAGGTGGTTTTGTGCTGAAATCCTGATGTGCTGTGCTGTGCTGCTGGGAGGGGGAAAGGGAAGGAAAGGAAGGGAATTAGGATAGAATGGGATAGAAGGGACTGGATTAGAATCCAACAGAACAGAGGATTTCAGTGGGAAGACACCCACAATGACCACCTAATCCACCTCCCTGAGCAGTTCAGGGCTGACCAAAGGTTATTAAGGGTTGCAGCCTCTAATTGGTGTCATTGCAGATGTAGAGACTGCTTCTTTCAGGCAGCAGCTCAGCTAAAGAGCTCAGCTGATGCTGCAGCTGATATTAAAAAAAAAAAAAAAAGGCAAAAATCTGTTGACTTTGTTTAATTTTAGTATGAATTCCTCTGGTTCTGTTCTGCCTATCTAAAATATTTGGCTTAAAAGAGGGCATCCTCCTCTCCATCGGGGCTCCAGCCTGGATTTTAACATCCTTCAGCTCCATGTAATACTTGTCACAGGGATTCAGACCAAACCTAGGTGTGTAAAAATGCCAGGGATGCCCTTGGGAGTGGCCAGGAATTAAGTATTCCAGGGAAATAGATATATATTATACTTAATATGTATTAAGTAATATGTATTAAGCATATTAGTATATAAGATACACTTAATTAGGGGCTGCTGCTCCACTTGCCTCTCACAGCACCCAACCCAACCCACAGTAAACAGACACTGCAATGCCTTTGGAGGTGTTTTAGGGCAAAGGGAGCTGGAGAGGACTCAAGCCAGTAATGGTGAAGGATCCCTGACCCATGGCAAGAGGAGCTGGAGTTTCCTGAGCCTGTGGCACAGACAAGGCTCCATGAACTCCTTGGTTCACAGGTTTTTCCTTTCCTCCCTGAGTCCCTCAAGATGTCTTTGGCAAGAGAGATTTTCATGGAAAACTTGTATTGCTATTTTCAGGATTTCACTCAAAGGCTTCAAACTTTAACCAAAAAATTTTGCCTGGGTTTTTTTTCCCAGTTCCAGTGCCATAAGGTTTGTACTTCCAGTTATGCAACAGACACATGAAGTTAAAGAGAAATATTTGACTAAAAGTCAGTGAATGCACAAATCAAAACCAGAGCTAATTAATTCCTTCATTTAAGCAAACCAAGCTGCAGCAAGGACAATGAGTGAGGTTGATGAGGCTTGGAGCAATCTGGTCTGGTGGAAGGTGTCCCTGCCCTTGGCAGGAGTGGAATGAAATGATCTTTAATGTCCTTTCCAACCCAAACCATTCCGTGATTCCGTGATTCAGCATCCACGGGGTTCCTTTGGAGCCCTTTGCACTCAGAGCCAGCGATGCTCCACTTCATCTGAGTCATCCCATCTGACTCACAGCACAGCGAGGTGTGGCCTCTGAGCTTCACAGCTTTGCCTCTCGGGATCCAGGGAAGTGAAAGGTTGGTTTACTGCCAGGAGCGAGCAGGGCAGGGCAGGAACAGCCCATCTTGGAGGGAGATGTGAGACACAGAGATCCCCTCACTCCCAGCCTGGCAGTGCAACCCTGGCTCTTCCAGAGTGGGGAAAGAATTAGTCACGCCTCAAAAAATCGATATATTCTGTGGGTTTGAATTTTTTTTAAGTGCTCCTAAGTGTTCTGTTTGCTTTAGAGAACTCTCAATGTAAAACAAAACCCTGCTTGGGATCACAGATGATTTAAAGCCCCAAATTGCAAACCCGAGGGGTGGGAGATTGAGAACCCAGGGAGCTGAATCAGCCACAAGACCCCATTTCTTAGGGATGTGCTCTCCAACTTGCCTTTCACTGCAGCCAAACACTCTAAGGAGAAGTTATTTTCCCCATTTTGAAATTCCCAACATTTCTCCAATAGCCAAGTGATGTTTAACAGTGGCTGGGTTTGGCTGGGGGAGGTTGATGCTCTTCACTGCAGCCTGTGGAAAGAGACCTGTAAAAAAAGACCCCACTGCAATAGATAACTGATCTCTAGAAGTTAAATAACTTTAAAGCACTAATTTCAAACTGCTCATCGGAAATTATTAAACAGAAAGCTGCTCCTCTCTTCTTGACGGGAAATTAACGTGGAGGAAATCAATTTAGAGGGCAAGCAGCTCCATGGCGTGAGAGATGCACTTCCCCTCCCAGATCAGAACAACCCACATCCACATGGTTCCCTGCCTTGTGACTGCTGTGGCCTGACTGGTGTGTGGGACTGGCAGCACCCACAGTGTGCAATGTTTGGGCTGCAGATCTGCCAGGGAGGCCGAGCCTGGCACAATCCCAAAGTGCTAAATTCATCCTCTCTGTGCCACCTCCCAGGCTGGGGAGCTGTGACAATGCCACCTCCTTTCTCAGAGCTGGGATGAGGCTCTGAGGAGCCTTTGGGGAGCCCCTCACTGCCCTTCCCCGAGCTGTCACTGCAGTTTCAGCCCCACATTCCAGTGGCTGAGTCACCTCAGACTCTCCTCAGTGATAAAAATGGCATCACAGCAGAATCAGGTATGGGGAATCTCCTCTGTGACCTGTCAGACTTGGGCCATATCCTCTCAGGACTTCTGAGAGCAGGGATTGAGGAGCCTTCCTCCTCTTCCTCCTCCTCATGAGGTCCTTTTGGGGAGATGGCTCATTCCTGAGCTTCCTTGGCTGCATCCCCATCCTCTCCTCCCCAAACATCACCTGGCCCAGCACTGAGGAAAAACTCCATGAGAAGATTGAGAACTTCAGCAACTGAAGTCTGATGGTAAAGGAAGGAAAATCACTGGAGAAGGAGCACCACCCCTGCTGCTCACATGAAGCCTCACATGGACCAGCAAGCCTGGACTTGCTGCCTTTATCCTCCTTTTATTCTCTTTATGAAGCACCAAAGTAAAACTCCTGCCTTTGGAGCTTCCTCCTCCTTCTCCTGGAAAACATGAAACTGCAGCTCACCCATTCCCCTCCTGCTCTGGCAGCACCAGGAGAGCTGCAAGTCCACCCCAAAATCTTCACCCAGCTTCTTATGCTGCTGCTGTTGATGAGCAAAACCCTGTAAGGTTTGAAGCTTTTCTATTATTAAAGATGAGGAAATGAGAAGCACTTTGAGCCTGGCATTCAGATCTGAGCATAAGTTGCTTTTCAAGCGTTAAATGAGTCTTGTAGCAATTTGTGTCAACAGAGATTTTTGAAAGTCCTCAAACTCCCCCTGGCTTGGCACTTCACAGAAATTCCATCCTCCTCTGCAGCCTGATGCCCAGAGGCCCTTGTGGAGCATCCTTCCTGCAAATATTATTAAATAACTGGAGGAGAAATGCCTACAGTGACGCCAAATGCCTGTGCAGATGGGGCCAAAGACCCCCATGGCTCTTTGCCATCCAAATCCAAGATTCCAGGACTTTTCTTGCCCACCCTCTGTGTTTGCCCAGCCAACCCATCCAAGCTTACAGAAACTACTCAGGCCTGAAAAGCTGAGAGGAACAGTGCTGTGCTGAAGGAAGGGATTTAATCAGTTCAGGGCAATCCTCACTGAGGGCAGGCAGAACCCTCCTTGTCTCTGGGAAAGATTCTCCATAAGGAGAGTAAAATCCCTGTGGGAAGCTGCACTGAGCATGTGGGGTTGGGAAGAAAACACAAAGGGCAAAGAAAGCCAGGAGAGCTCAGCCTGGTCCAGCAGAAAGCAGCAGCACCAACCACTCTGAAGAGTTTAAAATAGCTTTATTGCACAGCAATCACAGAATCTTCGAGGGTGGGAAGGACCTTTAGGATTACCAAATCCAACCTCAATGGGTGGCTTTTGCCTCAGCTCAGGAAACCAGAGGAGAAGGAAAGGGAAGAGCTTTGGAGGAGTCCCTTTCCTTTCCTGCAGTGGATTTTTGCAGAGCACAGAAATTTATTCTGCTGTGAAGCCTCACACTAAGCAGGGCTCAGATTGAAACCTCTTGTGTTTGTGTTCCCCCTGCAGCAGCCAGAGCTCAGCAGTGCAATGTCTGTGCAAAGGTGCAGGTTGGAACAACCTCTCCCAGCAGCACCACATGGCACTAAAATGTTGTTTTCCCCATTTTTTTATCAAAAAAACAGAGTTAAAAATAATTAATACCAGACACAGCCACCTCTCCCAGAGGCTTTGCAGGGCAAGTGGAGCAGCAGCAGAGCCCTCTGGTGATGAGCAGGATGGTGAAGGGACAACCACCAGCTCTGAGAGCAAAATCCAGAGGGACCACATTGTGCTTGGCTTTTACACAAAACTCACAAGCTCGTTTTTCCAACATACTTCTAAATTTTTTAAAATTTTTTTTTCCTAACCCAATCTCAGTGGTTTTTTGCTTGGTTTCTCTCCACTCCCACTCTCCTTTTAGCAGCTCCTTACTCTGACAGCCAGGATGGAGCCCCAGGAAAGGAGCACCATGACAAGGATGGTGACAGTGCCAGCACAGACTGTGATCACCCCAGTATTCCAGGTTTATGTGGTGTGGCTTTCCAAGGGGAAAACAGGACACCATCCAGGCAGAAATGCAGAAATGCAAGCCTGGCGTGGAAGCTGCTGAGACTTTGAAGTGCCTGAATTAAAGATCTTTCAAAATAAATCTCTCCTTGAGGAGTGCCAGCAACCCCTGGATTTACAGAGCCTGGCAGGCAGTGAGAGCAGCAGCAGGGTATTAAAGCTGTAATTTCCCCCACTTTATGTGAATTTTAACTGATATTCTGTCACCTTCTCTTTGCTGGAGGGTGCTGCCTGTAACTGAAGGCAATACAGACAATTTGGAAACAACCCCTTTGAACCACTTCTGTCACACAAAGCACTGCAATGGAAAGCTTTTCACACTGTGCAAATTTAAGCACTTTCTTGTGAAAAGGCACAGTACAGAGTTACTTTTCACTGTCCTTTAACAGCTCAGAAAAGTGGAGTATCCTGACAAAACCCCCTTGTCAGCACACACTTCTGGGGTTCTCACCAGAAGCCATGGATCTGCCCCAGGACAACACTGCATTCATGAGCCACAGGAACCAGAGAATGTCCTGAGTTGGAAGGAACTCCAAGGATCAGAGTCCAACTCCTGCCCTGCACAGACACCCCAACAATCCCACCCTGGGCATTCCTGAGAGCATTGTCCAAACACTGCTGGAGCTCTGGCAGCCTCGGAGCTGTGATCATTCCCTGGGGAGCCTGGGCAGTGCCCAGCACCCTCTGGGGGAAGAACCTTTTCCTGAAATCCAACCTAAACCCACCCTGGCACAGCTCCATGCCATTCTCCATTCATGCCAAGCCCAGGAATTCACAAATGAAATCCAGTGTCATTTGTCATCTTCCAGATTTATTTCAATGGATAAATTCCATGTTTGCTCTTAATCAGGCATAAAACAGTACTACTTTCTTCAGAGTCCTGTGTGATTCTTGGTGGGAAGAGACGCTGAGAGGTTCCTAATTCCCACATGGAATGAAATTGTGAGTTGCTGCAGGAGTTTAGGGGTTAATTGCTAGAGCAATTCCCTCCCCTAATCACAAGGACATGAATCTGCAAGAGCAGGTAAGATCTTGTGCTGACAGCAGGAGGAGCTGAAATGAAAGGCAAGGTGTGCCTAGGGCTGCTCAACTCAGCCCTTCCCTGTCTCGTCATGAGAAAGTTGGGAAGAGGACAGGAACACAGGCAGTGTGATTTTATCTCCCTGTCTCTCATTTAACAGGGAGGGTTCACTTTGGAAAGTGATAACAGAGAACAGAACTGTTCCTCCTGCTACAGTGACCACCCCTTGTCATTTATCTGGGTGTAACTTGTAACTCCATCATAGTTCATGATCTGCTGCGCAGGGGATACAAAGTCCCACTGTCATCAAATGGGACAACTTGATCAACCAGTGAATCTCGGAAACAAAAGTATCACAGAATGCCATAATGGTTTGGGTTGGAAGAGACCCTAAAGATGCTCCAATTCCACTCCCTGCCACGGGCAAGGACATCTTCCACTATCCCAGGCTGCTCCAAGCCCCATCCAACCTGGCCATGAACAATTCCAGAGATGGGACAGCCACATGGGCAACCTGCTTTCAACAAACCTGAGAGATTCTGCAGGCAGGAGTGACCAAAAATTTGTTCTGCTGGCACATTTTTAGTTCACTCATTCCACTAACCTGCGAAAGGAGTTAGGTCCTCCCACTACATCAACCGTGGAAAAGGGAAAGCTGGGCCAACACTAAGTGAAATAGGGAAATGTACAATTTCTAGAGCCACCAAACGTCGCCAGACCACAGCCCAGCAGCAGCACAGGCGCCCAGGATCGGTGGCTCTGGGTGGAGCTGGGCAGTGAGTACAGAGCACACTCCCTGCATGCACAAATACCTACAGCATCCACCCACGGGGCTCATCCAGGTCCAAGTCCAACTGGGATCTTCCTCCAGCTGTCTGTGGGATAAGCACACCCTGGTGTGTGACACCATGAGATTTATTCCTGCTGTGTGGATGCATTGATTGGAAGCTTTGTGTGAGAGCTGAATCTTGTGCTTCTTGATGTGCCAGATGACAGATATCAGTGCACACTGGCTGTGTGGTGTGTATGGGATTGCCTTCTAACAACTGGAATTCTGTGCTTAACTTCAGAAATAGGGAAGCCAATATTAATAAAAATATGCATGGAACATGTAATCCACACATGCTGAAGGGCTGTCACTGCACTGAGGCTCAGGACACCTTTCCTATCAAGGTGAAAGGTGTCCCTGCCTATGCCAGGGGCTGGAATGAGATGGTTTTTCAGGTCACTTCCAACCCAAACCACTCTGTGATCACCATCTCTCCCTTGGGACAGCGTGGAGGCAGTTTGGACAGGCTGGCAGTGAATCCATCCATGCCTGGGCACAGCAATGGATCTGCACTAGAGTGGAGCAGAACTGACACATCCTACAGAGCAGATCTAACCACTCACTGACCACTCTGCAAGACCCCTGGAAGGGTTTGTACTCCTCTCCTAAGAGTTATATGGATAAATATCACTTAGAATCACTGAATCCTGCAGGTTGGAAAAGTCTTTTGAGTCCAACCGTTCTGCCAGCACTGCCAAGGCCACCACTGCCCCATGTCCCCAAGTGCCACATCCACACAGCTTTTAAATCCCTCCAGGAATGGGGACTCCACCACTGTCCTGGGCAGCTGTGCCACTGCCTGACCAACCTTTCAATGAAGAAATTTTCCCTAACATCCAAAATAAACATCCCCTGGTGCAGTTTTAAGTAATTTCCTCTGATCCTGTCCCTGTTCCCTGGGAGCAGAGCCCAATCCCCCTGGCTGTCCCCTCCTGTCATGAGTTGTGCAGAGCTAGGTTCCCCCTGAGCCTCCTTTTCTCCAGGCTGAGCTCCCCCAACTCCTTCAGCTGCTCCTCATAGGACTTGATCCCTCAAAAATATTCATCTGAACTTTTCTGGGTCTGCAGGGCAGCAATTAACATAAGTGGATCTGCATGCCCACGTTTTTACTGATGCACAAGCGTTGCAAACACAATTAATTTGAGAAATCCAGAGGAAGGGACAATCCCACAGCTGAACATTCAGGATAAAGCACTGCCCACACATTGCACTCTTCTATTAACAGATGTAAGAATTATTTTTGGACCACGGGCTAAAAAGAGCTTTTCTCAAGCCTCAAAGTGGATAAATAATTTTGTTTCTAATCTTTCCTGCTCACTGCTGCCATCTTTACCTTCCTGATGGGTGAAGGTGTGAACCAAGGCAGCAGCATTGCCCAGCTCAGTGTGAACTGCTCTGGAAGTCACTACATGGAAATGTATCCAAAAGTAATGCTCAGACTTAGAAGTTCACACTGATGCCAAGCCCTGGAGTTTCTGTCACTCACTTTATTCCATCAAACTCCTGGTAAGTGCATAAAAACATTGGTTTGGGGGTCATTTACCACATCCAAGTGTGAAAATGTAGCACAGGAATTGTTCAGAGGCAGAGAAAACACACACACACACACAACTCTTCACAGGTGAAAAATAGTCCCATTCCTCCTTTGGAAGAAGCAAGACCAGATCTTTTCTCTCTTAATTACCCAGGAATTTGTGAACAGGCAGTACCTGGGGCTGACATGCTACACCAGAGCCATGGTCACATCCACATTTAATATCCCTTATGTACAGGCTGCAAATATCACAAAAGGAAGAGGAAAAACACTCACAGAAGTCAAGTAATTCTGATTTTATATTCAGGCTTTGCAAATCAAGGATGTCCTATTTTTACTATTCATTCAAGGCAAAAGTCTACACAGGCATGTCAAAAGCAGGAATTGAAAAACAGTGAACACAACAGTCTTGAAAATACGTTTAATGTCTAATCTTATACAAAAGTGACAGCATTTTCAAAAAAATATCAAATCCTGTATTTATAGCTTCTCACTATCATACAGCAATATTTGTTTCATCTAAAGAAAATACAGCAGCAGGTGATAATCTATACTTTAAAGATGTGATTGCTTATATTTCTTATTGTAAACAAATGCAGTATGTCAACCTCAAAGCACAAGTCAAAACGAACTCCTCAGCAATTGAACTCAAAATGATGCATAGAAATGTACAAATTCCATTGCAAAAGCTTCAGGCCAGAAGTTGCTCACACTTGACATAACATGTGATAAAGTTACTACACGGTATATAGTGACACCTTGAGTTTTTACACAATAGATTAACAGGAATACCCTTTTCACTGCTATGCAAAGAACTTTGCTCACAAAAACAAAGGGGTTATGAAACAGTTTTCATGACCTCAAGAAATACGAATATACATTGAAAAACATCCCATATATATTGAATTTTAGCCTAAATGTTCCAGTAATAAATCCTGCCTATTTCAGGAAGAACCTAGAAGTCTAGTTACTTTTACAAAACCCCTTTCCAAAAATCATTACTTGCTACTTTTGCTTTATCCTTTCCTACCTCTTCCCATTCCCTGCAGAGACATACGGCCAGTGCAATTCCAGCTGGAGTGCTGCTACTGCATGATCCATTCATTTGGAATAAATCTTTTTTCATTACAATGATTTACAGTCTAAGGCTGCAGGTATCAAAAATGCACTTGAGCAAATGCAGTCAATGTTGCTTACGTGAATTTTTAATTAGTCTTGCCAAGTCTGCTTGGGGGGCAACTGGGGTTTTTTTAAGGTTAGTGAAGACTTGCACTTTTGGTTCTCATTCCAAGGGTTAAGTTGCTGGGGTTTAAGTTGAAATGTTAAGTATTTTTGTTCAGCTCCAGTATTGTCTTCCTAAAACAAAAAATAGACATTCCTTTGCTATCAGCTTTCATGACACTGGATTAATGCAGCCACAGCTCAGCTGGCTGCTTTCTCCTGCAAAAATACTGTCAGGACTTTGTCATAAAGGCTATGATTACCAAGGAGCATCACCACCAGGTCACCCCATGTGCTTTTTGAGTGTCCATCACATGCATGCAGGAAGCCACAAAGGTACTGGAAGAGAATTAACTCGTGTTCACAGTTCCATGATACAAAGACTCCCTAATGAGCTACCATGTGAAGCAAAATCTGTTCCTAATTCTACCCACAGAGGCTAAGTTAGGAGATCCCCAGCTGGGGAGGAAACAAACTGTCCGTGGTCCAAGTGTAGGCCATGAAGTACCACCAAGAGACGTGGCTGTGTCTTGGCAAACCCCTCGGATGTGCTTGGCACAGATATGGCAAGAACATGAAAACTCAGGGCAGTGCCCCTTGGGAGAGGCAGCTGCACAGCAGTGCACAGGCTTCCTGACATTCAATTTCTCCCAAATTCCACCTACTCCGTGAGGTATGCAGACACCCAGCTGGGAACAGGGAGCTGCTCCCAGGGACAGCAAACGAGATCCCCTTGTGCCCAACTGCGGCAACAAGGATCTCTGTCGTGACACAACTGTGCCAAAAACTGCTGGGAAGGGAATGCTCAGGTTGGGCTTTAAGCTCAAGTTCAGTTTCCAGGGACTCTGAAAAAGCCTGCCAGGTTTACACAACCCAGCAGCCAAGTCAAATTTGAAATGACTAGAACCCAGGTCAGAAATAGGGAAGTACCTACGTCGGGGATCAGTTTCTCTTTACACAGACCAAGCCAAACTTCCAACCACCACAGAATGAGAACTGGCAACAGGATGTCCTCATTTGCATGCACAAAACTCACATTTGCTGATTCAAAGTTAACTGCACATCCAGGTTATTTCACTTGCACAGGAATGCCTGTTTGTGAACACCAACAGTGTGCTGTGACAAGTCACACCAAGGCTTCCAAACGTGGCTCTTCTCCTCCGTAGTCCCAGACCGAGCAATTGGTTTGAGTATGTACAAAATGCTGAGAAAACCTTCGAGTTCACATGCTCTGTCTTGTTAGTTTGAATTACTGTAGCACGTTCGAAAATCAGGTTTCTTGACTAAAATGTTGAAACACTTTCTCTATTGACTTTTTAGAATAACCCGAAAATAGACAAAATATGACTATCCATCTGTTCAATGACCAGCACGAGTCTGGCAACAAGACTTAAAGCATTAATGGAAATTTAAGAATTAATTTTTTTTAGCTCCACGGGCCTGATTCTTTATAATCCTTACATGGCAACTCCCGTTTTTCCAAGGAATACTTGCCAACATAACCACAGGTGTGTTAGTTGATTTCTTCTCTTTGTATTTCACTTGATTAAAACCAAATAATTATGCCAGCATATGAGCAAGGTAAATCGATGTAAACTGCTCCTTCATACCTCAAATGCACATACAAGAGGCAATTCTTCATAGCCCCATACATTACTGAAACAAAAACTGTAAAAATCTCTGTAAGTAGTGGATGAAGGTGGAAAACTACAGTATTTTGTTGCCCAGAACGTATTCAGCGGTAAGGCTGCAAGAGACAATAAAGTCATGGTCAATGCAGGCTTTTCACACAGCAGTTCATTCAGTTACAAATCACAAATAATAAGTATCACTTAATAAATCACAAATTCATCCTTATAATTTGTTATTCCCTCCCTATTGCTGTAGCAGCAATCTCTCTAGATTAAAGAGACTAAAATACTTTATTTTTCAGAAATTATTACTAGGTTTTCCCCCTTTTTTTGGCTTTTAGTCTTTCCAAGCAGTGGAAGAGCACTATAACGTGAGACACACTCCAACCTAATGCTTTTACCATTTTAGTGTACTTAAAGTTTAACAAGTTGCTGTTATCCCACTGACTTCAGGAATAGAACAGGTGTGCTGAAAGTCCTTACCTGCACTAACAGGTCTTAATGCTACCGAATTTCCCCAACTTAAACGTGAAATAATTTAGAGTAATTTGAGACCAAAATGAAATACTCACATGGGGACCACCAGGCATTGATGGAGCACCAGCAGGACCAGATGGCACTTGAAAAGGATTAGGGGGCGTAGGATATAGTCCTGGAGCTGGATATGATCCTGTGGGTGGAGGGAATGGCCCGGGCGGTGAAGGTCCCCACGTTCCAGGCGGGACTGTACCCCATGGCACTGTCGGCGCAGCCCCTGGAGTCTGGGTAGGAGCGGAATATGGCCCTGGGGGTGGATATGGCATGCTGGGAGCAGGATACTGCCCTCCCATTGTTGGTCCCCATGCTCCGGAGGGCATGGATCCCCATGGCCCAACAGGAGCAGGAGGTGCAGCTGGCTCTGTTGGACCTCCGTAAGGTCTTGGAAGCTCTGGAAAGGGCATATTTGGTGGAGGATACTGCCCTGGCGGGACAGGACCTGGCACAGTTGGGGGTGGATATGGACCACCAGGAGGAGGGCAGGAGGGTCCAGTAGGAGGAGGAGGAAATGGAGCAGGCGGTCCCGGGGGCATTGAAGGATACATTCCCGTTGGAGGAGGTCCGAAGGGCACGCTGGAAGCCGATGTGTTTGGTGGCAGTCCCGTGGGAGTCATAGGGGGGGCGCTGGGGTTATTCCAAGGGTTGGAAGCCGGCCAGCCCTGCGGAGGCTGCCCGGGCTGCTGGCCAGGCTTGGTGCTGCTCACTTTGGAGGTTTTAGCAGGCGACTGGTCTGGTAAAGCATCTGCCAACTGAAAGACAAAGCGCCGGTGAGAACGGAACGTGCCCGACTGGCTGGCTGCACACATCCCCCCACCACGTGTCTACACTCCACTGCCAGAGCGGGAGCAGAAGAGCTCCTGGTGGCTGCACACACATGATTACATTCATTTTTTGTGCAGCTCCTATCACTAAGGCAGCAGAGGCATTCTGACAGGCCGCTGTTAAAAGATCCCAAAGATAAAAGGCGACCCACCGCACGGAACAACAGGCAACTGCGGCACGAACCTGCAAACATTTTCCTAGATTTCCATTACAACTATCTTGATGCTGTTAAAGCACAGCTCCTTTGTTAGTGTCACAGGAGAGAAACCCACGAGGCACCCAGCAGCTTCCGATGTTTAGTCCAGGGATTGCTACATTTACCCAAAAGGAAAACACCACGACTGAGATGCAGAGGAAATCTCTCAGCTGTCAGCTCCCCTTTTCCTTCAAAAAACTATGTCAGCTTTTGGAATAATCAACACAACTGGCTGATCTTCAGGAAAGAAAAACTGTTACTTACCGAAAAATCATCAGTTCCAGACATTGTGCTGAAAAGTAAGGTAAGATAAAGTGAAATTTGTTGAAAATAATAAAGGTATTTTTAAGCAAGACTTCATGAGACATCTACATTTGTCTCATCTGAAGCACAGCAAGTGCTGAACCAGCAGCACCTCTTGGTGCCTTGGTTTTAGCACCTCTGGCCCACACCAGATCCTGGAGCACAGATCGGGGTGATCAGTGCCCATGTCTGCTGGGACTCCTGTGCCCAGGTGCTGCTTTGGGGATCCCCAGTTACTGAGGTCATGGGAATAAATTTACTCTTTGTGTTTTAGCCCTGGGTTTGTTGCTGTCCCAGCTGCCTCCCTGCACTCACAGAGCAACCCAAACACTTTCCTCTGGAAAAAGTTCTCATGAAAAGGAAAAGTCCTCAGCCTCCACCTGCCTCCTCTCAGACAGGTGTGACACAGGATTAAATGGGTCACATTGCAAAAGGGAGGAATATTTTAAGCATTCATATGGAGAATATGGAGCCTGCCCAGACAGGGATGCCTGGGAAGGATTCCAGGTGTTTTCTAAACTGGGATTTGGAAAATGTATATGAGGATTCTTGTGGGTGAAATCAATGTATCTAAACCAAAATATGATTAAATCAGAGAATCACTGAATGGTTTGGGATTAAAAGGGACCTTAAAGATCACCTAGTTCCAACCTCCTGCCATGGCCAGGGATACCTTCCTGGTGTCCATCCAACCTGGCCTTGAGCACTCACAGAGATCCAGGGGCAGCCACAGCTTCTCTGGGCAACCTGTGCCAGGGCCTCTCCATATTCAAAATCAGGAATTTCTTCCCAATATCCCATCTCTGGCACTGGGAAGCCACAGGCCCTTGTCCTGTCCCTCCATCCCTTGTCCCCAGTCCCTCTCCAGCTCTCCTGGAGCCCCTTTAGGCACTGGCAGGAGCTCTGAGATCTCCCTGGAGCTTCTCTTCTCCAGGTGAACACCCCCAGCTCTCCCAACCTGGCTCCAGAGCAGAGGAGCTCCAGCCCTTGGAGCATCTCCATGGCCTCCTCTGGACTTGCTCCAACAGCTCCATGTCCTTCTGATGTTGGGGACCTCAGAGCTGGAATCCCCACTGAGATCTCATTGCCAAAAATACAAGAACTATAGTTTGCTGATGGTTTATCCCCCAATTATTTCAGAGCACACCAAGTGCAGAGGATGTTCTTATTTACATTCACCAACTTCAGCAATTGATTACAGAGGTGTTACTAATGTGTATCCAACTTCCAAACTCTCCACACTTCCAAGGAGCACTGAAAATAGGGACCAATGAGCCACATTAACAAATACTGACCAGAGGTGAGGAACTGTTAAAAAGATGAGCAAGAGCAGCCAGAATTTTTAGGGGAGAGTGTACGAGACAGAAAGGAATGTAAGAGAAGGAAAAATGCAAAACAGAAGTCAAGAGTACAAATACTACTGCAAAGTTGACCCCCACAAAACACAATTTTTGTATTCCCTTGATGATGATGAAGAACTGACTTTAAGACAGAGAACAGTCTCAGGAACAGAGGCTTGCAGAGAGTCCAGATCAAATAGGTTTATAAGCTCCTCCAGATTCATATATATTCACATTATTTACATTATATTATTCATACAGTCTTCTTTGAAACTGTATTGTAAATTTATTACAATTTTATTACGCAATTTCCTAACCTTAGGACAGTTCTGGATCAGAACAAGAGGCCATTTAGCTCAGCATCCAATTTTATCTTGACAATGACCAGTAGAGAACAAGAACAGGAATGACACTCACCCCAACACTTCAATGATTCCAAGCTCAGACACTTCCTAAGTTGCAGACAATTTCTATGGAGCAGTAACCCTCAAATAATTCCTTTTTCACAAACACATCCAGTTACCTCACTTAGATGAGGGGATGTCTCATTTGCCCACTTCAGTGCTGTTCCTACAACACCCACTAGCAAGGAGCTCCACAGGCTGCTATTTGTTGCACAAAAGCCACCTCCTTTTTTTGTTCTAAACCTGGATTTTACTACTTGCACTCATTTCTCCTCCATTCTTGCAGCTGAGGAAATCAGCAAGTCTATTCCTATCCCCCCTGCCCATGCTGATCATTATCCTACAGATTTTGACCATTTTCTTTCAGGTGTCCCTTCCCCAGGCTGAGCTCCAGCTCTATCCCTGACCCTTGTGCAGCAGCTATTCCATACCTTTGATTATTCTCCCTGCCTCAATCTGAGGCTTTTCCAAGGCTTTTGTGCCTTTTGGGATGAATGACAAGAAAGAACTGCAGAGAATTGAAGATGTGGGATAACCATTGATTTATACAGTATCCTAATTATGCTCTGGTTTGTCTTCTATTTCCTTCCTAATACTTCTTAATGTCTCAGCTGCTTTTTGAGCCCTGTGGAAGTGACACTTCTGTGGCAATATTTCATTCCTCAGTGTCAAGGGTCAGCCCAGCATTTTATATGTGAAATTATCTGCACCACTCTACATTTATCTACTCTGAATTACAGCAGATTTATTGCCATTGAATTATTTCTGCCAATTTATTACCTAATCCTTACTTTCCTGAATGGCTTTGTGTCAACAAGACACTGCTCATCTCATTTCCCAAGTTATTTATGACCACAAGAACAACCCAAACCTCTGTGGAAACCCAGTGAACTTTTCAAGTTACACCTCATAATTTAAATTACCCTTTGAAGAAATACCTTGTAATTTAAATAAACCTGTCAAGAAACACCTCGTAATTTAAACGAACCTTTTAAGAAATGCCTAATAATTTAAATAAACCATTTAAGAAATATGCATCCACAAAGTTGATGGAATTCAGTGCCTAACTGCATGAATACAAAGGTTTGTTAAAACTCCAGTATTAATTTATAGCTGCAGTAGCTCTTTCAAGTAAGGACTCTTTGTCTCAGATGAGGAACATGTTCAGATCAAGGACTATTTGTTTAAAATTGAGAAACCAACTGAACTCTATCAGGGAAGTGGTTTCTGCTCCCGTTATTAACAGCTCAGCTGTTTGAGACATATCTACCAGAAACTCAATTTCTCTTCAATAAATATCTCTCAGGCTAAGAATTCATTAATTTTTGCATTTAACCACACTCAAGAAGTTGACAGGTGCTTTTTGGTGGTACTGTAGTTCAATTTATCTCCATGGACAGAGAAGCTATTTAATATAACCCCCAAAATAAAGGAACTCAATCATTAATATAGAGACAAGTAAAAAAAAAAAATTACATAAGTGCACAGGTAATAATAATCATCATCATCATCATCATGTTATCAAAAAAACACCACCAAAACAGGTCAAGAGAATCCTCATTTCTTTAGGCAGATGGAGAGATGGGATAAGACCAACTGAAAAACAGATCTGTAACAGATTGAAAAAAGTCCACAGAAGAAGTTGGAACATTTGCTGCGAGGGAGAGAAGGAAGAGAAGAAATAAAACTAAAGGAGAACTTGAAAGAAAATCCTGTGATCTGCCACAAAAGTGTCAGAGAGGAGTAAATTCAAGTCAAGCAGTGGGTGAATACAGTTGAAACAGGCCTGCTTCCCAAATATTAATAAATATCCCCTTTGTTAGTAGATCATTCCCAAATATCTCTGTGCCATGAAAGTGAAGGGAACAATTCTGCTGCATGATTTATGAAAAAAAAAAGAAAAAAAAAAAAGCAGTTAAGCATAGCTTATAATGAGATTTAGTGGCTTTTTTACTTTGGCAAGCAGACAAGAGCAACATTTGTTGGCAACATTTGGGATAACTGAGCCCATGCCAAGCATGTCAAGGATCCTCTTGCAGACAGGATGGCCTATTTCAGGGATGTTTTTTAAACAGACATTTAATCTGGGTACTGCCACCTTCATTTCATAAAAAAGAAACTGAAATTACCCTTAACATTCAGACAACATATGAACTCATCTGTACTTAAATCTGGAATCTATATTCCATTCAGGTTGTTCAACACTAAGGAATTCGTGTCAAAGAGTTTCAGTCAAAGCCTTACAGGAATATCAATTATATTAATACAATTATTGCCCAAGGCATTCACATGCTCACAAATCAGACTCAGAGACAGTGTCAGACAGAAGACCTCCAAGTAACTAAATTTTAAGGTTCCCCCTGGTCACATGTGGGCTCAAGATTTTATAAAAAAACCCCACACTGAATGGTGGCTTGATGGGATTTTTAGTCATCAGAATTAACAAATGGACTTCTGAATTAACCACTTATCTCTTGAAGCTTTCCTAGTGCACAAGCATTGATAAGAGCAGAAAAAAACCCCATTCATGAAACACACATTTGTTTTGCCACATTTAAACTCTACTCGAAATAATCCTTTCCTGGAGTTGGGATGAAGAAAGAACAAATGGAAGGAGGGTTCAGGAGCTAAAGTCATTTGGCAGGGAGCAGAAAGACAACAGAGCTGGCAAAGTGAAGTCCTGCTGCATCCACTGTGCTGTAAGATAAGATTCCCTTTGTTTTCCAAAGGCCAACGCCCCTGGAAACATCTCTGGCTTTCCAGAAGCCCAGAGCCTGCCAGCTCCAGCTCTGCTGCTCAGGGCATCACCTCTCAGCCACCTCTGAGGACACAAATGGCCAGAGGCACGAAACTGAAGTGAGGGATGGAAAGAGATCATCAATGTCTGCAAAAAAAGGCTGCCAGGAGCTGAATCGCTCTCATCCTTTATCCTGAAGAGCCACGAGAGGGACAAAGAACTTCACTGCACGTGCCCAGAAATTACACCCTGCAAAACCTTCAGGTCACAGGGCAAGGCCTGCTGGATCCCCACGAGCTGCTCCCAAAAATTGCTAGCAGGTAGGTGAGATGAGCGAGGCTGCAGCTGGGAACAGAGAAAGGCTGGGAAGCACAATTCCAACACAGCTCTGGCAGGAGAGATCTTCCAGCAGCATTCACAACCAACTGGTGACTTTCAGAGAGGTCTGTGAAACGCCTGTTTCTGGAAGCGTGGTGCTACGTGTGCCGCGCTAAATCAGTCCTACTAAGCAGCTTCCACAACAAACCAGCTCCACGGTGGTTTTTGGAGCTCCAAACCCTCTTGGATCACATCCATCCCACTGAAACTATGGATGTAGTAGCGTTTTCTCCCATGCTTTTGCTTTTCCTGGCTTTTATCCACCATCAGTCCTTATGAACCCTCACCAGGAAGAGCTGTCCAATGCACTTTTTCTTCCTTACCCAAAACGAAGCATCAACTGCTTGCCTATTTTTTTTTTTTTTTGAGTTGTATGACATTCTTCCAACACTTGATGTGCCAGATTTAGTTCCTGTCTCCAAGATCATCCTTCAAACACAGAAAAAGGTTTTCTGGATGCAACAGGCTGTGCTGCATTTCCACTGGGTGGCACGGCTGCCTCAGCAGAGAGGTTCCTTTGTCACTCTAACATGACTAATTCCTACCAGCATAACCTCATCTACAACAGGATTTCTGCCCACATAAGTGTAACTACCCAACATAGCACACGGAGAAAATGGAAGAGACACCAAATCTTTGACAGCTTCTAAATGTTTTCTAAAATATGCAAATTTCTGCAGCTTCGGGCGTTAAATATCAACACTTCAGAGCTGGCCTTTATAGAATGCCAGAATGGTTTGGGTTGGAAGGGACCTCAAAGACCATGTTATTCCACTCCCTGCCATGGGCAGGGACACCTTCCTCAACTAGACCAGGTTGCTCCAAGCCCCAGTTCCAGGGATGGGGCAGCCACAGCTTCTCTGGGAAACCTGTGCCAGGGCCTCACCACCCTCACAGCCAAGAATTTCTTCCTAATATCCCATCCAACCCTGCCCTGTGTCAGTGGCAAACCATTCCCCGTTGTCTTGTCACTCTTTTAAACAGTCTCTCTCCGTCTTTCTTGCAGACTCCCTTCAGGTGCTGGAAGGCCACAATTAGATCACCCCAAAGCCTTCTCTTCTCTTCTCCAGGCTGGACAATCCCAACACTCTCAGCCTTTCCTCAAAGGAGAGTTGCTCCAGCCCTCTGATCATCTTGGTGGTCTCCTCTGGCCCTTTCCCCATCTTCAAAGCCTCCCCAGTGTTCACATACCATAAAACAATTTGGTGTGCCCTGGGTATTTATCCATTGGGAGAATAAAATTAACTAACAAACTAAACCAACAGTTACATCGTAAGTTGCTACGTGAGGTTTGGGGATATTTCTACCCCTTTCCCAGTTGTTTTGACTGATAAAAATTACACAAATCAGACGTTTAGTTTTCAGATTTTCAGGACAGATTTCATTAAGACCAACAACCAAACTGTGGCATTTGCTATAAATTATCAACTACCAGGAAAAAAAAAAATATTCGAAACAGAAATCCTGGCAGTTTCTGAGAGCTGTAAAACACAAAGCCATAAGGATCTGTGATCTGTGCCAACTCTTCACCCTTGTCAGGCCGTTCAGTTTCACAGCTGCCTCCCCACCAAGCCCAGAGCTGATCCCTTCATCTGCTCCCCACACCACGAGCAGATGGTCCCACACCCGGCAGACACGGATCACAAGGAGGTGCCTTGTCTGTGTGCCAGCTGTGACACAAAGTCAGGGCAGAGCAGAGAATCTCCCTGGCCAAAGGCTCCTCCTCTCCACACCACCCAGCCCTGGGAATCCTCAAAAAGATGTTTTAGTCCAGCAGCTCGGAATGATTAAAACTGATCTTTCAGAGTTGCTTTTAAATTTTCTTGAGAGCCACAGAGCCTCACATCACAGAATGCCAGCATGGTTTGGGTTGGAAAGGACCTTAAAGATTATTTCATTCCAATCTCCTGCAGGGCAGGGACACCTTCCACTGTTCCAGGTTGCTCCAAACCCTGTCCAGCCTGGCTTTGGACACTTCCAGGGATCCAGAAGCCACAGCTTCTCTGGGCAGCCTCTCTTCTCCTTTCAAACATTATCAGCCTAATTATTTTAATTGTTTAAATGAACTAAACACACAGACTCTGAGGAGTTAGATAGTCTATCAAACAGCTTCACTGTAGGGTTTTGGTGTCACCCCCTAACAAAACATCCAACCCATGTGTCACATTCCAGCTGTAATCTCACCTCTGACACACAAACCCACACACCTTCCTGCTCCTTAGCAGAGGCTCTTCCACAGCAAAACTGCTCTTCAGGATTCAATCTCACCAGCTGGACACACCTGGCACCTTTCACATCTTCACCTGGCACTGCTAAAATGCACTTGAATGAACTCAAGCTTCAAGAACACCCAAACTGCTTTCCAGGACTGGCCTGATATTCCCCACGGATGTTTCCTTCAGCCACTGATCTCCACAGCTCCTGCGAAGGGCAGTTTCAGGGCGTGCCAGTTTGGTTTCAAAAACACAAAGCAGCTACTTTTGTTATCACAACACCGGCAAATCAGGCTCGGTACCATCAGATCGGCACCGTTTTCCAGGGAATTCACCTGGGAAGGAGTTTTCCATCAATACCAAAGCCTGTCAGGCGGGCAGCTCTCGGTAGGCACTGATACCACACAGCGCTGGCCTTCCCCGTTAGCCAGCTGCCTTAAAAACGTTAAAATTTCATAAACCAACTTCCCATCAACTCGGAAAAACCGACTTTCCTGCGCCCTTCTTTAGAATGAAGCACGAAGTTAAAGTCACTTATACACAATCCCCGCTCACTGATGTGCTCATTAATAAGATCGCCACCGCACAGCACAAAAAAAAAGCCGAACAAATATTTCACCCAGCCGAGCCAGCGCCGCCACGGCCGCCCCAGAGCAGCAGGCCCCGCCACACGCCATCCCCGGTGCTCCGCGGGGACAGCACCGCCCGCCCCCCGCAGGCGGGGCGGCACCTCCGGGCGGGCTCAGGCGCGGCCCGGCGGCTCCCCGGCAGAACCCCCCCGCCCTCCCGCGCTCCCCGCGGCGGCGCAGGGCCCGCGCAGGCGGCGGGGCCGGGTGGCGGTACCTGGGCGCGGAGAGCCGGCGCAGGCCCGGAGCGACGCGGCGGCCGCAGCTCCACCGCCACCGCGACGGGCACCGGAAGCGGAACTGCGTCACGGAGGCCACGCCCAGAACGGCACACCGGAGGGGCGCGCGCGTTGCCACGCCCCTCGACGGCCGCCGTGTCACTGGCACCGCCCACCCCGTTTGGCCACGCCCCCTACGCGACATCACGCTATAGACCACACCCATTCTCGTGTGGCCACGCCCCATAATTACGTATGCAGACCACGCCCCCAGCCGCCCGTAGCCGCCGCGCTGTGGGTTGAGTCACGTGACAATGAGCGCGGGGGGGGGGGGGCTCCCCGCGGTCACGTGACGGCAGCCCTGAGGGGAAGGCGCGGCTCGTGAGGGGAGTCAGCCCGGGGTGTCACCGCAGTGTCCGCCGGGCTAGGAAAGCTGCTGGGAAAAAGCGTTTCACCACCGTTTTCACCGCTTTAAATAAAAAAAAAATATATATATATAAAGCAGCAGCTTGGTATGTCGCCCCCCCTCGTCCGTGAATCGCAAACTGCACCGTGCGGTTTAACACCAGCAGAACCAACAAAGCAAAGCGCTTGCATTTCTGTCCATTCAGAGGAAACAAAAGTCAAAATATTCTTGGTGTAAAAAAAAAAAAAATCGATTTAGCTACTAAGAAATGAAAATGTTCTTCCTGTGTGCAAGCTAAATTGTCATAGGTGGTTCCAGTAAAAGCTCTGAGAACATCGATTTGTTCAGACCTCCAGCCAACAGCCTCCAGAACAAACACTTCAGCAGGAGCTGCACAACTTCTGTCATGTTCAACAGTGTAATTAATAATCATATAAACAGTGTAATGGAAAGTCATATAAACAGCTACTCCTCATGGATATTATTGCTGAAAATCTCATTCTGATTTTCCTCTCGCCCAGCAGGAATGTCTGAAGGCAATCCCGACAGCCCAGCAATCCCGAGAGCCTTGTCCAAACTCTCCCTGAGCTTTGTCAGCCTTGGGGCCATGACCCAAAGCCTGGATTTCCCCTCAGCTTGCACAAAATCCCACCAAAATTTCATTTTAAGTTATCCCAAACCGTCCAATTTCCACGTTTCAAACCTAAAGTCGCACCTGGGTTTTTTTCCCTTTGCCCCTTCCCTGTGTGCCTCCTTATTCCAGGGCCCAAACACGCTATGTGGTTCTCTGCCCTGCCCTCCCCAGCTATGGCACTAATCCCGAGCCTTCCCATGCCCGGATGATTCCGTTAAACTCAGCAGAAACGCGGGCACAGGCGATGCCCAGCGCATGCCGACCCGGCCGCTGGCGCCCTTCCCTCGGCAGAGAGCATCTATTTGTGCTTTTCAAGGTCATTATTCGGCTGTTTCTGAATTAACAGGGAAAAAACAGCAACAGGAGCAGGAGCTGGGCACTGGCAGCCCAGAAACGGCTCGTGTCCTGGGCTGAATTCCCAGGGAGAGGGGGGAAATCTGCCCCTCTGCTCTGCTTTCCTGAGTCCCCACTGGAGTGTTGCGTCCAGCTCTGAGGTCCCCAGAATCAGAAGGATGTGGAGCTGCTGGGGCAAGTCCAGAGGAAACGATAGAGATGTTCCAAGGGCTGGAGCCAGGCTGGGAGAGCTGGGAGTGTTCACCTGGAGAAGAGAAGGCCTCCAGGGAGACCTCAGAGTCCCTTCCAGTGACCTAAAGGAGCTCCTGGAGAGTTGGAGAAGGACTTGAACAAGGGCCTGGAGTGCCAGGACAAGGGGGAATGGCTTCCCAGTGCCAGAGGGCAGGGTGAGATGGGATATTGGGAAGAAATTCTTGGCTGTGAGCATGGGGAGGCCCTGGCACAGGTTTCCCAGAGAAGCCGTGGCTGCCTCATCCTTGTGAGTGTTCAAGGCCAGGCTGGATGAGGCGTGGAGCAACCTGGGATTTTGGAAGGTGTCCCTGTGTAGGACAGGGTGTGGGAATAAGACGGTCTTTAAGGTCCCTTTCAGCCCAAACCAGTCTGGAATTCTATGGTAGCTCCAACAGGCATAAAATGGCAATGTTTTTACTGATTAATTTTTGTAAATAATTACTACCAAAACTAAGTGGGCATTTGCTATAGACCCCATCCCACAAGGACATGACAGCCTGTCTTCTGAATTTAAATAAAAGCCATGGAAAATTTAGGCTGACTTCACAGCTCTTTAGCAATTGCCTTTCCGAGTCCAGCGATCACTGGGAGTTCCTGTAGAAACAGCCTTTGTGGTGTGGCCTCGGGAGAAATGAGCAAATAAGAATGAAATCAATCCTCCTCCCAGCTGTATTCAGGGCACCTTTGCTTTTCCACGCTCGAAAGGGCAGTGCTGTGGGCAGCTCCTGCTGTGTCCTGGGGCTGCCAGCGGTGACAGCAGGAGTCCCCAGAGCTTGACGTTTCTTCCTGAGCAATCTGGTAGTTAGAAACCTTAATTAATGAGCAAACATGCAGCTGACAAACGGTGGTGATGTCTCACTTTAAATATCAGACTGGGACTTCAATGGCACTTTTAATCAATAATCTCACCACCAACCTTGCCAGGCTTCACCTTAGGATCACACAATGTGTAGAAGCAGAAAGGATGATGAATTTTTGAATTTTTTTCTCCTCCTTTGGGCAAATGCAGCTCTTCAGCTGTGTGTATGTATGTGCCGAAGGCTGTAAAAGGAATCTCACAATGGTTTGGATTGGAAGGGACCTTAAAGAGCATCTCATTCCAACCCCCTGCCCTGGGCAGGAACACCTTCCACTAGACCAGGTTGCTCCAAGCCTCATCCAACCTGGCCTGGAACACTTTCAGGAATGAGGCAGCCACAGCTTCTTTGGGCAGCCTGTGCCAGTGTGGAATTTACATTCAATTGATTCCTCTTAGTGCCAGGAATAGGACTTAGGAGGGGCTGACACTGAGCCCTGGCCACATCCTATTGGAAGATGTTACTTTGCACACTAAATTATGTAATGAAAGAAACGTTGGGGTGAAATTGTGAATTTAAATTATTCAGAAAGGCTGTTTGGTGTGATAATGTGAGGGCAATTCTTTATTACAGCCCTGCATTGCAGGGTCTGTGCTGCTGCCTTTGTGCTACGAGCACTGGCCACTCTGTTTTTAGCTCAGCTTCATGTAAATATTTGGATTGGAAGGAAGCTCTGGTCTAACCTCTGTCTCAAAACAGGGATAGCTCTGAACCTTGTCTGCATGAGTTCTGGGTGTCTCCAAAGTTGGAGATTGCACAACCTCTCTGGATGTTCTGTCCCTAAATACAGCTCCTGTGAATGCTGCTGTTATTTCCTGCATCCCGTCAGACTTTCCTTGCTGCACTTGTGGTTTGTCCTCCTGCCATGTACCTCTGCCCACTCAGTACCACCCGCCTGCATGGCTGGCGGTTGCCGTGAGGTCCTTCCTACCCTCTCTCCCCTCTCAAAAACACAATTTCCACAGCCTTTCTTCATCCTCTGGCCCCTAACTGTGCCAGTGGCCCCTGCTGAACTCCCTCTGGTTTCAGCATCTCTCTTGTCTTTCAGTGACAAAATTGGGCATAATTGCCCGCCTCGGCCTTTGTTTTGGGGTAAAAGACCAACAGACAATACTTAAATTGTCCGATTCAGTACTTTTCAGGGACAATAACACAGATCTCGAGCTGTGACAGGCATCAGAGGCAGGGAACTTTATCGCACCCGGAGGGCTGTTCATGCCGTGAACAATAAATTCAAAGGAACAATAACAATATCTTTGTTGTACCTCCCTTTTACATCAGCCAGTCAGGAGGAACAACACACAGTGGAGGCATCACTTTGCTATCCAACCTGAAAAGAATTAGGTTTTTGGTGCTTTTTTTTTTTTTAAACAAGTTTAAAATTCTGGAATGTAACGTCAGCTTTCATTAAGAAAATGCCAGTCTCTTGCTGATGGGCCGGAACAGTGAGATATAAGATATTAATCTTCAGTTCCAGTGTTGATTCTTACAGGGCGATGTCACTCTCTTTTCTATTCATGCCTCAGTGTGCTCTGTGAACATCAAGCACTCTGAAGAATTAGCTGAGCCACCCTGAAGCTAGATTTTAAAGGATACCAGATGGTATGTTCAATGCATGTGGTAAGCTTTTATATGCTTTTCCCCTATGGCCAATCACTGACTGATCATTTATTTCAAAACTCTCATAAAATAAATCACTTTGAAAACGACGCTGTCTCTAGTTAATAAGTGCTCTTCCTCAAAGCAGAGGCTTGTTGCCATGAAGATAAAATCGTAAAACTGGTTCAAAGTGCATCGGGATGGCAAATTCACCCTATTCAGGAGAGGAGATAAACTGGATTGAACTGGAAAGGAAGCGTAGCTGTCTGCTTGTTGTGAAATTATGAGCAGGTGAACTGTCATTAAAGACACTTCGACAGTCACTTTGGTACTAACACATGAGCTTTCTGTGACAAGGAGTGAATTTTTTGGGTACATTTTCTTCCCACAGTGGTGGATATGTAAAGCCTTGATCATGTGTCAAGTTACTGTGTGAGTTTGTTTTCAGGTTTTGGAGTTGGTGATTATGTCTGGCAGCAGAAGACAGAGCTCTCTTCACTTTTTTTTTTTCTTCTTTAGTGAATAAGAAGTAGGAAATTCCTCTGTAGGTGACAGCAATAGAACTCACCTCATCATCTGTCCTCTCAGAGAGGTGCTCACCTTCCCCTCACCCCCAGATTGAGAACCACAGTTTCCTGGAGGGATCCAAACCTTTATCACTTCTCTCTGTCATGGAATCATTTAGGTTGGAAAAGATCACTGAGTCCAACCTGTGACTGTCACCACCTTGTCATCCCGTGCAGACCACTGAGTGCCACATCCAGTCATTCTTTGAACACCTTGAGGGACAGTAACTCCACCACCTCCCTGGGCAGCCCTTTCCAATGTTTAACCACCTTTCCATGAAGAAATTCCCTCTCATGTCCTAAATTCCTTCTGATTCCTCCTTCTGATTCCTTCCTGCCCTTCCCCTTTGCTCCACATGCCCAATCCCAGAGCGTGGCTCCCAGCATGGTGTTGCAATCCTCTCAGGCTCTCAATGAGTTGTGTGACATTTGCTGTCTGGCTGACAGCCATGGCTCCAACAGGCAGATGATAATATAGAATTATGGCCCTTCGTTCTCTGAAGGATCATGTTTTCAAGTGCTCACTGCTGTGGAGAAAAAGCTGGAAAATGTCTTTATCCAAAAGCTTGAAAAGCAGATAAAAGGATCCCTTATTTTATTTCGCTCTGATGTTGCAATTGTAAATGAAGCTCTTTTTTTTTCCTGAGAGGGAGGAGGAGGTGAGGAATAACTGGCTGTGGAGGTTTTGCCCAGGCAGTGAGGGCAGAGTTGATTTTCCCCATGGCCCAGATGCTCTGACAGATATAAACACGCAGGCACATTCACACATCCCTGGGGGAGAGATTTTAGAATAGTCACAGTGGGACAGCCCAAAGGTCCAGCTGGCCTCATGACTGTGGGCAACACCAGGTCCTCAGGAGAAGGAGAAAGAGGAGGAATGTGGCGTGATCCTCCCCTTGCCAAGCCTCCAGGGCACTGGCAATTGGCACTCTGGGGTTACATCTGCAACAGCAGCCGTGGGAGACCCACCCAAGGCAAGGCTGTGTGACAGTGTCATTTGTAGCACGGGATGCCTGCTGGTGATCTCTGCTATCCTGTGAGCAGCTCCCAGCAGGAAGGATGTGCCCGGATTGCTGAAATCTCAATCACTCCATTTTTCATCACTTCCCCGTGGTACCATTTGTGGTGTATCTTTGTGCCTCGTTTTTATCTTTCTGTGTTGGGATCCATTTTTTTCACTGGGAGACACTTCTGTGCTCGGGCACTTTTCTCTGCAAACCTCTGAGGGGCTTTGAGGTCTCTGGTTTTGCACAGCCACTGACATGTTCTTTGGGGACAGGGTGCATGTGGCAGTGCAGGGGTAATAGTTGGACTCAATGATCTTAGAGCTCTTTTCCAACCTAAATGATTCTAGGATTTTATACATGAAATTAAATGCTCGATACCAAGTTGTTCATGTCTCTAGTTCAGATGTGTATTGATGCTGTGGCCATACTGGCAAGGTCAATGATCCACTGATGGGTGCCAAAGAACACATTTACAGGCAAATGGCTTGTAGTAATGCAGGGAATGAGGCACGGAAGGATCGTTTGAGCTCGTGAAAGATCTCTAAGTCATTGATGTGACAAAGGTGCTACTGAAGGGCATGTGATGAATTATCGACCAGAGTATTGAGTAAAAAACACTCTGTGGAAAGTGTTACATCCAGAGCTGATCCAGCGGGGTGTGGCAGCATGGTTGAGCTGCATTCTCTGCTTTCCTGATGTTCTTCTCTTAATTTCAGTAGTTTTAGGAATTTCTCGGAGTGGGAGAATTTTCCCCCAACATTTCTTCGCTGAACAGGGGTGGGCATTTACCGACTGCCTGGTGCAGCTCAGGGCGTTTACACCATTCCAGGACTGAGTTTTGTATCTTACTTCTACCCTCCCTGCTCCGGGCAGGGATTTGATGGCTGCAATTGCCTTGTCAGTTTGGGCTACCCCATCAAAAACCCACGAATTTCACCCACTGCTACTTCATACATTTAAATCTTGTCCCATCACCTAATAACCATTTAATGCTTCAAGAAATTCTGTGGGAATAACACCCATGCCATTCCTCCTCCTTCTCCTCAGCTTTCAGGCCCTGATTAAGCAAATAGCTTAAGTGCTGGGCTGAAGTGGTGCCTTTTAGCCGCTAATGCCATGCAGAAATGCCCTGAGAATAAAGCAGTTTTCATGATCACTGTTAAGAATCTGCTTCCTTCTTTGGGTATTATTTTTCCATCAGCCTGCTGGAAGAGTACAGCCAGAAAACAGGTTAGCCCGGGAAGGACTTCTCAACTAATAAACAAACCGCAAATACACTTCTTAGTCATATTTTAGGTCAAATGGATTTGTCAAGTCAATAGTCACCCAACTATGAAGGAGTCCTATAAATAAATGAGAGGTATATATTTTTAATATCTGCCTGACAGAGATCCTTTAAAGTGCAAATAAAGCTGGAATTAACTGAAGTCAAGATCACTTCCAGAGTCATTAAAAAAAAAAAGTGAAAACAATAATTTGAACTTTTTAACCTTGGGGTTGTTTCCAGCCACATCTCTCACAATGATAATAAATTCAGAAAATTCCGTGAAAAGTCTCTATTCTTTGGACTCTTGAGGCATTTAGCATAATGTTCTCAGTTCCTCTTTCTCTTATGAAAACAGGAAGAAATTATGCAGGGTAGTAGCTGTTTAAATACTAGAAATTCTCCCTGGGGAGAATTACAGTCATTTCAGTGATAAATTGCAAGTGAGATAACGGAAGGTTTGGAATGAGCCTGATCCAAACTTCATTTCCAAGCTTCCTCACTGATTTCAGGGCTTTTTGGATGAGGTTTGAGATGAGAAAGCCTCAACCCTGCTGAGTTTGAGTGGCAGGTTTGTCTTTGTGCAGCTTTACCCTGGGGAGTTCTCGTTGAAGCAGGGCAAAATAATGTCAACCCAGCACCGGATTTTTTTTTTGCACGGAAATCCTACATCTAGAATTCATCGTGAGTCTTCCCAGCAGTAGAATCACTCCGGGCTGAGTGAGCATCATACCCTAGCTCAGCTCTCCCTGCCTGGCCGCCAGCATTCCTCCTCCTGTGAATGTTTGCAAGATTGTCTGAAGAAACAGATTCCAAATCCCACCGTAAGCTCTTCTCCCCTCCAGGGGCGAAGGCATCCCAATTAATTAGCAGGAATACTCCTCTCTACAGCCATTTAGAAAGCAGAAGGACCGACTGTTGTGATCAAGTGCATGGCAAAGCATCCCGGGCTCGGCTCTAACAGCATCTCGGGGATCTGAGGACATAATTGCCTTGTTATTTCCGTGCTCCCCAGGGCTGTGCTGGAGGCAGTTTAGCAGAACGGGCATTTAAAAAGTGCCTCCAGCAAACTCCGCTCCCCGCTGCCTGCCTTTCCCAGATCTCTCGCTGCCTTTGCTCCGCTTGGCAGGAGCTCGTTTTCCTCCTCCTCCTCCTCCTCCTCTGGGAAATTCCCTTCCTTTGATTCCCCATCCCATGACTGCAGCCCCGGCCTGGTTAATGCACTGCTGCCGAGCCCACCCGCCTCCACCGCCGCTCCTGGAGCCATCCATTGTTCCCCAGTTTGAATTTCTCCGGGAAGTGGAGCATCTCCTCGGTCTGGTTTCGAGGTCTGCAGCACCGAGCGCCTGTTGCAACACAAATAACATGAATAACACTTCCTCGGTGATATTCCAGCCCGGTGTCACAGCGCCCAGGCCGGCTGGTGACCTGAGAAAACCAGTCTTGTTCGGGACTGTGTCACACTCCTTCCCTCGGCGCTACTGCAGCTAAACACATTCTGGGAAAACAACTAGGTGTGCTGCCAAAATAGCAGAGAGGACCAACTCCCCAAACAGGAGGCATTCCCCCAGCTCGAACCGCGGGTTTAAAGAAGTAACAGGAGATAAAAACAACCAGAGCAGTCCTCTTTAAAGTTCTGAATAGCTCCTAATCACACACATTGTTTCTGAAGAACAAGTAGGTAAGAGCAAGGATTGCAGGATCAGACTCCAGCTAAACGATTATGCTAAAGTGGAGTAAAAAATGAAAGGACTCTTTCGCTCAGCAAAGATTTCACTGAGGTTAGGTCTGCTACTGCTAGAAATTACCTTTCTTTTAGACAATGTATATATTACATTTTTGCGAAAATGTGTTTTCTTAATTAAAAACGAGCTGTAATTAGCAAATGAATGAAGTGCACTTTCATGGAGATCCACTCTCATTCATTCACTGATTTGCTGTCGGTTGTTTGCAGTGGCTCTCCCTACTGACAGAAATTCTGACACATGATAACATTTAGCCCATAAATCCAGAATCACAGAATCACAGAATATGCTGAGCTGTAAGGAACACCCGGGGATCATCGAGTCCAGCTCCTTGCCCTGCACAGGACAGTCCCAAGAATCCCACCACATGCCTGAGAGCATTGTCCAGTGCAACAATTCAGCGTTTCACTCAAAACAATCTCATACAATGCTTATTTTTATTTGGAGATGAGTAATGCACACATTGATGTACTGGGGTGACCACTGCCTGAGTTCCTCTTCCTTAAGCCTTCACTTGTGGCCACTGTGGGATACAGAGGACTCAATCAGATGGACTTTTGTCCCAGCCTGGTGTGGCCATGTATGTGTCCTGCTTTTATAGAAAATTAAGTAAGTTTTGTATTAGAGACAAGAAGGAATTTTGGATGCTCATGACAGCACTACAGCCAATGGGCGATGGATGGAAGTGTACACGGGTTTTTTTTTTTGCTTTACTCCCTCCCCCTGAGCATTTCAGGTTAAGGTGGATAAGCCCCACTTGTGATTTCAGCTGTTACAGTATTAAATTTCATTTGCTAATGCCATATGTTATTTGTGTGCTAACAAATGTGCCATTTTTAGCTCGTAAAGTGCTGAATGAATTTATCTGGAATAATTTCCAGCCGAATGTGGCCAAACATTTGGCAACCAAAGTTCTGAAGTGTGCTTTTGGGAGTTGTATTTGATGACAGTGTGTGGGTATCAAAATAATTAGGAGTATCGGCTGGGGGAAGGAGGATAGAAGATTACAGAGCAGGGACACAACTCATAGCTTGGGAAGCCCTTGGGAAGAGGTGACTCTGGTTCCTCAGTTTCCCTGCCTCCTCTTTCCCTCTTCTCCTTCCTGCTCTTCTTTTCCCCCCTCAATAATCCTGCCTGTCTGGAATCAACAAAAGGAGCACATCAGATAAGGCAAGGGATTATTTCCTTGTGCTTCTGCTATTATACGAAGCACAACATCAAAGTATTCAGTGCATCCTCCCAGTTCCTGTGAAAGAAAGGATCCTTTTATTCCTTGCCTGGCCTTTTGTCTAGCCAAGAATCTGCCGCCCACTCAGGTAATTTGTACCAGCAGATCATACCTGAGGTAGCAGAAGATCCTGTCAGGAGGGAATATCCAGCAGAAACCAGGCATTGCTCATGTGTGAGGAAGGCTGGCTGGGAAGGGGAGGAGAGATGATTTTTATAACTCCTTTGGAGGAGGGGAGGACTTGGGAAGATGCTTTTGCTCAAACGGGGAACTTTTTTTAACCTTACCTTAATAAATGTGTGTGTTTTTAGCGAGACAACAAAGTGCCTCATCTGGCTGAGTGCTCCAGCTCACACCCTCCCACTCAGTGCCCACTTTGGCCATTTGGCCCAAATAAAATATTCTCCTATTTCCCCTTCATGTGTGCCCTCTCCTTGGGCACAGGACCAAGATTCCTGGTGTACAAGGATACCAGAGCCAGCAGCAGCACACTGGGATATAATTTGTCTCGGAGAGTATAAAAATGACAGGAGTGTAAAAATGACAGGAGTGTGAAAATGACAGGATGTCCCTGTGGCCAACCCTGCGGTCCCTTGGCAGCGGCAACACCTCAGGCAGCTCCCAGTCTGATGCCAGAGGTTCTGCTGTAAAGAGAGGGACAAAAACAGCCTTCAGCTTGTCCTCAGCTTCCAGCTCGCCAGGTCAAAGATGAGAATGAGGAGTTTCTAGGGGGGCTGAAGACCACACAGAGATATTCCTTGCCAAAAGCACCAGGGTGGAGATTTCCCATTCCCACTGCTGCGAGGTCACAGCCATCCCCACAGAGAAGAGGCTGGCACTGGCTTTCTTCCCTGCTTCAGCTGTTAGCCCAATTCCCCTCTCTTGCTCCCCTTTATCCCAGCCTGGTTATCCTTCCTGCTCTTGCAGACACCCTTCCTTCAGGCTGACAGCACCCTTTGTGTGGTTGTTGCATGAGAGGCTTTTGGAATAACACCACAATGTTGATAAAGAAATTAAGTTTGGGGCTGTGTGAGTGGATTAATTTCTAATATGCTAAAATCATCCCAAAAATACCCACAAACCTGAAATTACCTAATTTTGCAACTGTGCAAATCTCATATTTAATAGAGCTACTCCCTTCTCACTGCCTCAGTGTTCATAGAGACCTTTCCTCCTTCCCTTCCCCTGAGTCAGAGGATGAGAAGTTTTAGATGGCTCCAGACAACACAGCCAGTGCTCAGATTGATTATTCTTGACTAAATTTGCTTAATTTTTTTCTTTTCCAGGCTTTGGGTACCAATTAAAAGAACACAACTCTTTTGTCTTGCGTGTTGCTCCCCTCAAAATAATGAACTGTTTAATACACCAGAGGCAATTTCAAATTATCTAGTTTAATGAGGAAGGTTGTGACGGAAGATTTATTACCCTTTCTGATCTGCTAATGTATTTTCTCAACCATCCCAGCAGAACCAATCACCGTATTTTCATTATACACTCTATTTTCAGGGGTTCATTAGTTGCAGACTAAAAATAACAGCGAAGGTCTCTATCTGAAAGCTAATCCAATTTTTTTTAATTGGAAACAAAATTTGATCAGACAACTTTCTAATCATAAGAGCATCAAGCATCAAGACCCTTACTAGGTGTTTTGTTCAATTTGAAACTTCATTTGGCTACACATAAAGACCTGACCTAGAAATACAATCATGTAACTGCTAGGAAGGACAAACCCAGCCTTTTCCTGGATGAAAAAATCCCAAGTTAGCACAAGCCATGGACTGTGGTCTAGTCTAATTGACAGAGATTAAAAATAAAAGGTCTGGCAGTGAACCTGTTCAGCTGAGACAAACTCTAGAGACGCTCTGAGCTAGTGGCTCAACATCCAAATCAAGAAATAACTAAGACTTTTTACGCCCGAAGAATAAAAAATAAAAATAAGGAAAATAAGATGGAAGAGCTCCTGGATAGATGGAGGGTCTCCTACCTCAAATCTGGATTCATATTTTTAAGTTGGCACTTCCCAGCAATGTTGGATTATAGTAAGTAACATGGCCTGATGTTTTTCCTGCTGCACCATTTTGATACGCAAGAACCCCAGGAATAGCAACAGGACAGGGAAGAGGAATCCATATTCCCAGGGACCAGCTTTAGCAGAGGAACTCTGGCTTTGGTCCTTTAAACAGGACAGATATCCTCACTGGGAAATGATGGTAATTATGTTGTGAGAATGTTCATCACAGAATCATGGAATGGTTGGGGCTGGAAAGGACCTTAAAGATCATAACATTCCAACCCCTGCCATGGGCAGGGACACCTTCCACTATCCCAGGTTGCTCCAAGCCCTGTCCAACCTGGCCTTGGACACTTCCAGGGATCCAGGGGCAGCCACAGCTTCTGTGGGCACTCTGTGCCAGGACCTCCCCACCCTCATAGCCAGGAATTTCTTCGTAATATCCCATCTAAACTTACTCTCTTTCACTTTGAATACATTCTCCCTTGCCCTGTCACTCCATGCTCTCATAAAAAGTCCCTCTCCATGTTTCCTGTAGGTTCCCTTCAGGTACTGGAAGGTCACAATTAGGTCACCCAGACTGAACAATCCCAATTCTCTCAGCCTTTCCTCATGGGAGAGCTGCTCCAGCCCTCTGATCATGGTGTGGCAAGCATAGGGGCTGTGCTTGATTCAGGCATCCCTCAGACTGGTCCCAAACCCACACCATTTAAGGGGTTCTCCCTAGCAATAAAATATCTGGAATACCCATGCAAGGCCATCCGTGGTGCTCTTGGCAATCATTCCTAAAGGATCCCCACAGGAAGATGTTTGCAATGACCTGCCTGTGGGGAGGCTGGCCTGAGGATGTGTTTTGGCCAGATAACTCATCACCCAGACGCCATGGGGATTTTTAAAAGGGATATAGGGAAGTTATTGCACCTCACGTCAGCCCCACGCTATAGATTTTAGATGCATAAATTATATATTTACATCCAAAACTCTATTATTCATAGAGTTGAGTAAACAAGTATTGATTTTTACACTGTAGCACGGATGAGTATTTCTGGCGAGGCAGAGGCTCCTCTTCCACCCTCAGTACCTCTGACCTCACCAGTGCTTCCTGAGCAAGGAATATCCTTTAACAACGATGACCAAGTTTAAAACCAGTTGGCTGCTGCTGTTGGGAATGGAAATCGATGTGCATTTCCTCCTGAATGGACACTTCTCCACCCACACTGCATCACGTGCAGCTCGTTGAGACGCTGGGCCAGACAGACGCAGGCGGAAAGCAAGAGAAGAGAGGATGTGTGAAAGCATCTCAGCTCACACACAGCAGCCTCAGCTCTCCCACCTCACGGGCAGAGGCGAAGATGTGCTGGCTGTGTGAATAGAGCAGAAAAAAAATGAGCTTAAATGCATTTTAAAAGTGATACTACTGCAGATATCCTATTAAACCCTTTGCGAAGGGTCTGACACACCTATCAGACATCAGCTTGTGTCAAGATTTCTCTCTATTAAATATTTCTCTCTATTAAATATATTGTGCCACCATGCACATTCAGGGGTGGCAAAAAAAATGTCCTCTAACTGCATTTTCCAGTGCTCTGTTATTTCAGAGGTTAACCAAAATCACTTACTTCATGGCTAACTTTGCTATATTGAATCAATGAACAAGTTCCTTATTGGATTTTTATTGCAGATAAAATTGACAGGGAAAATCACTAGGATATACTTAAAAATGGGAAGGAAATGTACGTTTACAATAAAAAGGTCTCTGAAGGTCTCTTGTTTCATAGGAAGGAAGCTGTCTTTATAGTGCATGAACTATAAAAAATGATTAAAACTGAAGAGAGACAGGAAGCTGATAATTTGATTTATCATCTTAATGGCTATGATTCATGAATAAATAATATAATGGTTTATGTCTCTCTTGTAAAAGAAGTAGAGAAGAGCAATTTGTCTAATAAATGACTTCAAAAATTACAGCTGAGTCTTGTTTGCCACGTTTGTTCTATTTAAAAAGAATGAGCGAGTATCTTATTTCTTATTACTTACTAGGACATTTGTTGTATTATTTATAAGAGTCAAAAACCTTAACTAAAAGCCACTCATCTCTGACCACAGTCTCCCATTAGCTTTAAATTCAGGAAAGAGAAAGGAATTGATCACTAGATCAATAAATCTAACCTTGGATCTGACTAAAAGCTTCCTTTAACCTCCTTCCTCCAGCATCCTTTTTCAAAATTAAAGTATCCCCCTTTTTAATTATTTAAGAGCATGTCAGTTTTATAGTAAGGCCCTGTATGACTGCATCATACAAGGATTTCTTCCTCATATTGGAAGCCCACCAGCATCTTTAAAAGGAAAGCATTTAAATCATGATAATTTGTTGGGTTTTTTTTTTAAGTTGGATGTGCTACTATAGATACACATATCCTGCTCCAAATAAATCCTGGATTTCCTCAAGACAAATGCTGAGAATAGGAAAATCGAGAAGAAATGTGTATTCCCAATTATCAGACACACAAAGTACCCCAAGCCCATCAATGATCCTGCTGGAGCTGAAGTTGCTCTGTATCGACGGCCCCAGGCCAACGACTGACATCGTTATAGACCTGCAAAAAGTCATTCCAGGCAAAAGCAAACTCCAGAGGACACAATTAATGAGAAGAGTGTTTAATTTTTTTTAAAACCATCCTGTAAAAACTTGTATATGTAGTTTGCCCAGCGTGCATCAAGAGCCTGACCATTTCTTTGCTCCTTATATAAAAATAATTTATGAAAATCAGATCTTTTTTTTTACCAGAAGCTGTTCACACCAATTCAATACACAATGTTTCTGCTGTCCTATTATGGGGCAACTTTCAAAACAATTCAAAGCACATCATGCAGACACAATTCCTGATGCAAAGCTGCTTGGATGCCCCAAAACAGGGGGGCTTGGCCAGGGTCACCTTTGGGTTATGACCTTGCTCAACCACTGACATGCTGCACAGCCTTGAACAGAAGGTTTTTGGCACATCTTTGCACCTTTCATTGTTCCACTTTAAACCTTCATCCTGAAGAATGTAGGATTTCTGTCTTGGCAGAATTTGGACTGAGAAGAGAGGCTGTGGACTCCCCACCCCTGGAAGTGTCCAAGGCCAGGTTGGATGGAACTTGGGGCAACCTGATCTAGTAGAAGGAAGTCCCAGGGGTTGGGACTGATGATCTGTAAGGTCCCTTCCATCCTAAAGCATTCTGGGATTCTGTGACACTAGAAAATGGAAGTTCTTACCCTGATTTTTAGGCTAATTTTTAAGAGGGTTTCAAAACTGAATTCAAGGCTTAGTTATCTTTGGGTCAAGGTGTTGTAAAGTGCTGTTGGAGTGAGCAGCACTGGTAGGACTGTTAGTGACAGCAGTGGGAGAAAAACTTCAGGATGACAATTCTTGGCATATTGTAAAACCAGTCCTACCAGGTTTATCTAAAGTAGAGAGGAAAAGAAGAGAAAAGAAGGTAAATGGGTTTAAACAAAATAGACCTTTTGAGTTCTTCCATTTCATAAAACATGTACAGTTCCTGCCATGGATCTTCCACAGACTGCACATGTAACACTATTCAATGTCATTAGGGACAAATGTCACACAGGTGGACAAACAAACCAGGGAAAAAATAGGGGGAATTTTCACAAAATCCCATTTATCAATACTTTCTCCATATGATTTCTCTAAACAAATGCAATTAACTGCCCCACAGTTTTTTTAGGCACTATTTTTATGCACCACACCTTCTTCCCCCAACTGCTGTATTACATAGGTTTCCTAAATTTGGAGTGCTCAAGTTGTTTTTGGGGTAAGTGATGCATCAACTCATTTCAAAACAATGTAGGCTGTATCCAGAATGACAATGAAATGCAGCATGTTGGGGAATGATACCCCCAAAAAATGCTCTCTCCTGGCCTTTCATTTTAAAGGGACAAAATCTTTGCTGGCTTTGAAAATGATGGTGGCCTTCACTAACTTCTGAAGTACAACTTTTGGTCAAGCTCTATTTTTTTGTGGTCTTGCCATAAAAATAATGCTAATCCCTATCTAAAATGATGAGTTTTAGCCCTAATTAAGAGGTTCTGAGAGAGAATTTTAATCAAACAGACTGCAGATATCTCTGATGTCACTCCAGATCTTGAACCAGATGCTATTCCTTCGTACTGCAGCCACCCAACTCCCAGCCCACCATCCCACCAGAACAGGCACAGTGGACAAGAGCAGAAATGGCAGTGATATGGTGAAAAATTAAGTTACCAATATAAAGCTGTCCTTGATAAAATAGAGTTTATGCAAAAGGCAATGAATGGAAGCAGCACAAGATAAAAATTACACAAAAAAGGGGTTATTTTTCTGACATCAGTCCCACAATTCCATTTGGATATGGAGGAGGGAGGATCTCAGCTGGGATAAGCCACTATAAGTGTATCAATAAAGCCATGATGATTTATAGCAGCTGAGAGTTCATCCATGTGCGATGCCATGGATTGATGTGTTAGCATTTTCTCCCTGGAGACTTTGGTTCAAAACCTATTTAAAACCCAGGGGAAACAAACGGGCTGGTCTCTAGGCAGATGTCCCTGGAAATCTGTTTACATCATCACAGTGGCAGCAGCTCAGTGGACAGGGTTTGATCTGCTCAGGTTGGGGGCAAGGGCAGGGTGGCAGGTCCTTGGTGGAGGTGCATGGAAAAGCTGCCTTGGTAACTCCTGAGCAGCCACCTTGCAGGATGGATTTGTTGTCCACAAATCTACAGGATTCTATATAAGGTGAAATTAAAAGATTCAAATAGAAGCATTGCTTAGTCTGAGTCTACAATCTTGCAGTGAGACTCTAGAGCACTGTGCTCTACTGCTCCTTGCCTGCACACAGATTCCCCAGGGAGCAGTGATGGGTCCAGTCTTGTTCAGCTTATTCATCAGCCTGGATGAAGGGACAGAGTGTACCCTCAGCAGTTTGCTGGTGATCCAGAACTGGGAGGAGTGGCTGACACACCAACAGGCTGTGCTGACACTCAGCCAGACCCAGACAGGCTGGAGAGATGGGCAGGGAATAACTTAAGGAAGTTCAACCAGTGATGGGCAGGGAATAATTTAAGGAAGTTCATCCAGAGTCTTACAGCTGGGGCAGAATAACTCCATGCACCAGTCCAGGCTGGGGGCTGACCTGCTGAAAGGAAGTGCTGCAGAGAAGGACCTGGGGTGAGCCAGAACTGTGTCCTTGTGGCCAAGAAGGCCAATGGTATCCTGGGCTGCATGAGGAAAAGTGTGGCCAGCAGGTTGAGGGAGGTGATCCTGCCCCTCTCCTCAGCCCTGGTGAGAGCTCAGCTGGGACTGCTGTGTCCAGTTTGGGTTGCTTAGTATGAGAAATACAAGGAGTTACTGGAGTGACTGCAGTGGAGGGGCTGTGAAGGTGATGAGGGGACTGGAGCATCTCTCATGAGGAAAGGCTGAGGCACTTGGGCCTCAACTCTGGAGAAAAGACAGCTGAGAGGGGAACCGACCAATCCATACAAATACCTTATTTGTACAAGGGCAGGTGTCAGGAGGATGGGAACAGACTCTTTCCAGCAGTGCCCTGAGACAGGACAAGGACAAACAGGCACATATGGACACACAGGAAGTTCCATCTGAATATGAGGGAAAACCTCTTTACTGTGCAGGTGATGGAGGCCTGGAACAGGCTGCTCAGAGAGGTTGTGGAGTGTCCTCCTCTGGAGACATTCAAAACCTACCTGGATGTGATCTTATGCTTGAGGAGGGGGTTGGACTGAATCATCTCCAGAGCTCCCTTCCAACCCCAACCACTTTGTGATAACGTGACCCACAGGTCATTGCTGATTTTTTGATAGGATCTTTCACACGCATGAAATTAAAGACATTTGTAACTCGGCAGGCTTGGGGCTCAGTTTCAACAGCATTTTGAGAGGATACAAAGGCTCCCTGCGATCAAAGGAGAAGAAACAATGTGGTTGTTGGAGTTACAATTATACCATCTCAGAGGAGTTCCTGGCCCAGTTCGGGACAGGAGATAAAGCACACCCAGGGAACAGAACTGCAGGTCACCACTGGAGCTGCACCCCAAGGCCAGCCTGGAGTTTCCTGCCTGAACCCACATCCCCTGAGTCTCAGTGGGATTCCACCAACAGCTCAGCAGCAGATCTGCCTATCCATGTAATGTAAGTAATGCTTTTAGGAGCATTATCCAAGCATGGTTTTCCCGTACATGGAATTTGGCAGGAAGCCATTTGACCGAATGCTTCACATTGCAAGAAAAATCAGCAGAATTTTTTCTTTTTAAACTATACTTATTAAAAAAAACCAACCCCCCTACTAACATACTTGGAAAGTTGTTCACTGTCACGGCAGGCTCAACCATGCAGAATCACACAGTTAAATATGCAGATTTTTAAGGAAATATCTTCCTTCTCACCCTCCCACCCTGTGCTTTATTATTTAAGCAGCGGCAGCTCCTACAGTGAAACCTGGCTACTTCATATAATGAAAGAGTAACACAGAAACAGAGTTCCCAAGTCCAAGCCCCATCTATCATAAGCAACTACATGATTATCTCTTCCAGACACTGATCAAATCCCAGTTTATGAGCAGTTTGCTTTTTTACTGCTATTATACAAAATGAAAAGCTGCTCCAGAGCCCCGCTGCTCTGATGACGATGAGTCTTCCTCCTCTCCAACCAAAATCTTTTCAGGACCAGTTTATACATGTTTGTTCCTGCCCTGAGTGTTGTCCTTAACTTGAATTGTTTTTCCTCTCCCTGGTATTTAGTCCCCTGATGTATTTATAGCAAGATCATATCCTCTTTCAAACTTCATTTTGCTTGGAATAGTAATGTTAGAAATAGACTGACAAATTTACTGCAGTGGATATGGACGGACAGACAGACACACACAGAGGCTAGAGCACTCATTTTAAAAGAAATGCAGAAAATACAGATGAGTCAATCTTTAGTTAACAGTGCATTATTTCAATCATGTCAGCAACACGTCAACTACAATAGAAAAGACAGATCAAGTTCAAAACCGATTTTCAGGGGGTTTTAGATCTAATGACTATCCATCTATAGAAATACCAGAAAGCCTACCTGGAATTCCATAAAACTCTAGCCTGGGAACAGTACCAAAAGCCCACAATGAATATAATTTCTAAAAAAGAGAGCTGTGAAGACTCAAAAGTACATTTAGACAGAGACTAGTTTGGGTGGTAAATAATATGCAGAAAAAGAAAAAATAATCAAGTTGCTATTAAAAAAAAAACCTAGAAGGAGAAAAAGATTGAACATACTGTTGTCTGTTTGGAGACAATTTCTTTCACAAAAATATTTTCTAGCTTTGCTGCTCTGGTACATCAATCCTGAGCACTCTAACTTTTGACTTATAATGATATTCCTTCAGATACAGCTTCACTGAGGGAGGAATGGGAAGTGCATCGATACCATCATAAGTTGTACAGTTGCAAATAACCGTTCTACATATATGCTGGAGAGAAAAAGGAAAGGTCCTGTTCAGGGGAGTGGATAAAAGTGGTTCAAAGAACATACAGGAACTTGGATCTTTGTAGTGTTCTAGGAGTCCCGTGATGTCAGGAGAATGGAAGACACAGGGATCATGGGCATCAAAGCTGAAGTTGTGATTCCACTGCTCTATCCGGGCGTGGAGGGAGCGACTGTAGCGCCTGAAGCTCACAGAAAACAAATAGTCTTCCTGGGCAGAGTCTCGTAACAGAAAAGTTCCCTCTGGCTTTCCTTCCAGCAGCGCCTCAGCTGCGTATTTATCCATGACTCCCCAGTAGCAGGGATTGTTATTGATCTGCAGGAGGTCTGGCACTAGGCAGTGGACATAATCAATCTGGGTATGGTATTTCGGAGGCGTTTCCATCCGTAGCAGCTCATCGTCCGTTTCCCACTTGGGCTTGTTTCGTTTTCTAGAACTTGTGCACAGAGTTACGACTTCGTCGTCAGAGTCCATGTCACTCTCATCTCTATTGCTCCTTGCCACCTTACCTGTCACCAGCTCAGGCCTCGGGTCACCCCGAGAGGAGCTGCTGTCTGTGAAGTCACAGGACTGGGAGGGAGAGTCCATTCCCCCATTGGCAATCTCCTCATCTCGCAGCTGATCCTCCCTTTCCTCCTGCTGGGATAAATCAGCAATTATCCATTCTTCTGCCTTTGGACTTATAGGGGCTGTGTGCCTTTTGATCAAGTGCCACCGGAAAGCCAGCTCCGAGCGCGGAGGGAAAGGACACTTATCCAGCATCAGCTCACTGATATGGATTTTCCTTTTGGATGGCAGTCCAGAGGCATGCCTGCTGCTGCAGTTCTTTATGGGAAAGCACTGACCCACAGCATCCTGCAGCTTCTGTTTGAGAGACCGGCCCAAAAACCTGTGGCCGCAGGACCGATCTAGATCCAGCTCGATGGACGAGCAGCTGTACTTCCTCTCTTGGCTCCTTAAATCACTCACCGACCTTCCTGCAGCACTTGCAGTTTCAGCATCAGGACAATGCTCGCTTTTCTTGGACCAGGAAAGCTTCTTTCCACTCCAGACATACCCATCCTTTCTGTCTGCGCTTCTGCTCCGGCTGCTTTTGGGCCTCACATCTGCGTTTTTAGCACTGCTGTCCTTGTTTTCTGCCATCGTGACAGCTTTGCTTCACAAGTTGCCAGGAAGTGCACACTGTGTTTCTTGTGGGGTTTTTCTACATAAGGAAGCTTCCTCGAGGCACTTTCTGGAAATATCTAAGGAAGAAGAAAACACAGCTCAGTTAGCAGCTATGCACACACACAATGCAACAGCAATGCTGGTGGATACAGCACAACAGTGACAATTAATTGCTGACCACGTAAAAATCATGTGATTGAGGTGATTTCAGTAGCACACCCCAAAAATACCAGCCTGAGAAAGCTCTCTTAACCCTTCCTTGGGAAAAGCATCCTGCATGAAGCTATCATACGTATTTCTTGAGTTTCCATTGTGACTATGCAGCAGAGCAGAACGTTTTAGGTGTTGGCAACCCCATTGTGCCAGGGTCCCTTTCAAAAGGAAACCCTTCCTGGGGCAGGTGATACTGCTTTAGCTGCTCATGGAGCAAATTCTGCATCTCTTCCAAATAACCTTTCAGGAAGGAACAAACCAGAACAGAAACAAGTAGGTCAGAGTACAAAGAGCTACTGTACCTAGATGATATGCCTGTTTGCTACTAATCCACAGGGTGGGATGCCAGAGATCTTTTTCTTAACTGACACTTTTGGGTCACTTTCGGGATAAAAAAAAAACCAAACCTAAATTTTATCAGTCACAGATTCTGTCAGTTTCTGAAAGCTGTTTTCCTCTGCCTTTTCAAAGGAAAGGAGCTAGGAAATACTGAGGCCCTAAGGGATTGAAATATCTGGGGCTTTACATACTGAAAAGGATTAAAACAATCCAGCCCCTTACTAAAAGCAATTTTAAAAGGCCATGAAAGATGGAACTGCTTATTACTCATTAGAGAAGGAAGTTTACATTATTAAAATCAGTGTTGCTTTGAGACCTACGGTTGCTGATTTCATTTTCTTTTGTTTCCAAAGGTATATTGAATTCTCAAATAGATAAGAGGTTTCCTTTTGACTGCTGCACTTTGAAAGAAGATGAAAAAAATCCTCTTTTGATTACTCAGTTGAAAGTGGAGCAGGATTTTTTCAAGATACATAGATAGCAATATGGTATGGATGCTATACCCCCCCGAGGCATGGCAGGATGTGGAAATATTTCCCATCCCTTATCATGATGAGGATATTCTATGATTCTGTGATGCTTCTGCACCAAAACCATGCACAGCTCCTCTGTTGCACTGGGTTTTTTTTTTTTTTGGCTGTGGGTTTTTCTGTAGTGTTGGTTTGGGGTTTTGGATTTTTTTTACAACTAATTGACATGGTAAATACTAAGCAGGAAAAGAAAAGGGCATCCACTTCCTCTCTCCATTCAATCCATTCTCATCATCAGGATTAGCCAGCATGACACAACCTCTCTGCAGTCCCCTGGGGCTGCGCAGGCTGAGTTCAGCCTCTGCTTTCAGTAAAAGAACAAGACAGCCTTGCCAAAAGGCTCACATGCAATCTGTGGGCCAAATGCATCCCAGATGGAACTTTCACCCAGGAATCTTTCACATTGCATTCCTTATTTAAAACCCACAGACCTGAGAGCTGTGGGGGAAAGGAAAAGGCAGGGGAAGGGAGGAGATGCAGAAATGTAGAATGAAGGTAAGGTAGGTTCAACATTGCAAATGTGTTGGGGGAAAAATGGCATTAGAGCAATGCAGATGAATAGCACCTCACTGGTACCAAGAGGAATCACAGGAAGGGGTCCATATTCCAGCAATTACACATCAAAGGTTAAATTTAAGATTTATTTTTCTTCTCAAGGGATTTTGCGAATCACTTTTCTGCGAAAGCATGGCAAGGCACAAAGAAGACATTTGTATATGAGACTCAAAACATCTTTATTTAGACCAGGATTCATTGATTGCTTTTGGAACATTGATATTTTTCATCCAGAGACAACTAGAGTGGAGCACTGAATTTTCTCCACAATTAAAAAAAGAGGGGAAAAAAGCAATCTCGTTTATCCTGGTGATAATCTGAAGTCACTGAAGACAAAAAGTTTTTAGATTCATCCTGTAGTAAAATACATTAACTGTCTATATATGGGATTTTTAATTGAACAGAGAGGTATCACTGAGGTTGCAAAGTCAAGTGCTTAAAAATTAGGATACAACAGTTTGTAATTGCTTTTGAAACCTTCAGTTATCTCATTCTGCTCATCCAGCCCATATAAGGCATAAGAACAGGCAGAATATGGGCTTTTAATTAAAAACTGCAAAACACACAAAACCCAGAAGTGCCTGTTATCTCCTAACTTCAGCCTTCCAACTGAAAGAAGCTCGGGGCTTTATGGAATTTCTGGGTTGCTGTTGTATTGAACTGTAAAGCCATCTTCTCCTTTGTACCTTTCTTCTGTCGTGAATCATTAGTGGTACCTGAACCCTGAAACTGAAGCTGGGGAAGGGAAGCAGCACGTGATGCTGGGAAGCCACGCACCATTAGCCAGAGCTGCTTCCCTGGGGTTTGAAGGGCTGCTGGAACCCAGGCGCCAGTTCTGCCACGTCAGAGCAGGAATTGCTAATCAGACAGAGCACTAGAGCTGTGAAAAGAGCAGGGAACAAATGAAGAAAAAAGGGATGTCATCCTACTAAAGCCAGGTTTGAACTTGACCGTGTGTTACAAACTCCCGAATCCCACTGCTTGGCATTACAGCCTTCATGCCCTTCTGGATCGGTGATTCACAGCCCCACCAATAAAATGGGGAGCAAAAATAATTGAAGTGTCAGGAAGAAAAAGGCATAAAGAGCAGGGGAGGCATTCAGTGCTCTATTATCACTTCGGGCCATCCATCTAAACCAGCTCTTCCCTTCACTGCAGCGTCCAGGGGAAATGCCACCACTTCCATTAACAGCTGGAGCGCTGCTGGAAGAGCAGGACAGGAGGGCAAGGATAAAAGAGAGGGAACACAGAGTGTACTTTTCCCTAGAGGGGAAGGTTAAATGGAGGAGTCCAGCGCTGTGCAGCTCACACGCATCAGTTCTGAGCTCCTTTTGGGAGAAATAATGAATGTCCTGCCTGCAAAAGCCTCGTCCTGCACGGGGACGCCTCAGGCATCTCCAGTGATGGCAGATTTGACAAAACCCTTATGCTGGAAACTCTTTCCCTTAAGCAAACAGCAAAGATAAATGCACATGAAGGGATGAACAGAGTTCACTTCAGGCCATGGGACCTGGCTGGTAGTCCAAGGTTACCCAACACTGTCACAGCCACAGTCCCTGAGGACAGGCAGAGAGCTGGGTGGGTTTTGCTGCTGGTTTTGTGCTCTGCCCAGCTCACTCCTTCAGAGGTTCTTCTCTTGTCTGCAGACAAGATGCTGCTCCTTTCACGAGGTGATGCCTCAACACTAAGACTTCAAGGCCAGACTAAAAGCAATATCCAGTCACTGTTTGGAGGGATAAAAATATTCCCTCCTAGCCAAGGGTAGGCTGCAATCCCCAGCTGTGATAAGACAGCAGCAGCCTCACCATATGTCTGATCAATAATGCCAATAGGAGAATCAAAACCATAACCGTAGACAGACCTTTTTTCTATTAATTCAATAAACACTTGAATACTGAACTGCTTTAACTAGATACTTATGTCTTGAGCTGCTGGATCCTTGCCTCTAGCCTAACAGTCCTCTTCATCAAGCTGCTTCCCTTTCTGTATAAAAAAAGAGCAGATGGTGGGGGGTCTCCAGCCCACCCTCCCACTTGGAAAGGGATTGCTGCCAGTGTGGGCTCAGGGGAGTCATGGCATGGCCTGGCCATGTCCTGAAAAGCTCCCAGGATGGAGGTCCCACCACCTCTCTGCTCCCACGCTGCACAGCCCTTCTAGTGCAGGAAGTACTTGGAAAGTTTTCTGTTCAAGCACACAAAACGTCGCTGTATTGTGCCTCTAATTAAACAACAAAAGATGGCTCAGAAAGAACAATAAATCAGTTTTGGAATTCTTATGGAAATTGATTTTGTAGAGCTGATAAAATCCTGAGAGAGAAGAGCAAGCTGTAATAAACTGGAGTACTTTTTCTTGCAACTTAAAGTTATTTTAAAATAAAATCTCACTGGTCACAAGCTGCTTTCATTAATTTCACCCAATTAGATTTTGGCCACAAGACCACATTTTAAAACCTGACCTTCCTAACCTACTAAGGATAACCAAAAAAAAAAAAAATCAATTCCTCTGCCTTAAATTATTTTTCTTCAGTCTTGGCTTTACTTTGATTTACAATACCATCCAAAAATATCTAAGCTTGACTCCAGAGGTCTTTCCAGCAAATTAAAGCAATTATCACACACACACACACACACACACACACACACAAGAAAAAGACTTTCTAAAGGTACCATTGGCAACCTAAATATTCCTTCCTTGGAAATCCCCTTGATTTATCCCCAGAACTGTAGGAGGAGGGGGGCCATGCCCAGCTAACCCCAACACAGGGAATATTTTATTCACTCCCAGGAGGTGAACTGAGCTGGAGGCAGGTGCCAAAGGTGAGGGCTATTCGTATCTCCTGCCTTAATGAAGCTCTGCTCATGTGTGGAGGGAGAGATGCAGGCAGCGCTTGGCAAACCACAGCAGCCTCTCCAGCACTAAATCAGTGAAAGCTTTATGGTCCATGACCAACACTCCGTGCTCCACCCAGAAACCGAGCAGGAGAGCAGCGATTCCCGCTCCCGCCCCGCTCGCAGCCACTCACACCTATTAATCAAGCCAGCAGCAGGCTGAGTTCCCAACCGGATTTCAAGTAAAATTTTACATTTGTTGCAGTGTCACTTCGGACATGGCCAAGCCACAGGGCCTGCAGTGCCTTGGACAAGTGGCCACTGACACCCCCCTGGAAAACCTCCCCTCTGTTTTCCCATGCTGTTCCAAGAGTTATCCCAGCAGGCAGCACCTCCAGACAAGGAATTTAGCTGTTCCACAGAACGGAATGTAAAATGGCTTTTATGCTGCAAAATACTTTAGGTGCAGTTTGTATCAGAGCCTCTGAAAATTAAAGTGATTAAGAAAAATAAACACATTTGACAGGCATTTGTCTCCATCCCAGGCAGCGGCTTGCTAGCAGGAATAGCTTGGTCTTCCCACTCATCTGATAAGCAGTTCAGCTCCGAATCATTTCTCTAGAACGCATTATCCTCGCCAGAAATCACGATTTACTGAAATATGTAGGATACACCCGTGGAAAACATGTCTCTACACAGCTTCCACGAGGTTTAATAATGAAATCTGGCCATATTTTTATTTTTTTCTTAAAGAAGTGTGCCTGCTTTGTAATCCTGTCACTTCTTCATTCATGAAACTACCAGCAATGTGAGTGTTAGAAAGAACCACATTTCCAATATAAATAAATCACTGTGCTCACCCCAACCACCAATAACACTGCTGCAGAGCAAAACTGAAGATAAAAGGGTTTTGCCTGGAAGCAATTTTTTTCTTAGAAGCAGGAATAAACTGGGCCAGATCATTAAGGCTACATAAAGGGAAAACAGATAACTCTGTTTTTTAACTCCTTATATCAGCTATGTTCAATTCCAGCATTTTTTTAGTGCTTCAAGAAATCCGCCACGACGCTTTCTTCCTATTTTTCAGCCAAAAAAAACCCCCAAACCCATAATGATTTTTGCAGTGCAATCGTTACCTGCCTGACTACAACTGCTGTCAACTCCACCTTGCACACGCACCAGGATGGCTGGAATTCCAGAGTAATTCCATAATGACCATAATGATCTCCGGCAGGGTTTGATGCTGCAGCCGGCTGAGCACAGCCCTGTGCTGTTTTAGGGGTGCTGCCCAAGGCGGGTGAAGGGCACAGCCCCTCTTTTGGGCTTTCCCTGCTGTCCCTGTGCCTCTGGAGCTGCTGCCATTTAATCCACATCCAGATGGATAAACAGGGAATAGATGTGCCCTAGATGGGTTAGGATCACACAGGGGGCAAGGGGCTTTTTAGAGAAGCAAACGCACCGAAGCTCCTGGTGACAGAGCGCAGACCCTGGAGCTGCATCCCCCCGGTGACAGGAGATGTCGGACTGAACGCCCTCGGCGACAAGAGACCCTGAGCCTCCCGTCACCGACAGCGGCTCGGAGCCCGGGCCGAGCTCCCCGGGGACAGCCCAGCCTGGCCCGAGTCCCCTCGGTGACAAGGCTCGGAGCCCGGGCCGAGCTCCCCGGGGACAGCCCAGCCTGGCCCGAGTCTCCCGGGGGACACAGCGCTGAGCCCGGCGCGACTGCCCGGCGACACAGGGCGGACCCAGGCCAAGCTCCCCGCTGACAGGAGACGCCGGTCCGAGCCCGCCGGGCACTGACAGGGGCGCGGAGCCCGAGCCCCGTCGGTGACAGGAGACCCCGATTTCCCCGTCCCGGCGCTCCCCACGCCCGCCGCCCCGAACCCCCCGAGCCCGACTCACGATGGCCCGCCGGGCTCCTCCCGCTCCGTCCCCAGCCGCTGCCGGCGGCTCGGCGGGCTCGGCGCTGGCAGCCGCGGCCCCTCACCCGGCCGCCGCCGCCATCCCCGCTGCCGGGGCCGCCCCTGCCCGCCCCTGCCCGCCCCGGCTCCGCCCCGCTGTGACGGCTCGGGCCCGGCCCCGCTGAGGGCGGAGCGGCGGCGGCGGGCGCGGGAAGGCTCGAACGGGCGGCGGTGAGCGGCGGGACACGGGGAAGGAGGGAGGGATGGCGGGGACACCGCGCCGAGACCCCGCGGGGTGCGGAGCCTTCCCGGAGCGAGGGGGCACTGGGGGAATCGGGGTTCCTAGCGGGCTGCTCGCCCGGCCTGCCCCGGGATGGCCGAGGGACAGGCCCTAGTGTGCCAGGCCCCTCCGGGCCTCGCTAACCCGGGCCCCGCTAACCCGGGCCCCATCCCCGCCCTGTCCCCGTCCGCATGCCCCTATCTCCGTGTCCCCATCCCCACGGTGTCCCCATCTCCCATCCCCGCGATATCCTCATCCCTGCAGTGTCACCATCGCTACAGTGTCCCCATCTCCTGTCCCCGTGACCTCATCACCATGTCCCTCATCCCCGCAATATTCAGTGTCCCTAGCCCTGTGATGTTCCCCCCTCTTGTTGCCATGTCTTTTTCCTTGTACCCCTATCCCGATGTCCCCATCCCTGCGATATCCCCATCGCTGCGATATCCCCATCGCTGCGATATCCCCATCCCTACGATATCCCCATTATCCCTACGATAATGTCACCATCGCTACAGTGGTGGCATCGCTACCCATCTCTTGTCCCTGTGACTTCATCATCGTGTCCCCCATCTCCACAGTGTCCCCTTCTCCCATCCCTATGCTCTCTTCCCAGCAAGGTCCTCATTCCCATCTCCTCATCCCCACAGTGTCCCCATCTCCCACCCCGTGTCCCCATCTCCCATCCTGTGTCCCCATGTCCCCATCCCTATGCTCCCATCCCAGCAGTGCTCCCATCCCTGTGTCCCCATCCCCACAGGTGGTTGAACGGGTGGGTGTCCCAGCATGCTTTTTGTGATGCGTTTCTTTTTAATCGATGCTATTTCCCCTCCTTTTCCCCTTCCATAAACAGGTGGGAGTGAAGATGCAGAAGCCAATGCGATATGGCCACACCGAGGGACACACTGATGTCTGCTTCGATGACACTGGCAGGTAACAGCTCTGCTCCTAGAGACTGAGGGAGGGGTGGACTTGTTCCTGTCTGACGCTTTCCCAGGAGTTTGGTATTAGGAAAATTTTTTTCACTGAAAGAGTGGTCAGTCATTGGCACAGACTGCCCAGGGCAGTGGTGGAGTCCCCATCCCCACAGGGTTTTAGAAGCCCTGTGGGTGTGGCACTTGGGAACATGGTTGGTGGTGGCCTTGGCAGGGCTGGGGGAACAGTTGAACTTGACAGTCTTAGAGGGCTTTTGCTGTCTTAATTGTTCTATAAATTTCTATATCAATCACTGCTGTGTGAGATACTGGGATGGATTTATGGCCTGGCGTGGTCCAGGAAGTCCTTTGGGTTATGCCTGTGTTGAGAACTGGCTGTGTTACATATTTAGGTGCTCTGAGTTTAGAAATGATTGATTTATAACTGAAATGTAATCATATATATATATCCCTATGTATATATATAGAGAGAGAGTAAGTATTATATGTATATATATAAAAGCTCTATATACACATTTTATGAGAGTGACTTCATAGATTTTAGCAGAAATCAGTGTAGTGTGGGAGTAAATATGTTTATGTATGCACTAAGAAATTAAAAATATAGTTGAAGGAATGCAATGTTGGGATTGCTATCTTTTAATCTTGTGCTAGTTCTTGAATGTATAAATATAAACTATCTATTTAGTGTAACCTTTTTATAGATTAAAAGGTAAACTGAAAAAAACCCAAGCTCTCTCAAACTGAACTCAAGGGATACACCTTATGTACTGAGTATGGTTAAAGTCCATATTATTTTATTCCTTTCTTTAGCTCTTTAGCCTTGGCACAAAGACTGTTCATAAAAGATGATCGAGTAACAATCCCTTGAAACCACAAAAAGCCTCGTTTGGCATTACAACCAAATACTTCAAAAAAGGATGCAGATTCCTGGATGTTAACAAATCCTGTGTCTTTCCACAGCTGCATTGTAACCTGTGGCAGTGATGGAGATGTTAGGATTTGGGAAAACCTGGATGACGATGACCCAAAGTCCATTAATGTGGGAGAAAAGGCTTACTCATGTGCTCTGAAGGTATGGCTGTTAACACAGCTCCTCACAGCTGGGGATTTTCCAGCTCAGGGATGCTGCTTCTGTGGGTAACATTGAACAAGAATTACCTCTCACAACTCACTGTACCCCATACACAGTCATAGAGGAATTATTCCTTATCCTAAACTTTTGTAATGTATTCCCCCCCCACCTCTTCCTTCACGTTCAGTTATATTAATTTCTGACTTTGATCTCCTTTCTGAGAAACAAACCCAGCAGATTAAGTTAATCATGCAGTGAACTTTTTAGCCTGTTTCAGTGTTTTCTCACCATGTGAGTTAGTAGAAGTTTCCCAGCAGAGGATGTGATCATCAAGTATTAGGAAGAAAGCCAAGAGGTTGTTTTATGTAGGCCTGTGTTAAGGTCCAAGGAATTATAATCTGTTTTAATCAAAACTTGCTTTCACAAAGTGTCTAATGGTTTAGTAACTTTTTTTTTTTAATAATTGGTTGATGTTGTTTCGCTCTCAAAATTGTTGTTTGGGCTAAAGATGTCTCTGACCCTATGTCACCAAAGTGAGAAGAGGATTTATATAATAGAAACTTATTCTTTTTACTATGCATGTTCATGTATTTAGCGTGAGAATTGTCACATTATTTCCTTCATGTCCAATTCTTGCTATGTTACAGTAATAATAGTGGGTCTAAAATATTGCCTTTGCGGCAATTTTAGAAGACAAGACTTCCAGAAGCCTCCATCAGTCCTACAAATATTGTGTGTTTAATTTGGAAGTGATAAAGGGAAATTTTAAAATTGTTTTTCAACTACTTGTGATTTTTGGAGAGGAGTATGAAAGAAGAAATAACTTGAGTATTAACAAATTTGTATTGCATTATAACAATTATAATTTGAAACCCTATTTAAAACTACTGCTTTAAATGAATCCCCTTTCCTATGTCCCTTTTAATATCCCTCATGTGTCTGTTCCTCAATACCTGTACAATCTATTTTCATCATTGATTTTTAGAGTGTTTTGCTGTTGATTTTCATCACATTACTTGTCCTTTCAAAAACCAAATGAGGTGACTTGAGTGGGTTCTCACAGCAAATCAGTGGCAGAGCCAGAAATTGCTGAAACTATTAAAGAATGGATGAAGAAAAATCCTGGTTTTAATACTAGAGGGAAAAATTGAAAAAAGTGCTTCTAGTTTTGAGGATTTTTTTATTTTTAAACAGTGAGAGACTAAATGTCAGGAAACCTTTTTTCAGAAATTACTCTTCATTAATGAAATGTCATCAGGGACTGTTCTGAGACGTTAATGTAATTTAGGTAATAAATCTAATCTCTTTAATTTTTTTTAGGTTATTTACTGCTAACTGCTGCTTTCTTTACCTTCAAGATTTTTACTATAATTTTAGACAGCTTAACAAAAAACCCCAACCACAGTACTGCCTTCCCCCACAAAATACCGTAAAAAAGGAAATAAGGCATTTCTTTATTTTAAAGTTTTACTGCTGTATACAACTGAGGAGTACTATTGTCACTTAAAGATATATTATTTTCCAAGTATGGGATAATTATTTCCTTTGTTTTGCAGTTTTTAAAATCTGGATTAATTTTTACTAAACATCTGCCTTCTGTTTTCTGCAAAGAACTGAGCTATAGTTCATATACTTCTCATCTTTCCCTGGTGGTATTTAGCTGAGAATTCCAACCATGTCACCTTCAGCAGGGATGGCACCAGAGTTGCTGCTGGATCCAGGTAATGTGGGTAAGGTAATATTCTGTAAAAGCACAGAATCTGGCAAATCCCTCACAGGCTGATTTTTACCAACGAGGTCATGAACCCACAAACCTCTGAGGGCTTTAAAATGTTGGAAAATGCCTTCAAGGGGATGGAGGGGAAGATAGGAATGAAAAGAAGCTTAGGAAATGATGCTCTGGGAGATACTTGATCCACCAAGTAGTTTTATATAGAACTCTGGTGTTGTGAAATAATTTCTTTATGGTATTTGAGTGTTTTCAGCTCTCAGTCTGATGCACAAGTGTTCACCCTTATGGATGTCTCCTCTCATAGGGGGTTTTGTCACTGGGAGCTGAGGATGATGTCCTGACTGCTCAGGATCATGGAGCTGCAGATGAATGTGCACATGTAAAAGTTAGATTGGTTCTGATTTGTGTGAGAGCTTTGAGTCATTCTCTGGCATAAGCATCACTGATCTGTCAAATGATAACAGATGACACTTTCAAGACTTGCCTGAGGGGAATTTAATATGCAGTTTAGTTCTTTTCTTAGGGCAGCACGTGTGCTTTTACAGAATATACTCTAGTGCTTTAACAGAGAAGGCAGAATAGCTGGCAGGCAATGGGGTTTTGGTGGGATTTTTCAGGTATTTAAGGCTCAGGTGATTCTTAATTGGATTTGGTGAACTCTTTGGGCAGTCACAGCTAATTCAGGCTGTCTGCTTGCTTCTCTTGTGGAATTTGTGCTCCACTGGGGAGATGGCAGAGATCTGCTTCCTGACTCCTCTCAGTGTGAATTGAACCAGAAAAGCATTTTGGATGAACATGCTGGACTGTGAACTCTGGCAGCAGCTGCACCAAAACTGGGAGGCTGGGCAGTACCCACTGTAATCTCCAAATCTGACAGGGATCATGGCTTTGGGCCCTTTGCCAGTGCTTGTTTCTGAGGGGAACAGTTCTGCCCCAGGATCTGACTTTGATTAGAGAGATTAGGCAGACAGCAAATTCCTTGCTGTTTCTAAAATTTTTCTAAAGCCCCAGTACTCCTGCAGCCTGGCTGAGGCTCCCACATTTTTAGGAAAAAGAGCTCACAAGACTGTCAGGCCACCCCTCAGTGAGATCTTCTGTAAGGTAATGAAGGAGAAGCCATGAAGTGAAGGAGTGCAGCTAAGAAAAAATGCTTTTATTTGTCACAGATTTCTCCATTTTTACATGGGGTCTGCAAACTTCAGTTTTATATAAATTTAACATCCAGCTGGCTGCCAAAGTTCACATGAACTATATGAAAACAGTTAAAAGTAATGGTCATCCCTATAGAATTAGGTCCTAACATGAAATTTCTCTCTGAGGGTGTTGCAATGAGGTTTGAGAGGGAGTGGTACTGGAATTTTGTCACAGGAGCTCTTTGTCTTAGGAGTTAGGATTGATATTTTGAGTTAAACTGCACCAATGGCTGTAATTTTGGAAGAAGGAGTGAAGTTGTAGAAATTCTCTTATTGTATCTGATACACTAAATAGTCTTTAAAATCTTGTTAAAATGTCACACAAAATAAACTACTTGCAATTGCTTTTTTTTTTTTTAAAGCCACGTGACTAAATAATTACAGTAGTGAATATTAGTCCCACTCAGCAGATAGTTCTTAAGTCATCAGCTCTCTGGTATCTGAGCAGACATTTTTAATAAGTCATGTAGAATATTATATTAAACACATTCGTGGCCTGTGTGTACATATATCTTTTTCAAAAAACAACCATATTTTATGTATTTTGACATGAACAAAAATAATATTCTGATTAAAATAATCTGGCCTTATTCCTATTGTAACAAGCCACAAGACCCTCATTTTCCATTACATCATATGGTGTTGAGAGCTGTAACTTCCCCAAAAGATATTTAATGCCCGATTTTTATTGCCATAAAAACACAGTTTGTCATTGTTAAAATCAATGTTAATAATTTGATGTCATTGTGATCTGCAGTGACTTTATGATCAAAGTTGTGGAGGTGACTGACAGCAGCCAGCAGAAAACATTCCGAGGACACGATGCTCCTGTTTTAAGCCTCTCTTTTGACCCCAAGGATGTTTACCTGGTAAAAAAAACCCTTTCTTATCTGCTTTCTGCTTTGAATCTTATTTTCCCTGGGTGGAAAAAAAAGTTAAAAATGTAATTTTTACAAAAAAAACCAACCAGTGGCTGGGCAGATGAGACAACTTAATTTCAGCTGACCTTGCTGGTGATGGAGTGTGTCCCAACTTATTGCCTCCTAGGAGTACTCAGTCTTTGCTTTACTACTCAGTTACTGTCTATATTCTTCTCAAATCTAATTTAGAGGAGAAAAGATGCCTCGCTAAAGAAATTTAATATTAATTCTGAGCCTGTTTTGCAAATAAATAGCTCACTTGAAGTATGAGGGTTTATAATTAGAGCAGCTTGGAGTACAATTATCAAGATGACAGCATTGGCAAATTTTAAGTCTTTAAGTGATTTAAACAGGGAGGATTTCTTCTTAAAACCGCCATCATATGTCTGTAGCATATAGGGATTTTTCCATTTTGTAGCATTAATTTCTCTCTGTCTTTAATTATTAATTTGTTTACTCCGTTCTCTTCCCGAGGCATCGGCGAGCTGTGACGGTTCTGTCAGAGTCTGGAACATTGCAGATCAGGTAAAAGCTGCCCTTCCCATGTCAAGTGTTTCCTAAGAAATCCAGGATTTCACAGACAGCAAGAAGAGCTGGACTGAAATAACCTTCCTGCAACATGATTTTCCTTTTGGGGATGAAATCTAGCAACGCTTCACAGAATACTTCTATCTGCTACTGGGAGAAATTCCAAAACCTGATTATAAAATGTTGCCAGGGTAGCTGTGTTTTGTTCTTCCTGTCTGTGAAATCTCTGATTCCTTCCGTTCATCTTTCCTAATTGGCCAACACTGTAAGTGCCAAGGACAAAATAAGGATAGCAACTGACATCAGAGTCCTCATTTCAGAATTTCAGCTCGTTGCTTTCAGGTCTAAGGAATTTTGATTGTGGTAAACAATTTATTAATTGTAATAAACACATTTTGGCTCTGCTCTTGGAACTCTAAGGAACTTGAAAAGAGGATTTCAGGTGAAGGCATTAATAAAGCAATTCTGCATATGGATATGACATTAGTTTTGCTAAAAGCCTTTGACTGGAATAAGAATCCCTGAGGAATTATTTCTGTAAGTACAGTTGAAAATATACCCCCCTCACTTGTGGATTGCTACCTTTTTAAGACACAAGCATAGCTGTAGTGTGAAATCTCATGTTCCAGACTGACACTGGGTACCTTCTGGGGAAATTACACTGAGAGTGTTCCAGGACTGGGGCAGTTTGATGCATGAATCTGTGCTGGGATCTGAGATTACAGCCATGCATTCCTTACACTGCTGGGACCATATTCAGGCTGCTGTGTGTCACCTTGCTGCAGTTGATCTGGGTTTGAAAAATGCTTTTTGGCCACATTTCTCTATAACCTAAAAATAGATGAGCTCGTTTGTTCTGCACTTGATTAAAAATACATGTTCGCTGATCTTATTTCTGTTACAAGTAGTTTCATTGTCATTAAAAGAGTTTCAGGGCTACATTGACAAAGTATTTTTAAGGCAGTATGTACTACTGTATTTTGATGAAAGGGATTATTTCAGTTTAGATCTATTTTTTTGCTTTTTTTTTTCCCCCAGCCTTTTCCTTTAAGAATTTATACTAAACAGTAGATTTTTGCTGAGCTGGAAAGCTTATTTTTTAAATTTTGTTTTCAGACATGCACCAAAAGCTGGCTGCTGCTGCAGAAATGTAATGATGTGATAAATGCTAAATCAATCTGCAGGCTTGCCTGGCAACCTGGCACTGGGAAGGTAAGTGACATTGTTTTGTCACATCTTAATCTTTCTTTTGCCTCCGAGTCCAACAGGAGAATTCAATCTGGGCAAACCCAAATTGCACCTCCTGGGAGTAAGGAAAATATTTGGGGTGAAGTTCCCTTTTAGGAAACATGAAAAGCTGGAAATGGTTCCTTGTTTAAGCTCCAGACTGTGTTTGGCAGGAGTCCAGCTGTCAACCTAAACCAGCACTAAACACTCTTGTTGTGCTGAATAGGAAGGAACATTGTACACGAGGGAAATAATCAAATTGCTCACAACAGAGCATCAAAGGACTTCTGTCCTTCCCTGCTTTAAGTAAATTTTGCCCTACTCTGTAAATATTTCCTCAGTAAGTTGCTCCCTTTTTTTTTCACCTGAAGATCAAAGTTGCAGGAGGGTGTAGTCAGGTGGGGATTGGTGTCTTCTCCCAGGTCACAAGCAGCAGGACAAGAGGAAATGGCCTCAAGTTGCATCAGGGGAGGTTTAGGTTGGATATTAGGAAAAATTTCTTCACCAGAAGGGTTGTGAGACCTGGCAGAGGCTGCCTGGGGCAGTAGTGGAGTCCCCATGCCTGGAGGGGTATAAAAGCCCAATGGATGTGGCACTTGGGGACTTGGGTTAGTGGTGAAGATGACACTGTCAGGTTAGTGGTTGGACTTGATGACCTTAGGAGTCTTTTCCAATCTAAGTGATTCCATGATTCTTCAAAATCCTTGGCTGCTATGACAGTGTTATGTATCAATTTTCCATGGAAGAGTGAGTGTCACCCTCAGTACAAATGGTTTCAACATCCATATTGCATAAAAAACAAACACTTTCAACTTTTAGGCTAATTCTTCACACACTCATGCATTTGAAATGTAAGCAGTTGTCTTGCTTCTCTTACAAAGGAAATTGTTTGAATCCTAAAAAAAATAAATCCTAAAGAAGTAAACAGCCAGTAACATTTTTGTAGTTTTATCAAAGATGAAATGAATTGTTTTAGGAATCAGCTATTCAAATCAGATTTATTGAGAAATTGTAGCCTGATCAAAAGGAGTTTGGGGAGGGAGGGTAAAGAGTAATCTAAGCCTTGTGCTCAGAGCATTGACAACTATATGTGTATGTGTGTCAGATGTTTGATGAATAAGAACTTCTAACCTTATGGTGCAGTTTTCTGCCAGAAGGAAATGAAGATTACAATAAAAACATGCATGTTTTGCTCTGTTGCATGTGGAAAGCATTACAGAACCTTGTAATTTAAATTACTTCAGCTTCCTCTCTCAGTTGGCATGGCTGGGATGTTAGAGAGCTGTTGAGTACTGAGGCAGTCACATCTGTAAGGGTTCTGAATGAAGGAGCTGTGCTGTTTGAGGGTTCTATTTGACAGGTAACTTGTTCTAAATTGTGTAATATTTTTCCTTTGAGCAGCTGCTGGCAGTTCCTGTGGATAAAGTTGTTGAACTGTTCAGAAGAGAAACCTGGGATAGTAAATTCAGTCTGTCAGATGCCTCCATCACACAGGTAGGTGCAGAAACCATGGGCTTGTTAAATACTCTGTAATTTAAATGTTATTCTTCTAGCAATTGTCTTCTGCACAGTATCTCTCCCTTCCCTGACCCCTTTTTCCTGGTAATGATTGTTCACATTTTCTGTTTAATTTCTGATCCTGTTACTTTCTGTTGGAAAACAGGGCAGAGATACTGAATGATGTCAAACACCTTGATGTGGCTCTGATTCCCCTCTTTCATTTATAGTAACCCACCAGGTCTCTAAAGTCTCCTGGTGACTCACCCACTGCAGCTGAAGAACATCTGTTTTCACAAATTGCTCTAAATACAGAGCTTTTTACAGAAAATGCCAGGAGTATTATTTGCACACAGAACAGAGATGGGAGTTGTTCACTTTATATTTTATTGAGCTGAAATTTAGTAGACCTGACTGTGCCACCTTCTTTCTTTTGGCCTCACTATGTGCTTGGAAATATTTGGGTTGAAGAGAACCACCTTCTAGAGTTATTAAGATGCAGAACACACAGCCTTGGATTTTAATTTATGGAACTGTATTAAGTTCAAAATAAATAAAGCAACATTTAGTGCTGAGTTTGCAAAATACACTCTGCTTCTGTCTGCATGTGTAGAATTGGGTTTTGTTTGACCTCATGGCAGTGTTTAATGACAGAAGATGGATATTCTGAAACAAAAATAGGTGTGCTATCTTTAAAGAATGCCTTTTTAAAGCAACCATTTTTATAATAGTTTTTAAAGAAAAAGACCTACCTACCCCCAGCCCATATACAGGAGGCTGGATATGGTTTGCTAAAGATGATTATTATTAATTTTTTTTATTCCAGAATATCTGTCTGTTTTAAGCTCCAGAACAGTAATGCTGTGCATGCATTGGTCACTTTTGATTGTTATTTGTTTTATTCTTTCCTCAGCCCCTGAATGTTGTGGTTTGGTCTCCTTGTGGGCAGTTCCTGGCAGCTGGAAGTGTGGATGGGAATATAGTGGTGTGGAATGTGGAAACCCAGCAGTGCATAGAGAGGTATTCAGTGTTGTTCCATAAATCCATCCCCAAGTTAATATTTTTTTTCTTGGAATAGAATTTTGTTGTCTTTTCTGTAAAAGTGTTTTGTGCAAATGTAGAACTCTGCCTCTTTAAAAAAGAGTAAGTAAGATTTACAGGGTTTTGTGGTTTAACCTGTCAGGCAGCTTAAGAAAGGGACTTGAATGTGGATTTTGTTCGAATTCCAGAATCTGTCCTTCTGTGAGTATCTGTTACTACTTTTGAATCTGATTGTTGATTAAAGGAGAGCTTTGATGGCAAGAAATTTTCCTCACATCCCAAACCCCAAGATTATTGTCAGTAACATGTTTCCTCGAGGGAGGGAAATATAGATAAGTCAGTCAGTCATCCTCACCTGTAGGCAAAAAAGGACAGACTGGCAAATTGCACTTTGGTTTGTTAAAGCTCTTAAAAAACCCTAACTATCCCCCCAATTAAAAAAAATATTAAGAGTGGTAGAACAGAAGAGAATTATCTGAATATTTTGGATAAGAAACCTGATTGTAACTGTAATGTCTATGTTAAGAATTATAGACAGATTATGTAAATAATTAATGGAATGATTTTTTTGTGAGGATAAAGGGTGGAAAAGATAGAGGATTAACTTATCAGTTTAGTGCAAGAGAAACAAATAATGTTCTTCCTATAACTGGATGGTTCTGGAATAAATGAGTGCTGGGGAATTTATCTTCTATATGTATATCAGGAGGCTGTTTTAAGAATATGAGTCTGATTGCTTTTTAAACTTTAAATTATTTTCTTCATAGAAAAGGAAGACTTGCTCTATTTTTTTATAGCAGCTGTTTACTCTGAAGGTCACCTATTAATTATCCTAATATGTGTAATATCACTTTCTTGTACCAGTAAATATTACCACTTTTTCCAATAATTCTTGGTGGGGAGGGTTCTGCCCTGAGAAGCTTACTAAAAATGCATTATTTTCCTATCCTTTTTAGGATGAAGCATGAGAAAAAATACTCAATTTGTGGGCTGGCATGGCACCCTAAATATAAGCAAATTGCTTACACAGACACTGAAGGAAATCTGGGGCTGTTGGAAAATATTGGTGACATAGAGAAGCCAAATGACAAGGTGCTCAGTACCAATGATTTCCTGAATTAATATAATTATTTAGGTTATAAGTTATATTGAACATTCTGTTTTGTGTGTTGCAAGTTCCCTCTTGTGTATTAATTTCTTGAATTCCATGTCCTAAAGGAGTTTTGTGCTAATTGCTAATCTGGTTTTAGGTTGCCAGTGCAGCAGCCAAGGACTACAATGATCTGTTTGATGGTGATGATGATGATTATTTAAATGGGGACACAATTGAACCACCTTCTTCCCCAAAAACTGGAGATAATGAGGATGATGCAGATGACATTGTGCAACCCTCAGGCCATGTGAGACGGGCAGTAATTGATGACGATGATAACTCACTAGGTACACAATGAACTTATTTGCCAGAGCTGTTTTCCTGAGCATCCTCTACTCACATATATTCTGCTTTATTTTTCCAGAGAAATTTGACTGTTTAAAAATTTTTAAACCTATAGTCTGTCATAATACTGTGTGTAAGATGGATTTTTTTTTTAACTTCTAGATATTGGGTTGATAAAAGCTAGTTCCAATCTTCTTGACAAGGAGGATGATGGTGATGATCAGATTGGTGGCTTTTCAGCTTTGCCACCATCATCTACACAACAACCTTTCTATGATGGGCCAATGCCAACCCCCAGGCAAAAGCCCTTCCAGTCTGGCTCCACTCCTGTGCATCTCATGCATCGATTCATGGTAAATCTTTGTGCTAATTTAGATTTAGATGCTTCTTTTATATTTAATATTGTCCAGTTCGTGTTGTGTTTTTATATAAGCCAAGATTGTTGATTGTTTGGTTTTTTTTTTAAATACTTCAGCGTGTGAAGCTAAATAATGGAAAGTAGCTTTATTTTCATGCAAGGACTCCATAATGTTTTGGTTTACATTTCAGTAGCTTTAGAAATAAATACTTGGCTTTCAGACAAAATCAAGCTATACAGTTTGTACCTGTGCTGAGTTCTACCAAATCCATTTAAAAATCCTTTTTTAGTCAGAATTGTGGGTATTTTTGTGCTGCTAAGCCTTGTATGTTAATCATTCACTATTTCTTTCAATCTGCAAGTTCTTCACACTTGATTTTGTAAGAAGATGGTTGAGCAGTGAGGGTAAAACTACCTTCTGCCTAATTCAGCTGTTTTAGGAACCACTGGTCCTGATTACACAGGTCTTCAGTCCTCCTCCAGCCTCCCACCCACTCTTGTTTCAGCTAAAATAGTTACAGCAGGCTGGCTTAGGGCAGTAGATTTGATGAGTTTAAGGCTTTTGATTTGATGGGTATTTTTGGGTGTGTGTTGTTCCTTTTGGCAGGTGTGGAATTCCGTTGGAATCATTCGCTGCTACAACGACGAGCAGGACAACGCCATCGATATTGAATTCCATGACACCTCTGTGCATCATGCCACTCACCTCCCAAACTCCCTGGGCCACACCATGGCTGACCTCTCCACTGAAGCCATTCTGCTGGCCTGTGAGAGTACAGAGGAACTTGCAAGGTAAGTCATTGCTCGGCAAAACCTGTCACAGGGAGCTACTTTTAACTTGTTTCAAATATATTGGCTTTTATTTTCAGCTTTTATCAATTTCGAGCTTTTTGGCTTTTGATCATGCTTTTTATTTATGGGACCAATTTCGAGGAGGATTTTAGCTTCCACCTACTTGAAGATTTCAAGAGTATTGAAAAATATAATTTGTTTCGTGAGGATTTCTTTTCGATTCCTTTTTCAAATATATATATACTGGAAACTTCATACATTGCAGGCTCAAAGGGAATTGTAAACATGAACAATAGTTTTTCAGTCTGCTCAGATCAAAGATCAATCATAAGGATTCAGTTATTTCTTTTCACACTGTTGCTAAGGAGATGTTTGGTGATACCCATAAGAATTACAAGTGCAAAAAACACAAGTTTATGAAAACCACAGAAAGATTTAAGCAGCTGGGCCAGCTAAACTCTGTTCTTGCATTTAAGAACAATTGCAACAATATTTTATTGTTGGTTTCTGTGGATATTTCTTGAAGAAAACGCTTTCTTCTTATTTTCACAGATACAGCCTTGTGGTAAGTTGAAAAGCATCCTTTAAAAACATTATTTGTTATATATTGGTTGTCTGACTTTGAAAGTGTCAGTGTTTTTCTCAGTGGGAATGGGTAATCTCTCAAAAGGCACAATGTTTGTGGATTGGTCATAGGCAGCTTTCAATTATGAAGAGCTGAAGTTTCTAATATTTTTTCCCTTTGAAAGACAGCATAATATGACAGATTTCTAATAAGGACTGATATTCAAGATGTGAAGGAGGACATTTATCTGCTTTCATCTAAAAAATCTGCCCTCAGACCTTTACTTCAGGTTTTAGAGACTCAAAATCTGCAGTGCTGGAGGTCAAGCTGGCTCTTCAGTTCCTAATAATAAGAGCAACACCTTTGCAAATGACCACTTGAAATTTGTCATCCCATCACAGATCTCTGATAAAAATGTAATATACTAGTGTGGTTTTGGATACTGTATTTAATTTAGTTCACATTGAGATATCTGTTGGCTCTTTGTCTGTGCCTTAGCAAGCTCCACTGCATCCATTTTGGCTCCTGGGATGCCAACAAGGAGTGGACTGTGGATATGCCAAAGGATGAAGAGATTGAGGCCATCTGTCTGGGTCAGGGCTGGGCTGCCTGTGCCACCAGTGCCCTGCTGGTCCGTGTGTTCACAGTTGGGGGAGTTCAGAAAGAGATCTTCAGTCTCCCAGGCCCAGTGGTGTCCATGGCAGGACATGGAGAGCAGCTGATGATTGTTTATCACAGAGGTAATTTTCTCCCTTTTATCTTCTTTTGGAGCTGGGGTTGTTTTCAATCCTCGTCTCTCACTGGCTTCACACAGTAATTAATTTGTTTGTAATCACCAGAGAGTGTTTTCTTCTTTTCTTTGTGATGTTTCTTCCTTTTCCTCTTCTGGATGATGCTTTTGCAAGCACATCCATCACAACCCACAGATCTGTGACTTCTGACAGCAGAGCCTATGTTTGATATTGGGATGCTGAGATTAAACTGTGGGGAAGGGGAGAGCTTTGCAGCAGTGAAATTAATAGATTAAACCTGGGTTTCAGATGTGCCAGAAGGAATTACTACAGGAAATTAAGGAAGTTGTTGTTATGCACATCTTGTGTGTCCAAAATGACAAATAGTTGTGTGGCTGACAGTGGTATTCATGGATAGCCCTGCATTAGCATTAAGTGTTGATTCAAAACTAATTTAGCCAAGGCAATTCTTCTGTTTTCTAACACAGTCACTGAAAACTTCTTCCTAGGTACTGGGTTTGATGGGGACCAGTGCCTTGGAGTACAGCTGATGGAACTAGGAAGAAAGAAAAAACAAATCTTGCATGGAGACCCTCTTTCTCTTACAAGGAAATCCTATTTGGTGTGGGTTGGATTCTCTGGAGAAGGTATGAAACATCTGCATGAGAGGTATTGAGAAATATTGACACTGTTGGGGGATTACAGGAAAGCTGGAGAGGGACTTTGGACAAGGGATGGAGTGACAGGACAAGAGGGAATGGCTTCAAACTGACAGAGGGCTAGGTGGGATATTGGGAAGGAATTCTTATCTGTGAGGGTGGTGAGGCCCTGGCACAGTTTCCCAGAGAAGCTGTGGCTGCCCCTGGATCCCTGGAAGTGTCCAAGGCCGGGTTTGACAGGGCTTGGAGCAGCCTGGGATAGTGGAAGGTGTCCCTGCCTGTGGCAGGGGTTGGAACAAGGTGATCTCTAATGTCCCTTCCAATTCAAACCATCCTGTTATTTTATGGAACAATTTGGATAATTAATGCCCTTTTAATAATGTTGATCTTCGGACCTGGACTTTTTCCTTTCAATCTCCTCAACGCTAAACCAAGTTCTATTTTTCTATTCTTCCAATATATTTGTCAGAGATCTTTAATATTTTCCCACTCAAACATTATCAGAACTTGTTCTCCTGATTGGTTCTCCTGCTCAGCCAAAAGAAATAAACTCTGCAGTACGTCATGAGAGCTCCCTGACCCCCAAAAGTTGGTAGCTTGGGAGGACCTTTTATAATAAATATAAAAAGTAATGGTATAATAGCTGATTTCCTTTGGGAATCTGCCCAAGCAGTATAAATTCGATTTCTCCATAAAATGCTTTAATTTTGAGTTTGTCAGTTGAGCAGCAGTGGTGTTGGCTGACAGAAGGTGGCGCATCTTTCCAAGGAAACTGCCTTTTCCCAACCAATTTGTGTTGTGTTTGAGAGAGGATGTCCTGTCTGTAAATGATGAAAACCATCATTTCCCGGCTGTACCCACTTCCATCTTGCTGGGTTATAATTAGTAGCTTGTCAGAGGAAACTGTTTTAATTTGTAACAAACAGGTACTCCTTGTTACGTGGATTCCGAGGGAATCGTGCGGATGCTGAACAGAGGACTTGGGAACACTTGGGTTCCAGTGTGCAACACCAGAGAGCATTGCAAAGGGAAATATGATCATTATTGGGTCGTTGGCGTCCATGAAAACCCCCAGCAGCTCAGGTCAGATAATTCATCAGGAAAGGCTTTGTTTGTCTTGGTACTCAATCCCAGAGGATCCATTTTCAATCCCTTTTTACTGGGAGAAACTGCAAACTTCAGCTTGTGCTGAAACAAGTGGCTGGGAAATATGCACAGCAAATGGTAACTTCCCAAAGATAATTCTGTCTGGAGGATTCATTGTTAAACTGATTTTGAGTAACTCATTAGAGTTTTATAATTTGTAACCAATTAATTATGGCTCTTTGCCTTGGCTGAGAGGTGTGTGTGCACTTTATTGACACATTTATAAAACTGCATGTTGCTACAGAAACTTCCTGAAGTTATGGTGGCTGTTAGAAATCTGCTTCTGCTTTTGATGGTTTTGTTGTTTTTTCTTTTTTTTCCAAGGTTTTGGGGTTCTTGGTAGCTTTTCCCTCCCCTATGTTTTCCCTTTTTGTGCCTTTAAAAAGAATCCAATCCTATAATTAATCTACATCATTAGACATAGATAAATCAGAGCTGTCTGTTATTATATTAATATTTTAACTGTAGATTTGAAGAAACATTTTGGATGTTAAATTGCTCGAATATTTAGCTGAAAGTTAACCATTTCTCTATAAAATGTGATACTGGTGTGTCTAAGTTACTGTTTCTTTTTAGTGTGACATGCATGCTGGACATTTTGTTGCTAAGTTTTATTTGTAGCCCTTTTTATTCAGTGGTCTCTGTCCTTTTCCTACCAGAGCAGAATCCATCAGCTCAGATACTTTACTGAAATTTAGATTCTCTTACTTTACTAGTCATGGACAATTGTAGAGTTTGGTGGGAGACTGCATTTTGTTTAAACTTATATGACATCCTTCATAATCCTCTGCTTTTTTTGGAATAAGGGAAATAATTTGCTATCTCTGTTAAATGTCATTTCCCTGCCTGTTTCTCCCTCCAAATCATTATGTTTGCCTCCTGAAAATTCACCAAAAATGTGCAGGACACATCCCAGTGATAAGATGGTCAACTGTGAGTCTCTCATCCTGAGTTTTTCCTTCTGCTCCAAGAAAGAGAATGCTGCTCTCTGAATTGCAGAGAACATTTTCCTCAAAGCCAGCAGCATAATGAAGATAAGGAGGGGGAGGGTTGTTGTAGAAACACCACATGCCTTAATTAAGAGATAGCCAGAACACTGATGCTTCCTGTTCTTTTTTGTCAAAAGCTGCTCTGAAACAGCAGCTCAGAAACCCAGATGTTTTTGTCAATGTTGCATTGGTGCTGCAGGAAATACAGCTCTTGTCCACTCAATGGTTTGCTTAAGTGCTTGTTACCAGAAATTACTCCTTTAAATATGATGCAACAACGAGTCTATGCCTTCAGTTGTTCAGTGGTTTTTGATTTTAATATGTTGCATTTATTCTTTGTAATAGCTGTTAAGTCAAACATTATGTGAGATTAAGATCAGTGTGTGCTACATGCCACATTTGGAGTTTCTACTGTGAACAAGAGCATCCTATGCCTTGCTGATTTTGAAGTCTTTTTTTGCTTGCCATGTAAAAATAACTTTATCATGCAATCTTACACATCGCTGTATTTAAGCCAGTCGCTTAATTACTACTTTCTAAGGACAAATCCTCTTAAAGTATCTTGCTGCTTAGGACACATGGTTTAGATGTGGAACATCTGGTGACTGTGGTTTGTTTTGTTTCCTGCCACAGGTGCATTCCTTGTAAAGGAGCTCGGTTCCCTCCCACCCTGCCACGACCTGCCGTAGCAATTCTGTCTTTTAAACTCCCTTACTGTCAAGTGACAACAGAGAAGGGGCAGATGGAGGTATGGAATGGTGTGGAGTCACAGCTGGGAGTCTCAGGTGTCCCTGTAGCAGGGATAATACAAGACTGCTATTAATCACCTCTGCTGTGAAAGAGGATAGTGCAAACTCTGAGTAAAACACGTGGCCAAGGGGGCTATTTGGGTTTAGTGTTTTGTGTAGCTTTTCTGGTTTAGTTCACAACTGTTTCTAGAAGAATACAAAATAAAACTGGCAGAGCTGATGCAGAGTTGTGTTTATACATAATCTATTTCTGACCAGTGAAGTCTTCCTCACTCTCATTTTTTTAGTGGGTAGTGATACCAGATTTTGGGATCCCTGTCAAGATGCTCTTGAAAATGCTTGGGTTTTAATATTTTAGGCATAGTAAAATTTTTGGAAGATGTACTAAGTATTCAAATTCATATAATCACTGAAAACACAGGTTTTCTGGCTTGGCTTGGCTTATTTAGAGGCTGGTTGAAGCAAGATGTGCCTGTGGACAACTTCTGGAAAAGTATCTGTATTCTTCAATTTTTGTTGGTTTAAGTATTTCAAATTTGCGATGCTCAGTTGTACTGCACAAATGAGAAATGAACATCAAATTCTAACCTCAGCCTTTGAACAGTTTAATGCTATTTGAAATTTATTCGCTTTGATAGAACTGTAGATAAAAAGCTTCAATAGTAAACATACTGTCGTTTTTAATGAATTCTCCTTCATTTGGTTAAGTCTTTGTGTTCTTTATCTGACAGAGTATTTCTTCCATTCCTCCCTCCACCCAAAATAATGGGAGGAGAATGGCAGTAACTGTTAATTTGACTTGAGGGAATATGTGTAGGTTAAGAAAAGTTATTCCAGTAAATCTGAAAACATACTGGTTTTGAATAAGTTTATAATTATTTTAAACAGGGCTAGCCTGGTCTAATAGCCATACTTGCATTGTATTTAATGTTTATGTGTCTCACAGTTAAATGTCTAAGTTTAATGAGTTATTCTGGAATACTTCCAGTTTGCTTTGGGACAGCAGATAAAATAATTAACTTGTTCTAGAATTGTCTATACTGATAGGATATGGGTGAACATAGGATATGGGTGAATCCTTCTGCAAGCCTGTCGTGTAAATGGAATTCAACATACATGGCAACTGCTTGGATCAGGTTGTGTGTGTTTGTTATCTATCTTTTCCTTGGTAGGCATTGACTTTAAGGAGAATTGTCTACCCCTCATCCTCATTGTCAGACAAAAGGAACATTTAAGAATAAGTTGATAAAATGCACTGTGAATTGTTAGAAATTATGTTTTTTCCCCTCTGAGTTCCAACACACATCCTTCTCCCTTTTTCAGGAGCAGTACTGGCGTTCTGTCATATTTCACAACCACATGGATTACTTATCCAAAAATGGCTATGAATTTGATGAAAATGCTAAAAATCAGGCAGTGAAAGAACAGCAGGAACTTCTAATGAAGCTGTTTGCTGTAAGTACATATACATAATAGAAAGAATCCCTGAGACTGCAGGTGCTAAAGGCCAGGTTGGATGGGGCTTGGAGCAACCTGGGACAGTGGAAGGTGTCTCTGCCCATGGCAGAGGGTTGGAATGAGATGAGCATTAAGGTTCCTTCCAACCCAAACCATTTTATGCTTCTGTAATTTATTTGTAGATGGCATTTGATGTACATGTTGATGTGATTCCTCTTATTAAGAGTCTGGGTAGGGATTGATGTGATCCAGCCAGTGCAGACTATGGTAAAAGGTGGGCTGCAGTTAATCTTGTTTTTGTTGATCAGTATGAAGGGTGGGGGAAGAAGGAAATAAAAAGCTTTTCCTTTGCTATGTAGCTCATGATCATTGGTGGCTTGTCTTTATTCATTCACTCCACCAAGACCATGACATCCTCCTGCAGGAATCTCGATGGAGCTGTGAAACTGAAACATTTGACTCCCCAGGCCTCTTCTCTTGCAGCTTTCCTGCAAACTGGAGCGTGAGTTCCGCTGTGTGGAGCTCGCTGACCTCATGACCCAGAGCGTGGTGAATTTGGCCATCAAATACGCCTCTCGCTCCCGCCGGCTCAACCTCGCCCAGCGCCTCAGCGAGATGGCTGTGGAGAAAGCCTCAGAGCTGGCAGAAGCACAGGGGGATGAAGAGGAGGAAGAGGATTTCCGAAAGCACTCGAGCTCTGGGTAATGGGAATTTCCATGGCTGAGAAGCTGGGATGGTTTTTACTGCTCTGTTAATGTTGTGATGCACTTTTCTGGCCCACGGTTTGCAGTACATTTGTTGTGAAGTGACAGTTTGTGTTGTTTTGCGTGTAAATTATACTTGTAAAATGGTACATCCTTTTGATATCTTGTGAGGACTTGTTTGTCCCAGGATACCAACACAGAAGGAAATATCTCCACTCCTTGCTTCCTGTCTGCCTGTGTCCAACAGCTTCAGAGCCAAAGCAGGCTCAATACTGAGTTGCTCTGACTCAAATTTTTTCTTCCCACCTTTCCCTACCTTTGGTTATTTAACTCCCACCTATTTTATTTTTCCTCTTTGTTGCAGTCTCTCAATCTTGATTCATTCTAGGCCTGTCTTAAAATCCTATCTTCCTCTACTCCTTCCCTTTTTTCAACACCCCATCTCAGTTTATCTTGTTTAGTCTTATTCCCTCCTAACTAATGCCAGCTCTTCAAAGCTATGGAACATACTACAGGTTGGCTTTGTATTATTTTTCTCTGTATCTGTGCTATCAACCTTTCCTCTCCTACCTGCATTTGCTTTGTAAAACATGATGAGGCAAAAGGGGTGTGTGTGTGTGTTTTGGTGGTTTTGCTTTTAAATGGTTGTGGGGTTGTTTTTTAACATATTTAAATTTATAATAATATTATATACTTATATTCATTTAGATCATGTTGTTGGAAGCAATGTCTTCCTGTAGCAATTTTATGTATGAAGTTTGGGACTTTTTTAAGCAAAAGGAAGTGATAAGTTGCTGAATTTTTCTGCAGTATTTTCCCTTATTCTTCTGTGTGAAATTGCACAGTCAAAACTCATTTCTGAATGCTCTGGCTTGTTCTGGAACATGTGTGGAAGCTGTAATCCCTTGTCTGCAACTTCAGTCACTCTGAGGGTTAAAATCCATCACAAACACTGTATTGTTCTTAGTGCCAGAGTAATCTAATACTGACTGTTTTGGTTGAAAGAAATGAACCTTTTGTTTATGTATGTTATACAGATTTTGGTAATTGGCAAATTTTAGGAGGAAAATGCAAGACTTGTACCTCCTACTGTACTGGGAATTTAGAGAATAATCAGATCAAGTGTTAAAATGTGATGCTTTGAGTGTGAAATTATATATCCACGTTGCTACCTGTATATTCACGTACATGAATATATGTGTACATTATATTAATATAATTATATGTTCATATAAATATAGATTATATTAATGATACAATGTATATTCGTGGATGCAGAAAAGTGATCTGGTGATACTGGAGGTATATGTGTTTAAATAGAGCTTACAGAAGATCTTTAACATTTGCATTTTTATGTGTTGCAAAGTGTTCTGGCAATACAGTTATGAAGTGGTGAATGAACCTTTAATTTAATCATCACAGTTTAATCAAGGTATAATTAATAATAATTAATAATATAATTAATCTGGCACATAAATGCCAAATGTTATTGTTCTTATTGCCTAAATTAAGTAAGCTTGCTATCAGTTGTTTGAGTTTTCCTTCTGAATTTGGTGACCACTTCCTTCTGCTGAATTCCTTCCTTTCAGTTACAGCAGCTCTGCCACGGAGTGGAGTCGTCTGCCAGCCAGGAATGTTCAGCAGGACCAAGAAGTGGAAGATGCTGAAGATGCTGAAGATGCTGAAGAAAGTGATGCCTGTGAGGAAGCAGAAGAAATCCCAGAAGTGCAAAAACAGAGTAAGAAAAATATATTTTCTGAATAGACCGGAAGTTATCTGGATAACTTTTGCAGACTTAATAAGGAATGAAGAGGGTCCATATTCCAGCCTGTGCCTGCAGGCACTGCAGAGAAACAAGTTCAGTGTGCTGCTGTGTCACAGCTGGGTGTGCATTGTACTCACTAACCATTGCAGGGCTCCTGGGGGACTTTTTCCTGTTTTCTGATTTTATTCCTAAAGGACTGGGTCACCTTCTAATCAGTTACTTTTCTTTCAGCTCCAGTCTTGCAGGGGTTGAATTGATGGATGGGTAGTTTGCTGGGCACAATTTAAGGAATAAGCTTAAGGTTTAAGAAATAAATGTACAATTCTAAATCTAGGTAGAAGTGACAGGTGGTTTTGTAAAAGTTTTTGTACTGTCTGAAAATGAAAAGTAATGCTTTAAGATAAAGGTAATTTCGCTGTAATCATGGAATCACAGAGTGGTTTGAGTTGGAAAGGGATTTTAAAGATCATCCAATTCCAGCCCTACTGCATTGGGCAAGGACACCTTTCGCTAGACCAGGTTGCTCCAAGCCCCATCCTTAATTATTTGTCTGTTCATTGTTTTTTGGGTTTTTAAGAAGTTATCCTATGACATTTTATTGCACTTCAGTATGTACCCCTTTTCTTTTCAGAAGAGCCAAATCCTTTCTCCAAAGGTGTCACTTCAGCAGAGGTGACTGCTCCGAAGTCTGGTGAGTAAATTATTTATTCCAGGATAAAATGACGACCCCTTTGTCATTCTTCACAACATCTGCTCCTGTTTTTATCCTCTGTTCTCCCATTACTACTTAAATTTAGTGCATAACAGTGTTGTCAAATGGGAAATTCACAGAATCATGGGATGGCTTGGATTGGAAGAGAGCTTAAAGCTCATCTCATTCCAACCCCTGCCATGGGCAGGGACATCTTCCACTAGACTAGGTTGCTCCAAGCCCTGTCCAACCTGGCCTGGTTGCACTGATTGTTGTTCTGACATTTTTAAGAGGTTCCCTGTTCCTGTCTTCATTACCTAATGATGTTCCATAACACTGTTCTGATTGCCTTAGCTGTGCCAAAAATGCTGAATCAGTGCCTGCCTGGCTATGCCATGAAGGCATTCTTTGGGACAAGGGAGAAATGAGAACAGTGATCAATGGATTTGTTTCACTAATCACAGGCCCATTTATCACTTGCAAGGCAGAGTGAGTAATCCTGATGTAGAACTGTGAGTATGGGCAGGCAGGGGCAGAATGTGACCTCCAGCAGCCTGCCAACCCTTGAGCAAGAATAATAGGAGTGGAAACGGATTTGGGAGTGGAGGAAGTACTGGGTCTTCCTCTGGGTTTGTATTTTAAGCTGTGAGTCCTGTGTGGCATTTCTGATAACTAAGAATAGCTGAGCACGTACAGCATAACCTTCACAGGGTTATTAAAGTGTCTTTCTGCTCGTCTCAAATGTGCACATTGCTTCAAAGATTTAGATACATGTGTGAGTGCACACATTTTTACATTCTTTTGTCTTTCCTCTGAAACAGTTCTGGTTGGATCCAGCAGCCGAGGACGAGTGAATCCATTTAAGGTAAGAATTTTGCAGCTGGTTTGATTGTGATGCTCAGAAAACCACAACAGATTCTGTCTGAAGTTTCCAATATAACAGCTACCTTGAAGGGGAACATGACAGCAAATAAATAAAACATCTATTTATTTTTTTTCTAGGTGTCATCCAGCAAAAAGGACCCAGTGATGCCCTCAGCAAATGTTTTAGACACTATGAGCAAATACTCAAAGAAAACATCTTCGTCTGGCAGCCGAGCTGTGAACAAGCAGAACCCTCCAGTTATAAAGCCTCTGACTCCCAAACCCAAGACCAAGCAGGTAATGTTTGTAGTCTTCCTTACATTGTTTCAGGAGGAAAGAACAAAAATTGAATTTTACCAGCTTTTATCGAGTATGAAAGCCTGTGAGTAAAGCAGCTTAGATGGCAAAATTCATTTAAGCATAGTGCAACAACTATGAAAGCACATGAAACAGCAGGAAAAAAATCAATTGTAAAAATTACTTTATGTACTGCATCTTGAGTTTTTATTTTAAATAGAGTAAACATCTGTGCTGAAATTGGATGGATTAGATGTTCTATTAATGCAAGTGGTTATTATGTCTTCAGGAAAGGCTTGGGGTTTGTTAGGCTATGTGGTACATGTTGTCTGAGAATGAGGTGGTTTTACCTTTCTCTTTCTTATTCTCAATTTCTGTAGGCTTTAGCAGCCTCCTTCTTCCAGCCTCGCACACCTACAACTAATCCCAGTGAAAAAATAGTGGAAGAAAGAGAAGAAAAAGCAGGAAATGAGTCCCAAGAAGCTAAAGTCACTGCACAGGAAAACACAGAAAATAGAAGGTGAGTGATACTTGCACCTCAATGCCATATTCCAATTTTGATAGAAATGCAAGACCAAAACCTGTTTTATTTCTGAAGATGTTGGACTGGCCAAAGAAATATAACATGAAGATTAAAGCTTAGCTCACAAGTTGTCACATTTGTGAACCCACTTCAGAAATGTGGGAGTAAATAATTAGTGAGCAATTCAAAATATCATTTTGGGGCTCTAAGCAATGGTTTTTGCCTTGATTACTACTGGTAATGACCTTTAATAAATGAAACCAAGTGTAGGAAATGCTGAAAGTTTAAACAGCTCTAGAAAATCTCCAAGTCTGAAAGCTAAGGGTCCTATGTGAAAAGGTTTTATTTTGGTGGTTTTTTTTTAAAGAGAAGCTCAATAAAAACTTCAATCACCTGAGGAGCACATCTCTTCCTAGCTAGGGCTCTAATCTGTCTTGTTCCTGGGGAGCAGATGTATTTCCTAACAATCCCAGTCCTCATAAAACCTGCATTATTACAACCATGTTTCATTTAGGCTTCATTTAACTGAGGAAGATGAAGGTAATTATTACTCATTTGGATTGGCATTCTTTTCATTAACCTTTCCAGAAGATGTTCTACAACAAGTGGCATGGAGAGCTGTGAGAAGGATGAGCTGAGATGTGCTAATGAATGTGCTCTATTTTTAAGTTGATGGGACCCTGTCAGAAGGGAAGAGAACCATTATGCTTTGTCATTCTAAAAGTGGAATGTTAATCTCCATATATATCACAGTTTTAATAAAAATGCTTGACTTAGTCTTGCTTTGTCAGCATGTTCTGAGCATCCTGCAATGGGTGAGAGGAGGTTGCTGCCTTGAGAGGTCTTCTGAGAACAAAAAAATCCAGTTAGGTGCTGTTCAGAAATGTTGCTTTGGGAGGATGTGGCTTTCCTGTAATCTTCTTAACCAAATAATTTTTGTGTGCTTGCTTTAGGCCAAAGACAGGTTTCCAGATGTGGCTAGAAGAGAACAGAGCAAACATTTTGGCAGATAATCCTGATCTGAACGAAGCAGAAGTAATAAAAGAAGGCATGAGTCGATTTAGAATGCTGACATCAGAGGAAAGGATGGTAAGAAAATATTCTCTAATTCTGTGGGTTTGATATTTTTGTCCCTCCAGTGAACCCTTGGGCTATTTTCAGGTAGGAATTTTTTCTTTAAATTCCACTCTTGTCCATTTTTATGGATTTCAGTTTTGAATTGTGCCATGATGTATGACATATAATTTATGAACATATAAACAGAATAATAAGCAATATCAGAAAGCAGCTTTTCCAAAGTGAGGCTTGTGAGAGGAACGTAATCAATGAACAAATAACAAAAGAGAAAGGAACAAGTTTGAAGTCCCATAGCCAGGCTTAATTCACTGGGGCTTAGATTTGTTCTAATTTGACTTGTTGGGCATTTTGGGTTTCTCATTTCTCCAGAAAGACAATTAAGAGCTTCAATTTCTTACACAGTTTCAAACCAAGTCCAATTTTGAAGGAGAATATTTTTAGAAGAAAGGAAAGCAAGGAAATAGTTCCTTACTTAATCCTTATTAGTTCTTCTCAGGAACTATTTCAGTACCTTAAAATCAAAGTAATAAGGTGTATAAAACAAAGTGGTGAGTTTTGTGGCGTAATTTGTAGTTTTCTGTTCTCCTTCAAAGGTGTGGACTGAGAAAGCAAGAGGAGGAAGAGTCAATGACTCAGCAGAAGACAAAAAGCGAAAGCGTCCCACAGCTGAGGGAGATGAAGTGAAAAAGGACCAGGAGCAGAAATCTGAGGACACAAATGCATCCAAAAAATCCAAGCCTTTAGATCAATCCACAAACAACAGATTGTCAGCTTTTGCCTTCAAGCAGAGCTAAATGAAGTGGTGCCTTCTCAGTGTCTGTGTTCTGAAAGCATTCGTGGAAGAAACTCCTCTGTGCTGAGGAATTGGCTGCCATGCTTCAAGAGCACTGGCAAAAAGAGTGCCTGGCTCCAAATAGTCTTTTAGAAAGTGTATTTTTATCAGTTCTTGAGGGAAATGCTGAATCCCCTCTCACAGTCTTTTACAATTTACTGCTCATGGGCTGTTCCCTGGCAGCACAGTCCCAGGCAGTGCTGTGAGGCTGTGGTGCACCCTGTGGGCCTTGATACTGGTGAAATTGGGTGCTAAATGCAGGTTAATCCTTCTGGGGAGGGTGAACTACATCCAAACTCTGCCCTGTGGTTTTAGAGAGGCAAAATAATGGCTTCCCTACCATCCCTACTGCCTTGAGAGTAAGACACTCTAGGAAATGGGTGTGAGGGGAAGAAAGGTTAACACGTTAAAGAAAGGTTAACATGTTAAGCTGCATTTTCAACATCTGTGGCAGTGGTAGAGCCTGATATGGGGAGGGATAAAAAACCAGAGCAGAAGTTGAGTTAGGAAGGTCAGGTGTGCAAAGCCAAGCCATTCCAGACTGTGCCAATGTGCTTTCCCAATCCATACCTCAGGAGGGTCCAGAAAGTGCTCAGAACTTGTACTGTTTTGAATGTTGGTTTCTTTAAATAAAATGTGGCTGTTTCTTTGTTTAAGGTGGTGGAGTCTCCTTTGCAGTTGTAATTAAACACATTTCTGCCTAGCAGCCCTAAGGCAGTCAGTTGGTTTTACCCTGCTCTGGAGACAGGGTGAATGTATTTGAATACTAATAAATGGATTTGAAGCAAATACAAATTTTGAAACATTTTCTAAGATCAGTTAAAATAATGTAACTTTTTTAGTATAACAGCTGAGACTGAAGAGTTCTCAATTTTTTTTTCTGTGTTTGCATCCTTTCCTTGTTTTCTTTTGTCATTCCTCTTCATACTGGCACAGGGTGTCCAGAGAAGCTGTGGCTGCCCCTGAATCCCTGGAAATGTCCAAGGTCAGGTTGGATGAGGCTTGGAGCAACCTGGGATAGTGGAAGGTGTCCCTGCCCATGACAGGGTGTGGAATGGAATGATCTTTAAGGTCCTTTTCAACCTGAACCATTCTGGGATTATTACTGAAAATGCATCAGTTGGACTTGATGATCTTAAAGATTTTTACAACCTAAACAATTCTTTCATTGTATAAAAGGCAAATGACTGCATTAAAAACACACTTTTAACATTGAAATCTGTAGATTGAAGATTCAGTGAGATTTCAGTAAAAGTCATTAAATTTTAACATAAGAGTTTTATTAGACTATTTTAGCAATGGCTGTGGGTCATTTTGGAGAAAACAAAAACCAGAGGGTCATGATGTCAACCAGGGTAGGGAAATACAGAGAAAATCCTGAAGACCTGACAGCTTCAACATTTTTGTCATCCACAGTTCTTATCTATTATTTCACATTTTATTTGTTTAAGCTGATACTGGGCAGCAAGTAATATTTAACATAAATAATTTTTTTGCACTAGCATAATGCAGGAAGCTCTAGAGAGGAAAGTCACATTATAGTGATTTTCCTGCATTCTTTGGGAAGAAATTATTGTATTAGAGATGGATTTATTTTTAGGCAGTAAAGCCTGTCTGGGTATATTGGGGGAAAATGGGATTGCAGTGGTAAGGAAAACATCCTGATGAAACATCACTGGGCTGGGTGAACTGAAATGTTTTTCTCCTGGGCAGGGAAACCTTCCACTAGATCTGGAGAGGCACCCAGTGCTGCACCCAGCTGGTCCTACAGAGCATCCAAAGTCCTTTTGGCTCCCAGTGGAGGGAGGAAACAGCCAAAGTAAACTTCCAGGGGCATTTTCTGGGAGCTGCATGTTTGCAGTCTGTGGCTCTTCTGAACAAACCTGCCAAAGGTCAGTTTAGAAGGAGGTTCCTGGATTTAGGGGGTGGTATCATGGGAGTCACTGGGGATGTTGGGGACCAGCCTGCAGCTCCCTGGTTTCCATGTGTTTTTTCTCCCAGCAGAACAGTTTTTGCAGTTTGTGGGTTTCATCAGACCTGATGTCCACAGCTTTGGGGTCACAGCCTGGATCTCATGGCTGGTTAGAGCTGGCAAAGCTGTTTCCACCACCAGATTTAAAAATTTGCATCAGAGCTGTGTGACTGTGGGTAGAATAATGGAATTTTTAAGGTTGGAAATTACCTCCAAGGCCATTGAGTCCAACCATCCCCAGCACTGCCAAGGCCACCACTAACCCATGTCCCCAAGTGCCACATCTATGCAGTTTTTAAATCCCTCCAGGGATGGAGATTCCACCACTGCCCTGAGCAGCCTGTTCTGAGCCTGACCACACTTCCAGTGAGGAGCTTTTCCCCTAATATCCAATCTAAACTTCCCCTGGTACAAGTTAAGGCTGTTCCCCTCATCCTGTCCCTGTTCCCTGGGAGCAGAGCATGACCTCCCTGGCTGTCCCCTCCTGGCAGCAGTTGTGCAGAGCCAGAAGGTTCCCCCTGAGCCTCCTTTTCCCCAGGCTGAGCTCCTTTCCAGCTCCCTCAGCTGCTCCTCTCAGGTCTCATTCCCTGGTGATTGCTGTCCATGGCCATAAACAGCAAACAGCTCCTGAGACCATGGAAGTGAATTTTTCAGCTGCTTCAGTGCTGGGAGGATCACCTCCCATGAGGCTGCTGTTACATTTCTATCATCAGAGCTGGGTTTTGCTCTATTACACAGCTCCAGGCAGAGCTACAAATACATCCCTCATCACCTGGAGCTTTCCAGGGAGCTGTGCTGAGCCAGTCAGGAACAGGGCTCACTCATCCAGCAACAGCACCAGCAGGGCAGGGGTAAGTATGAATCCTAATTTGAGTGGAAATGAAATGCCAGACCAAGAAACAGAAAATGTGGAATGGATTTTCAAGTGAAAACAGTTAAAGCTCTACTGTTTGGTTTTGATTTTTCTTTTCATTTTTTATAATATTTTCTTTTAAAGAATGTTCTGAAATAATTCAATAGAATTTCACTGAAGTCTTCAGAAATGCTTGCTTGTCCTGAATTTGCCACCTTTCTGCTGGAAAACAAGGAATTTTAGAAAAGTCAACTTGAAAACTGTGCTGAGGAGCCTGCCTGGTCTTTGTTGCTCCTATGGAGCTTGGAAAACCAGAGAGAAGAATGGCACTGGAGAAATGTCCAGTCTTTGGATTGGATTTTAATGGCTCCAATAATTGACCCACCAGGCTCTGCTGTGTCTGAGGCTGTTGTTGTGTTTCACTGCATATTTGACCTTAAAAAAACTCCCTTTTTCTGCACTTTTTCTGGAGAAGAGAGTCACATTTTAAAAGTAATGTACGAAAACCAAAGCAAGTCATGAAGTCTGTAAAAGAGAATAATCCTGAATATTCCTCTATGTGACATTTTGTCCATTTACCTCTGTTGCTACTGTTCCAAATCTACCCCAAAGCTGATCCTGGCTGGAAAGATGCAGCTAAAACCCAACAAAAGGAGCCTGAAATGATGGACAGTCTGTTAGCAGCACTAACCTGCTGGAGTTCAGAGGGAGTGCCAGGTCTGCAGGAAGCTCGGCATTTATTCAGAGTGAGAACATTTGTGCTACAAATAAACCAAGGAATATTTTCTCTGCCTTTCCCAGCATTTGTTTCATAATACAGTTTTGTTTTGAAGGAAAACAATGCTGTGACACAGCCCAGCCTTTTTTGCCTTTGGAGCATCGTGTTGCCAGACCAGGCATGAGCTAAGGAGGAGGATGACAGGAATATAATGAGAGGAAAATGCTTTTCCTGTGGTGGTTTTTTTGGTTTGGGTTGGAAAGGACCTTAAAGCTCACTTTGCTCCCCCACTGCCATGGGCAGGGTCACCTTCCACTATCCCAGGTTGCTCCAAACCCCATCCAACCTGGCCTCAAACACTTCCAGGGATATTTTCCTTGTCCTGCTCATTATTTTTAGTGGTGTGTAACTCGAAGTCCTGACAGAGAAATCTTACTGCCCTTTGCATGTCATGAATCCATCTCGTGTTATTTGGGATTTGGAGAGTTTTCTTTGGCTGTGCTTGAAATCCCAGTGATTTGGTTTAATGGTTGCACTTGGTGATCTTTGAGGTCTTTTCCAAGCCAAATGATTTTATGGTTCTGTGGAATGGGAGAGTCAGGATGGATCCATCACTCCTGCATTCTCAGGGCAGAGCTGGGCAAGGCAGAACCTGCAGTTGGATAAAATTTCCCCTCTCAAAGGTCTTCTGGCTGTGAGATCCACCTCAGCTTTCTTCCAAAAAACATAACTGTGCTGATTATGGAGTGACCTGGTGGTCCTGGCTGGATAATCCAAGGAGGGGATGAGTAGTGATAACTGCCTGTGAGGAGGTTGGGTGTCTCACAGAGTGCTTTGACAGAGAACAGCAGATCTGGCTTCTCCCTCTGCCTGGCTGATGCTCTGAACGTGCTCAGCTGAATGCTGCTGTCCAAATTTAATAGTAAATAATTTACTTAAAGGCAAGCAAAACACAAATACCGACCCAGGCTGTGAAAAGAGCCACTTGATCCTGACTCAATTGGACACGAATGGCAGGGGAAATTTGCAGGAATAGTTTCAAGCCATGTGTTGCCAGGGAACAGCCTGGTGTCCAAATCACATTATCGATACCTCGGGGTAATAGCAGTGAGCAGCAATTGAGGGGAGCCATGCAGGGACACTGCTGCTGTTCCCTTCCACCTGAGGGTGAGTCCAGAGCCACCCTTGGGGATGGAATGGGGTGGGATGGGGTGGGATGGAGGGGCCTAAAGATTGTCCTGGCTGATGTCAGGTAGCTTCTCTTGGAAAAAGCATCCAGGTCCATGTGAGCCTGGAGACTTTTGTTTCATGTCTGGTTTCACATTCATAAACATGAAATCACCTACTGCAGCCTGCCCAGGCCAATTCCTCTGAAGTTTTCCAAATCTGGGGAGGAAAAGCCCATTGGCAGGAGATCCTGTGTCCCTGCTTTGCAAAGGCAGGAGAGGAAAGCTGTGGTAGGAAAAAACTCAACTTCCAGTCTCATCTCTAAAATGAGACCCCACTGAGGAAGTTAAAATGCAGATCCCATTTGCAGAAAATCCCTCAGACCCTGGGTATCCTCTGTCCTCATGGAGCAACAAATCCTCCTCTAAGAGACAAGTATTTTAGGAGCCTGTAATCAATTTTGCTCGTTATTCTGGGTAATAGAATTAAAGCGCTCGTGATTCACCCTTTGAACTGACGCACTGATTCCAGGGCTGATAAATCCCAGGCTGGGTTTCCAGAGCACAGGGAGGATGTCTCCAGGCTGGGATGGTGAGATTCATCTCCTTGTAGGCTCAGTCATTATTCCAGGACCACGTTGGGGTCTGACTTGCTGTTAGCAGCAGGATTGATCTGCTTTGCTCCTTTGCTGCTCGAGCTGTTAATGATGTGTTGGCTCAACACAGGTGGTTTGAGAGAGTGGAATTCATCATCCTGAACTTTAAGCTCTGAGCCCAGTCTTAAATGATCTCATTTTGTAGCCAGCAGAGCAAAAACAGGTGTCCTCTGTGCATGACTTCTGTTTATTTTGACAGCTTTTTAGCATCTGTTGGTGCAGAAATTCCTTTTGAAACACCTTTTAGTTGGCTTAATCTGCCCCAGTGAGGACTGCCTGGGGTCTCCTCATTCTTAGCCTCAGCATGGAGAGGTTTCTTTTGGGACACCACTCTTCCAACCCTGAGAAACACCTTAGGCACACAGGAATGATGCTCCAGCTCTTCCCAGTTGGGTCCCACCTGATGCCACCACAGCCATGAGACACCTTGGCAGATTCAAACAGGTCAAGGAGCTGCAGCCTGAACACAGACCTGCTCCATCCCGTCCCTGTTGGATATTTTCCCTACTTTCAAAGACAAGGAGGCCTCTGATGGGTTTCCCCATGGGCTTTGGCCCCCAGCAGCATCCCCTGGCTCTCACAAGGACACCCTGGTACCCTCCAGTGGGTGCACAGGGCTTTCACCTCCTCTAGACTTTGTATTCTACATTTCAGAATAATTCATGTTACAATCTCAGGGCTTTTTGCACTCCCTGTTTTGTTGCTCTTTAAGAATTTCTTCTCTTTAAACAGTGAAAATAACCTCCAAGTTCTGAGCAAGCACAGGGGAGAAAAACAAGGCACATTCCCTCTAGGGGAAAGTCTGGAGCCCCAGGAGAGGCTGAGGGAGCTGGAAAGGAGCTCAGCCTGGAGCAAAGGAGGCTCAGGGGAACCTCGTGGCTCTGCACAGCTGCTGACAGGAGGGGACAGCCAGGTATGGGGTCAGGCTGTGCTCCAGGGAACAGGGACAGGACAAGGGGAAATGACCTCAAACTGTGCCAGGGGAAGTTTAGATTGGATATTAGGGAAAATTTCTTCACTGAAACAGTGGTCAGGCATTGGAACAGGCTGCCCATGAAAGTGTTGGAATCACCATCCCTGGAAGTGTTCAAAAATCATGTGAATGTGGCACTTGGGGACATGGTCAGTGGTGGCCTTGGCAGTGCTGGGGGAATGGTTGGACTTGATGATCTTGGAGGTCATTTCCAACCTTAAATATTCACTGATTCTTCTGGTTTATAGCCTGCACTTCACATTTTTGGGGTATATATTCAGAAATAGCAAAGAAAAATTTGCTTGAGAAGGCTTAATGAGAGCATGGGGTGTAATTAATAGGGAGCTATCCATAAAATCTCGTCCTAAGATACTCCAAAAACCCAAAAGGCCAAGTCTTAGTGATTCTGCTTACCCAGCTGGGGTTGTGTTTCAGAGGGAGAGGACTCCACTGTGGCTGGAAATTGGGCTGTCCTTCCACATCCTGGCACAAATCCCAATTACCTGAACCTACTAATTCCTTGCTGGCAAACACTGCTAACAGAACTCCCAGCATTGGTTCCCATGTGTGCAACCTCTGCTCAAACACTCCCAGAAAAAGTGCTTTTCTGCACAGCCAGGCAGTGATCCCCCTGGCATATGAGCTGGAAACTGCCCTTCTTGCCCCATAAATAGGAGAAAAATTACAAGCAGCTCCCCCAGCAGCTGAGCTCAGGCTGTTACACAGTCGGGGTTGACTCCAGAGGGAGCTTATCTTCTTCTTTTCCGAGAAAACAAAGAGAGCAAAGAGCAGGGAGTGCCAGGATGCTCAGATGCCCTTTGCTAACCCCTTTTCTGTATGGATGATTAGGTCTCAGTGGTTTGAAGCTCCTCAGAAAAGCTGCCCAGCCCTCTGAACCGTGTCTGCTCGGCTGGGATCCGAAGGGAAGCATGGATGTTTTTAGTGAGGGAACTTGTCTGGTTTAAAGGGAGGATTTGGACATCCTCAGAGGACTGGGAAATGAGCTGGGTGTCTGGGGAGGAGCAGGGATGCAGTTCAGAGCTCCAAATCCTCTGGTACTGTAGTTCCTGTTCCCAATCAGAGCCCAGGGCAATAAAACTGAGTAAAGGCTGGCTGCCTGCAGGCTCCTGCATTTCACCTGAGTCATCCTGACTCTTCTGGCAAAACCTGTGATCGGAAACCAAACGATAATTGTGGAGATGTGGAACACGTTACAGCTGCTGGGGTATTTTTTTCTTCTTTTTTTTCCTTTTGCTTGTCTTGGTTAAATGCAGCTCTTGTGTCAGGAGGAGAGGAGGAAAGCCAGTGAGTCACACTCCACACCCTCCCTTCGACAGCTCCTTCCCCTCCTTATCTCCCCAGCAATTTACCATTTCCTAGGCACAAGAGGGGGACAATTTGTCCCTGCTGCCTTGAGGACCATTTGGGTGTGAAAAGAGAGGTGTTTGTGGCTCCTTTCGATCTCAGCCATTTCTTTGATTGCAATCCAGAAAATATGAGTCCCCCTGCTCGTTTTTGGGTGATGGAGCATTCACCCTATGCTCAGCTGAGCCTTTCGACTCAAGTTCCAGCTCATGAAATCCTGGAACAGCTCCAGCTGGAGGGGATCTGTGTTCCCAACATCTGCCCCAGCATTTCTTTGCTCACCAACACTTGAACCCAAAATGAGGCCAGGGCAAAAGGGGCTGTTGGCAAATGCAAGTCGTGCTCTGCCTGCTGGGTTTGCCCCAAAAGTGCCCAGGAGGATGCAGGATGCTCAAATCACCTTTTGGGGGTGACATGGCAACAAGTTCCCCACGGAAAAACTTCAGACTGTTTGGTCTTGGTCATCAGAGCTCCATTTCCAGAATCACAGGTGGGATATGGAAACCCTGGGACACACCAGCCCTGCAGCTGGGAGGTGTCTGCAGAGATCAGGGCTGGAAAGGGATGGAAGCCCAGCTGGGATGTAGCAGTGGGAATGATCCCAAAGCAGGGTCAGTCCACTCCTGGGATCATTCTGGTGACTGCAGCCCAACCCCAGTGACCCACAGCACCTCAGGATGGTGGTGGTGACATTCCAGCAGTGCCAGGGAGCAGCTGGCAGGGATGTGCCAATGTCACCCTGGTGGGAAAGGAACCAGCTCCTGGAGTTTGAGGGAATGGGGAGAAAATGGAAAATTATGCTGGGAGCTGCCATGCTGGGCATGAACACACATCCCAGCAGCACCTGTACCACCCATCTCCATCCCCTTCTGCTCACCCTGGGCTCCCCACAGCCCATCCCCTAACTGGGGTGATGGAAGGGAGCACCCTACAGCAGCTCCGGGCTGGCCCCCCAAATCCCCAGCTCGTGCCTCACCCAGGGAATCATATCACCCTATTCCCAGCCCCGGTGATCTCCCCATACCCCCAGCACACCTCAGATCGCGGGATTCCCTCCCGGACCCTCCGGACCCCCAGTGCGGGTCTCAGCCCTGGGATCACTGCGGAACCTCCCGTAGCCCCAGCTCGGGGCATCCCCCATGCTCGAACACCTCATCCCAGGGGATGGCGTGTCCTCAGCCCTGGAGATCTCCTGGGATACCCCCACAGCCCCTGCCCATGCCTCAGCCCAGGGATCCCCCCGTGCCCCGAGCATCCCCCTGCCCTCCCAGCCTGAGTCTCAGCCCGGGGATACCCCGTACCCTCAGTTCCAGAGATCCCGGGATCCCCCCCGGCCCACGCTCAGCCCAGGGACATCCCTGCACTCCCAGCCCGGCTCTCAGCCCTGGGGATCCCCTCGGATCCCTCTGTGCCCCCAGCGCACACCTCAGCCCGGGGATCCGCTCGGATCTCCCAGAATGCCATCCCAGGTCTCAGCCCGGGACATCCTCCTTAACCATCCCGGGACATCCCCTTACCCCATCCCGGGACATCCCCTTACCCCGTCCCGGGACATCCGACATCCTCCTTACCCATCCCGGGACATCCTCTTACCCCATCCCGGGACATCCCCCCCATATCCCCATCCCGGGACATCCTCCCTACCCCATCCCGGGACATCCCGTTACCCATCCCGGGACATCCCCATACCCCATCCCAGGACATTCCCCCCATATCCCCATCCCGGGACATCCCCGTACCCACCCCGCTCCCCCCGCTCCCCCTCCCTCCAACTCGCGGTGACATCGCGGCGCTGGCGGCCAATGGCAGCGGCGCGGGCGGGATAAAAGCGGCGGAGCTGGCGGCGGGCAGCGCTCGGGCCGGGCAGGGACAGCCCGGGGGCTGCGGCGGCTCGGCGGAGCGCTGCCCATGGAGGCGGCGCGGGGCTGGAACGGCTATGCCCGGCGGGAGCTGCCGCCGCCCTCGCCATCCGCCGAGAAGCCGCGCGTCCCGCCGGGCAGCAGCAGCGGCGGCAGCGGGGATGGCTGGCGGGGAGAGAGACCCCGCAGCGAGGAGGACAACGAGCTGAGCCTGCCCGGCCTGGCCGCCGCCTACACCTCCATCCTGCGGGCGCTGGGCGAGGACCCGCAGCGGCAGGGGCTGCTCAAGACGCCCTGGAGAGCTGCCACGGCCATGCAGTTCTTCACCAAGGGCTACCAGGAGACCATCGCGGGTAGGGAGAGCTCCCCGGGCCGGGATGGGAGGCTGCGGGGATGGAGCGACCAGCTTGGGCTGCTCTATTCCTTAAAATACATTCCTTCATCCTCACCCTGTCACCGCACCTGGTGCTCCCTTGTCATCACCTGTATGTCTCGCTGTCCCCTCCCTGCCCAGATATCTCGGGTTTTTTATTAAACTCTGTGTGGGTAAAGTTTCCATTCTGTCGTAAACCTCTCTTTTGGGGTGAGCAGAGCAAGTGCTTTTGCTTTCTCTCTTCTGCTGGAAGAACTTACTCTCTTACTTTTCAAGCCCTGGCACAGGAACTTGTGGGTTCCCTCCTCCATCCCTCCCTGGCCGAGTCAGGCTGTGTTCAGACAGGGTGGGAATATTCGTTTCGATTAGCAGACGGAAACGGTTTGAATTTTTTCAGGGAAAGTCCTGTTCTGCTGGTGCTTTAATCCAGTGAGGTTTTGCAAAGGTGGGAGTGAAACTTAAGGAAGCGAGGCAAGGAGAAAGGAGGAGGACAGGGTGATCCCTTCCCCATCTCAGGGTCCCAGCAGCAAATGCAGGTGTGCAGAGGTAGCCCAGGTTCTCCTCCCTGCCCCAGCTGAGTGTCTCTGCTTGCTGGATGAGGGTGTGAGGAGAGGAGCTGGTTGGGAAATGCTCTCACCAGCAACTCGTGGCTCAATGCAGGGTAAATACTGTTCGAAAATCTACTTTTTTACATCACTTTCCATCTTCTCAGCCTCTTGACTAAGGACTGTACCCAATAAAACAATAAAAAATCTCCTGGAGAGCCTGGGAGTTCCCCTTTCTGCTCCTTCTTACGGTAAAAGGCAAGTTCCTGTAAGTGAGGAATGCAAATGCTGTCAGCAAGGATCTGTGAGCGTGGCTGAGGCAGGAGCTGCTCCTGTCTGCTCTCTGGAATACAGAACTCTGTGTTTTGCTGCTCCAGAGCTGCACCAGGGTGCTGCAGCTGAATGCAAAGGCTGAACTGTGCTGATTGAAGGCATCAGGGAGCTCCTGCTGGCACATCAGAGTCCTTTTCGAAGTGCTCTGTGCTTCAGCTTAAAGGCTGGGGTTTGTGCTTAGTTTCCTTTTTTATTTCTCAGCTGTTGGCTCTTTTGAAATCAGATTACTACAACTTCCAGCATTAACTTACTCATGGCCAGCTTAAGCTCTTGTGCCAGTGCTGTGTCCCAGCTTTCCCCAGGAACAGCATTTCTGCCTTGGGAGTTGTTTTGCCTTTCAGATCAACTCAGGTTTTTGGGTTCACATCCAGAAATAGGCTCTGGACTGCAGTGGCCAACCTTGTTCCTCCCTTAGTCCTGGTGCACGGTGTGTTTGAGGTGAGGTTTCAGCAGGGTTTCATGGTAATATCCTTTGTTTATTGGGATTAACTTTCCTCATTTTACTGCTGCAAAACACAGGAGGTGTCTCAGTCATCCTTCTTGCAGGAGGAATGTTTTTAGTGATAATTTGAGCATGAGTTTCTGTGCTGAACCTGGATGAGGTTGCTGCCCTTCTTGAGTCCTCTCTTACCTCACTGCCTGGTTTTTATGCACATGTTACCTGAAGTTATTTAAAAAGCCTTTCCCTGCTCCATTGTGGATTTTCTGGTATCTCAATGATCTTCTAATCTCTCACATTCATTTCATTAAGCAGAGCAGTTCTGGATATTCCCCTCCTGAATATCCATGCCTGGGAGAGAGCTGTGTTATATCCAAGGGTAAAAAATGTCACTGCTGGTTGCTCTACTCCTGGACTGCTTTTTTCTTTTTAGGAAATCACGTGAAGCTGTGGTACTATCATTGCTTCCTGAGTCAGGTGGGGAATCCTTTTACTTTCCAGCTACTCACCTCTTCCTGCAGGATGCTCAGCTTCCACTTTTCTCACTCTTCCCAGCCAAACAGAAGGAAGAGCTGCAGCTGAAGGACAAACCCACAGCAGATAGCAAAGCAAGTATTGGATGAAGAGTTTGTTAGGAGAGTCAGTATGAGAGTAAATTCTTCTTAGGGAGTTTTAAATACCTCATGAACCTTGGAGCCAACAATTACAAAGTATTGGGGTGCAAAAGGAGCTGTGGGGCTGCTGCTGTCTCTGCTGCTGCATCCTGGTGTGCTGCTCCCTTGCTCAGGCTGATCCAGCTCTCTGCCTGGCCAGGCTGGGAACTGGACCAGCCAGGGGTTTGTAAAAGAGAAACCAAAGCAAAACAACCCCAAACTCTCCCGAAAAACTGCCAAAAAACTGTCCTGATCTCTTGCTTTCTCAGTTGTTTTTTTTTTTTCCCCAGTTTATTAATCTCCTCAGGTGGAGCTGTCTGGGTAGGCAGAGGTTAAAGCAGTGATTTGCAGGGTGTGTTTTGAGCAGTGTTTCCATTTTATCCCTGCAACAGGCAGAAGATAAGGGGCTCTTAGAATAGCTGCAAGTTCCATCTTCCCAAGAAAGGTTCCTCAGGTGAAAACTCAGCGGTGGTGGTTGTACAACCACATGGCCATAGGCAAAGAGTGTTGCAAGAGGTCTCTGCTGAGCTCACAGACCTTGCCAGGGTGTGGAGGTGCTGCCAGAGGGTACAGCCAGGAAGGAGGGACACAGGTGACCTGGGGTGGTGAATGTCAGACAGGGACAGGCTTGAAAATCAGCCCTCTGACCTTGTCTGCTGCAGCAGCTGCCCGAGGGAGGAAGGAGGAGAGCAGCTAGTTTCTGGTGGTGTTTGCATTTTCCATAAAGGAACACAAAGAAGTGATAGATATACATCAAATGACAGAATTGTTTAGGTTTAAGAAGCCCTCTGAGATCAAGTCCAACCATTCCCCCAGCATTGCCACCACTGCCCCTTGTCCCCAAGTGCCACATCTACATGGCTGTGAAATCCTCTGGGGATGGGGACTCCACCACTGCCCTGAGCAGCCTGTGCTGATGCCTGACCACCCTTTCAGTGAAGAATTTTTCCCTAATATCCAATCTAAACCTCCCCAGGTGCAACTTGAGGCCATTTCCCCTTGTCCTGTCCCTGTTCTCTGGGAGCACAGCCTGACCCCCCTGGCTGCCCTGTCCTGTCAGGGAGTTGTGGACACTGAGAAGGTCCCCTTGAGCCTCCTTTTCTCCAGGCTGAGCCCCTCAGCTGTTCCCTGTGCTCCAGACCCTTCCCCAGCTCCTTCTGGAGAGTGCAAACTTGCCAGTGCCCTGCCAGAGGTCTGTGTTTGGTGTGCTTGACTTGATCCTCCTTTGCTGTGTTACTGCAGGGGGTTGGGCTAGCTGGCCTTTAAGGATCCCTTCCAGCCCAAACCATTCCATGTTGTTATGTCTGAGAACATTATACACCTGGTTAAATGTGCTGAGCATTTGATCTCCTGTCCTGGGTGTTGTCACTTTGCTTCCATGACACCTGATTGTATTTGTGTTTATACTTCCCATAGCTGACCTTTGTAGTATTGCAGGGAAGATAACACCTGAATTGTGTCTCTGCATTCAGATTTGTGAGTAGCAGAGAAGCTGATTCTGCTTTCCAGCTTCCACACTGTGTTTTTCCTCCCTTGTTTTCAGCAGTGCAGAGTGACTGCTCCTGCTTCACCCCCATTCATCTCTGCTATCTGTGCTCTGCAGCTGCTCAGTGTTGTGTGTCAGAGCCATTAGCAGAATTTACTTGTTAAATATCTGTATCTGGCTCTTTCTGCTAATTCCAGAGTGTCATTTATTAATCCTGGCCTTACCAAAGGCCTCAACTTCTTCCATTGACAGGATGTATTCAGATGTGCTGCTCTCACTCCTGTAGTACCAGACATCACACTTGGATTGGAGTAGCAAGAATGCCTCTAGTGATTTCAAATAAATTCCACCTGGGGACCAGATTAAAAATCCTGACAGCTCAGTGCAGAGCTTGAGCACTGGTGTAGACTCACAGCTGCTGCAACAGAAACCTCTCAGTGTGCTGGT